>NC_053148.1:4616760-5241620 GCF_016808335.1 Panicum virgatum
ACTTACAAAACACTTGATTTATTACAACACAATAATATTACACAAGAGTACACAACACACCATCTCTTTGTGGCTATCCTAGTACTCACCCTTCTCCATCTCTTTGTGGTTATCCTAATACTCACCCTTCTCATCTACCATGCTTTTAGATAGATTGCATGTCAAGCAGATGGTCCTCTATTTATAGGCCAAGGCGAATCATAGGGTGGTGACATGTGTCCCACCTTCTAGAGAATTTCTATACATTACAAGGTTTTCTAATTTATTTATTACTAATTCTAGAGTACTCCATGAAAATATCTTCTTATTGCCTTAAAGAGAATACTCAGGTTGCCTTGCATTCTTCCAACATTATCTTTTGAAAAGTTTATCATTTGTTGTAGTTATAGTGGATTTGTCTTTCTTGCATATGCGAGAGATGCTCTGAATTTTGAAGTTATTACTGGATTCATCTATTACTCTATCAGTTCAGAAAATTCAGATGTGACAATACTTTTGATTGCTTTTAGGATTTACATTTTTGCACTTGTGAACCTTCATGATGATCTTATATCTTGTTACAGAATATCAAATTTTGAACTCTTGAAACACCAATGCATGGTGCCTACTTCCTAACTGGACCACTGTTTTTCCAATGCACCTGCCCGAGGGCTGCAGTACCCAAATGTCGATGCCCCGTAGAGGAATAGCAGAGCAAACACTGCTGAGAACAGAACTAGAGTTGAGAATCAAAACTATCGATTGCTTCAGATACAATGAGTTCAGAATCGGCTGTATCTTTTATTCTGATAGCTGAGTAGCTTCAGAAAACTCAGCATGTCCTTTTTCTTGGTACTAGCAGGGTTGATGCATTTTGCTAACGACAAACGTTTTTTGAATTGGCGTTTTAGTTTCAGTACTTGAATTTGCTAGAAGCATTATGTGAAAACAATGAGATGTGGCTGTACTTCTTCCGAAATCTCAGTGGGTCCTGTTTTTGGTCGTAGGTCTGATAAACTCTACTAACCGGATATTGTTTCGATTGGCTTATGAGTTTCAGAACTTGAAAATTGATGAAAGCATTATGTAGAAATAATGCTTGAGCGATTTTGCATAGTAGCAGTGATTGTAGTATCCATCTTCATTGGGTCATAATAAAAAAAATGCATTAGTGCATACATGATACACAAACAAAACTTACTTGGCGTTTTATTTTAAACAAAGATTTTTGAAGTCTCATTACACCTCACATCTCACAAGTTATATATGCCGGTATCGATTACCTAAGACATGTAAGCATATGTGTGTCACGGTGGCAAGTCCACATTCCTTCATCAAGTAGCATACGCTCAAATGCATCCATATTCCCCTGATGTTGCCAACAGTATGGATTGAAACTTATAGCCACTTTAAAGAGTCCTTTGGCGCTTGTCAGGATGGTTTTCATGAACCAGACCTCACAGTCAGTTCCTGTCAATCCTGTGAGCTCTACTTCCACTAAGTAAGCCATGGAAATCTCATTGGATTTCCAATGGTATCGGTGATGGCATAAGAGATCTAGTCCTGCATGTAAGCCCTGCAGCACAGATATTTACACATATATGTAGGTTTAGAGCAACAGAAAGGAAGTACTTCAATAGGATATTTAGGATAAGCAGGTGCTCATCACCAGTTCGTCGTAGAAGGGAAAATGTAAGCTGAGCCGTCTAAGATTGCTGAATCGTGTGAGGAGGCTTGCCACGCTAGCACCATAGCCATGCCGCTTAAACGAACGAGAAACATTAACAGTCAAAGATGTGATATGAGGGAGGTGTGGTACCCTACTCTTTATCATGTCCATGTCCTTCTTGGAAGCCTTATTAGAGGGGGGGAAAAAGGGAGCAATGAGGTTATAGATAATTTAACATTTGTGCAAAAAGGATGACAAATAATTTAGAACAAATGCAAGTCTAAGAAAGGAAACACATAGGAGATACAAACACAAATATTTGAAGGGATGGACTGTTGCATATCATGTGAAGAATGGTAGTAAAACTAACAATTCAGTGAAAATATTAATCAAGTTAAAGTCATCTGATTCAGAAGTACAAGAAAAACTAAGGAACTCATCTTTTTATAACTTCGCCAAGAAAAAAACAACTTATCTACTCTTATAACACACAAATGATGTTAAATGTAATATCAATGGAAAGTAAAATACAGTTGCATTCCTCATACTTTTCTTTCTGAAGCCAGCCATTGATAGGGTGTTTTGTTTCAGATATGCAAGTAATGACACAGGGAGACGTACCTTTGGCTTTGGACCGTGAAGGAACACCTGAAGGCATGTGAGTGAGCTACAATGCTTGAGGAGCAACATGTTAGTATCGTTCCCAGCCTCGAGATCATCAGAGAAACGAGAGCGATGCGACCACAGGCGGATCTTCAGACTTCGCACGGACGGCAAGTCACCATCGACCTCAAGCCACCTAGGTGGGCATGCTCGTTGAAATACTGTTGCAAGTTCTTCCAGCCTCGGAGCTGAGATCCTGAGCAACTCGTGGGAGCACTTGTATAGGTGCAGAACCCTTAGCCTAGGAGTCCGAAGCTTCAGCGACATCAGCACTCCGACGTCCTCCATCCACAGCTCCGAGAGCACTTCGGCTTCGATCCGCATCTCTTCATAGCAGAAACCAGGAAGGTAAATCCTCCTCATGCGCAGCTTTTGCAAGAGCGGGCAGGTCGCCGACGACACGAGGCCGCTGAGGAGTTCAGAGCCGCCGGCTGCTACCCAGATCCTTTCAAGCGAAAGATCCGTCAGTGACGCGAATTTCATGATGGTGGGGAGCCGGAGCTGTGCGCCGCCTAGCGCCAGACGCATGGTCTCCAGCCTCACAGGGCTAAGTAGCTCGTCGTCAAGAACCACCTCCTCGGCGCCATCACGATCCATCAGAAAATTCGGCACCACCAGCGGGAGGCGCAGGTCGAGGTCGAACGACTTCACCCCGTGCCGGAACGCGTACCCGATCCACCCTCGCGCGGCGCGGACGGACGCCGGCATCAGCTTTTCCAGGATGCGCTCCGTCACGGTGTTCCTGAGGCACGGACTCTCCCACTCCGCGGCGTCGGCGAACGACGGCGGCGGCGGCAGCTCCACTTCCACCGGGTGGTGCTCGGAGCCCGCGGTGTACGCGATGGACAGGCGCTCGATGGCGCAGCCGGATCGGGCGCGCCGGGCGAGGACGGCGTCGACGGAGGCGGCGTACCGCTCCAGGGCGTCGGCGCTGCTGGCTGCCGCCCCGGAGCCCGGCCGGGAGTCGAAGCGGAGCGCGGGGGTGCGCGTCCAGAGGCCGAGCCACCGCCGCGAGAGCGCGCCCGTGCGCGCCGCGTCCCTCGCGTCGCCCACCAGCCCGAGCACGTGGAGGAGCACGTCGTCGCCGAGGCCGCTGATCAGGTCGGCGTCGCCGTCCGGCGGGGCAGTCACCCTCGCTCGTTTCGCGCCGCGCGCGTCCTCCCCCGCCGTGGAATCCATGCTGCGCGGTCGAGGCGTGGCGTGGCCGGGTAGGGGAGGGCTCGTCTCCGTAGATGCCGGGAAGGCGGGAACTAGTGGTTGCGTAGCGTAACAGGCGCGGGTCCGCAGTAGCCTGGAGTACTTATCGTGGCCGCGCCGGCCGTGCCCGCGTCCGAAATCCGAATCGGTGTCCGACACGCATCCAGGCCCTGACAATGGCCCCACCTGTCAGCGGAAGGTGGCCCTGCGATGTCGCAGGCTCGCAGCAGCTAGCACCGAGAAGAGAAATCACACGCTCGCTCGCCGCTTGCGAATTCAGCTGCTTCGGAAAGCTCAACAACTATCTGCTTCTGCTAGAGTTAGCTTTCGATGCGTTCTCTGACAAGGAACGGCTTGTTTTGTCTCTCAGTTGATGAACTGATATTCTTCTGGTGCTGAAACAGCTATCTGAAAATAGTGTCTGAACGACTCGGCAGTGTCTTTCAGTTTCATACATGTGCATGATCTGTAGCCGTGAGCCTTAACCGGGCGGCTTGCAGGTGTGCGACGTGTTCACTGAAGACTAGCGCTAGGCGGAATAACAGACAGGGATCGATCCTTAGTTCTAGCCTTCTAGGCTAACTAACCATCAGTGCTGACGGTGCCCGTAGATGCTACGAGCCGGGCGGACACATGGTTGGCGCGGTTCGAAATTCGAATAGACTGGGCCACAGCGAGCCCATTCTCTGTTGGGCTGAAGCCAGGTCGTCAAGGCCCGCTGCAGCTGGAGATGGCCGGCCACCTGTCACGGCCCCTCCTCTACGACGATGCGATGAGGAGGCCCTCCTCGTTCACCGAAAAACTTCTTCCCTCCGTCCCATACCGTATGGAGTCAAAATTTGAAAAAGTTTAAAACATTTTTTCTTTGAAGGGATTGCGGGAGCGCCGCTTTCTCATTTAAGAAAGGAGAAGCATGCAGGTTCTTACAAGCGAGATATTACATAAAAGGTAAAGTACTCAAACCCAACAGTAAAGCACTTAAACATCATTGTAGGGTAACTCATCTCCTCCACAGGCCAAACGTCGCCAATTCATTTCCAACTTTAGCTCTTGCATAACGTCTGCTGGTGTCGCATCCTTGTTGTCGAAGACCCGACGATTACGCGCCTTCCAAATATTCCACGCGGCATAAATCATGATCGCTGCCTTCTGTCTTCTGATTTTCCTTGGCAGATGGGCGAGTTCACTTTCCCACCACTCCATCACTTGCAATCCCTGATCCGGCAGACTGATTAGATCACCTGTCCATCGCGCCAACCTGTCCCAAACCTGACGAGCAAAACTACAATGCAGGATCAAGTGACTTGCGGTTTCAGGCTCTTGGTCACATAGCGCACACACCGGGTTGCACGGCCAGCTTCTCAAGATCAAGTTGTCTGCTGTTAACAGCTTGCTTTGGACCAAAAGCCACGCGAAAAATTTATGTTTGCCCTCGGCTTCTGCTTTCCATATGTGTTCACCAGTGAAAGTACTGTAAGTCCCATTGAATTGTGCCAGATATGCTGACTTGGCATTGTACTCTCCATTTGTTGTCCATATCCAGGATATCTGATCCCTGTGATCCGAGAGTTGTATGCTTTGTACATGGTCCCACAACTCTACAAAATTAGCCATCTCACTTACGGTTTGCATTCTCCACAAGCCTCATGTCCAATTCTGATTGAGAATCTCCTCCTTTACTGTTCTATTCTTCCTCCAAGCCAGCCTAAACAGATCAGGGTATAGGTCCATCGGTGCCTTCCCTCCAACCAGGATGACTGCCAAAAACTAGCTATCTGTCCATCTCCTAGGAGCACTGAGGGCTCTGAACAACTGCTTGTCGGTTGCATCCACCGGCGGTTCAGTTCCCACCGACGGCCGTTCAGGTTTAGTCCACTGAAACCACAACCATCTCAATCTCAATGCCCTACTGAACAGATCCAAGTCCAGGATCCCAAGGCCCCCAAACTTCTTTGGTCTTCTTGTTTTACACCAGTTCACTAGACAATGACCTCCATTGGCTTCATTTGCACCTTTCCAAAGGAAACTCCTTAATTTGTCAATCCCCTTGATTGCCCATTTCTGCAATCTGAAAACCGTAAGGAAATATGTCGGCAAAGAAGACAGTACTGTATTAACCAGCCTCAACCGTCCAGATTTATTAGTTTAAAACATTTTGACTCTCCAAAAAATTGGAATGACTTATAATTTGGAAGGGAACGTGTAGTATGCAATAAAATTGATGCAATCTCAGGCAGGTTTGTTAATTAAGGGAAAATGAACCGGAAGGACGTCAAGGTTTGTCATCAAGCCATATCTTAAAATATATATTAGGATACTCTTACTACTAGAATGATACTAGGATCCGATATGATCGAGCCAAAACAATACAGACCCAATCTTAATTTTCACTGTACCATGATCCTACGTGAAGGCTCCATACGATTACATTAAATATTTTTAGTATCATGATCTTATTATGATTCTATGGCACTGTAACAGCCCTATGTTGATTAACTAGTTAAATATGTCATCATGTGCATCTTAAAGCATTAAGCATAATTAGCTCGCAATTAAAGAGAGAATTAAACCTTAGGCTAATCCACTGTTTTGGTAGTGACAGACAGTCACGGCGGACGGTACGCGACCTTGCCACGTGGCCGACCAAGGTTCACCTCGAGCACATCGAATTCACTGCCACGTCACCCTACCCGCGGACAGTCCGCGCCTCACTCGCGGACGGTCCACTAGCGCATATCCGATGCGTGTCATGCGCGCAGAGTCTGGGCACCACGTCCCACCCTCGGGCCCACTTGTCAGCCCGAGCTCTCTATCTCCCCAGCACCCCTCTGCTCTCTCTCTCTCTCCCTCCCACTCTCCCCAAACACCCTCTCTCTCTAGCAAAGCCATGGAGAAGCTTCCCTTCCTCCACTCTTGCCATTGAAGCCCTACCTCGCCGAAGCATCACCGGAGGACGCCGGAGAACGACGCCGACGAACTACACCACCCCGATCTCCTCTTCTTCCTTGGGGAGGAGCTTCCCCAACAAGTTTCTTCCTCTACTTCATCCTCTTCCTCAAGCTCAAGCAAGGAAGACGACCCCGAGCTACTCCAAGCCTTCCCCGACGACTTGAAGCCCTTACCGGTGACCCACTCGACGCCGTTGAGTGTTTCTCCTCCCCGATCCATCCGCATTGCCCTAGGATTCGAAGCCAAGAACACACCTAGAGCACAAATCACCATTGATGACCTAGAGCTTCGAAACCCTAATGCTTATGCAATTTAGTTACTAAAGTGAACTCCCTAGACTCCCAGGCACCTCTAGGAACAAACCCCACCCCAACCCATGGCCGGAATCGCCGGCGGCGAACTCGCCGGTGAGCCTCGGCCGTGTCGCGGACGGTCCGCCCGACATGGCCGGACGGTCCGCCAGCTCCTGACCAAAACCAACAGAGCCTCTGCACGAGTTCTGGCCTTTCAAGATTTGAAAGGCGGACAGTCCGCTCAAACCACATGGAGAGTCCGCTATTTAGTCAGAGAGCATGTTTTCCACCCAACACGGTCCGCGACTGACCGGCGGACGGTCCGCCACTCGGTCTGTCGTTCAGACCGGATGGTTCGCTTCCCTAACCCGGATGGTCCGCAATTACCTGTTCAGCACCCTTTCACTCATTCATGTACCACCCACCTTTGTACCTTATGTCGGTCTGTCGTTCAGACCGGACAGTCCGCTTCCCTAACCCGGATGGTCCGCAATTACCTGTTCAGCACCCTTTCACTCATTCATGTACCACCCACCTTTGTACCTTATGTCCAACCTCTATACCATAGTTTAGCCCTGTTAAAGCAAGCATTCTCCTGTCATTAGCAATCATTGCACGCATTCATAGCATGCGCATTTCTCAAGCATCATTTGCATTCGTGTAGAGATCGTGACACCGGAGCAAGAGGAGGGTGAGCCGGAATCCGTGGGAGACGACGCTTCTTTTGAGACTCAAGGCAGGCCCCTAAGCATTTCTTACACCCTATTTTGGATCAATGCAGTATATGTGTCTTGTTTGCGCATGAGTTACTATATATATCATTGATTGCGTAGAACCTATTTGATGCATTATCAATCTTGATTAGGATATCATCTTTAGATGAGTATGCTTGAATAGGTGTCATGAACTATATGATTAGCCATGCTTAGCTATGGTACAAGACGAGAGGTGGCAAGGTCACCACCATTCGCGAGCTATAGGATGTTTGATTAATTTACATAATTAGTCAAGAATGAATAAAAGTTGAGCAAATATGAAAGATGATTCGGACTTGGGCAAGTACGATAGGCCATGTTGGGATGGAGCTCACATGGTTAGTCTTGCTTGAGTTGATTAAGGACCGATACGTAAACGCTTTGATACTTGAGCACCTTTCCGTACAAACCACATACTATATAATGGGACGGTAAGCCAACTAGCATAAGTCACACCTTGCCTTGATCGGATTCGGTGCGAGTTGTGATGGAGTGTGATCGGCATTTCCGGTGCACTTGTCCTTCTCGACCGTTCTCTCATAGTCGGTTGTGTTTGTGTGAAAGGTTGAGGCATGAATCAACACTTATCCTTGGCCGTGGGTATGGACGTTGGTCTTGTTCTCGTGTGGGAAAAGTTGTACACCCCTGCAGGGTTTTCGATCTATTGCAATAGCCGCGCTCTCGGACATTGAGCACGCTCTTGTACTTTGACTTTAACGTAGAGTTATCGAGGAAGTTCATGGAAGATTGAGTTTATGATTTATGAACACTTTACTTATGTAATTGTTTGATGCATGCTTTAGAGATCATAGATGTTCTGTCTTTTGCTTATTACAACTTGATCAAAGTTAGATGTTTTTATGCAAAAGTTAAATATCGTACCCTATCCTTGCTACTAACCAAATGCATTCTCCTTGAGGTCGGGATATTATATACCCGTATTGGATAAGCCCTGCGAGTACCTTTTGTACTCATGGTGCTATCGTTAAAGTTGTTGCAGGTGATCCGCAGTCGGAGGCCGTCTTTGGGTACTTCTACCCCGCGGACAGAGGTGCGGGTGAGGAGTAGATGGCCGATGGCTATGTGAAGGACACTATCGGCATATAGTGTTACCTTCTTATTTTGCGATATGTATGGAATGCTAGTAGTAGAACTTTTCACTGCAAAAACTCTGAAGACTTGTTGTATTAAACTTTGAACCGCTTTGTAATATAATCTCGTGTGTTGGACGTGCCTATGTAATGGTATTACTGTTGTGCTAGTAGTGTGTGTTTAAATCCTGGGCGGTGCTCATGACACATTCCAAGGACTACCGGGGTTGGTTTCCTCTAATCAAGTTGATCAATGGACGATGACTCGATTAGGCGGGATCAACTTGGGCTGGTTCCTCACAGCGTGTCATCAGAGCTATGGGTGCATTCCATGCATGGTTATCACTAATTTTTTGTTGTGAGGCACGTTTAGGAACAAAATGGTGATCACTAATAATCAAGTACTTGTAAAACTTTTTTTTCTTAAGGCTATATTTCTTCTATGGTGTATATATCTCTTATCTTTCCTAGAGCTACTTTTCTTACCTTATGGGCTGCACATTAGTTATTATAAATATGTTCACTAACTTGTCTTGCTCATGATAGATGAACGGGAACTTGGGCCAATTGGTCATGGTGACTCGGGCCGAGGAGGCGGAAGGCTTTCCTCCACTCCTTGCCGAGATGCTTTGGAGAGGCAACTTCTCACGGAGGCCGGAGTATTCGGTCTTTGCGAGGGGACTTGGGCCGGGCATGGTGGACTACGTTGCCACCGTGTTCATCCCAAGATGCTTTGTTGAAGGGGTCACAGAAGCTCACAATATTTCAGCTCATGGAACTTCAATTGAGATGGCAATCCAAGAAGTGGCGTACAAGGCTATGGCAATTATCCGCCAAGAAGTGATCGAGTTGGAGCGTCACCCATTCACTCACTTCCCAATTCAAGGACCATTGCAAGGTGTGAATGTGTTTGAGATAGGAATGGGAGGTGCTAGCTTGTATGAAAGGCGTATGTCCGAGTTGGTGGCGGCACAAGACCGAAGCCTCTGTTGCATCCGAGCGGAGTTAAGGGAGACAAGACGTCGGTTCAATGAGTTGCAACACACCATGGATATGTATGTTCGCATGGGCCGCGTGCCTCAAGATGTGTTGTATGGACCCAATGATTACACCCCACATGAGGCGGCACCATTGGAGCTTCGCTTTCCTTTAGTTCAAGGCATATATCTTCCTCAACATGTGGTGGGGCAAGCACGTATATCTAATGGGTTGTGCGTGCGCCACTTTGCCCCCACAACTTTGACTAGAGAGATCATCTTTGGTGGTGAACATGCACCCCTCACTCACCCGGAGAACCCCGAAGACACCGGATCCCCTCAATATCACCTTCTTGATGACTTCCCACCATACTTTGCGAGAGGTCCCTATGGTCCCTTCTAAATATTTATGTAATTCTATGGCGGTTATGAGACTCCTCGAGTTATATAACTCGTTGTAATGTATTGCCTATTTTATGTAATCGAATAGTTAATTGGTGAGACCGTGTGAGACACTAGTTAGCTATATGCCTATGTAATGTACTACTATATATTATCTATGTGGACCTCCATTATGTTAGTGGTGTGCCGTGTTATTTATGCGTTTGGCTGCGACATGTCATCATTTATCATCATTCATGCATGTTTCTTTTAAGAATATGGGGGTACTAGATATATGATTAAGGTTACTTCCTATGGGTGATTCTTAGTGCTGTCCAAAATTCTTTAGTTTCATTGTTCCTTGATCCATCCTATCTATGGTGTCAAATTTTATTCTCACACATTTGTGATTGATATCTTACATAGTTGTGCAATTTTCTTTGTGCAATTGTACTATATCAATTTTCCCTTCTCCCGGTCGCTAAATTCCTTTGTGGTTGGCGGCAGGATGGTCGAAAACTCTGGTGCCAGTGGTGATAATGGCGAACCGCCTCTCCCTCCTCCTCCTCCTTTGCACCCAACCCTTGTGGAGATCCTTAGAAGGTCGGAGGAGAGCCGACAAATGTAAAATCAGATTATACAAGCCATTGTGCAACACTTGGGTGGGCAGGGACATGGTGGTCAACGCCATGGTCATTCCGCCTTCATGGCCACCGACCCTCCTATCTTTCATGGATCAAAGGAGCCTTTGGATGCTGATTTTTGGCTGCGTGCCATAGAGCAAAAATTTGGTCTTATTCAGTGCAATGATCAAGAGAAGGTTAATTATGCGGCTCATCAACTTCATGATGCCGCAGGAGCTTGGTGGCATGAATACATGGCACAAGTTGGTAAAGGTCACCAAGTGACTTGGGCTAAATTTTGTGAGGCTTTTCGTGCATACCACATTCCCAAGAGTGTGCTCAACATTAAGAGAGATGAGTTCCGTAGGTTGCGCCAATGCAACAAGGCCGTGATGGAGTATGTCAACACCTTCAATTATCTTGCCCAATATGCTTTGGAGGATATCAACACGGATGAGAAGAAGCAAGATCATTTCATGAATGGGTTGTCTTTGAAGCTTCAATCTTATCTCTCTACCACGGATTTTTGAGATTTCAATGACATGGTTAGCAAGGTGATCAAGGCCGAGTACAAGATGAATGCATTTGAAAATGAGAATCGCAAGATTGATATGGAGAACCGCAAGCGGGCTGCCTCTTCTTCAACCGGTGGTAACCCACAATGCCCCCGCACTTGACTTCCTCCTCCACCCCGTGTGCTGGGTTTTGGTGCTCCTCAACCCATGTGGATGGCACGCCGTTCTCCGGCTCCCCAAGGTCAACCTCCTCGTGCTCCGAGGCAGCCGGGAGGCGGTGGTGGAAATACCTCTCGTGGGCCATGCTTCAATTGTGGCGGGCAAGGCCACATCTCTCGTGAGTGTCCCTCTCCAAGAAAGGGTGGAGCCGGCAATACTCCAAATCCACCAACTCCTCCTCCTCGCCAAGACGGGAGGAGTGGTCAAAATTCCAAACGTGGCAAGTTGAATCATATCACGGCGGGGGAAGCTAGTGTGGACATGCAAGTTCTTGTTGGTATGGTTTCTATCAATTCTAAACCCACTCGAGCATTATTTGATTCTGGTGCATCTCATTCCTTCATGAGTAGAAAGTTTGCCATAGAACATAATTTTTCCATCCGGGTAGTGCCTACTCCATTTATCATTGATGCTCCCGGAGCAACATTAGTATCTAAAGAAGTGGTCAACCTAGCTCAACTTGAAGTCTCGGGGCTGATTTTCATGGTAAATTTTGTGGTCATTGATCTAGAAGAATTGGATATCATTATTGAGATGAATTGGATGACTAAACATGATGGGGTTATTTGGTGCGATCATCGCTCTATTGAACTTAGGCACCCTTCCGGAGTGCGAGTTAATCTTTATCTCCATGAGAAACTTGGTTCTCAACTTCATGCTCTTAATGCCACTATTTTGCTGGAGTTAGAGTCAATTCCGGTAGTGTGCGAATTTCCGGATGTATTTCCCGAGGAATTACCAGGGATGCCTCCCGACCGGGAAGTCGAGTTTGTTATTGAGCTACTCCCTGGAACGGCCCCGGTATCTAAAAGGCCCTATCGTATGCCTCCCAATGAGCTAGCTGAATTGAAGAAACAATTGCAAATTCTTCTTGACAAGGGATTTATTCGTCCGAGCTCCTCACCTTGGGGGTGCCCGGTTCTATTTGCCTCAAAGAAAGATGGTAGTCTAAGGATGTGTGTGGACTGTCGGCCGTTGAATGAAGTGACTGTGAAGAACAAATATCCTCTTCCTAGGATTGACATTTTATTTGACCAATTAGTGGGTGCTAAATTCTTCTCCAAGATTGATCTTCACTTGGGATATCATCAAATTAAAATTCGAGTGGAGGATATTCCCAAGACGGCTTTCTCTACTCGATATGGGTTTTATGAGTACACGGTTATGTCCTTTGGGTTAACCAATGCCGCGGCATATTTCATGTATCTCATGAATTCTATTTTCTCTGAAGAGCTTGATGTCTTTGTGGTGATTTTCATCGATGACATTCTTATCTTCTCCAAGACTGAGGAAGAGCATGCCGAGCATATTCGCATTGTTCTGCAAAAGCTTCGTGATCATCGTCTCTATGCCAAGTTTAGCAAGTGCGAGTTTTGGCTCAAGGAAGTGGCTTTTCTTGGGCATATCCTTTCGGAGAATGGTGTGGCGGTGGATCCAAGTAAGGTGAAGGATGTGCTTGATTGGAAGCAACCCCAAAATGTTAGTGTGATCCGGAGTTTTCTTGGACTTGCGGGTTATTACCGTAGGTTCATTGAGAACTTCTCCAAAATTTCCAAGCCTATGACCGAGTTGACAAAGAAGGGTGTGGAATTCAAGTGGACCGATGTTTGTGAGAATGCATTTCAAACCCTCAAGACCAAGCTCACCACTGTTCTGGTTCTTGCTCAACCGGATATCACCAAGGGATTTGATGTATATTGTGATGCATCTAGAATCGGACTCGGTTGTGTTCTTATGCAAGAAGGCAGAGTCATCGCTTATGCTTCACGCCAATTGAAGCGTCACGAAGAAAACTATCCTACCCATGATCTTGAACTTGCGGCTGTTGTTCATGCTCTCAAGTTGTGGCGTCATTATCTTCTTGGAAATTTCTGCAATATCTATACCGATCATCAAAGTCTTAAATATATCTTCACTCAAGCGGAACTCAATATGAGGCAAAGAAGGTGGTTGGAATTAATCAAGGACTACAAACTAGAAGTTCACTATCATCCCGGCAAGGCCAATGTAGTTGCCGATGCTTTGAGCCGAAAGGTCCAATGCCATTGCTTGCGCACCCGATCCGGAGTCAACACTCTTTGTGAAGATTTCCGGAAGCTAAATCTCTCTATGGTAGAGCATGGGTCACTTGCTTCTTTAGTTATCACTTCCAATCTCATTGATGAAATCAAGAAGGCTCAACTTGAAGACAAAGGCATGATGAAGCTTAGAGCTAGAATCAATGAAGACAAGCTCAAGTGTTTCAAACTCAATGATCAAAGAATTCTTTGGTTTGGAAAACGATTGGTGGTTCCAAAGAATTTTGAGCTTAGAAAGAAAATTCTGGATGAAGCTCATGAATCTCAATTTTCTATCCATCCCGGTAGCAACAAGATGTACCATGACTTGAAGAAGAAATTTTGGTGGACTCGCATGAAGAGAGAAATTGCAAGCTATGTAGCCGAATGCGACGTTTGCCAAAGAGTGAAGGACGAACATCTCAAGCCGGCCGGAACTCTCCATCCTCTTCCTATTCCTTCTTGGAAGTGGGAGAATATATCCATGGATTTTGTTACCGGGCTTCCTCGTACTCTCCATGGGTACAATTCTATTTGGGTCATTGTGGATCGACTCACAAAATCTGCTCACTTTCTTCCGGTGAAGGCTAACTACTCAGTTGAGAAATATGCGGAGCTTTATATCAGCAAAATTGTGTGTCTTCATAGAGTTCCTAAATCCATAGTCTCCGATAGAGGTCCTCAATTCACCGCTCGGTTTTGGAAAAGTCTCCATGATGCTATGGACACCGATCTCACTTTTAGCACAGCTTATCATCCTCAAACCGGTGGACAAACCGAGCGAGTCAATCAAATTCTTGAAGATATGCTCAGATCGTGTGCAATCATTTATGGGAAAGGTTGGGATGAATGTTTGCCCTTTGCTGAGTTTTCCTACAACAATAGTTACCAAGCAAGCATTGGGATGTCTCCATTTGAAGCTTTGTATGGGCGGAGTTGTAGAACTCCTCTCAATTGGTCGGAATCCGGAGAGTGAGTATACTTTGGCCCGGACATTGTTATGGAGGCCGACGAAAAAGTGAAAACCATTCAAGAGCGATTACGAGCAGCTCAATCTTGCCAAAAGCGATATGCAGACAGTGGAAGGCGGGAGCTATATTTTAAAGTTGGTGATTATGCCTATCTCAAGGTTACACCTTTTAAGGGGACACAACGATTTCAAGAGAAAGGCAGCTTGCTCCCCGCTATGTTGGTCCATTTCAGATTTTGGCAAGGCGTGGGGCTGTCGCCTACCAATTGGAGTTGCCACAATCTCTATCAACAATCCACAATGTATTTCATATTTCACAATTGAAGAAATGCCTAAGAGTCCCTATAGAAGCCACCAATTATGAAGATATCGATATCCAACCAAATCTCTCTTACAAAGAGCATCCTATTAGAATTCTTGATCAAGCGGAGCGCAAAACTGGAAACAAGACCACCAAGTTTGTGAAAGTCCAATGGAGTCGCCATTCCGAATGTGAGGCGACATGGGAGAAAGAAGACCAATTTCGGCAATCTTATCCTGAATTATTTGGAATCAAGTATGTGCACTCACAACCCTCCCTTTTACCTTGTTCAACATCTTCTTATTGATTCTAGGTTGATGGTCACGAACTCTAGAAAATTTCTGTTGTTGTATGTTTCATGTCTTAAGTAAATCCATTCTCAGCTGTGCCGTTTCTGGGCATTTTTCGTGACTCGCGGACGGTCTAGCCTTTTGCAGCGGACAGTCCGTCGTACAAAATCCAAAATTCCACCAGAGAGCTTGTAATCTGTGTCTTCCACCTGAAATCACCTGAGGACGGTCCGGCTTTCAACCACGGACGGTCCGCCGTAGTTTCAAAACTTGTACCAGAACCCTCCCAGAAACTTGTTGTTTCGCTGGATTAGCCGACGGACAGTCCGCCAATATATCGCTGACGGTCCGCAGTAGACTTGCCAAATTTACACAGAACCAACCCGAAAACTTAGAGTTTCCAGCCCTTCAACTGCGGACAGTCCGCATAACTGGGCCGGACAGTCCGCCCTCTCTTTAGGTCCTTAGCCAAATCTCAGGACGAGATTTTTCCAACGGGGGGGGGGGGGAGAATTTGTAACAGCCCTATGTTGATTAACTAGTTAAATATGTCATCATGTGCATCTTAAACCATTAAGCATAATTAGCTCTCAATTAAGGAGAGAATTAAACCTTAGACTAATCCATTGTTTTGGCAGTGGCGGACAGTCCGCCCCTATACGGCAGATGGTCCGCGACCTTGCCACGTGGCTGACCACAGTTCACCTCGGGCACATCGAATTCACTGCCACGTCAGCCTACCCACGGACAGCCCGCGCCTCACTCGCGGATGGTCCGCTAGGCATCTCCGATGCGTGTCACGCGCGTAGAGTCCGGGCGCCACATCCCACCCTCGGGCCCACTTGTCAGCCCGAGCTCTCCATCTCCCCAGCACCCCTCTGCTCTCTCTTTCTCCCTCACACTCTCCCCAAACACCCTCTCTCTCTAGCAAAGCCATGGAGGAGCTTCCCTTCCTCCACTCTTGCCATTGAAGCCCTACCCCGCTGGAGCATCACCGGAAGATGCCGGAGAACGATGCCGACGAACTACACCACCCCAATCTCCTCTTCTTCCTTGGGGAGGAGCTTCCCCAACAAGCTTCTTCCTCTACTTCATCCTCTTCCTCAAGTTCAAGCAAGGAAGATGACCCCGAGCTACTCCAAGCCTTCCCCGACGACTTGAAGCCCTTACCGGTGACCCACTCGACGCCGGTGAGTGTTTCCCCTCCCCGATCCATCCGCATTGCCGTAGGATTCGAAGCCAAGAACACACCTAGAGCACAAATCACCATTAATGATCTAGAGCTTCGAAACCCTAATGCATGTGCGATTTAGTTACCAAAGTGAACTCCCTAGACTCCCAGGCACCTCTAGGAACAAACCCCACCTCCAACCCATGGCCGGAATCACCGGCGGAGAACTCGCCGGTGAGCCTCAGCCGTGTCACGGACGGTTCGCCCGACATGGCCGGACGGTCCGCCAGCTCCTGACCAAAACCAACAAAGCCTCTGCACGAGTTCTGGCCTTTCAAGATTTGAAAGGCGGACAGTCCGCTCAACCCACGCGGACGGTCCGCTATTTAGTCAGAGAGCATATTTTCCACCCAACACGGTCCGCGACTGACCGGCGGACGATCCGCCACTCGGTCCGCCGTTCAGACTGGACGGTCCGCTTTCCTAACCCGGACGGTCCGCAATTACCTGTTCAGCACCCTTTCACTCATTCATGTACCACCCACCTTTGTACCTTATGTCCAGTCTCTATACCATAGTTTAGTCCTGTTAAAGCATGCATTCTCCTGTCATTAGCAATCATTGAACGCATTCATAGCATGCTCATTTCTCAAGCATCATTTGCATTCATGTAGAGACCGTGACACCGGAGCAAGAGGAGGGTGAGCCGGAACCCGTGGGAGACGACGCTTCTTTTGAGACTCAAGGCAGGCCCCTAAGCATTTCTTACACACTATTTTGGATCAATGAAGTATATGTGTCTTGTTTGCGCATGAGTTACTATATATATATCATTGATTGCGTAGAACCTATTTGATGCATTATCAATCTTGATTAGGATATCATCTTTAGATGAGTATGCTTGAATAGGTGTCACGAACTATATGCTTAGCCATGCTTAGCTACGGTACAAGACGAGAGGTGGCAAGGTCACCACCATTCGCGAGCTATAGGATGTTTGATTAATTTACATGATTAGTCAAGAATGGATAAAAATTGAGCAAATATGAAAGATGATTCGGACTTGGGCAAGTATGATAGGGCCATGTTGGGATGGAGCTCACATGGTTAGTCTTGCTTGAGTTGATTAAGAACCGATGCGTAATCGCTTTGATACTTGAGCACCTTTCCGTACAAACCACATACTATATAATGGGACGGTAAGCCAACTAGCATAAGTCACACCTTGCCTTGATCGGATTCGGTGCGAGTTGTGATGGAGTGTGATCGGCGTTTCCGATGCACTTGTCCTTCTCGACCGTTCGCTCATAGTCGGTTGTGTTTGTGTGAAAGATTGAGGCATGAATCGACACTTATCCTTGGCCGTGGGTATGGTCGTTTGTCTTGTTCTGGTGTGGGAAAAGTTGTACACCCCTGCAGGGTTTTCGATCTATTGCAATAGCCGCGCTCTCGGACATTGAGCACGCTCTTGTATTTTGACTTTAACGTAGAGTTATCGAGGAAGTTCATGGAAGATTGAGTTTATAATTTATGAACACTTTACTTATGTAATTATTTGATGCATGCTTTAGAGATCATAGATGCTCTGTCTTTTGCTTATTACAACTTGATCAAAGTTAGATGCTTTTATGCAAAAGTTAAATATCGTACCCTATCCTTGCTACTAACCAAATGCATTCTCCTTGAGGTCGGGATATTATATACCCGTATTGGATAAGCCCTGCGAGTACCTTTTGTACTCATGGTGCTATCGTGAAAGTTGTTGCAGGTGATCCGCAGTCGGAGGCCGTCTTTGGGTACTTCTACCCCGCGGAGTGCTATCGTTAAACTTTGAACCGCTTTGTAATATAATATCGTGTGTTAGACGTGCCTATGTAATGGTATTACTGTTGTGCTCGTGGAGTGTGTTTAAATCCTGGGCAGTGCTCATAACACATTCCAAGGACTACCGGGGTTGGTTTCCTCTACTCAAATTGAACAATGGACGATGACTCGATTAGGCGGGATCAACTTGGGCTGGTTCCTCACAGTCACCACATTATAAATTGATATGAATGAATTCTTAAATTATTTAGTTGATAAAATATTATTTTATTAAGTTGCATTGAAAATAGCATCAATACATTCATAAATTTTGCAAAAAGCAAATTAAATCAGTCAATATTAATATTATGGGCTTCAAGATGTGCAATCCTAGCCTTAGTGGGAGCTTGGCACTTTGGACCAATTAGGATCATACAAGAACTTATGATACTAACTCCAGGTTTAGGATCAGTTGCAGCTCTGTGAACTTTAGCTTAAGAATTGGTTTTCTCTCTTTGGCTTTGATGTCTTATTTTGTGTCGAGGCATTGTAGCGGTGTAATACTAGTAGGAGTAATAAAAGTGGATTGATTCCTCCTTTGTGAGGAGGATGCCTACTTACTTTTTTCAATATGTATGAAAATATGATGGTCTTGTTTTTAATTCTTTCTCGGCTTTGCTTTCTGTTTTTATCTTCGCAGGGTTAATCAGCTACTTCTATATGCTTTAGATTTTTTTCTCCTGCACATTTGTTTAAAAAAATGGAAGGCCCACTGGATCGTTCCAAAGCCCAGATTCTGGCCCACCTGTCATCGGACTGGACGGGCGGCACGTCACGGCAACAACCGACTTGGCCTCGCCTTGAAACCTTCCGCCTCGCCGCCTCGGCGCCCAAACGAAACCGTCGCAACGAACACCTGCCCTGCTCCGCCCCCTCCTCTTCCTCTCCCCCTCGCAGCAGCGCGCTCGGCGCTCGGCGCTCCGCTCGCCGCCGCGCACCGCCACCGTCGGCGGCCGCGATGGATCGGTTCCCGGACGGGATCCACGTGCGGCTGCGGAGCCGCGTGCGCGGCGGGTACCTCTACGCCGACGAGGACGGGGTCAGCGTCTCCCTCAGCCCGCGCCGCGCCTCCCTGAAAGCGGCGTGGCGGGTGCACCTGGTCCAGCGCGGTGACTTCCACTACGTCCTCCTCTGCGGCGCCGCCTACGGCCGGTGCCTCGCGCTCTCGCCCTTCATGGAGCCGCCGCCCGGCCTCCGCGGCCGCCGCGCCGTCCAGCGCGACTACGACGAGGCGGACCTGCACGCCGTCATGTGGAGGCCCATTGGGACGGGCGACGTCGGCGAATGCGTCATCGTCCTGCGCCACCGTGGCTTCGCCCGCAGCCTCCGCGCCAACGGCAGGTACCGCCGCTGGCACACCTGCATCACCGTCGATGATGACATTGGCAACTTCAGAGAAAGGAGCACGATGATGCATTGGATGGTCGAGGAAATCCCCCCGAGACAGGCGCCGCCAGCCCCTCCAACTCCAACTACGGTGAGTTCCTTCTTGCGCTCCACACATTTGATTTGGGCGGAGCATGATTCTTGGAACCTATCGATTCCATGACGGGTTACTACTTGGAAAACCAATCCTGCAGGTTCCGATTAGCGTAGATTCTCTCTAAGAACTGCTCGATCTGATAATTGCATTCTTCCATAGTCTGAATTTACTGAAGCTCGGGCCTATTCTTGGTACATTTGTGCCAAGATTACTACTCCTGTCGCTCTGAAGTTCTGATTCTGCAAGAATTCTTTCTCATCGATGTGTATTCAGAATTTCAGATTCGTTCATTCAGTTGCTGCTGCTGTCTATTTGTTTTGGTTTGCTAAACATTACTCTACCACCATTGCAACAGAATCTAGGAGGACCCGGCTTAATCAGCCTGTTCACCTGGCGTGCCCAGCCCAGCGTAGAGCCGCTGCGGACGATCCGGTACGTGCGGGTGAATGATCACGGCCACTTCAACCAGCAAGGCTGGGCCACGTTCCAGTTCTACGGCAGGTCCTTGTACCTCCTAATTTGCAGGCTGTTGTACATTCTGGACGAACCCATCTTCATCGGCGACGAAGGGAACTTCAGCATCACGGTGTGCGTGCAAGCAGGCATCTATGGTCGGCGGACACCTCTGGTCGTCGACCTGCCTCGCTGCGAGGAGCCGATGGACATCTTTGTCCTCACCACAGGGTCACCTGGTGAGAACTTTGCAGTTGCTTCAGTAGTCTGTTCAGCAACTTTTATCTGTTTCTCTGTTCATGAATGGGGTTCTCAGTTGACCATGCTAATGAGATCACAGTAGGTACACTAACTTAAAAACAGAGAACAATTGGTCATATGCTCAAGGAAGTTCTGTGGTCTTGAGTTTGCTGTAGATCAATAAATTTGTTTCTGCATGACAGATGTTCAGAAAATCGTGGTACTGTATAGATGACAGTAGAAAAATAACTTGCCTACTGTTTAGTTTAGTCTATAGCTCACAAATTCAGAGATTTTCTGTAGTTTTGAACGTATAGTTGTTTGCGTTTAGTATCCTCTTCTTGGGATTTTTCATTTCTTATTCTAGTCATGCGTATGGGAAAATGGTATGGTTTGTTTGGTGATGACTAATAATCTAAAACAACTGATACATATAAGCTTCAGGTTTTGTTGTTCTTTTGCATTTCTCTTGGGATTTGCAGTATTTGTACTAAGAATAGTCTGAATAATGTAGAGATTAGAAATTGTTGGATTAAGATATTCCCACATTAGTTCAGAAAATTAAGCTGTGCCATTACTTGGATCACTGTCTAATTTCAAAATTTTCACTTGTCAACCAATATGTTGACGTTATTTCTGAACGGTTTATCTTGCACGTTTGCAACAATTGCAACACCATTGCTTTGCTACCTAGTTCCTAACTCTATCACTACTAAACCCTGTTTCCTTTGCAAATTCAGTGGCTTTGGAGTTGCCGCACCCAAATATTGATGCAGAATAGAGGAATAAGAGAACAAGGTTTCTGATAACAATATCACAATTCATCTCTTCAGAAATCAGAACCATTGCTGCTTTGGATACAATGAGCTGAGCATTGGTAGCTGTGCTTTTGTTCTGATAACTTCCGAAGAGTCAACAAGTCTGGAAGTGGTTTGAATCGTTTTTTCAGCTTCAGAACATCAAAACTGGTGAAAGCATTATGTGAAAATAATGCTTCAATGATTTTGCACAGTAACATTGGTTGTATAGTATCTTCATCTGTATTGGGTGATAACCACTTATTGATCTGTCAATATCAGTCAACACTGTGATAACCCGGTCCTTTTATGCACAACTCGCAACTGCAACCGAGATGTTCGACAAAGTAGAGATTGCTATCACATTATATCAGATCTTAGTCTTAAAGCATTCTAGATCACTGATCACATGTGCTCAAGAACTTAGAATCAGAGACCTGCTCTTCCTGGCAGAGAATTGAGCACCCTTTATTTACTGAATTTTGGGAATGCAAAAATCAATCTTCACTGCTGCATGTTCCCAATTCGCAAAGCCGTTTACGTGCTCACCAAACCAAAGATGATTACAATATAGTGATACACTGCTCGTTTCCAGATCACAATCCTCTCTCTCTCTGCGCTGCAGTTTTGAGCCCCGGCAAAAATACTAGTAGTAGCAACACATATCGGCGGCCTGAAACGTGGAGCCGCCTGAAACTAACTGTAGTAAGGCCAGGGTCAGACATCGCCATGCTGGATTAGAAAGTGTTTGACAGCCAAAATTGGCATCAACCGGTCTGACCGGTCTGGTGCTGTAGCTGATCCGGCAGGAGCCCGACCGGTGGGTCGGACCGGTCTGACCGGTCTAGGAGTCCGACTGTAATTAGAGTTCTTAATAGATTAGATCTGTAAATAGAATTTCTTACGGGGTAAGTCTTCCCCACCCTATAAATATAAAGGGTTACGGTCGATTGAGAGGACAACCCAATCAAATCTATTAAAAACACATCTTTTATCTCTTTATCTGTACCTTACTTTTCCAACCTCGACATGCTGTTCTTCTCTCGTCTCCATGACATTTGAGGACGCCCTAGCTGGCCTGCCGAGCTTAGGGCAACTCTACGTGCGCTTGCCCCGATGGAGTCCCTCCCGGTGAGCGTTCGTCGGATCGTCGTAATTCTGCACGGCGACCGGTCTGACAGGTCCCCTGACCGGTCTGATCGCTCCACGCAGAAGGCACTACACGGCGCGCGACCTAGCAAGATGGTGTGCTAGCCATGATGACCTAGCGCGACCTAGCACGTCAACCACGACGAGCCCGTCAGCGCGCCGGCGCCCGCGGCGTAGGGGCAGTCCTAGGTCGCAGACGCCGCTTGACGCCTCGGCGACCCCGTGCTTGAGGCCGATGCAACACTCGACGGTTGACGCTGCCGGGATGGTCCATGCTTGCAGTTTGGGGAGGCGAGGACCGTGACGATCTAGCTCCGGCGCCCTCTTTGGCCGCACCGCCGCCTGCTATCGCGTTTGGAGCCGAAGGGCGGCGAGAGATGCAATAGCAGGGGAGAAAGGGAATGGAACGGACGCCACATGTCTGTGCGCAGGCCTGCTAACAGGGCCGCTACGACCCGGAAAGGTATTGGGTTGGGCCATGGGCGTTGCAAAAGAAGAAACTGTGGCGGTGGCCCATGTGGTGATTTTGGAGTAGAAAAAATCTTATTTAACTCTCTGAATTATGGTAGAGTTTAGTTTCCACCTTGAACTCGAAAATCAGGTATTTTGCCTCATCGAACTAGCAAAATCGGATATATGACCTCTCTATATAGTTTTTCTTAGTGGTTTTCCTCCTTTTCCTTTATGTTTATTTTGAATGAATTTTTAAAAATCATAGTAGATCACAAAAAATCATAAAATGAAAAATTAAATTTTGATGGACTCCACAAGAGCAGATCTATGCATATAATTTAGTAAAAAATATATTTTTAGTTTTAAATA
This sequence comes from Panicum virgatum, assembly GCF_016808335.1. Taxonomy (NCBI): domain Eukaryota; kingdom Viridiplantae; phylum Streptophyta; class Magnoliopsida; order Poales; family Poaceae; genus Panicum; species Panicum virgatum. The sequence continues at coordinate 4,639,668 of NC_053148.1, forward strand.
TATAGTTTTCTGTAATTAATTCATATCTACATCTTTCTTGGTCTAATTATGATGATTTTTTTATGGTGAGCTATTAATTATATTCTTAAGTTGCAATAAAAATTTCATGGTTATTGGATCATTTATTCTTGACAAACTGAAGAGTTTGATATAGCTTGGATTTAAACTCTTGAATCTGTAACTCAGGCATAATTGATCCAATGAGTATAAAATTTTTACTACAACTCGATCATTTAATTATTAGACCATCATAAAAATTTCATCATTATTGGACCACGAAAAATGTAGATACAAATTAATTATAAAAATATATATCTAAAATTAAAAATACAACTTTTACTAAATACAATTTTTTGACCCGAAATCCGAATTGATCCGACCCGATAGATGATTAGGTCTACTTTGGAGTATCCAGTAAGGGCGGGCCGGGCCTCTTCGTTCATGGCCCATTTCACGTCCATGTTCGACGTCGCAGGAGCTTCAGACATGAAAGTGACAGACAAATTTGTTCCAGCTTACTTAGTCAAAGACCGGTTGACACTAGCAGTAGTGTTTTTTCCCAGCAGCAGCAGGTTGAATGAAAGGAGAAGTTCCGTTACAGACTTGAAAGTCTCCAAGTTTTCAGATGATATTGGATCAGTATTCTGAAACTATGTGAAGGTCTCTAAGGTTCCATGTCAGCGCACGAACACGAATCCCGTCCCAAGGTTCAACATCCTTTTATTATTTTTTGACGGACAAGGTTCGGCATCCTCGATCGCAGGTCGAGAAGCTGAACAAATGGCGCACATTGCTTACTCAGCACAAGGTCGTCACTCGTCAGTGGACGGGCACCACCTACGGCAACCGATGACTTGCGCTGTCCAGAAAGGCCACCCAGGCCTTGTTCGGGCTGGGCATTCGGGAGGAACCGATCCGATCGGTTCGGTTCCTCGGTTCCTACAGAATTTCGATTTCTAGATAATAGGTACCGACCGGTTCTTTTTAGAGGCAGGAACCGAACAACTTCGGTTTCGGGTAGTTCGGTTCGGTTCCGGTACTTACCGAAGGAACCGAAGTTTCGAGATGGCATCAACAACAGCTCATTCAATAGCAAATTTTGACAGCACCTCCTCTAATTTTAGCACAAATTCAAACATCAATTCAAACAAGCAACAGTAGCATTATAGCATTATAGTAGCAGCATTACATCAATTCAAACAAGCAAAAGCAACGGTAGCATTATAGTAGCAGCAAGCATTACAGTACAACACAGATGTTTTTGTAGCAGTCCAGCAGTCCAACTCAGTAGCAAGCAATCAAGCATTACACAGCAACTCAGCAAGCTGCAAGCACCAAGCACCAAGCACCAAGCACCAGCAGTCCAGCATTACACAGCAACTCAGCAAGCACCAAGCACCAGCAGTCCAGCAAGCACCAAGAACCAGCATCTTCAGACTTCAGTAGTTCAGTCAGTCCTTCACAATCACAAGCTGAAATATTATTTGCAAACTGAAACGAGTAAGAAAAAATAGAATTGATGATGAGTATATGAATCGAAGAAATGATATACATTTATTTAACTCACATGGTCATTTATCTTTAGATAAGCTCTTGTTCTTGGAGCTTTTGCTTGGCTGTGAGCTTTTGCTTGGCTGTGAGCTGATGTTGGTGGATGTAACCATCTTTTTTTTGCTGCCTTGGATTTGTGACGGCGCAGCATGTGCATCAACAATGGCCTTGTCCTTGAATTCTTGAATAATTTCTACAAATAGAAAACAGCAAACAAAGGATACATTAAATAATTATTGAAAATGGAAAACAGAAAACAAATGGTAAAATAGAGCTACCTTCTTCTAGTTTGGCCAACTCTTCTGTATTTTCTTCAATATTGATAGGAGTTGCTCTTCTAAGCCAATCTTGAGTGCAAACAAGAGCTTCAACCATAAATGGAGTTAGTGAAGTCCTAAAATCATCTAGAATCCTCCCAGATGTGCTAAAGGCAGATTCACTAGCAACTGTGGAAATTGGTATGGCGAGCACATCACGAGCCATTGTGGACAATATGGGAAATCTAGTAGACTGCCCCTTCCACCAAGCAAGAATATCAAACTTTTTTGTATCTTCTTCACACTCTTCAGCCAAGTATCTATCAAGTTCAGTCCTACTGCCCCTGCTGCATGTCCCTGCTGTTCCACTAGCTAGCTTCATCTTCTTAGCAATTCTAGTCCTCAACTTTCTAGCACTCTCTCCACCTTGCTTAGATGGGGGCGAATCACTTGGTTGGGACTGCACTTCACTTGAAGAAGAATTATTGTTCCTATATTCTTCAAAAAGTTCATGCAAACATTTGGTAATTGCAGCCCAAACTTTCTGTCCAACACCGTCACCATACATCTCATCTATTGCAATTTCTGTATATTGTGAAAGCTTGTATCTAGGATCAAGTACAACAGCAATAAAAATCAGCAAGTTAATATTTTCCTTCTCCTTTTCTTTTCCCTTTCCCTTCTCACTTTGCAACTCTAAATTGTCATGCCAATGCCCCCAATACTTGTCATACTTGTCTTTCATTCTTAACCCCATTTCTTGCTGCATAAAATCAGAACTACTCATCCATTCTTTCACCAATTCATTGACCTCTCCAATCTCATGAAAATAAGTATGAGCAGTCACACTTAACGATGTTGAAACAAGGTTTGTAACATCAGCAAAATGCCCTAAAAACTCAGCTAGTTTTTTTGCATTATCAAAGTCATGCTCATCAGGAACTCCTGGACCAGGAACACCGGGCTTAATGTCACTAAGCAACTCAATTGTATAGTATGGATCTTCCTCTGGATACCTTGCAAACACCTTTTCATATGTGCAAGCAGCTTTTAGCATATCATATGTGGAATTCCATCTAGTGCACACATCAAGGTTTAAGAATGCTTTGCTGTCCACTTTCTCCCATTGAGCAATCTCTTTAAATTTTTCCAATCTTGATGTACCACCCCTAATGAATTTAACCGCAGCCCGCACACGCTTGATAGATTGGTCTACTTCTTTCAAACCATCTTGGACAATCAAGTTAATTATATGTGCAGCGCATCTCATGTGAAGATACTTGCCCTCTGCTATGCTAGTTTTCAAACTATTCATTTGTCTTCTCAAATAAGAAACACCACTATCATTTGCACTTGCATTATCTACCGTTACTATCATTATTTTGTCTAACCCCCATTCAAGTAAGACTTTATGCAAGTGTTTCCCAATATCATCTCCCTTTTTGCCTTTTACCTTGAAAAAACTAATTATCTTTTTATGCAAGCACCAATCTTTGTCAATAAAGTGAGCTGTCACAGTCATATAACTCTCTTGTTGCTGTGATGTCCAACCATCGGTTGTGAGGCAAACTCTATTGCATTGTTCTTGAAAGAAAATTTTCAATTTTGCTTTCTGCTCAAAGTACAATTGCACACAGTCCCTAGTGCATGTCCTTCTAGATGGCAAAGTGAACCTAGGGCAAGCAACAGACATGAACTTCCTAAAACCAGATTTTTCACCTTTAGCAAATGGTTCCTCATCTTCTATGATCATTTCAGCAAAAGCAGACCTAAGCAATTCAGGATCAAACTTCCAAGTACCAACACTAGTGCCTTGAGTTATTGACAAAATACCTTGTTTAGACTCTACATGAGGATTACTCTTGCAAGCATTATAATGTTTACGCATACCAGATGTACCATTCAGAACCGGATGTGCTGCAATTTGACTGCTGCAATACTTGCATTGTGCCTTGACCAACTGACCTTCATCAAAGATTTTGGTGTAGTGATCCCACATTTCTGATCTGGATGCGATCTGCTTTCTCTTCTTCCCCTCTTCAGCTTCTAGATCAATGATCTCCTTCTCTGCAGCACCATCGGCCTCGTCATCCTTTATGTTCCCATCGGGCCCGGCATGCATCTCTGTCCAATTACTCACCTCTTGCTGCAAATCCTCCTCAGACATCTAGCAAAAATATACAAATTATCAGTTATCACCACTACAAATCCCTAGTTCCTCACATCTAAAATCAGTGAGGCACTTACATTGCAAGATGCAATTGATGTAGCCGTTGTGGACTTCAAGCAGGACCTGGCCTCGCCGGTATTACAGGCACAGAGTCTGCTGGAGAAGGAACAAACGGAAGTTAATGAAGTAAACTGGTAAAGATTTCTCCACCCCACGACCACTTAACAAAGTACCCAAAATTACTACCCTAAAATCACCAAATTATACACGATCCTATTGATTCTTCGAGCACAATTACTACACGGTACTCCGTAAGGAACAAGAACTACGCAGCTACTGAGTGCAAGATAAAGTAACCAGTCAGATCCGCACGACGTGGAAGGAGACGCACCTGCGGAGCGCCGATCTGTCCTCCCGTGCGGCGGCGCGCGGGTCTGCGGAGTCGCCGGGGCAGCACTGGGGCGGGCGCTGCCGCGCTGGCGGTCTTGCGGGGCCTGGCGTCGACGGGCGCTCGCTCGGTCGCCGCCTGGCCACCTGGGTCGGGTTGCTCGCCCGCTCGGTGCCTCGGTCGCCTGGTGAGTGGTGATTCGCGGCCTCCTAGGCGCAGCGCAGGCCGCAGCCCGCAGGGTCTCGTGGGGGGCGCCGCCGCCGGGGGTGTCCGCCTGGACGGGGGTTGGGGCCTTAGGGGGGCCGCCGTGGGGGGAGGTCAGGTGGGGGGGGCGCCGGGGCCCGGGGGGGGTGTCCGCCGGACGGGGGTTGGGGCCTTGGGGGGGGCGCCGGGGGGGAGGTCAGGTGGGGGGCGCCGCCGCCGGGGGGTGTCCGCCTGGTCGGGGGAGGCTGGGAGAGTGGGAGGAGTGGGAGCCTGCGATAGTGGGATCTGGGATGAGTCGCGTACTCGCGTGCGTGATGTTAGGGTTGGGAACTGGGGATTGGGGAACGGATGTCGGATGATACTGGGTTTTACTTGGGCCGACTTATATTGGGCCTAGTCTAATGGGCTGAATTTCGGTTCTTCGGGAGAACCGAGCCCAAGTACCGAATATCCCGAGAAACTTCGGTTCCTTAGATCTTGGAACCGAACAGGAACCAAATTTCTTCGGTTCCGGTTCCTTCGGTATCGGTTCTCGGTAACTTCGGTTCGGTTCTCGGTTCTCGGGTTTTTTTGCCCAGCCCGAGGCCTTGTTCCCATCTCGGCGCCCAAAAGCAACCGTCGCAACGAACACCTGTCTCTGCAATTCTGCTCCTCCCTCTCCATTTCCCTTGGCAACAGCACCAGCCGCCAAGGAACCAGCTCCCTCAGCAGAAAGCAGTCAAGTACCACTGTCCGTGTACCAGCGCCGGCGATGGAGTTCTCCCCTGGCGGGACGCACGCACGGCGGCTCCACGTTCTACCCCGACGATGACTGTTTTTCTTGGGAAAAGTCTAGTTTATATCTTTGAAGTATTACAAAAATCTGATTTTCAACATTAAACTATAAAATCGGATAAGATAGACCATCCAACTATCGAAACCTGACAAATTTGACTCTTTAGGTGGTTTTGAAGGTGGTTTATCATTTTATGAAAATTAAAAATATTCAAATTTAAACTAAAAAATTCATAACTAATTCATTTTAAATCAAAAAAATACGTGTAGCGAAAATGGCCTCTCATGCCATATTTCAATATAATATTTTGGCGATTGATGACACACGCAACATTTGAACTAATGTGTTTGCTTAGATGATATACTCAGGCTTTTAGGTTCAAGTGATGACAAAAAGAAGAGAGGCGAAGCTAGGCCCGAAGGGCCACCCCTACGGGGGTTCCGCTACCCGGTTAGCGGACGGGGGTCGAGGGGGAGCCGCCCCTCGCGGGTCTCAGGGCAGCGCCCTGAAACCTAAAAGAAATCAAGTCACCGGTTGAACCGACGCCAAGCAAATTACACACGTCGGTGCATTGACTTGAGCACGTCTGGGAGTTTTAGTATCACCGGTTAAACCGACGTAAGGCAAAATGTACTCATCGGTGCAATGACAGAGATGGCCTGCGGGCTAGGGTTTGGCACCGGATGAACCGACGATAGGAAGTTTGAATGCAATGACAGAAGCAGACCAAGAAAAATGCATGCATCGGATGAACCGATGATGCACCGGTTAATGGCATCGGTGCAGTTGTCCAGAGAGTTTGTTTTTCAAGGATCAGAGGACAGTTGCACTCACCGGTTAAACCGACGCTAATATTACATACACCGGTCGATTGCGTCGGTTGATTGCCCGTACACGTAACGGCTAGTTTTCAGTGGGCAGTTTAGTATCACCGGTTAAACCGACGATGGCAATTTGGGGAGCATCGGATTAACCGGTGTTAAGCACATTTCTGGCAGCTTTTCTCCAACGGCTATATTTGCTTGTGCTGCCTATATATACCCCCAAGGCCGCACCATTTGAGTGTGCTGGAGTTGCTGAACATCCCAAACACACTCAAGAACATCTCCAACCACCATAGAGCTTCATTGTACATCATATAGGCTTAAGCACACTTGTGAGAGTGCTTAGTGCTTGTTTAGGGATTAGTTCTTGCGAGAGCTCCCTTGAGAGAAGTCTTGCTGCGGCAAGCAACTTGTGATCCGTCGTGTGACCCTCCGTCTTGGTGTGGAGTGGCAACGACACTTTGTGCGGGGGAAGAGGAGGCCCCCTCCTTGGTGGAGAAGCTCCGTAGTGGATTTCGGCCGGGTGACCGAGAGAGACGGTGGCGGTGCACTAGACTCGGTGTCTTGTGTGCACTTGCCTTTGCTTGCCGGCATCGCCTTGGTGGCGTAGTGCAAGACGGTGATCGGAAGAGCCTCGGTGTCCCGTGGACGTAGGCGTTTGTGCCGAACCACGTTACATGACCGTGTCTACTCGGGAGTTTGCATCCCTCTTGCACTTACCTCTTTACTTACCTTATTACGTTTCCGCATTTACTCTTTCTTGTGTGCCTTTACTTTCCTAGTTAGTTTGATTAGGATTGGCTATAGGTTGCAAGTTTTTAGGGGTAAGTAGAGAGTTGCATAGATAAACCTTAGTCATAACTAGCATGGGTAGGACGTGTTAGGTTTATCTTATGCAATTAGATTGAGCCCTAGGATAGAAAAGCGATTAGCGACCCTATTCACCCCCTCCCCCTCTAGGGTCGAACACCCCGGTGATCCTTACAATACGAAATGGATATCAAAATTTTCCTAAAGATTAACCTATCTATTGGCATTGTACTTGTCATTTATTTGAATCCATTTTTTTATGTTCATAGTATTTGGTCCCTTGTAGTTATGCCTATTATTTTTGAATAAATAAGATTCAAATAGAGCAATAATAGATAGAATAAAAAAAGAAAGGACGTACCCAGTGCCGTAGGCTCCCGCACTGTGCGGGGTCTGGGGGAGGTTATTAGCAGGAGGTCTTTCCCACACATCGTGCAATATGTAGAGGCCACCGCTCGAACCTGTGACCTCTCGGTTCACAGGCGGCAAGCACTACCACTTGCACCAGGCCGCCCTTTTTAGCAATAATAGATAGAATACATTTTTTAAAAATTTTGATACTAGTATTTTAAAATGAATTGGTTTTGATTTTATAGATCTCATTAGATTTTTTTATTTTTTCTTTAAAATACAAAATCACCTTGAAAACCAGTACAAGGGCCAAATTTGCCTGATTTCGATAGTTGAATGGTCCATCTTATCCGGTTTTGTTGTTTAAGATTGAAAATCGATAGTTCAGAGGTGTAAACCGAACTTTTCCCTTTTTGCTTTCGGTTCTTACCACCTTGTTGAATTCAGTCTCTCGAATCGATTCTTGGCTTCTTGCTGTAAGGAGGCTGCTGATTGGTTGCAATTCTGATTTCTGAAGAAACTACCTTGGTCTTGTTTAGTTGTTGGTTCGGTTGTTACTGGTGAGGATGCTGAAAGCCTGAAACTAGGATACATCCATCCAAGTCATTCCAGAGCAAAGACTGTCAGTCCCCCACTAAGCCTATCGCGCTTCTGGAATGGAGAATGCCTTCCAAATTGCAGCGAGTCTGGCGAAACTGGCAATTTGGGTTTGCTAATCTAACAAAGTTTACAAAATTTTCATATTGTTCTGCCGGAATGGAAGAGCAAAAGGGAGCAAGGGACAGGCTTTTCCATTATGCTCTTCCGAGCAATCCCGAAACCCGTTGTTGGGCCGTAAACCAGCCTCCTGACTCAATTTCCAGACAATATTATATCGATAAAAGGTGAGCTGGTGAAATTCTATGCAGAGCATCATCACCCAAATAATATTGCAGTGACTTTCAGTTCATCACTAAAAGTTCAGAAAAAATTTGACGGTGACCATTTGACATATCAGGAACCTGGTGCAGAGTGAACAACAATATCTATTTATCACCCAGTAGAGATGAAGATGTAACTACAACCACTGTTGTCTGTTGATTTTCACATACTGTCAGTAATTTTCAGGGCCTTGAAACTTAATAGGCCAATTCTAAACACTTCCGATCAGCAGAATGCATCAACCCTAGTAGTTCCTACCAAAAACAGAAGGACTTGCAGAGATTTCTAAAGCTATCAACAAATAAAACTACAGCCGATTCTCATCTCATTGAATCCGAAGGAGTTACTTTTGATTTCAGAAGAGATGAACATGAACTGTGATGTTGTTGTCAAGTCCTAGTCTTGCTGTTGCTGGGCATCAGCATCTGGGTACACGAGCTCAGCAGCAGCTGGATTCGCAAAAGAACAAGTAAAACCAGTGAAACAGTTAGGCGCTAGGATTCAAAGAAGAAATTCAATTGAAAATATGACATTTCAGAACAGTTCATCAAAGTAGTGGCATAATTTTCTAAACTGATGAGTTAACATGTGAATGCAATCATTTCTATATTCTGACTACTTTTAGCATCTACGAAAAGACTGATGTGCAAGAAATGCTGTAAAATGCAACAAAAACAAAAAAATAGTTCTACCAATCTACCTCTGCTTATGTGTAGCTTGTTTCAGACTACTCCAAAGTCCTAACCCAACAAAGTACACATGTGGCAACCAAAAAAACTTTATATATTCAAAACTACAATTTGAGCCACCCGAAACACGTGGCAACCCAAAAGGTCATGAAGAGGATACTAGATGCAGCAACTAACCAGCTATATCCACAATGCTACAGAAAGTGTCTGAACTCTGAACATTTGAGCCAATACACAGTAGGCAAGTTACAGTTTCTACTTTCATCAGTATAATGCTACGATCTTCTAAACATCTGACATGCAGCAACAAGCCAACGAGTTCAAGCTACTGAAAAAGATAACAATTATTGCTGCACAGGCTACTGAAAGAACTGCAGGCAAGTTCAAGGGTAGTGTATCGGGGCTGACAAGTATTCAAGCTAGTGTATCTGCTCAGTTCTCATCAGTACGATCCAGTGAACACTTAACACCTTCCATGAGAAGAGAAACAGATAAATGTTGCTGCACAGGCTACTGAAAGAACTGCAAGGCTCTCACCTTGTGAGCCGGTGGTGAAGACAACGATCTCCATGGTCTGCTCATCGCGAGGCAGGTCTGTGACCAGAGGGGTCAGCCGCCCCTCGGAGCCGCCCCGCACGCACAGCGTGATGTTGAGTTGGTCGTGTTCACCCAGTGCATTCGCTATATCTCTCCTCAGCCAGGACACGGACTGGCCAACGAACCATAACGTGCTCCAGACGAGAGGGTTGAAGCCCTCTTGATCGGTCGCCCGCCCGTACCGGATGCTCCGCCGAGACAGCCGTGGAAGCCCACGGCGCTGGGGGAGCGCTATCATCGTACCACCGAGGGGTACCATTGGAGGCTGTTGCAATGGAGCAGAAAATTCTGAATGAACAATTCTGAATACACGCCTTGATGAGGACAAAATGTCGTCCAGATACTCACTTAATTAACCAGACCTAGACTCCAAATATACATCATGTGAAAGAATTAGAACATCTGAATGGCAGGAATGATAAAAAGCACTGCTCCTTAAGAGCGCAGTCTACAGTATTAGAACATATGAACGGAAGAAGTAGTAATCTTGGTAAAAAAACTGTACAAAGAATTGCATCATGATTCAGCAACTAAAACAGCCTCATTAACGAGCAGAAGTCCCAGTTATGAACTTTTGATCTGGCAAGAAATGGCCAAAGGCAGATCGCTAACAGCTCAAGTTATCCCTCCAAATATACTTCATGTCAAAGAATTCCAATGATGATCCCTAAAGCGAACCAAATACAGAGGAGCATGAATTAAGAACCTAGAACCAGTGCTCCTTAGGAGCGCAGTCTACAGTATTAGAACATCTGAACTGAAGTAGTAATCTTGGTAAAAAAAATATGTACAAAGAACTGCATCATGATTCAGTAACTAAACCAGCCTCATTAACGAGCAGAAGTCCTAGTTATGAACTTTTGATCTGGCAAGAAATGACCAAAGACAGATCGCTATGGCGAACAGCTCAAGTTAAATATACATCATGTCAAAGAATCCCAATGGTAATCCCTAAATGGAACCAAATACAGAGGAGCAAGAATTAAGAACCTAGAACCACTGCGCCCTTGGAGCGCAGCCTACAGTACTAGAACGTCTGAACGAAAGAAACAGCGACCTTGGTCTAAACTCTAAAATGTACCAAGAATGGCAGCAAGATTCAGTAACTAACAGCCTCGTCAACAAGGAGGAGAATCCAACCATCAAGTCTGAGTAGTTCTTGACAGGAAAAATCGCAAACTCTGACAGGTTTTCCAAGAACCCTGCTCCGCTCAGATCGTTCAATGCAGAAGGGGACGGCGAGCTCACCGGAACTGCAGGTGGAAGTTCTGGCGGGTCCTGTCTGGGGGGGATCGCCTCGACCATCCAGCTGATCTCCTCGTCCGGGTGCTCGAACCTGCGCCACGGGCCGTGCCTTCGGTTGTGCATGACGACGTCTCCGGTCCCGTCCTCGTCCTCGACGGGCACCCACAGGAAGTCGCGCCGCCGCGGGTCGTCGTAGAGGCGCTGGACGATGCGGCCATAGCCCCGCGGCGCGTCCTCGCGTGTGATGGAGAGGTACCGGCCGTAGGCGGCGCCGTGGAGGAGGACGTAGCTGGTGCCGCGGCGAACGAGGCGGTGCACCGCCCACACCGCGTTCAGCGACGCTCCGTGCGGGCTCATGGAGATGCCGTACCCGTCCTCGTTGGCGTAGACGTACGCGCCCTCGATGCGGCTCTGCAGCCGCACGTGCGCCCCGTCCGGGAACTGCTCCATCGCCGGCTGGTTCTTCTTCCTCGGGGGATGGAGGTGGACGGCGGCGAGGGCGTGGGTTACTTGGCGCGGTGGCGAGGGGGAGGGCCGGAGGGGGAGGCAGAGGAGTTCGTTGGGACGGTTACGTTTGGGGGGCTTTGGGGGGGAGGGGAATTTCAAGCGCAGGTCGCCAGGTCGGTTGCCGGACATGCCAGCTGTGCACTGGCTGGTGGGGCCAGTCAAGCCCGCGATAGGAGTCGGTCAGCCAGCCCCGCAGGCTGCAGACACTGGCATGTGGGGCCATGGAAGCTAACGGTGGCAGCAGAAGCTGGAGATGATCTTTTTCGCTGCCCGTTCTTCAAGCACGCAAGATCATGTTGGTTCTTGGTTCGAGTTGGGATTATTCCCTCTTAGGATGGACGATTTGAAAAAAAAAATCCTCAGGTTTCAAATGATGGAAATAGACCAAATTCAACATGAACAATGCTTTTATGCCTAACAAATCAGTCAAAATAATAGCTCCAATTCTCATCCCAATGTATCCAAAGCAGCCATACTTGATTTTTTAAGAGATCAATTGTTATGTCCTTGTCAGGAGTCTTCCTCTCGTGTTCCTCTACTGTGTATCAACATATGGGTGCTGCAAAACTCCAAAGTCGCTGAATTTCAAGGGAACAAGTAAAATCAGTCGTACAATCAGGCACTAGGCAACATGCATTGGTGCTGAAAGTGTTGCGATAGTTTAAGACATTCAGTAACAAGATCAGCAAATTTGCTGACAAGTGATAAAACTGAAATTTCTAGATAGTGAATCAAAGAGTCGACTGAATTTTCTGAACTGCACAGCTAAGATATTCAGTAACTAGATAGTCAGATCAGCATATAAGAATCCGTAATGTCTGTATTTGGATAAATTCATATTTGCAGTTCTTTCTAGCGTGCAATCTTCATAAATCGAGCATAGTAAATTATGTGAAATTAAAAAAAAAACGAAGTGAAATCAGACCACAATTATTATGAATTGCGCTTGCACCGCACAATTGTCCCGATGCGGTAAATACTTCAGATCCTTGAAATGGATACTAAGAAATAAATATAATGCAAGAACAAGATTGCTTGACTTTTTGTTTCAACAAAAGTCTGTTCAAGTTTGTTTCCATCTCACATTTTACAAGTTCATGCAGGTATGAGCCTAAACTCCTCACGACGCGAAGTCGACTCCTTCATCAAGTAGCATACGCTCAAGTTGATCCATCTTGCCCTCACGTTGCACAGTGGGTTGAAACGTACATCCACTTTACGAAGTCCTCTTGCACTTTAACACAGCTTTCATGAACCAAAGCTCACTGTCAGTTCCTGTCAATCTGATAAGCTCTACTACCTGTAGGTGACTAAGGTGAGCCATGGTGATCTCATGGGATGTCCGGTTGTCCACTGGACTGGGGTCAGGGCAGGCTCGACGCCTTCTTCGCCGAGGAGGTGCTCTTCGCCAGGGAGGGGCTCAAGGAGATCGCCAGGAGGGATGCCGGCCTGACCGCGCTGTGCCGGAGGGCCGGTTAGCGCTGGCTCAAGCGCGTGGCCGTGCGCGCGACGGTGACCAACGCGCTCAGGGCCAACGGCAAGCTCATGATCTCCATTGTGACAGAACCGCCAAGTTAAATGGCTTAATTAAGCATAATAGCCATTATTTGAACGCATCAGGCGCATTAGCTTAATTAAGTGTAACCTGACAGCCTGTTTCCAACCCACAGGCCGATCGAAACACACCAGAAGTCTCGCGCGACGGCGAGCACAGACGGTACCAGCATAATATAATTTCACAAAAATAAATAATAACATAAATATTTACAAAACAACTTTAAATTTAGAATTTACATAAAATAAATGACAGCAGCGGAAAAGAATATGACCTGAGAGAAGGAAATTTGATTGAGAACTAATAAAACAAAACGATAACTATGAACACGTGAGGACGTCACATCGAACCCACTGATGCGAATCCTGGTTAGCTTCTATACCTGAAACAGGGTAAACAACAAACCCTGAGTATACTAATACTCAGCAAGGCTTACCCGACCAGTGGATATAACTTAGCCCACATAACTAGACATGCAAGGCTTTTGGCTGTTGGTTACTTTTGCAGAAAAAGCTCTAGAAATGAGTCCTTATTTTCCCTCTTTTAGCTCCAAATTCTATATTCATAAATCATTAACTATTATTTGCACCTGCTAAGCAATCATAACAACATGGGGTAATAATTCCTGGTAGACCTTACTACTCATCACTTAAAATCCATATAGCATCACTACGATGTGGTGCTGTGATCAAGGTGCTCACATCCGAGATGCGACGTACGGCGGATCGATCCGATTTAACCTTGCAAGGTGGACCTAACCAACACGGCACGTATTTGCCCCGTCGGACAATACAAACCAACCATTCCCCTCCCTGTCTCGAACTACAGGACCGCCCCACCATCATATGGTCAGCCGAGCTCAACGTGAGACCACCAAAAGTAAACATATGCAACCCCATTTCTCCGCGACTACTCGACTACCCCATGAGGTGAGTTGGAGTCATGTACTTTCGAAACAAGGCAGTACTCGGCTTACCGGTTTCGACTACCTCCTACTCCCGGCATGCGGTTAGTACAATTCAAACTCGATCACAGGGCCAGGCAACGAACGGTCCTTAACCGACACAGGCGGGGCTAACCTTTCCCCCGTCCGGTCTCCAATTCTTTTTTTCTTTCTTAACTAATTCCACAATCCATATATTCAGAAAAACTAAATTCCCTACATCTCGCGAGTGACCCAAATCACTCGACTTCTACCGAATTCTATTAAGCGTAGCATTTCTATCGTCTTCTATATACTAGTATAACCCGAGGAAACCTAGGGATCATGCAACTAGGGTTTCAACAAAACCTAAACCTAATGCACAGGTAGTAGTTGAAACATAATCATAGGTGTGATAATTCGAAATAAAAGGACGTGCACCGGGGCTTGCCTGGGATTAACACTAGGTCAGTGTTTGTTAGATGACACTTGCTTGGCGAGCATCTGCCTTCGGTCACGCATATTGGGATCCATCCATCCATCTTCTAGATGTGTCCACCATTCACCGTCTTCTAGCTCGGCTTTAATGTCACATCCCTCACGTGGTTCATCTATCGTACCTAAATGAAATGCAGCAATGCATATGTATGAATGCACAGTTCTGAGTTGCTCAACAATATAGATGCTATTATTTTTTCCCTTCACGATAAAGTTGTAGTCTAACAAGTAGCAAACAATCATATCACATGGGCAATCGTTTATAGAGTAGTTAACTATATTTCTAACTACCCATGGCATCATGATCAACGGCACAAAAAAAGTTCACTAACTGCACAAACAAGCAGTAGTTGATTCCTATAACATGCAGGTTATGGCTTGCTAATAATTAAATAACTCAGTACATAAACAACAACAATTTCAGAAAAAATTATTCTAAACAGAAGGTACAAAGATAAATCTACTCTGTAAAAATCATTTCATTTCATGCATCCATTTAATCCGAACAATTCATTCATTCAGACAACTCCTAGATTAAATTATACAGGTCAGACCAGAGCAAAACAAAAGCTGAAAATTTAACAGGAGGTCGACAAAGGGATGAATTAGCTACTGTGAATTTTTCATGATTTTATCTACAAATAATTAATTCTGAGAAAATAAACAAAACAGACATCAATATAACAAGATTCATTTTTAACTTCTGTTCTAGTCATGAATTCGGACTCAAACTTCCTGGACAAGTTCAACTATTCAGAAAGAACACTCATAAATATTTTCATGATTTATAATGAATATAAACTATTTACCATAATTAAAGTCTATTAAACAAGCATTAAATCAAAGAAATAGCTACTCATGAGAACTGACCACGAATTTTTTATAGAAGCACTAGTGTCACATGAACAAACCACCATAAAAATTTCAGAGCATAACAAGGCTTCAAGAATTAATTAAGAAAAAAGAATAAACAACTAGCATTTATGCACCTAGTAACATAAATCAAATTTTCCAGCAAAAAGTTTCAACTAACAACCAGCATATTATGATTCTACTGCATAGAGCTTTACACAAGGATTCCAGAACAACTGGATTTGCTAATTTACGAATTTTCTACGAATTTATACCGAATTTCAAAGTTTACAACTAGAAATTACAAAGAAGTCCTTAAAGTACTATTCATCTGAGTCACAGTCTATTCAAACAACCCCCTGGACTTTCTTGAATTTCAACCCGAGGTCCCTGGCTGGGGTTTGAGACAGAGGAGTGGCGGGCGGCCGGATTCCGGCGCCTAGGGTCGACGGCGGCGAGGGGAAACAGGGGGAATAGCACGAGGAGACTACGCTCTACCTCTAGGTGGGCTTGATTGGGGCTGGGGGTGACCGGAAGGGGCTCCTCTGCGGAGCAGTAGCTCCGACGGCGGCGGTTGGCGGCGGCGGCGGCGGTCCGGCGGCTCTAGACGGCGGCAAGCGGGTCGGGGAGCACCGGTGGAGGCCAAGGAAGCTAGCTACGGGGTCGTTTGGGCGCGAGAAAGGGTGGAAGAGGGAGCTCCGTGAGAGACCGACGAGCGGCGACGCTAATGGCGGCCATGGCAAGCGGCGCTCGCGCGAGAGGGAGATGGAGAGGCGTGGGCGGCTCAGGCAGCATGGAGAGGGTTCGGGAGAGGAGCGTGCTGGCCTACGAGCGAGACAAGGACGGCATGGGCGGGGACGCGCGTCGTGAGCGCGCGCGAGCGGCGTTCGTGGCCAACTTGACCACGGCGACGACGCACGAGAGAGAGAGAGCAGAGAACACGCGGCTTGACATATTTGACCAATTTGGGAGTAATTTGAAACTTCAAATTTTCGTTTAACACTCCTAATTGAGTGCTAATTGTGGGGTGTTACATCCATCCTCAGCCTCTCAGACTTCTTCCAGCTCATCGTCACCGGCGAGGACTGCCAGCGCTCCAAGCCCTTCCCGGACCCTACCTCAGGGCGCTCGACCTGCTCAGCGCCTCGCCGGACCACACCCTCGTCTTCGAGGACTCCACCATCAGTGTGCAGGCCTGTGTTGCGGCTAGGATGCCGGTGATTGCCATCGCCGACGAGAGCCGGGAGGCCAAGCTCCTCACTGGCTGCGCCTCGCTCGTCATCAGGAACTACAAAGACCCAAAGCTCTGGACCGAACTGGCCAAATTGGACACGTAGCAATAGCTGAGCACCACTAAAAAACAATTTATTGCTATATTTCATTTCACGCAAAACTGTAGTTGCACACATTATGTCAACAATGTATGATGTATCTATAAGGTCATACAAAGTTGCCCGTAGGCCAAGCCGGTACAAGACCAAGATTGATTGCGAGGGATCTCGCAAGAGCTAGCTCTCGTTCCCTATGCCAACACTAGCTTATCCATTTCAGAATTGGGTAGTCCCTGCAGCCATACACTTTCACATCAAAACAGAGACGTGGTGATCCATCAGTTTGACGAGTATCTCTTTGACAATGCCTCGTAATGTTTAATTTGCTGCAATCAAGAAGAACGAGATCAAAGGGTGAAATAAGCGAATGTAGGGCAATGGTGAGCATAAAACACTAGCATTCTCATGTAGAATCAGCATTTGCCCACACCTGTTCAGATACTGATGGCTTAACTTTTGATAGAGCACGTTCGAAGTGTGAGAGCTCGATCAAAGAAGAGGAACTCATTGATGATGTCCCGTTCTCAAGGAATTCCAATCTCTCTTCCAATGCTGCCATCGCTGCTTCATTGACCTGACGAAAGAAACACATTAGTTCCATTTTTTCACACATTCTCGAATCATCAATTTGATATCCAACATAAGAGCACTCTTAAGTCAGATTGAGTTCATCAGCTAGACAGCTACTCATCCCAAAGCAAAGCAAATCAAAAGCTCATACTAGGAGGGGGAATCAAGTCTAGAATATGCAAAATGAAGCACTAGTGCTTTGAACAAGTTAACAAAAGTTCAATGAAATATCACAGAAATTACCAGTGATGCTAGGTCGGCTCCAGTGAGATTGTTGCATTCCGCACGATGTGCCAGTGCAATCAAATCAACATTAGATGAGATGGGCTTGCTTCGAGCATGTGCTCTTAATATTGAGACCCGCTCTTCCGCACCAGGTAAAGGTACATAATGTTTCTTCCCAAATCTACCAGGCCGTAGAACAGCATCATCTATCACATCAATTCTGTAAAAGAGGGTCTGCACATATCAACCATCCATTCTGTGGGTTAATATGAAAAACTAGCCCTGTCACCTTCAGACAGTTACCTGTTTGTAGCTCCTATCACATAGACACCTTGCCGTTGATCAGCACCATCAAGTTCAATAAGTAACTGCAAACAGAAGAATCAGAATTACACAGAACAGAAAAGCAACATAAAGGAAAAGAACACGTTAGAGAATTTCTGAGTAGGCAGGTTGTACAAACTGTACAATATTCAAACCTGATTTAGGAGACGTTCAACAACCCATCCTCCCTCTTTCCCTCTCTTTGTTGTCAAAGCATCTACCTGCCACATCATATTGAATTCAAACTTGAACACTGTATACCAAGAGAAACAGCTCCTACACTGACAATAAAGTTACTTGACTGCTAAGTACAAATGCAGCTAACACCCAGAATTTATTTCACGAAATTAATCCAGGCTCTCCTCAACATACTGTATCATATGACAAGGCTACACATGCTGTCTTACCTCATCAAAAAATAGGATGCATGGGGAATTTGTGCGTGCACGACTGAATATTTTCCTCACTTCTGATTCACTTTCCCCAACATACTTGTTCAATAGCTCAGGCCCCTAAAGAAACATAAAAGAAATACCTTAGAGCTAGTTTGTATGATTTCGAAAAAGTGAAGTCAAAATATGGAAATCCAAATGTCATGTACCTTGATATGAATAAAATTAGCCCCTGCCTCATGGGCCACTGCTTTTGCAATTAATGTTTTCCCACAGCCTGGAGGTCCAAACAACAGGAAGCCAGCTTGCATATTCACTCCAAACACCTTGAAATACAAAAACAAAGACGGAATGAAAACCAAGTGTAAACAATAGTCAACATGTAAAAGTATATAAAAAGTAAACATCATGGCTGCCTATGAACTTATGTAGATTAACAGCACACTCTTACTTTAAGGTGTCAGTCACAGTAATCAGCAGAACACTAGATAAAAAGACAGACAGTCGAATAATTCAGTATTCACCTCATAATCTTCAGGATGCTTGATACGTCGAATAATGCAGCGGTCAAACTCTTTCCTTAATGAATCAAGACCTCCAACATCATTCCATGTGACATCAGGGACAGATGAAAACCCTTCTCTTCTCAAGGATGGTTGAACCATTTTTGTTGCTTCCTTCAGCAAGTGAAATAAAGACATATATTCAAAACGGTAATTGATAGGAATCTGATATAAGAATATAATGACAGAAGAAAACTGGGAGGGGGGAATATGCCCCATGTATCAAAATGCAAAAGCTTTAGGGGATAATGTGATCGAACTACAATCCAAATATAGCTTACGCTGGATGAAACTAACACAGAATTTTTGAACATGTGCTGTACATGGAAAAGGTGCAAACCTTACCTCAAAGTCGTCCATTGTAATATGTAGGCCCTCCACCTCACTGGCATCCCAAGGTTGTCTCCACCAGTCATGCTTGCTATTCCCATCATGATTACGACAGTACTGAGCTCTTCTTTCATCAATTATTCTCTTCATTGCTAGATTGCCTGCTTTGTCCACTAAGGCCTTCAAGTCAGCACCAACAAAACCTGGTGTGGCTCTAGCTATCTTGAACAAGTCAAATTCACCTTCAAGTCGGAGATTCTGAGTAAGCATCTTAAGTATCTGTTTCCGTGCATTCTCATCTGGAACACCAAGAGATATCTCTCGATCAAACCTTCCTGGCCGCCGCAGAGCTTGATCCACAGCATCAGGCCTATTTGTGGCTCCAATGACAATAACATAACCAGGTTTCTTTTCAGCTGATTCTGCATCCAAATCACTGCTGCCGGATCCAATATTCTGGTGGAATTGATCCATGCATGTCATTAATTGAGTAACTATCCGTCGCTCCATCTCTCGTTGCAGATTCTCCCTCTTGGATGCAATTGCATCTATTTCATCAATGAATACAATTGAGGGAGCAGTCCTATAGGCCTTCTGAAACAAGCCCCTGATGTTTTCCTCAGAAGCTCCTGCAAGAACATAAGCATTATGAGGTGAGCTTCCACATGCTTCCAGACAGAGAATTGAATATGTGTGCAGGAATGGATTCTTCTCATTTGTTGGTTAGCCACAAGTTGTTTTGAAAACTGTTGATCATATATGAACCTTTCAGCACCTATTTAGTACTCCCTCCATCCCAAAAAAACAAGTCATCTTAGGGATTGTAGGACAAATTAACAAGCTAAAATGACCATGTTTGCCCCTATTTATTACCCATATTTGGCACTAATTGATTCTTGCATGCACATGCATTTTCCAAATAGGGTAAGATGACTAGTTTTTTGGGATAAATTTTGAATTCCAAAGTGATTTGTTTTTTTGGGACGGAGGGAGTATGTCATGATTTCATGGCTGCTAGCCAGGCTTGGCATCTTGTTAGTAACAGTGTACAATTGACTGAGGCACTGAGCACTACACTGATGTTCAGGGACGGAGCCAGGGAACGTGCTGGGCATGCTGCAGCACGGGCCTAGCTCAGATTGTCTCATGTAAACTTGTAGCAGCTAGGCCCAAAAACAGTACAATTCAGCCTAATTTTAGCTAGTCCACTCGTCAGCCCCACTTGGAAGCCTTTTCTGGCTCCGCCCCTGGTGATGTTAGAGAAAGGTCCACGTCCATCCATATACTGGAAAGTGCATAAAGAGAGCTCATCCATTTTATTAGTTCCTGATTGTACAAACTATTACTCTATTAGCGACATAACTTTCTACAACTATGTTTGGTATGTTGAATACACACGTCTTTAAGGGCACAAATTATTGATTTTACATTTTAACTGATGATGTCTATTGTAACAAAAGGATATAGGCCCCACCTAATCGTGTTTCAGAAATTTCAGGTTCCAAGTGAAATACAGTCTGCAGCTTAAGAAGAAATGGCAGAAATGTGTACATTCGCACCAATTGAACACAAATAGCAACATATTTCACATTCCAGCAGCTATGACATGGGAATCTATTCGCCAAGCAAGTTAACAGTACTCATTGCCCACGTTTTAACTACTCTCTGGTAGTATCAAACATGATCAGTGGATAAATATTATGTGTCCAAATACATACACATAGCATCTGAGTTTTCCACAATTTTGATGTGGGGAATGAGAAAACATACCAGATACCCCAGATACGACCTCCGGGGCTGAGATCTTGTAGAATGGCAAACCAGTCTCATTAGCAATGGCATGCGCAAGGGTGGTCTTTCCGCAACCAGGCGGTCCATGTAGCAGCAGCCCAGCGACAGGCCTAACCCCAAGGCGCTGCGGCAGCTCCGGATGGCACAGGGGCACGACCACTTCCATCATCAGGTCCTCTATCACCGCCTCCATCCCACCGAGATCGGCGAATCTCGGCCCCTTCCCCCCTCTGACGATTCCTTCAGAGGCCGCGGCGTCCGGCTTAGCATCTCCGCCGGCGCCCCCGTCGGACGTGATGAGGCGGCGCGCCTTCTCTGCATTCTCCTCAATCTCCAGCTGCTGCTGGTTAGCGGCGGGGTTCCGCTTGGGCGTTTGCGCGCGCGCGGCGTACTGGGAGCGGAGCAAGGACTTGGTGACGTCGAAGGCGGGGGACGGCGGCGGGTGTGCGGCCTCGTCGAAGACGGAGGTGGAGGAGGATGTCGTGGCGTGGGCGTCGTGGCGGCGACGGGATGCGGAGGAGCCGTCGTCGTCGTCGTCGTCGGAGCCGGAGGAGGAGGATGAGGGGGAGGGTATCGAGGAGAGGACGCGGCGGACCAAGGCGGTGAAAGGGTCGAGCTTCTGGCGGCGGAACTCCGGGTGGTGGATGCGGAGGGTGTCGGCGACCTCCTCGGCGGAGGCGCCGGGGACAGCTAGGCCGCCGTTCAATATGTAGCGGCGGAGCTTCCCCTCTAAGGGCGGCAATCTGGAGCGGCCAGCGCCGCCGTGACGCGGGCGCTTCGCCATCGGTCGACGGCGGCTAGGGTTTTGGTCACGGCCGGGTGGACGGCGGCTAGGGTTTTGGACCTACGCTCTTTATGGACGGAGGGAGTAGCAACGAAGAAGATGAAGGCCTCTCTCTCTCTTTCCAACTTTCCGTATGTCGTGGGCTTCCTTGCGCGGCTCATGTACCCGTGGCTTCTGTGGGCTTGGGCCGGGCTGCGAAGCCCCTTCCCTTTAATAAAAAACAATCGGCTAACATTTTTTAATGGAAAATGTTACCTGCCGATCGGGCTGGTAACCCCCTTCCCAAGTTCTTCCGTCCCATCTCTCATCCCCCACGTTTGTGACTGGATCTCTCACCGTGATCTAGTCCTCGAGTACACGTCCCATTCCTCACTCGCGTCCAGGTTAAATTCTCCACGTGGAGCCAGCCCAAATTCTTCTAGCCGCACGTGTCTTGCACTGACCTAGATCGCTTCGGGTGATGGCTGCTTCGACCATGGATTCGGTGGAAGGTCTGATGAAGCGGATGGACCTGTCGGCGGCGGAGAAGAAAGGGATTAAAATTGGGAAGGAGGTGGCGGCTAGGGTTGGGAGTGCAGATCCAAAGGCGGTGGGAAAGGTGTTTGCAAAGAAGCTGGTCAATTCGGAGGGTTTAGCACAGGCGTTGGGGAGAGTTTGGTGCCCAATTAAGGGGATAGGATGCAAGGATCTGGGTGATAATCTATTCTTGTTTACTTTCTACCAGCATAGTGGAAAGAGAAGGGCGTTGGAGGATGGCCCGTGAATGTTCGAGAAGGATCTGGTGGTTGTTGTTGATTATGATGAAACAAAGCTGGTGGAGGAGCTGGAGTTCGCATTCATCCCTATATGGATTAGGGTTACAAAACTACCACTGGGTATGATGAATAGGCTGGTGGGAGAGGCGATCGGAGAGGAGATTGGTGGGTTCGTGGATATGGAGAGGGAGGAAGATGGCTCTGCAGTAGGAAAATTCCTGCGTATCAAGGTGAGGATAGACATTCGCAAACATTTGATGCGTGGTGTTACACTAAATGTTGGAGATAATGAAAAGGCTTTGTGGTGTCCCCTGATCTATGAATACCTCCCAGACTTCTCCTACATTTGTGCATTAATTGGTCATGTTGACAAGGTCTGTCACACAAAGCTTCAGAAGGGTGAAATGCCTCAGTATCGGAAGCATTTGCGTTTTATTCCTGACAGAAGAAGAATGGAGGAGAGTGTGGGTGAAAAGTTCAGGGGTGCAAGAAGCTCAAGTGACTGGAGGTCTGGGAGTGGAGGTAGTCGGAGTAGTGGTGGTCGCTTTTTGACTAGTGGAGGAGGGAGTGACGCTCAATCCTGGAGGAAAACACAAGTGACCGGGAAGGATGTGATCGCAGGAAAGAGTGGGGATGAGGACGAGGTTACCAGCCCAGTAAAGATCAGGGAGGAGAACTCGACAGGAGACCTGGCCAAACGAGCTTTGTTCACGGAGGGGAATGGAGGTGATCTGGGAGCGGGTAAGGAGAAGGAGCAGGTCGGCAGTCCTGACCTGGCGACAGGGCAAAAGGAGAAGGGGAAGGATGTGATGGTGTCGGCCCTGGCCGACGTGAACAGTGCCCTACAGGGCATGCACGTGGATCACAAAGCGGATGACCCAGGGAGGAAGGAGGAGTTTGAGGAGGAGAGGGGGAAGAAGCGTGGGACGTACAAGAAAACGGGGAGAGGGGTGCGTTCAAGTATTCAGGAGAAGGTTGTGAAGGAGGTGGGTCAAAAGTGGGGTGTAGATGCTCTGGCATCGGATATGGTGATAGATGAGGGAGTGGTCGAGGAGAACGTGATGGAGGGTGACGCAAAAAAAATTAAGTTGGCGGGACTGGCGAACCAGTCCTGTGGGACCCAATGAAGATTATAGCTTGGAACTGCCGGGGGTTGGGTAACCGCTCAGCAGTTCGTGGACTTCTAGAACTCCAGAAGTCGGAGGGGGCTGACATCCTGTTCCTGTCGGAGATAAAATTAGACAAACATGGGATGGAGAGATTTCGCTGGATGCTCGGTCTAACGAACATGCTTGTTCGTGAAGGGGAAGGTCAAGGAGGGGGTTTTGCTGTGTTTTGGCAGAGGAGGGGTCAATGTGTCATTGCGGAATACCGTGCAGTACTACATTGATGTGGATGTGAGGGAGGACGGTGGTTTTGAGTGGAGGTTTACAGAAGTGTATGGTGAATCGCAAGGTGACATGAAACATTGCACTTGGGAACACCTGCGGGGGCTACACTCGCAACCTGAGAAACCTTGGCTATGTATGAGGGATTTCAATGAGATTCTATTTTCCCATGAGAAAGAAGGAGGCAGGCCTCGGAGTCAAGGTTGTATGGATCGATTCCGAGAAACTCTAGAGCATTGTCAGCTGCATGATTTAGGTTTTGAGGGGGATATCTTTACATGGAGGAATCACAACCATGTGGCAGCTGATTATATCAAAGAGAGGCAGGATAGAGCTATTGCAAATAATTTATGGATGATGAGATACCCTGGCTACCGTGTGGTCAATGGGGATCCAAGGCATTCTGACCATCGCCCGGTCATTGTGACTATTGACCGGCCGGCTGGTAGAGGGCGAGGTGGCGTGAAAAATGGGTTTAAGTTTGAAGTTTCTTGGTTGGGAGAGGAGAAGTGTGGAGAAGTGGTGGGGGATGCATGGAGGAAAGCTATGAATGGGCAGCAAAGGAGTGCTTTTGATGCTCTGAAGGTTGTAGCAGGGGATCTGTAGGACTGGAGTCATAATGTTTTAGGGGACCTGGAGAAAAAAATTAAAAAAACAAAAAAAAGATTTAGAGGAGTGTAGGAGGAGGTGCATTGACCCGAAACAGGTGGTGAGGGAGGAGTTGCTCCGGTTCAAACTGGAAAGGCTGGAGAACCAGGTGGACATGTTTTGGAGGCAACAAGCACACGTGAGGTGGTTGCAGGAGGGTGACCGCAATACCTCATTCTTTCATGCTATGTGCAGGGAAAGGAGGAAACGTAATAGAATTGGGAGGCTGAGGAAGGAGGATGGGAGCTGGGTGGAAGTAGAGGAGGAGAAGAGGAGTTTTATTGCTAACTATTTTTTGGATCTTTTCAGGACACGTGGTGGCCAAGTTTCACAGCAAATTCTTAACGCCGTTGAAGCTAGAGTTACTAAGCCGATGAATGATAACCTTTTAAAAGAATTTACAGCAAATGAAGTACGCCGAGCGCTAGATAATATTGGTGATCTCAAGGCCCCGGGGCCAGATGGAATGCTGGCCATTTTCTACAAGAATTTCTAGGATATAGTTGGTGATCAAATTGTGCAGGAGGTATTGGGGGTGCTGAATGGAGGTCCGATCCCTTCAGAGAGAAATGAAACAACAATTGTGCTCATCCCAAAGGTGAACAATTCTGAATAGGTGAAGGATCTCAGACCGATTAGTCTTTGTAATGTTCTGTATAAAATTGTATCCAAGGTTTTGGCGAATAGATTGAAGCAAATTTTGCCAGAAGTTATTTCTCCTGCACAGAGTGCTTTTGTGCCTGGTAGACTAATCTTGGATAATATATTGGTGGCCTATGAACTCACACATTTTATGAAGCAAAAGAAGGGAGGGAAGGAGGGGTTTGCCGCGGTTAAACTTGATATGAGTAAAGCTTATGATCAGATGGAATGGCCTTTTCTCCAAGCTATGATGGCCAGATTGGGGTTCAGGAGTGGGCGGATTGATCTCATCATGAAGTGTCACAACTATGATGAGAGCATTGGGGTTGCAGGATGAGGCAGCAGGGACTTCTTTTGTCACTCGCAAGTTCTCTTCTAGTATCTTTTGTTGGAAAGAACTACACAAATTTCAGGAGGGCGAGAGCAAGAACACCAAATGCAAGCCATAGCTTCAGAATACTGGTGCTTCTAGCAAAGGACTCTCTCCCACCTTTTTATAGCCGCAAGGGACTGTACTGGAGGACAACTCGTGACGCTACAGTGGCAGCATTCATGAGCGTAATAATGTAGATTCTCCATACAGTACAAGTCTCATGTGAGCACGCAGTAAAAAGATATACATCCCAGGTTTTATTTCTAAGGATATTTCGGGTGCAATCAGTATTGCGTATCCAATCAAATCATTTTTTGGGATTTTTTTACCGGAAAAAGAGGTCTTTTCGGATACCAGATCTGATGAATCCTATAGATATTATGAAGAATAAAATCTGATGCCACATCTTAAATCCTTAATTCCAAATCTTTCCTCGGGGGCTACCCGCAGAATAAGGGATTTTGATTTAAGGCTCGGGGGCTGCGGGATACGTGCATCAGAAATTTATTTTTCAAACTTTTTGGAAAATAATGAAGAAAAAGGACTGAAGTGACCCTCAGGCTGATTCTGTGATTCAACCTAAGGCCCCGCTACTCCATATGGAGCATGAGTACTTCACACACCATATATGATCAAGATTTCGGGGCTTGAGCAACTCACAGCCTCGGAACAACTAGAAGTACTTGGAGGACTACTCGACATATCTGAAGGAAGGCCTAGAAGCAACCAGTTGTCAGACCCGTGGTAGCGGGACTGCTTATAGGCATAGAATATTCTAGAGTAAGGGATAATTCATGGATGTACCTTACCTCTCTTATAACTACCCGAATAGACGTAGAACTAGCTGCAGTACAAAGGAAACTACCCGACTGTATTGTAGTAGGACTCCAACTGTACTCGGCTAGGACTTTCCATGTAATCCTGTCCCCCGGATATATATAAGGGCGGGCAGGGACCCCCTCAAAACATCATCAACACCTAAGGCAATACAAACAACCACATAGGACGTAGGGTATTACGCAACTCACGGCCTGAACATGTCTAAATCTTTGTGTTCCTTGCACCATCGAGTTCGAGAGCAGTCGATCCCTACCTACAAAGCTTACTGCTAAGGGTATCCCTGAGCAGGCCTGGTGGTAAACACCGACAACACCTACTCAATTATGATAGTGGATGTGAAGGGTTGTATCCGTAGGTGCCTTAGGAGGCAGAGTATTCTCGAATAGGATCGAGTTGTATGGTTCTGAATCAGAACTCTAGTGCTTGACTGGTTAGGATTGAATCCCGTAGGATTAACCAAGTGGGAAAAACACTTAACATAGTGTTTTAAGCCGTGGCTTAATCCAGATTTCTTTTTGAGAAAGAAATATATAGGTTAGAGTGGTGCTCTTATGGATTTGATTGTCCAATCAACCAAAGGATAACTCTTATCGAGTACTTGAAGTGTTAGGAGCTTAGAAGATGTTCTTTGATAGATAAGTAAACTGGAGACTCTTCGTCAACTACTCAGAGTACTAAGGGAAAATATGACTCTTTTGGTATCTCGAGCAAGCGAGTAGTACCCGTCAAGTACTCGAGGCCAAAAAGGTTCTGTAGTCGAAACTCCCTTAGTAGTCTAAGCGAACAGAAGACTCGCGTCAACCTATTTTTGAGTATCAAGAACTTTATTTTGTGCTCCTTGGGGAATTTTCGAAGTTGACCAGTTAGGATAGACCTTGTTTGGTCATCCAAGTAGAATATAACATTTTATGAAAATACCTCGAACTACTCGTTCCAGCGAGTAGCATGTCCTATACTAGGACTGGATTGATTTCTGAAATAGACCTGTTAGGATGAACTCCGTCGAGTTATCCAAGACGAAAATATTTTAGAAATATCCGAAACTTACTCGAGCAAGGCGAGTAAGATGTCCTACCCGATGACTGGAGTAACTCTTAGGACAAGTCTGTTAGGATGAACCCCGTCGAGTTATCCAAGACGAAAATGTCCAAAGAATATCCAAAACCTACTTGAGTCAGCGAGTAGGGTGTCCTTAACCAGGGACTGGAGTAATCCTTAAGGCAGGTCTGTTAGGATGAACCCCGTCGGGTTATCCAAGATGAAAATACCGAAAGGATATCCAAAACCTACTCGAGCCAGCGAGTAGGGTGTCCTAACTAAGGACTGGAGTAACTCTTAGGACAAGTCTGTTAGGGTGAACCCCGTCGAGTTATCCAAGACGAAAATATCAAATGAGTATCCAAAACCTACTCGAGCTAGCGAGTAAGGTGTCCTAATCAAGGACTGGAGTAATCCTTAAGACAGGTCTCTTAGGGTGAACCCTGTCGGGTTACCCAAGACGAAAATGTCAGAAGGATGTCCAAAACTTACTCGAGCCGGTGAGTAAGGTGTCCTACCCAAGGACTAGAGTAACTCTTAGGACAGTCTGTTAGGATGAACCCCGTCGGGTTACCCAAGATGAAAATGCCGTAAGAGTACTCGCGGTAAACCATGAAACTACTCGATTGCTGCTCTAGTGTAGAGCATGGCTTTCAGAGTAGTTTTTTATGACGGGGTATGGGTCAGACGAGCGAGAGCCAAGTACTTGGTGGCTTGCGCTTCTTGAAGGATGAAGAAGCCTGTGGTGGGATGCGATAGTTGGAAGAAGGGATGTAAGCCTCTGTTTCCTCACGCTCCTTTCTTCTTGAGATGATGACGTTGCGTGCGTTGCGATCGACATTGATCACATTGCGGAGGTCGCAATTGGAGTAGTCGTAGTTGTCACCTTGCTATTTCTGCTGGCGGTTAGCGAGGCGCTGGTGCCTGAACGCCCTCTTCTGGTTAAGCACGCGACGACGCTCGTAAAGATCTTCTAGTGGGATCTGCTCTTCCAACTGCACAGTGACTGTTACTGCTGGAGGAGGTGTAGGCGGAACTTGCTTGGTAGTAGCTTGGGCTTCTGTGATCGTGGGGGGAGTAGTTTCCATGTTGTCGGAAAGATAGTCGTCGAAATCATCAGAATTGTAGTAGTCGAGGTTGAGACGCTCCGTGGAGCCATCCTCAGGTTCATGGACTTCGGAGATGCGAACCATGAGGATTTCACGGCAAAGATCTTGGATTTCTTGGTCTTTTTTGCTTGAGGACGGGTCTAAAGGAGTGCTCTGCTGGAAGGGAAGATCCGTTGGCTGGGAGGCGTTAGGATCTTGTCTTCTTCAGATGTACTGTCCGTCCTTGCGGCGTTGCATATATGACCAAGTTTGGGAGAGAGTCCTAATCGGACTTGGGATTCTTAGTCGGGTTGGATTCGACTTCCTTACTGTACTGGATCAGGTCGTCCAGTTCATCCTCCGGGTAAGAAGAGTACTCGGAGTCAGAATCGGTTAAGCCACCGATTTTAGAGTATGTGTGCTTTGGGTGAGCAAGAAGCGGTATGCCCATATCTACGCAGAGGGCGTTCTCGTTCATCCAATGTAGCCATAATTGAGTGGGAGTCAATCCTTCAGGCTCCTTGATTCAGGGTCTGTTGAAAATCGACTTGCTGGTTTCTTCTGAAGCTTTGGATTTTCCCTTTTTAAGCTTGGCCAGTTCCCAGAGGGTGTCAGCATTCTGGGGCGGTTGGGCCATAGCATCCATGAACAAGTCAACATTATCTAACCAATTTTCGAGATCGTCGAATGGTTCAAAGTTGTCGAGGCTGTTCATGAATTGATCAAAGTCCTGGTCGAACAGGGATTCATCTGGTTGAGGTATCCGACTGTGAGCAGGTTTCGGTGAAGGATTCTGAGGTTTCCTGGAGAAAGACGGTCCCATCCGAACAAGCCGGGGGTTTGTCTTTCCAGATCCCCCGCAGATTCCTCCTCCCGATTTCTGTTTTTTCTTCTGCAAAGTGCTTTCAGCTATTTTAATGCAGTCGACGAGTGTAGAGTCTACTCGATCGACCCCTGAGAGCATATCACATGACCATTCCGATGGTGGGTTCAATGCTTCTGGGTTCTGCTATGTTTCTGATGAGCCAAGAGCAGATTCTGCAAGCTTGATGCATCCCTCTATCGATCATGAAACTCGATCTACTCCATCGAATAGTTCTGAGTTGTTGATCTTGGGGCGTTTGATTGACTTGAGATAAGTCAGGTACTTTCCGAGGGTTTCGGAAAAGTGAGGTTTGTCGGAGTCAGGGTTTGTGTCGAACTCGACTGACCCGAGAGATCGAGTTGGAGTTGACACGTTTTCTGCTTTATCCGAGCTGAGCTCAGGTGGAGCTTTCTTTCCGTCGAGTTCTGCAATCTTACAGACGTCGGCGGATTTGGGAGTGGTTTTCGGTTTAGGCGAGTTGGGCGTGACAAGGTGGCTGGAGAAGCCGCCCGAGGCGTCAGCCGTGCAAGCCCAAGAACCGAAAACAAGGGTTGTGCCCTCAGGCACATAGTTGACGTCGCTTGATTCGGCCATCGAATTCGCTGATGAACTCGCCGACTGTAGGGTTGTGATGGCGGACTAGAGGGGAGTTGAATAGTCCTTTCTAAAATTTTAGACATTTCCGGCTAACCGAAACAAGTGCGGAATTAAACTAATCGATCTAGCCAAGACTATACCCCTCTATCTATAATTTGCACCTTACAAAAGATCCTAATTAAGCAACTAAGGTGCCGGGCTAGGTAGAGCTCACCTACACAATTCTAGTTTGTAAGGTCACACAAGGCTATGCATCTAGTACTCAAACAACCGGAGAGCTCCTACACATACTAGTATGCAAAGTTCACAAAAACTAACACAACTAGTAGTTCTCAAAAGTAAGGCTACACAAACCAAACTAGAGAGCTCAAAAATTATTAGCTACACAAACTAAGCACAACAACTAATTAAGCTACACAAGCTAATTAGCTACACTAGGATCTTTACTTCTATGCTACACAAGCGGGAAGATGATTAGCAAGCTACACAAGCTAACTAATCACTAGAGCAACTACACAAGCACAAGATATATATTAATGTAAATACAAGGCTTGTAATTTGGAGAATGCAAACCACGAGAAGAGTAGACAAAGTTGACACGGAGATTTTTATCCCGATGTTCACTTGGTTGCCACCAAGATAATCCCCGTTGAGACAAGCTCCAAGGTTGCCGCCGATCCTCTTGCTAGTGGTGACTCTCAAGTAACACTCTCCCACATGGAGTGCTCACACCAAGCTTTAGTACATGATCCGGCCGGACCACTTATTGCTCTTCACGTCTCGCTCAACTAGAGTTGCTCTTCGCGGCTCCCGCGGGGTGAGCACAATTCCCCTCACAATCACCTCTCCGGAGCACCGCACAACCTTCTTGTGGGCTTCACAATGGAGACACACCACCAAGCCGTCTAGGAGGTGGCAACCTCCAAGAGTAACAAGAACCATCGGCTTGCAACTCGATCACCTAGTGTCAATCCCTTGCAATCTCTCAAAGCAACGCACTAGAATCGCTCTCTCACTTAGCGAATATGATTTGCTCTAAACTCAAGTGAGTTGGAGGGCTCTCAAGCACTCTCACACAAGGACACCAAGTCCCCATGGTGCTCTACTTCTCAAATGGCCGGCCACACCCTCTATTTATAGAGGGAGGCCCCAAACTAGCCGTTACACTCAAATCCCGTGAAAGAAGAGCTTTCGCAGACCGTCCGCCTCACAAAGACCGGACCGTCTGCCATTCAAAACCAAAGGCTAGAAACACAATGATTACGTGTCAAAGTCGACTGTTAGAGCCCTTCGCAGACTGTCTGCGCCCTAGGGGTGGACCGTCCGCCGTTCAAACACTCCGAACACTCAGAGAGACAGCGTCTCTGGGCAAACTGAAAGTTGAGGGGTGGACCGTCCGCCCCCCTTGGGCGGACCGTTCGCCCTTCACTTCGTGCAAACCACCAGAACCTACAAGGTTTTTGTCCCAGAAATTTCAGTAGGAGGCGGACCATCCGCTCCCAAGGGCCGGACCGTCCGCTCCCAAGGGCCAGACCGTCCGCAGTACAATTTGGACACCCAAGACAGAATACCAAGTTTCTGCGCCCGTTTCTGCTTTTAAAGGCGAACCGTCCGCCCCCATGGACCGGACGGTCTGCAGTTCATTTTGGACCACCATCTAGAGCCAAAAAAAGATTTTGTTCGAGCTCAAATGAGACAATGGCGGACTGTCCTCCATCCTGAAGCGGACCGTCCGCAGGTCTATTTACAGCATAAATGTTTCTCGGTAAAACGCTCATAACTCTTAGCTCCGATGTCCAAATTAGGTGATCTTGGACTCTATGGAAAGTTTATTCAGAGGACTACACAATCTAACTAAATATTTAATCCAAAACACAATGGATAAAAATAGTATTCCACTCCAAGAGCCAACCTAGTTTCCGGAGAACACCGAAAAGCCTTTCTTCCTTCCCCAAGTTGATCAACATCAAATCCAACACCTTCTCATTTGTAAATGTGCCAACAACACCAAGTGAACAACACCATGTGCATGTATGTTAGCATTTTCACAATCATTTTTTAAAGGATTTTCACTTGATCTCACCACGCCACTCGATCCTAGCAACATCGCAATGTTAGATCGCTCAAGTGGCACTAGATGACCGATATGCAAACAAGTTTGCCCCTCTTGATAGTACGGCCATCTATCCTAAATTTGGTCATGCACTTCTCTACACAACCTTTGACCGGTGAAATGAAATGCCCTACAAGTCATACCTTTGACTTGTGCATTCCATTTCATCTTCCCAAATGTTGATGCCACACAAGCACCAAACTCCATCAAGCCTTTTGATCATCATCATGAGTCAACACTTGGCTTGATCTTCCTTGAAAGATATGATCCACTCCATATCATCACATGACCTCTTTGGTCCATCGATCTTGACCTTACTCGCTCTTCACCGTCGCCTCGGTCCATCGGTGCCAAGTCTTGCCCAAGCTTCACCACCTCGCGGTCCATCACTTCAAAGCCTTGACTTACCCTTCACCATTACAACCGGTCCATCAAGCCAAGCCTTGTCTTTATCTTCTCCACTTTGGTCACATGACTCCATGTCATGTCTCATATGCAATGAGTTCCTTTATCACACTATATGAGCATAGCATCAACCCTTAGCTATTTTCCTCCATGGCACATATTGCTCATACTAGTGTCTTTGTGTGGACTAATCACCTGTGTATCTCAACATGAATACTTATTAGTCTACCTAAGTTGTCATTCAATTACCAAAATCAAACAAGGGCCTTTCACCGACTCCCCTACCTGGCACGTCGGCTGTCGGTGTTTACCGCCAAGCTTGCTCAGGGATACCCTTAGCAGTAAGGTTTGTAGGTGGGGATTGACTGCTCTGGAACTCGACGGTGCAAGGAACACAAAGATTTAGACAGGTTCGGGCCGCGAGTTGCGTAATACCCTATGTCCTGTGTGATTGTTTGTATTGCCTTAGGTGTTGATGATTTGAGGGGGTCCCTGCCCGCCCTTATATATCCGGGGGGACAGGGTTACATGGAAAGTCCTAGCCGAGTACAATTGGAGTCCTAATACAACACAATCGGGTAGTTTCTTTTGTACTGCAGCTAGTTCTACGCCTATTCGGGTAGTTACAAAAGAGATAAGGTATATCCATGCGCTATCCCTTACTCTAGAACATTCCATGCCTATAAGCAGTCCCGCTGCCCCGGGTCTGACACGATGTATGTGGGTAACAGCAAAAGAAAAGTGTTCGCATATTTGAAAGAAAGAATATGGTCTCACATTCAAGGTTGGAAGGAGAAATTGGTCTCGCGGGCTGGGAAGGAAATTTTGATTAAAGCTGTTGTGCAGGCAATCCCAACCTTTGCAATGGGATGTTTTGATATCACAAAGGAGCTATGTGGCTAGATTAGTACAATGATTGGTAGGTATTGGTGGAGTAACTAGGAGAATGACAAGAAGATGCACTAGATACGGTGGGATAAACTGACGGAGTCAAAAGGAGAAGGTGGGCTCGGGTTCAGAGATATACATACATTTAACCCGCCGCCACCCCGAGCGCCGCCTCATCACCCTCCACCGCCCAACCTGCCACCACCGCCGGGCCGCCGCCACCCCGACCCCTCCTCTAAGATCGACGGTCATGGAAGCCCCAACAACCCAAAAAATTAAGTTCCGCCATCGCCATCCACCACCCCGCCTGCCGGCGGCCTCCCTACCAGCCGTTTCCCCCACCAACCATCCCTCGCCGGCCACCCCTCCCCCTTTCCTAGCTCGCAGACCGCCACCGCCCACCGGAGATGAGGAAGAAGAAGGGAGGCTGTTGGCTATGGCTTCCCTATGCTGAGGCCCTTTGTTCTTTCCCCTTCATCAGTTGCTATTGTCGGATTCCCACCAGAGGTGCCATGTTGCCCCGTTTAGGTTTCGTTTCCAAGTTTGTTCCTGCACATATCTAACCAGTTGTAACCTATATATTGCTGTACCTCATCACGTAGGCAACAAAAAAATTCTGTGCACGAGTAGTCGAGTACACATCAACCAAGTTTGGATGAGAAAGAAAAAAGAGACACTCGTGTGAAATTTTCTCTGCAACTTAAGCAGAACCATCTAACCGGATCCACAACTTCATGTAAAACAATCACATGTCTGCTCCTTTCTGCCCTGCAATCCCGGGCACCAAAAGAACGGCAAAAACCACAAATTAACCTATGCCTGAAACTACTTGAAACTAGTAAATTCCACAGCACGATCACACGTCGTCTTCGTGGACTCCGGCGTCAGCCAGGCGCGGCCGGCAGCGGCGGTGGGCGACGCCCTCGTTGGCGTCCACGCAGGCGTCGATCCACTCGCTGTAGACGTCGACGGGCACCGTCAGGGCGTTGGCCCTGGTGGCGTAGCTCTCCTGGCAGATGCGGCACGACGCCCTGGCGAACCTGTGCTTCAGGTCGATGAGGCACCCGACGGCGTCGGGGAGGCCGCAGAACGGGCAGGCGAACTCCGTGTCCAGCTTCGGCGGCTTCTTGGGCGCCACCATCGACTTGGAGCTCCTCGACTTCCTCTTCCCCATGGCCAGTGGCAGTCATTGGTGTAGCTAGGATTTCAGTTTAGGGTGGTCCAGTGGCTTGTTTTCTGACCCTCCATGATTGGATTTCAGTAAGCGTCACACTGTTGTCTTGAGGAAAAATTGAATGCAGAACATCGCCATAGCGAAAGGAGGCGATGAACACCAGGAGCGATGTCTTTTTTTCTTCAGAATCAATCGATTTGAATTGCTAAACAAGGGTCATGTGCCTTGGGCTAGATTCCTAGGGTGGTCCATGGCCCACCCGGACCACCCTCTAGCTACGCCCCTGGTGGCAGTGCTGAAGCTGACAGCGGATCTTGCGCCGGCGACGAAGCTGGTTTGCAGCCGCAAGAGAGACACGTCGAAACCCGAAACACTAGTGGATGCCTTGGGCATGGTGGTGGTGGCTATATGAATGAAGGGGCACGGCAGCGGCTAATGAGTTTTTGCAGTCGGACTCGACGATCGACGTGCGTTCGTTCCACGCTTGCAGAATCTGAGTCCGATTCTGCTGTTTAGGTCATAGACGCATAAGGCATAACTGACACTCGCGTCCGACTGCCACCGTCCGAGCAGAGTCCGAATTGGTGGAGTTGGCACGCCGCACGCAGAATTCCGGCCGGGATCTTCCCGTGCAGAATCCGAATCCCAGACACGTTCGAGGTCTGTGTGACACCGGCTAGGGGGGCTATAAATCTCCATGTCCTCTTCCCCCTTTGCCTCCCAACACCGTGCCCAGGTAACGTCTCAATCCTGCACGATGGCCGCCAGGCACTGCCTGTCCTGGGCAGACTTCCAGCCGGAGCTCCTGGGCCTCATCGTCGGGCGGCTCCCTCTAGCTGACCGCGTTCGGTTTGGAGCAGTCTGCCGCCCGTGGCGCCGCGCTGCTCGGCAGGAGCCCCTGCCCCCTCCACTCCCGTGGCTGAACCTCCCCGACGGCACCTTCATTAGCGTCCCAGGCGGCGAAATCCACCGCATGCCTGTGCCGGAGGACGCTGTCTGCCACGGCTCCGTGGGGAGCTGGCTCTTCCTCGAGCGCTCCAGCGGCGAGTTCTCGCTGGTGAACCCTTTCTCCGGAGACGCTGTGCAGTTCCCTGAGCAATCTGATTCCGGTCTGCCGGGACACCCGATCTCATTCAAGCTGGTGCTGCTCTCCACCCAGGAGGACCTGTCGCCAGATTCCCCTTTCGCTGTACTGACCATTACCAGCTGTTTCGAGGCTGCAATTTCTTTCTGCCGGCTCCGGGATGCCAGTGCCACCACATTCACAGTTCCCGATCGCGACCGCATCTGCGATGTTGGGTTCTTCGATGGGAAGCTGTATGCTCTCTCACCCAGCAAGCTCTACGCCATTGAGCCCGGTTCGAGCTCCAAAGGCGAGCCAACTGCAACAGTCCCGCACATAGAACGCATAGTCGACGCCGTCGATAATCCGGGGCTCATTTGCCGGTCCATTGCCGGCGAGAGCCACGTCTGCGTGTACTGGGGCTACCTCGCAGAATCCAGTGGCAAGGTGCTGCAGGTAAGGCGACTGATCGGATGCTTGTCCACCTTGCCGGCTAATGAGAGGGTGAAGCACAGCCGCACCCTCTCCTTTGAAGTCTTTGAGGCCGACCTGAGCGCCACCGGTTCCGGTGTCAGGTGGAGGAGGGTCGGCGATCTGGGAGGCCGGGCGCTCTTCGTGAGCAGGCAGTCATCGAGATCCCTCCCAGCTTCCGAGTGTGGAGCTCGGGAGGACTGCATCTACTTCGTGTGCGACTACAACGACGACGACGACACGGCCGATCCGACCCGCGACTGCGGCGTGTTCGACATGAGGAGCGCGGTGATCACGCCTCTGCTGCCGGATACTGTGGTGGTGCGGCAACGAGGGTGCAAAGGGCGCCCGGCATGGTTTTCTCCTACAAAAACCATGTGATTTTCGCTCTTCTTTTTGCGAGAAAAAAAAGCCATGTGATTCACGTTCTAGCATGTAGCATTTTCTTTTCCACAACTCTCTCATGCTTATATATATGATGTACTAGGCGTATAGGCCGCGCATTTGCGTGGCTAGTATTAAAAATTCAAAAAATTGTATGTCCGTTGTATCCTTAATTAAAAATTATATTATTTTTTTACCATACATCACAATGTCCATTATCATAAATTATGTCTTATTGTTAGTTAAAACAATTCAAATATGATCTGACTATAATAATAATTTGATTTGTTGAGCTTTAATAATATTATACATGTAATTATTTTTATTTTATTTTAATTGATTATTGTTAGCTTTAGTTTTTATTAATAGTATATATGTTTGTAACTGATACATAGATAAATGATATTTTATATTTAATTTCTTATAATTGCATTGGTTGGTGATTTTTAATTAGGCACAGGGGTATTTTAGGCTAATTTTATCATAATGGCAATGGTGGGTAATTTTTATTTTTCTATTTTTTTCTAATTAATATGGGAATTTTTAGACCTTGAGAGCGAATGT
The DNA here is from genome assembly GCF_016808335.1 of Panicum virgatum. NCBI lineage: Eukaryota > Viridiplantae > Streptophyta > Magnoliopsida > Poales > Poaceae > Panicum > Panicum virgatum. The sequence continues at coordinate 4,676,390 of NC_053148.1, forward strand.
GGATGCTAGATGATCCAGATAAACGTGTGGTTTCTAAACACTACTCCCACTGAGGCTAGGAAGTAAGCCCCACAACCCAAAGCGGCGAAGAACAAATAGAATTTGCTACAAATACCGGCTAACGGGGGTATTCCTGCGTATGAGAACATTGTAATGGAGAAGGTCGTAGCCAAAATAGGATTCTTTTTGGCTAGACGCCCAAATCCGCTATATATTTGACATGGGATGATTTTCGCTCTTCTTTTTGCGAGAATAAAAGCCATGTGATTCACGTTCTAGCATGTATCATTTTCTTTTCCACAACTCTCTCATGCTTATATATGATGTACTAGGCGTATAGCCCACACATTTGCGTGGCTAATATTAAAAATTCAAAAAATTGCATTACTTAAAGATTATACTATTTTTTTACCATACATCACCCTGTTTATTATCATAAATTATGTCTTATTATTGTTTAAAACAATTCAAATATGATCTACCTGTAATAACAATTTGATTTGTTGAGCTTTAATAATATTATGCATATAATTATTTTTATTTTCATTCTATTTTGATTGATTGTTATTAACTTTAGTGTTTATTAATAGTATATATGTTTGTAACTGATACATAGCTAAATGGTATTTTATATTTAATTTTTTATAATGGCATTGGTGGGTGATTTTTAATTAGGCACAAGGTATTTTAGGCTAATTTTATCATAACGGTAGTGGTGGATAATTTTTATTTTTCTATTTTTCTTCGGGAAAGGAAAATTTTAGGCCTTGAGAGCGAACGTGAAGGCTCCATTTATTGGCCAAATACTAAGATAATAGATTTTGACGATCCATCAGCAATCGGAATTTCAGATATGCCTCCAAAATAAGGGCACCCATGTAATTCAAGATTCAAACTTTGAATTTTTTTAACTTATGATTAATCTTATATAACAACTAATTTTTTTAAAATAACATAATTAGATTTGTGATTAAAATAATGGCTATAATTTTATAGACTATCCAAAGTCTCCAAACGAAATGAGAATTTTTTTTATTTTTTAATCCTTTTTATCTAAAATATCCAAACAAAATGAGAATTTTTTATTTTTAATCCTTTTAATCTAAAATAATAAAAATAATTTGGCCGCATATAGATTTCCAAGAAGTAGTTTTTTTTGTCACGCCATTGCATGTGGCGTGAATCTAATGCCACGGTGGCACGACCCTTCCATTTATGAATTAGATTAGTGACTAAAAGAATGGCTATAATTTTATAGACTATCCAGAGTCTCCAAACGAAATGAGTGCTTCCTGCTTTCCATCCGTAGTGTGTGCAGAGGACATCTGGATAAATGGAGAAGAGGGGCATGCCGGAGGATAACGATCAAAGATCGGATCTAACCGAGACAGTCTAAGATAATAAAATCAGGTTAAATGAATCAGTCGATAAGATTAACTATAACAAAGCACAAGTAGATGATTTGTAGATATGACAATGATCGAGAATGCTATCGGCTATCGGAATACTACAGTAAAAGGGTTAGATTGAAGCTGATAGATCTATGATCATTGTAGGATAGATTGTGAAATCTATTAAAGACGATGCAGCATTATGAGCAGTAAAAAGAAATCGATAATTTGTGAACTCAATTAAAACTAACAAGAGATTAAAGCAATGTTCAATTTAAGAGAGATCGGTAAAACGATGCTTATGAGAAAACCGGAGATTGAAACGATGCAACCCTATTCGCCGAAGAAGTCACCGGAAACTACTCTGCTACTATTCCTAGGGTTTTGGCGTGATGCCGAAGAAAACGTATTGATTGTTCATTATTTTTGCGGTTTACTATTTATACTCTGAACCTAAAGACTCCGAGTCATGACGCAACAAGCTTGTTCCAAATGTAACTAACTAAATCTTAATATATTTACAAAAGCATTTCAAAAGGAATCAGACTCTGTTGGATTTTCTGATGATCTCACCTCCCAGTCCGACTCGCATCGGCCGTACATGCCGCCCTTGACTAGGTCCTTGGCCAAGCTTGCGTCGATCTTTACTAGGCCTGATCATAGCTCAGGTCCGGATGGGTTTGGGCCAAGCTAGAAGAAACCCAATGTCCTTTTCTGCCGGCTCGCATGCACCCAACCTGACTCGAGTATCGGACCACAAATCTTGGCACGTGCCCACCCAAAGTGTGGCCTGACGGCCCGTGGGCCGACTTGGTACCCCATCGTCTCAAACCTTCGCCTGACGTCTACGCCTACTTGGCCGGCCATGAGCTGCCGCAAAGGCTGCCGGCCGCCGCACCTGGATGCTCACCATCACACCTGGCTGCGCAACGCCATGCCTAGCCGCCTGCCACATGGACGCCCGCCGCCGTGCCTGGTCGAAGTGCCGCCCGCACCTGGACACCTGACGCGCGCCGGGCCGCGCTTGCTCTAGGCCGCGCTTTGCCACCCGCGCTTCGCCGGCCACCGCTTGCTCCTGGGGGCTCCTAGTCAGCTGCTTGCTCGCTCCTGGCCTCACAGAGGAGACGGGACAGGAGAGAGTAGTGACCGAGGGAGTTTGGTAGAGATAGGGAGGGGGCAGAGGTCGAGATGGTAGCAGGTAGAAAATATCTGTGTACCTGCGGATAGCAAATTCGACGGGCACGAATACGGATTTGGATCTATGTCTTGCTGGTCACAGTTGGTGGAGCTAAGGTTGGGTCTTGCTTGATGCTGGTCTTGAATTTTGTGATTGCCATTGGGCTCGTCTTCATGTCGAAGAGGTACTTGTTGTAGTCATTAGAGTTGTAACCTGAGGATTTTTTTTCAAATCGTCCATCTTAAGAGGGAACAATCCCAACTCGAAACAAGAACCAACATGATCTTGTGTGCTTGAAGAACGGGCAGCGAAAAAGATCATCTCCAGCTTCTGCCGCCAGCGTCAGCTTCCGTGGCCCCACATGGCAGTCCCTGCAGCCTGCAGGGGCTGGCTGACCGACTCCTATCGCGGGCTTGACTGGCCCCACCAGCCAGTGCACAGCTGGCATGTCCGGCAACCGACCTGGCGACCTGCGCTTGAAATTCCCCTTCCCCCCGCCTCTGAGCCCAAAGCCTCCAACGTAACCGTCCCAACGAACTCCTCTGCCTCCCCTTCCCCCTCGCCACCGCGCCAAGAAACCCACGCCCACGCCCTCGCCCTCGCCGCCGTCCGCCTCCATCCCCCGAGGAAGAAGAACCAGCCGGCGATGGAGCGCTTCGCCGACGGGGCGCACGTGCGGCTGCGGAGCCGCATCGACAGCGCGTACCTCTTCGCCGACGAGGACGGGTACGGCGTCTCCATGAGCCCGCACGGAGCGTCGCTGAACGCGGTGTGGGCAGTGCACCGCCTCGTGCGCAGCGGCACCAGCTACGTCCTCCTCCACGGCGCCGCCTACGGCCGGTACCTCTGCATCACACGCGAGGACGCGCCGCGGGGTCATGGCCGCGTCATCCAGCGCGTGTACGACGACCCGGAGCGCCGCGACGTCCTGTGGGAGCCCTTCGAGGCGGAGGACGGATCCGGCGGCGTCGTCATGCGCAACCGAAGATACGGCCCGTGGCGCAGGTTCGAGCACCCGGACGACGAGATCAGCTGGATGGTCGAGGCGAACCCCCCGAGACAGGACCCGCCAGAACTTCCACCTGCAGTTCCGGTGAGCTCGCCGTCCTCTTCTGCATTGAACGGTCTGGGCGGAGCAGGGTTCTTGGAAAACCTGTCAGAGTTTGCGATTTTTCTTGTCAAGAACTACTCAGACTTGATGGTTGGATTCTTCTCCTTGTTGACGAGGCTGTTAGTTACTGAATCTTGCTGCCATTCTTGGTACATTGTAGACCAAGATCACTGCTTCTTTCGTTCAGACGTTCTAGAATTGTAGGCTGCGCTCCAAAGGAGCAGTGGTTCTAGGTTCTTAATTCTTGCTCCTCTGTATTTGGTTCGCTTTAGGGATTACCATTGGGATTCTTTGACATGATGTATCTTTAACTTGAGCTGTTCGCCATAGCCATCTGTCTTTGGTCATTTCTTGCCAGATCAAAAGTTCATAACTAGGTCTTCTGCTCGTTAATGAAGCTGGTTTAGTTACTGAATCATGATACAGTTCTTTGTACATTTTTTTTACCAAGATTACTACTTCAGTTCAGATGTTCTAATACTGTAGACTGCGCTGCTAAGGAGCACTGGTTCTAGGTTTTTAATTCTTGCTCCTCTGTATTTGGTTCGCTTTAGGGATTAGCATTGGAATTCTTTGGCATGATGTATATTTGGATAAGAGCTGTTCCCTGTTCGCCATAGGCAGATTCTTGATCATTTCTTGCCAGATCAAAAGTACATAACTAGGACTTCTGCTCGTTAATGAGGCTGTTTAGTTGCCGAATCATGATGCAATTCTTTGTACATTTTTTTTACCAAGCTTACTACTTTTTCAGTTCAGATGTTCTAATACTGTAGATTGCGCTCCTAAGTAGAATGCAGTACTTGTTATCAATCCTCTCATTCAGATATTCTATTTCTTTTTTCACATGATGTAGATTTGGAGTCTAGGACTAGTTATCTAAGTGAGTCCGAAGGGCATTTTGTTCTCATCAAGGCTTGTATTCAGAATTTTCTGCTCTTAAGGAGCAGTGCTTGTTATCATTCCTGTCATTCAGATGTTGTAATTCTTTCACATGATGTATATTTGGAGTTTAGGTCTGGTTAACTAAGTGAGTCTCTTGAGGACATTTTGTCCTCATCAAGGCGTGTATTCAGAATTGTTCATTCAGAATTTTCTGCTCCATTGCAACAGCCTCCAATGGTACCCCTCGGTGGTACGATGTTGGGGCGCCATCGCCTTGTGCCTCAACCGGTGTCTCGGAGCATCCAGTACGGGCGGGCGGCTGATCAAGAGAGCTTCAACCCGCTCGTCTGGAGCACGTTATGGTTCGATGGCCAGTCCGTGTTCAACCTGAGGAGGGAGATAGCAAGAGCATTGGGTGAACATGACGAACTCAACATCGCATTGTGCGTGCGGGGCGGCTCCCAGGGGCGGCTGACCCCTCTGGTCACAGATCTGCCTGACGATGAGCAGACCATGGAGATCGTTGTCTTCACCACTGGGTCACAAGGTAAGAGCCTTGCAGTTCTTTCAGTAGCCTGTGCAGCAACTGTTATCTGTTTCTCTTCTCATGGAAGGTGTTCACTTGATCGTACTGATGAGAACAGAGCAGATACACTAGCTTGAATACTTGTCAGCTCGGATACACTACCCTTGAACTTGCCTGCAGTTCTTTCAGTAGCCTGTGCAGCAATTGTTATCTGTTTTCAGTAGCATGAAATTGTTGGCTTGTTTCTGCAAATCAGATGCTTAGAAGATCTTAGTATTATACTGATGAACGTAGAAACTGAAACTTGCCTACTGTGTATTGGCTCAAATGTAGTTCAGACACTTTTTGTAGCTTCGTGGATATAGCTGGCTAGTTGCTGCATTTAGTATCCTCTTCATGACTTTTTGGGTTGCCATGTGTTTTGGGTGGCTCAAATTGTAGTTTTGAATATATAAAGTTTTTTTGGTTGTTGGGTTAGGAGTAGTCTGAAACAGGCTACACATAAGCAGAGGTAGATTGGTAGAACTAATTTCTGTTTTTGTTGCATTTACAGCATTTCTTGCACATCATTCTTTTCGTAGATGTTAAAAGTAGTTAGAATATAGAACTGATTGCATTCACCTGTTAACTCGTCAGTTTAGAAAATTATGCCTCAACATTGATGAACTGTCCAGAAATGTCATTTTTTTTATTGAATTTCTTCTTTGAACTGCTTCAACGATTTCATCACCAATACATGCTGCCTAGCGCTTAACTGTCACTGGTTTTACTTGTTCCTTTGTGAATCCAGCTGCTGCTGAGCTCGTGTACCCAGATGTTGATGCAGAGCAAGATGTTGGGTGCCAAAGCAGGTCAGATTACGGTTACAGACTTGGCTGCGTGACCTGCACAGTCTACTGAAAGTATCGGTTTCTTCGCCTGTGGGTTCTTGGTTTTGTATTGATCTTTGATTCTTGGTTTCCCCAATAATTTTGGCCAGGGCGCCCACCTCCAAGTCGATATCCCTGCTGCACGCGCAGGAGGATTCTCAGAGCAGGTGGGTCGAAGATTCAGACTCTGACGAGGACGAGGAGTACAGCAACTTCACCGATGAGAAATCGAGGTAACATACGTTCATTTTGTTTTTGAATCGTACTTTGCTTTTCCTCGATGATGTTTATGGGTGAAAAAATGAGTTTGATTTCATTGGAAATTGCCAATTTTTATTGTTGTATCTTTCGGCCATGGCAGCAAATTCGGAGCTTCAGTTGTTCGTCTTGGTGTTTGCAGGGATCACATTTGTCTCGGCTGCCACCAGGATGCTGGCGCTAGCCTCTGTGATAAATGCACCGACCGGCTTAAGATGGCTCTAATAGAGGCGCGGAAGTATGCGCTTGGAACTGGGACCTTCAGATACTGCCTTGAGTGTCGTGGTCTCACCCAAGGAGACCATGGCGAGCACAAGAGCGCCTGCATTCCACTTGATATATTTGATGGGTCACAGGTGGCATGGGTCACCAAAAAGGAGAGATGGTCAGGAATCTTTGCCGGTGTCCAGAGTGATTGCTTTTGGAACCGCTTCACTGGCAGACCATTTCTGCTCCATTCACGGCAAGGGAGCCACTGTGTGATCTGTGGTGACATTTTGTCCAAGGGCGAGCTTTATGGTCCATTGCTTCGATTCTGCACCGTCGAGTGCTGGGCAGAGAGTGCCGGTAAATCTTCAGAGTACGAATGGGTCAAAGCACTTGTGAATGCAGACTTCGATGGGCCGGGGGCACCTTCCGACGCATTCTGTATCACCTGCCAGTGCCCATTCAGCATTGCTGAGGATGGCGCTGAGCATCGGCATGAGAAGGAACCCCTTCATGTTATAACTTACTTTCTAGGTGGAACAGCTGCAACCAAGGTGGAGATCTCTTCTGATCATTTTATGGCCGGCCCTTGGAAGACCATCAAGGTATGACCGTATGAGAGTTGCCATCTTCTGAAAACTTGTTGCTCCAGGGATTTCCATTGATTGTTCAATACTGATACTGTTTGTTGCAGGACTTGGCTGGTGGCGAAACAATGTGTTCTCAGCACCGCCTGTTCCGCCTAAGGGATGAGGGGGCCAAGCGTTGCAGGTGCTGCAACATTCGGCTGGAAAATGGTGGTGGACAAACATGCAGCCTGGACTGTGCTCTCCCTGATATTCTGATGGTTCCCAGGCCGGTGCGTATCCAGGTGAAGCCGCATGGCCAAGCACCAGGTGAGACACTGCGTTTTCTCACTATTCTGTGCAGCACTTGTTACATAGCTAATATGCCGAAATCAATTCTGGAGTGTTGCATTTTCTGTGAGAGATCACGACCCTTGAGGAATGGGTAAATTTGTGAGGTAAGGACTAGCCTGAAAAGTAGTGTGTTCTATTTACAGTTCCTCGTGGGAGCTAACTAGTCCTTTGATAGAAAATTCAATTGTGCCATTTCAGACATTTTTTTTATCTTTTACTTGTCAGCGTAGAGTTGACCTTGCTACTAACTGCAATGTGTCTTTTATACCCAAAGTAGTGTTAGATTACTGAACTGACGATTCAACCTAACTGAAACGTCGGCATATGTCCCAAAATCACCGCAAACCCTCCAACCTAGGCCAGTCACAAGAGCGACACTCTTGGAAGGAGGGGCACCATTGAGCTTGGCTCGTGTCTGGTTATCCACCTCCGTGGCCTTGAGCTTGTTGAAAAGATCGTTCACGGTCAGAGTCTCATAGCCTGCAGACTCAATGATCGTGTTCACCTTGAGATCCCACACAGAGCGGTCAAGTGCGTAGAGCAACTTGAGAGCCTTCTCGTGCTCTGTGTACTCAAGGGCACCAGCAGATCTGTTCGCATTGACTTTGTTCACAATCGACTGAAAACGACTGAACATCAAGTCAATGCTCTCACCCGGCTCCTGTGTGAAGTTCTCGTACTCACGCCGGTGAGTCTCGAACAGTCTGGCATTCACCTGAGGTGTACTCTCGTGGTAGTTCTCAATGCACGTCCAAATTTTGTGGGCTTCCTGAAAACCCTGGACGCGTGAGAACTCCGCACGAGAAACACCAGCGAAAAAGGCATTGACGGCCTTGGCGTTAGCCTCGTGCTGGGTCACCTGGAGAGGTGTGGTCCGAACAGCAAGCACCTCGTAAAGCTGGTTCGTGGTAATCTCCCAGACATCGGCTCCTATGCTCTGCAGGAAGGCTCTCATGCGAACCTTCCAGTAGGCATAGTCCTCGCCGAAAAACACCGGAATCTTACCAAGACTCGCTATGATCGCCAAGTGGTTTTCGAACTGGTTAAGGTACTGAAAACCTCAACCAAGCTCTGATACCAATTGAGGGACCGAAACTGGCGACCAGAGGGGGGTGAATGGGAGCCAGTCAAAATTTCTTCCGAAATCTGAAACGTCGGCCTATGTCCCAAAATCACCGCAAGCCCTCCGACCTAGGTCAGTGAGAATAGCTATGAACAAGCTATCTCGAAGCAGAAGACCCAGGTCGCAGCGCGGAAACAAAGCGAGTCGAAATGCCGAGCAGAACTGCAGAGACTGGTCAGACCGGTTGCACAGATCGGTCAGACCGGTCGGGCTGGGAATTCAAACTGCAGACCGGTCAGACCGGTTGCACAGACCGGTGAGACCGGTCGCTCACAGACAGCCCGCCAACAAAGCTCCAAATGTCAAATCTCAAGCAAACGAAGTCCAAATTCAACGAAACTTGGAGGAAAGCTTCGCATCTACCCCATGAACATATTCCCAAAAGATCTTTCCCAAAAGATTCACGGATCGAGAGAAATCGAGGAAAGATTAAAGAGGATTGGGGTTTTCTCAAGAACACAAAATCGCCAATTCGTGAGAACTCTCGATTCCAGTAGGTTTAGCACTTGGCTAGAAGGATTAGAATCGTCACAAAGAGTCCATCAAACCACGAATTCAAGGGTTGGTCTCCTCCTAACAAGAAACACACCAAAAGAGGAGAATTGAACCCAAAATGCAAGAGAGAAGGGGAGGACGAGATGCTCAGCACACACAAGTGAATCACAAACAAATTTTATCCATTAAATCTCAGAGGAATTCACTTATACAACAGCTAGAGCCATCCACCCATCATCCACCCACTAGATTGAAGAGAATAGCTATAATCTAAACTCTCTTTGTGTTGGAGTCCTTGGCCCTAACCTAGAACAGGGGCAGGGAGAAGGAAAAATCCAGAGAAAACAAAAGACTCAAGAGACTTAACCAGCCACAGGCTGGTGGGTGTTTTTATACCCAGCTGCTGCGGCCAGACCGGTCAGACCGGTCCAGGGGACCGGTCAGACCGGTCGGGTCTGCAGCAGCCCGCTGTACACCCTCGATCGACGGCGGAGCTTTTTTATTCGACTCGAAGTATTTGCTGCGATGCCGCCACGTCGACGAAGTACCGATCCGCGGTTTTGGAGGGTCCGCGAAACCCGGGTAGGTGGCCGGTTTTGAGAAAACTGCCAAAACCTCACGCGCGGAAAGATTCCCGCCTCCACGCCATGGCCCTAGACGCCGTTCCCGCCTCGGCCTTCTGACGGCCCTAGACGCCGCCCGACGCCCATCACCTCCTCGCCCGCAACGAGGCCTTAGACGCCGTCGACGCCCGTCGCCTCCGTCAGTCCCGAGACCGACGCTCGTGCCTCCACGACTTGGAGTCTTCAACCGCCGTCCGCCTCCTTGGTTTTGTGGCGCAAACCAAGAAACCCGCCTTCCGTCGCCGCTTGCGCCCTCGATCCAGGAGTGGACACCACAGCTGCCGCCCGGTCTGAGCTCCGGTCCCGGCTGCCCCTCACTGCCGTCCACCGCACGGTACATCGGCCACAGCACCTTCACGGTAGCTCCCCGTCGACACTCAACGCCCGTGTACCTGCAATCCAAAGACCAAGCGCACGATCACACCGCACGGTTGACAATTTACTCATCACATGCAGGATAGAGTACTCTCGTTCCTCAAATATAAATCTCCATGTCCTCTTCCCCCTTTGCCTCCCAACACCGTGCCCAGGCACCATCTCAATCCTGCACTCTTCGTGAGCAGGCAGTCGTCGAGATCCTTCCGGCTTCCGAGTGTGGAGCTCGGGAGGACTGCATCTACTTCGTGTGCGACTACGACGACGACGACGACACGCCGGATCCGACCCGCGATTGCGGCGTGTTCGACATGACGAGCGGGGTGATCACGCCTCTGCTGCCGGATACTGTGGTGGCGCGGCAACGAGGATGCGAAGGGCACCCGGCGGCATGGTTTTCTCCAACAAAAACCATGTGATTTTCGCTCTTCTTTTTGCGAGAGAAAAAAAGCCATGTGATTCACGTTCTAGCATGTAGCATTTTCTTTTCCACAACTCTCTCATGCTTGTATGTGATGTATTTTGACGATCGATCAGCCATCGGAATTTTGGATATGCCTCCAAAATAAGTATGCATCCATGTCTTGCTTCATATTCCATCCCGTAATAATGCAATATAAAGACGCACACGTAATTCAAGATTGAAACTCTGAATTTTTTTTAACCTATGATTAATCTTATATAACAAACACATTTTTAAAAATAACACAATTAGATTTGTGATTAAAAGAATGGCTATAATTTTATAGACTATCCAAATTCTCCAAACGAAATGAGTGCTTCCTGCTTTGGATCCGTAGTGTGTGCAGAGGACATCTGGATAAGTGGAGAAGTGGTGCATTCCAGAGGACGATCAAAGATTGGATCTAACCGAGACAGTCTAAGATAGTGAAATCAGGTTAAATAAATCAGTCGATGAGACTAACTATAACAAAGCACAAGTAGATGATTTGTAGATATGACGATGATCGAGAATGCTATCAGCTATCGGAATACTGCAAGGGGTTACATAGAAGCTGATAGATCTATGATCATTGTAGGATAAATTATGAAATCTATTAAAGACGATGCAGCCTTATGAGCATTAAAAAGAAATCGATAATTTGTGAACTCAATTAAAACTAACAAAAGATTGAAGCAATGTTCAAATTAAGAGAGATCACATATCATTGTAGATAAACTAAAATAACTACAGCAATGTGCCTGTAATTAAAGCTTAGCAGATCTGGTAAAATGATGCTTGTGACCAAACTGGGGATTGAAACAATGCAGCCCTATTCGCCGAAGATGTCACCGGAAACTACTCTACTACTACTCCTAGGATTTTGGCGTGATGCCGAGAAAAAAATGTATTGATTGTTCATTATTTTTTGCGGTCTACTATTTATACTCTGAAACTAAAGACTCTTAGTCTACCATGACGTAACAAGCTTGTTCCAAATGTAACTAACTGAAACTTACTATATCTACAAAAGCATTCCAAATGGAATGGGACTGTTGGATTTTCTGATGATGTCACCTCCTAGTCGGACTCGCATTTGTCGTACATGCCGCCCTTAACTATGTCCTTGACCATGCTTGCGTCAGTCTTGACTAGGCCTGATCATATCTCGGTCAGGATGGGTTCGGGCCGAGCCAGAAGAAACCCAATGTCCTTTTCTACCGGCTCGCACCCAACTCGACCTGAGCATCGGGCCACAAATCTTGGCACGTGCCCGCCCAAAGTATGGCCTAACGGCTCGTCGGCCGACCCGGTAGCAAGTCGTCTCGAATCTTCGCCTGACGTCTACGCCAGCTTGGCCGGCCATGCGCCGCCGCAAAGGCCGTTGGCCGCCGTGCATGGACGCTCACCGTCACGCCTGGCGACGCAACACTGCGCCTAGCTGCTCGCCACTTGGACTCCCGCCGCCGTGCCTAGTCGAAGCGCCGCCCGCACCTGGACACCTGTCGTGCGCCGGGCCACGCTTGCTCCAGGTCGCGCTTTGCCACCCGCGATTCACCAGCCGCCACTTGCTCTGGGTGCTCCTGGTCGGCTGCTCGCTCACTCCTGGCCTCGCAGAGCAGACGGGACACAGGAGAGAGTAGAGACTGAGGGAGTTTGCTAGAGAGAGGGGGCAGAGATCAAGATGGCAATGGGCATAAAATATCTGTGTACCTGCGGATAGCAAATCCGACAGGCACAGAAACGGGTTTGGATCTATGCTCGCGGGCGCGGGTGCCATCTTAAACCAGACGGATATCTACTAACGGGTTTGCCAAAATGATATCAGCATCTGCAAACCCGCCAAACCCGATTTAGTAGCTGACATGTGGGTCCTAAACCCCTGATATATAAACATCCTTTAGGGTTTCACCTCATTCCTTTTCTTCTCCCGCACCCAGCGGACTCACCCAAGCGCCCGCTCTTCCTCGTGCGGCGCAGCTCGCGACCTTGCTCCTCATCCTTGCCCCTTCCTGTGCATCGCCGCTCGTTGCCCCTCTCCTCCCTCCTTCGGCCTATGCGCAGCCTTGGTCCTCCCCCCTCCTCCCAGTGGCGCTCGAGCTTGGTGCCGTGGTCCCCATCCTCGTCAATTAGCTCCTCCTTGAGTCCTTGCGTGCCACCGTCCCCTTCCTATGTGGCTTTGTTCCTCCTGCCGGCCCTCCGCCAATGGCCACCCTTCGCCCGGCGCCGCGACCGCGGCACGCGCTTTCGGCTAGCTGGCGCGGCTGCGCCAAGTGCGGCCGCGTGGCACAGAGGCGCGTGCTGTGTCCCAGCCACCCACCATTTAGATCAAGCGCACGGGCCCACGACCGCTCCCAGACGTCGAGGACAGGAACACCAATGCCCTAGCCTTTTACTCCAACCACCAGCCCAGCTGCAGATGGTAGATATGCTCTTCCTCATCTTGCAGGTACATGGGAGTGCCCGTAGGTATGTTCGTGGGAGTGCCGGTGCGAGCGCGGGCGCGGGTACGGATCCAAGCACGCGGGTATGGGTTTTTGAAGTCGCTATCCGCACAGATTTTATCTGTTGCCATCTTTAGGCAGAGACCAGAGAGAGGCGGACGGATGGGGCTGCGGGAGTGTGGGGGGGGGGGAGATTGGATATTTAGGGTTAAGATCATCTATTTATGTGATCTTTATTGGGCTGGGCCATCAGAGTTCAAATGTAGCCTGAGCATTATTAGGACCGGACAGGAGATCAAACCAATGAGGCCCTCGGTTCAATGGTTCTATGGTCCAACCGTTTGGAACCGGTTGAACCACTAGTCCAATTGTTTTGAATGGTTAATCGAACCGGCCACAAATACTTTGAACCCGTATAGATATATGATTATATAATTAATAATTAACACTGAAACTTTATATAACGATATATATAATAATTCCTAATATACTCTAGCACTAAACAACAGGGGAGGGGATCTGGACATTCCTAGCGTACTCTACTATTCTAGGTGTAAACAGCAGATTAGCAAATCACTAGCTCAAGCTCAGTATAGTATAACAGAATAACAGCAGGCTAATCTAGACATTCACAATGAGGCAACCAATGATCAATCATCATATAACAGCAGGCTAATAAATAAAAACTCAGTGGCTCAAACTCACGCTCAGCAAGTCCGTAGGCCGTAGCTCACCGATAGCCATTTTCTGGGCTACTCGCTTCTTGCCTTCTCGTGAAGTAGAGCAACTCAGTGTGACACCCCAGCCCAACAGTTTAATAGGATTAATAGAATATTTATATCAATAAATTGTAATTTTTTTCGAAAACCGATCTCCAAATAACTCTGAAATTAAGCGAAATGTGCAATAAAGACTTGTGTTGGTCTGCGACTTGTGCAGAAAAAATATTACACTCAGCAAATAAGTAGCTCTCCAGTAGACATCACGGCATCGCATCACGGCAGTAGCCGCTGTCCTCCCGCCCGCGGCAGTCGCAAGGCCCCGCCCCGCAGCGCCCAGCAGCCCCCAGCAGCTCCACCGCACCCCGTAGCAGGCCGCAGCTGCTTGCCACGCGTAGCAGCCGCCGCGGCTCGATGCCTCGTCGGCCTGCGTGCTCGCTGCGCCGCGCCGTTGCCCTCCCCCAGGGCGCGGCGGGGCTGCTCGACCGCACCCCGTAGCAGGCCAGCAGCTGCTCGCCACCGCCCTCCCGCAGGGCGCAGCAGTAGCTCCCCGCGCCGGCTCTGCAGATGCATGCACCGCCGGCGCCACATCCAGCTCGATGCGCCACCACAAGCGAGAAGCCCTGTCCGCCCGTCGCCGTCACGCGCCAAGAACGAAAAAGGAGGAAAATTTCCTCCCTCAAGCGCCCAGAGGAGTTTCTCCTAAACACAGAGGATATTTTTGGGTCTGCTAAAAAAACCGTTCGGCCGGTTCGCCGGTTCCATAAAAATCTGCCAATTTAACAAGTTTTTAGCGGTTCAATTGCACGGACGGTTTTTTAAGCGAACCGGACCGGTGGAGGCTCTGGTTCGGTCTTTTAGCAGTCCGACAACCGATTCGGTCCGGTCCTGATAACTAGGCCGGTGGAGGATCTGGTTCAGTCTTTTAACGGTCCGATCGCCGATTCGATCCGGTCCTAATAACTAGGAGCGTGAGCCTGGCCCGAATTTTTGCTCGGGTCAAAAATAGGCCCATGCCCGCCCCGTGCACTTTTTAGGTCGGATCGGGTCACATTTTTTCGGACGGGTCAGTTCGCTTTTGTCGGGTCAGGCGGCCCATTATCAAGTATAGTTTTGACCAGATCATCTGACAGCTTTCGCTCTGTTCGTTTGGCTTGTCAACCAACAAGCCAACCGTACTGTTCTCTCATACTAAATCAGCACCAGCTACCAGCTACCAGCCAGTCAGCAGTACTGTTCTCTCATAATAAATCAGCACCAGCCATCAGCCACAGCCAAGCGAACACATAACATGCCATCGACGTTCTCTAGGACTCCCCATCAACTTCTATTACAATTTCCAAAATTACCATGGCAAAATTTTGACATCAACATTAATATTATTAGATTTGTAACTAAAAGAATGTTATAATTTTGCAGACATCCAAAGTCTCCAAACGAAATGAGTGCTTCCTACTTCTTGATAGTAGTGTGCAGTTGACATGTGGACAATCTCAGAGTCTCGGTGGTCTAGTGACGACCGCGCCCGAAGCGACCTAGGCTTGGCCCAGACCTTTTTTAAAGAAAAGCAGAAGCACTGCTGAATCATTTAAGGGTAAAGATGCAAATCGTGTTTTTTTTATCAGCTAATTAGTTACGATGGCATACCACTTTAATTCATTTTTCCTCCAAATTTTTACATAGAATACCATTCTAGTTCATTTTGTTAATATTTTGGGTCGATCCAATGACCCAAAATATATCTAACTTCCATCGACATTTAAAAGGAAAAAGAGTTTAATATGTTAACGAAGAAGGTATCGTAAAACTAGGCAACGCTCTTATCGAGCACTAGCGTTCCACACACCCTTTGTCTCTGCCTATGTCATGCAGCAAACCAAGCACTTGTGCTGGCTGAAGAAATCTGTTGTCAACGATCCGTCGATTTCTCTCTTTCCAAAATACCATGTTGTGTACATCAGCACCGCTGCAAGGGATCTCTTCCACTTGAAGGTCTTTCGATCCAGCTTGTTGCTCCACCAGCTTTCCGGTTCATGCTCTCTTCATTTCCCAAGATCTGCAAATGGTTTGGGTTGTAACAGTTTTAATAATTTGAATTTCGCTTTGGGTTTACTTAGTTGGATGTTATACGGGCCGACACTAAAACAACCCGATTCGGTGTGGTCTCCAGCCCTCCAGCAGTTTGGTGCGAACTTGGAGTGGATAATACCCATTCAATTTCCTATGGGTTGTAACCGTGTGCTATAAACGTGGGTTCCTCACATGGGCTCCGGCAGTCCGGCTCCTAGAAGGCAGCAACTCTCCAGCCAACCCTCACCCCTGCCACCGCTGCCACCCACCGCTGCCACCTCCCCCTCTGCCTCGTTTCTGCTTCCCGGCCGCCATCGGCGCTCGCGCGCCATCTAGGCGATCGCATGCGGCTGAATCCATTCAGCAGAGGACGGCGGTGGCGCGGACGGCATCTGGGTGCTGACATGTAATTTTTGCGATTTTATTGTTGCCACCTGATTTTGTCTGTGTATGATATGGGCGATGATTAATTTCCACCACCGCAGAAAAAAATCATTATTTGTTCCTTCCCCATGAAACCACACGGTTGATAATGGTTTTTTAACGGGTGGAACCCATGGATAAAGCATTGGTTTGGTTAAATGTGGGGTGAAAGGAAGTCACGATTTGATGTGGTTTGGATTTTGAACGTCAATGAACATGTTGGGGTGGGTCAATGAATCATCTAATGCTGTACATGGACTAACATGGGTACAGTGTGGATCCCGACCTATTTGTAGGGCTATTTTCCATCAGTATTGCGACTAGCTGATCTGGCTCACAAGGAACCAGAAAAAAAGTAAAGGAAAACATAAAATTAAAGCAAGTGAAGAGATTTTCACAATTCCTAAGTTTTTTGTTGAAAATGAAGTAGAAATGTTTTATTAAAAGATTTATGCATGCACGTTAGTTTTTTGCTAAAACCAATAAACCAACCATTCACAGCTAATCATACTGAAATCAAAGTACTTTTAACTTATATTATTCATGCTGGCACACAATCGATGATGGTAACAGTACTTTTTGCTGAAATCAACTATTCCCTGCTAATGTGTAATGGCACTTATTAGCATTTTATTTGCTGTGTTCGCTTGGTTGTGGCTGTTGGCTGGTGCTGATTTGTTATAAGAGAACAGTACTGCTGACTGGCTGGTAGCTGGGGCTGGTGCTGATTTTAGTATAGAAAAGAACTGCTAGCTGGTTGGCTGACAAGGCAAACAAATAGAGCGATTGGTGCTGTTTTATCCTCAACCTAGATGGGGTGTGCACACCAAAAGCCTCATGGCCCTGCAACCACTAACTCCTGACCAGCCAGTTGCTGAGTTTGCCAGCACTGGAGGAGACGAAACTGTCGCCGATAGGAAGGCGAGCAATACGCAAACAAGAAAGGAAGACGCGCAAGGGCGCAGCAGGTGACCTTATGGTTTTTTCTTTATAGGAGTATGATTTTTGCTGGGTGACTGATGAATGCCTTAATATGGTTACATACTATGCTGCGTAGCCTGCGAGAAGGTCAGTGATGGAATTATTTGTGGCCGATGCTTCACACAATTAAAGATGAAGCTGTTAAAGGTTAACGAAGCTGGTATTGGAAATGTTGGGAACCGAGATGACTCTAATATCCACTATGATGAGGATCTACATCTAAGACACGCCAAGTCTATCCAGAGTCGGTTAGTTTTATAGATCACAATTTATACACTAAATACTTAGAAACTGAGAGACTAACACTTACAAAATACTTGATTTATTATACACAATAGTATTACACAAGTGTATACAACACACCCTCTCTTTTTTTTGAGACCAGGAAGCTTCATTCACTACTCAAGAGCATCGTTACAATCAGTTTCAAGGTATCGTTGCACACATGATGGGGCTTGAAGCAACACAACCATCACGCAACTACTAGACACCTGCCTAGCCAGCTCATGAGCTACTAGATTACACACTCTACTAGCAAAGCGCAACGAGAAACTAACAAGAGAGGTACTTAGATCATGAATCTCCCTGAGGATCGTGGCAATCATAGATCTCTGCTCATTCTCCATCGACCGCATATGTATAAGATTCTGACAATCTGTCTCAAACACCACTCTTGTGGCGCCTCTCTGCTTCGCAAATTAACTGCATCTCGAAAGGCTAAAGCCTCCATCGTTAGTGCATCCATGCAGTGGCCAAAGCTCCATCAAAGTTACACTTGAGCCATCCGTCACCTGGTGGATTTCATGAGGGAACTTTCACAGCCCGTTGCTTGTTATGTGGATGCAGTAACTGCTAGAGATCAAATGCAGTATCCCGCACTCACAGAACATCTTGTTGGATAGGAATCCCAGCCTCCCCATGCCGACTCTGATTCCTCAAACTCCACAGTGACCACATCCCACATATAATCACTGATCTGTCCTTCTTTGAGCAAACTGTGTCACGAAGCAAATCACTGGCCCATGATCACGGGTGAAGAACAGTTAGCTTAACCCTAGTGATCTCCTTCGCTTGTTCCCAGAAGATTCTTGCCACAGTGCATTCTATCAAGACATGCCGCACTGATTCCTCATCTGACTGGCTGGTTGGCTGACAAGCCAAATCTCTCTTTTACATTACTTAGAAATGCAAGCTCTGACAAGATGGGGGTGTGCTCACCAAAAGCCTCATGGCCCTACAACCACTAATTCCTGTCCAGCCAGTTGCTGAGTTTGCCAGCACTAGAGGAGAGGAAACTGTCGCCGATAGGAAGGCGAGCAATACGCAAACAAGAAAGGAAGTCGCGCAAGGGCGCTAAAGCAGGTGAGCTTATGGTTTTTTCTTTAGGAGTATGATTTTTGATAGGTGACTGATGAATGCCTTAATATGGTTACACACTATGCTGCGTAGGCTGCGAGAAGGTCAATGATGGAATTATCTGTGGCCGATGCTTCACACAATTAAAGATGAAGCTGTTAAAGGTTAACGGAGCTGGTATTGGAAATGTTGGGAACCGAGGTGAATCTAAAACCCACTATGCTGAGGACCTACATCTAAGACACGCCAAGTCAATCTAGAGTCGGTTAGTTTTTTAGATCACAACTTATACACTAAATACTTAGAAACTGAGAGACTAACACTTACAAAATGACACGCCAAGTCAATCTAGAGTCGGTTAGTTTTTTAGATCACAACTTATACACTAAATACTTAGAAACTGAGAGACTAACACTTACAAAATACTTCCTTTATTATACATCTAAGACACGGCAAGTCAATCTAGAGTCGGTTAGTTTTTTAGATCACAACTTATACACTAAATACTTAGAAACTGAGAGACTAACACTTACAAAATACTTGTTTTATTATACACAATAGTATTTTTTTGATAGGAAAACTCTAAAATACTTAGAAACTGAGAGACTAACACTTACAAAAATACTTATTTTATTATACACAATAGTATTTTTTTATAGGAAAACTCTAAGGGAAGCCCTCAGAGCATAAAGGTGCGGCACCCAGGATTTGAACCATGGGTGGGAGCACTCCAACCAGAGGCCTTTGCCAGTGCGCCGGGAACCCTTTCGCTATACACAATAGTATTACACAAGTGTATACAACACACCCTCTCTTTGTAGCTATCCTAGCACTCACACTTTCTCATCTACCATGCTCTTGATAGATGGCATGGTAAGAAGGGGTCCTCTATTTATAGACCAAGACGGATCATAGAGTGGTGACATACATCCCTCATTCTAGAGAATTTCTAAATATTACAAGGTTTTTTTAATTTATTTATTACTAATTCTAAAGTAACTCATAAAAATATCTTTTTATTACCTTGTAGAGAATACTCTAGAATGTTGACTTGCATTCTTCCAACAGGAAAGAATGGCCTTTTGAGCTACTGTGAGCTGACATAAAGTAGTGAAGGGAAAGCATCTTCCACACTAGGACATGAGCATTCCACTTGACTGCTACAAGGGCAAATTAGTAGCATGGGTGCTGGGCAAATAGACTTGGGCAGCCATCTTTCATGATATTCAGGTAATACTACCCTTGGGCTTTGAGGCCTGTTCTAATCCTAATATCCTATTGATTGGTGTTTGATAATTTATCTTACCTGCTTACCTGCGATTATGTGTGCAGAGCGATATGAGTTTCTATCCAACTGTCGATCGCCCGTTTCCCCAGCGCCGGCCACAGGGGAACAGATGCAAGGTGTGACACTCGGCCCATTTGTTTCGGCCCAGTAGTGGCCCATGAGCGTGGTGTGCACAAGTTTAGTACCACATTGCTAGTTGAGCAAGGGTGGTGTCAACTTATAAGCCTTTGTCCCCCAACCATAGCACCTTCGGGTTAACCCTTTTACACGAAACGAGGACGAAAGTGTAAGCAGGGTGCTATGTGTACGCGTGCCCGCCCCACAGAAGGGCTGGGCGGTGCGGCTTTGGAGGACGAGGTGTTACAAATGGTATCAGAGCCGACCCTCGCGGTTGCGCGTACGGGTCAGTGTGCGGGCATATGGCACATAGCGCGTGTGGGTCCGGATGGGACACACGGCATGGCATATGGCGCTGGCATTGGACGTACGGGCGTGCCCCAAGAGGGGCGGTCCTGGACATTTGCCCGTGTTGGTGAGTTGGACCGACGAGGACTTCGGGTTCTTTGAGGGGGGGTGTATGTGACACCCGGCCCATTTGTTTCGGCCCAGTAGTGGTCCATGAGCGTGGTGTGCGCGAGTTTAGTACCACATTGCTAGTTGAGCAAGGGTGGTGTCAACTTATAAGCCTTTGTCCCCCAACCATAGCACCTTCGGGTTAACCTTTTACACGAAGCGAGGACGAAAGTGTAAGCAGGGTGCTATGTGTACACGTGCCCACCCCACGAAAGGGCTGGGCGGTGCAGCTTTGGAGGACGGGGTGTTACACAAGGTCTGCGATGATATGCTTTTTTTTCGTGGCCGCATCTGAGCACGTTTTTCATTAGCAGGTACATACACAATCTTGATGCAGCCAAACAAGATTTGACCAACACAAGAGCATAAAGGACTAAGAATAGAGAAAGATTGAAAAAACATGCACAAAAATGAGAAAAACCCAACGACAACACAGACAACAACAAGCAACACGGGGAGGATAACGTGCTCAACCGACAAACCAAAGGAACCACACCACTACCACAACGAACCTGCAAGAAGAAACACAATAACACTAAGGCCCCGATGGCAAAGCATCCATCCAAAAAAAATAGAGGTGGCAAAGCATCCACCTAAACGAACTTCGACCGGCAAGGCGGCAAAGCATCCGCCAGATTGAAGCGACCTGAGCAACCAAAAGTGATGGCGAGGAAGATGAAGCAAAGGCGGGATCTGAGGGTTAGGTGACAGTGGCAACTTCCGCGATGCCAGAACAAGGTGGGGTAGGGTAGGCGCTCCATGGCTCCAAAGCCAGCAGAGCACAGACAACAAAGCCTCCAAGGAGGAAGTGATGCCACTGGCATCACCGTCGCTGGACTAAAAGGTCAGGTTTTCACCCAGAAAACTTGCCGGAGAGGAGGAAAAAGGGGGAATGGATGACGCCATCAACAAGATAGGCGGCGCCCGAGGGCGTCGTCGACATCGACCCACAAGCGGGCATGGCTTTCGCTTGAACCCCCTTCTGTCAGACCCGGGACAACGGGACTGCTTATAGGCATAGAATGTTCTAGAGTAAGGGATAGCTCATGGATGTACCTTACCTCTTTTGTAACTACTCAAATAGGCGTAGAACTAGCTGTAGTACATAGGAAACTACCCGATTGTGTTGTAGTAGGACTCCAACTATACTCAGTTAGGACTTTCCATGTAACCTTATCCCCCCGGATATATAAGGGTGGGCAGGGACCCCCTCCAAATGATCAATCAACACCTAAGGCAATACAAACGACACAGAACATAGGGCATTACACAAACTCACGGCCCGAACCTGTCTAAATCTTTGTGTTCCTTGTACCATCGAGTTCTAGAGCAGTCGATCCCTACCTACAAACCCTACTGCTAAGGGTATCCCTGAGCAGGCTTGGCAGTAAACACCGACAGCTGGCGCACCAGGTAGGGGATTCGGCGAGTTTTCATTAACGAATTCGATGGCCGGATCAAGTGACGTCAACAACGTACTGGAAGGCACAACCCTCGTTTTCGGTTCTTGGGCATGCACGGCTGACGGAACGGGAGGCTTCTCCTGCCACCTTGTCACGCCTGACTCGCCTAAATCAAAAACCCACTTCCAACTCGCCGACATCCGCGAGCCCGCGGATCTCATCGAAAAGAGAGTTCCACCCGAACTCGACTCGGACAACCCTGAAAACATGTCAACTCTAAACCGAACTGTTGGTTCGGTCGAGTTCGACACAAATTCCGGCTCCGAAAAGCCTCGCTTTTCCAAAACCCTTGGAAAATACCTAGCTCATCTCAAGACGATCAAACACCCTAAGATCAAAAACTCAGAACTACTCGCCCGAGTAAATCAAGTTTCCCGATCGATAGAGGGATGCATCAAACTCGCAGAAACTGCTCTCGGCACATCTACGTCACAGCAAAACCCTAAAGCGCTAAACCCACCACAGAAGAGGTCGGGTGACATGCTCTCAGGGATTGACCAGGTCAACTCAAAGCTTGCCGACTGCATCAAGGTGGCTGAAAGCACTCTGCAAAACAAGGAGCAGAAAGCGGGAGGAGGAATCGGCGGGGGAGCTGGTGAGACAAACCCCCGGCTTGTTTGGTTGGGACCATCTATTTCCAGGATACCCCAGAGCCCTTCACCGAAACCTGCTCACACTCGGGCTCTGAAACCAGTCGAGTCCAAGTTCGATCAGGACTTTGATCGATTCATTAACGGTCTCGAGAACTTTAAACCATTCGATGATCTCGAAGATTGGTTAGACAATATCGAGCTATTCATGGACGCCATGGCCAAACCAACCGAGCATGCTGACGCTCTTTGGAAACTGGCCAAGCTTAAAAAGAGAAAAGCCAAGGTTCCAGAACAATCCAGCGATTCAATCCATGATAAATCTTGGATTAAGGAGCCTGAAGGGCTGACTCCTGCTCAATCGTGGCTACACTGGATGAACAAGAATGCCCTCCGTGTCGAGATAGGCATCCCGCTTCTCGCTCACCCAAAACATACATATTCCAAAATCGGTGGTCTAACCGACTCCGAATCCGAGTACTCTTACGACTCGGAGGACCAGTTGGATGACCTAATCCAGAGTAGCAAACAAGTCGAGTACAACTCGGCTAAGAATCTCAAGACCTTTGCCGTGAAATCCTCATGGTTCGCATCGCCGAAGATCCCGAGGGCGACCCCACGGAGCGTCTCAACCTCGACGACTACAATTCTGATGATTTCGACGAGTACCTTTCCGATAACATGGAAACTACTCCTCCTGCAATCACAGAAGCCCAAGCTACTACCAAGGAGGATCTGCCTGCTCCTCCCCCTCCTCCTCTACGAGCAGAATCCAGCAGAAGATCTCTACGAACGTCGTCGCCAGCTCAACAAAAAGAGGGCGTTCAGGCGTCAACGCCTCGCTAACAGCCTACAGGAACAGCAAGGTGACAACTACAACTACTCCAACTGCGACCTCCGCAGTGTAATCAATGTTGGGCGCGACGCGCGCAACATCATCATCTCAAGGAAAAAGGAACGACAGGAAGTTGAGGCGTACAACCCTTCTTCCAACTACCGCATCCCGCCAAAGGCTTCCGCATCCTTTAAGAAGCACAAGCCGTCAACCGTAAGTACCCGTCCTCAGGGTAAACCACGCACCCCACACCAGGGTGAATCATCCCAATTAGGGAACAGGATCAACAAAGTACTGCTATGCAAGTGCTTCATCCACCCAAAAAGCTCTCACACGATCTTCCAGTGCGACTCACTCCGCAAGACCCTTGGGGCACCTCTCCTGAAGAAGACCCTACCAATAATCTAGTCGACCTCTGCATCGACTAGCTCTACCTCGAATCTAGTCGACCATCATATCGACTAAATTCTTCCTTCGATTAAGTTTTATTCAGTCGTGAAAACCATTGCTCACGTCTAACGAGCAAGGGGTAGGTCTTAAGAGTCAGAGTCTGTCATTTTACAGTTATTGTAATTTCGACAAATCCAAATAAAGTTGATTCCTCACGTATCGACTACTTGGCTCTCGCTCACACAACCAATACCCCACCTCGATCATCTTGCTCAGAATTAGAGCAGCCATCGAGTACTTCTTATGGTTCATACTCGTAGTGCTTTTTTGACATTTACATCTTGGGCAACCCGACGGGGTTCGTACCTAACAGTTCTGTCCTAAAAGATACTCTAGTCCTACGGTAGGACACCCTACTCGCCCCGCCCGAGTAGGTTTTGGATACTCTTTTGGCACCTTCATCTTGGGCAACCCGCCAGGGTTAGTACCTAACAGACTTTCCCTAAGAGTTACTCCAGTCCTTGGTTAAAAGGACACCTTACTCGCCTTGCTCGAGTAAGTTTTGGATATCTTTTTGACATTTACGTCTTGGCAACCCGACGGGGTTCGTACCTAACAGTTCTGTCTTAAGGATTACTTCAGTCCTTAGTTAAAGGACACCCTACTCGCCCTGCTCGAGTAGGTTTTGGATACTCTTTTAGCACCTTCATCTTGGACAACTCGATGGGGTTAGTACATAATAGACTTGCCTTAGAGTTACTCCAATCCTCAGGTAGGACACCTTTCTCGCTCTGTTTGAGTAAGTTTGGGATGTTTCTAGAATATTCACGTCTTGGTTAACTCGACGAAGTTCAATTCTAACAGTCCTATTCTAGAAATCAATCCAGTCCATTAATAGGACTTACTACTTGATACGATCGACTAGTTTAGGCATTTTCGTAAACAGCTGCATACTATCTGGGTAACCACACAAGGTCTATCTTAACTAGTCAGCTATGAAAACCCTTCAAGGAGCATAGATAAGCTCTTGATACTCTAAAATAGGATGACACAAGTTTCCCGCTTGCTCAGTCTACTATGGGAATCTCCGCCGCATAATCTTTTTGCCTCGAATACTTGACGGGTGCTACCCGCTTGCTCGAGATACAAAAAAAATTTCTCATTTCCCTTAGTACTCTGAGTACTTGTCGAGAGCTGCCTGTCCTCTTATCTATCAAGAAACATCTTACGACTCCTAAATACTCTACAAAGAGTTTTCCCTCGATTGGACAATGAAGTCCATATTAGCTGCATGCTAATAAACAAATTTCCTCTAAAAAGGAAATCTACATTAAGCTACGGCTTTTTCACTCCTATGGTGCTATTCCCACTTGGTTAATCCAGAGGGATTCAATCCTAACCGGTCAGCACCACAGTTTCAGTCTAGAACCATTCAAACTCGATCTTATACGAGAATACCATGCCTTCCAAGGCACTTACGGATACAATACATCGTATCTACTATTATAACTGAGTGGGCGCGATGCTTCCTACACTCAGGACTCTCGAGTACAACTACTCATCATATCAAAGGATTCCACAAATCCTAACAAGTACTTAACATTACACAAATGTCCAACACTTGTTCAAAGTACTTCTGGCTTACACGCCAACTCAATTACAAGATAAAAGCTTAAGGAGACTCTGCCCTGCTCGAGGTTTCTACAATTTGATCTGCCACCCCGGAAGTTTCCTATAAATACTGACGAAATTGATCATCAGTACAGCTAGCCTTGGCTCCTTGCCCAAGAGCATCCAAGCGAGTGGTGGGCCAATACGACTTTACCAGCCCAAGTACGTGGCCTACGTACTGACGGGTGTGGGAGACAAAGCTCTCAAAGGCTCCAGGCACTCTGCGAAGCCTCATAGCCAGTGTCAGCGGCTCATCTCCATCTCTTTGGGGGACGTCCATGGCTCCAGTCACCTTCAGGGCGGCATCCCTAACTTCTTTAAGCTCCACGAGCTCTTGTTGCATCGAGTCTCGAGAATCTGACAAATTTTTGAATTGTTGTAGCATCGATGCTGCCTCTCGGTCAGAGTCCTCCTCATACTTCTTAAGCTTCTCTATTTCATCTGCGTTTCGATACATAAGAATCTTTAAATCCAGTACCAAGCTTTCCTGAATCTCTAATGATTTGGCACAAACTGTGTACTCGATACAAAGAACATCTTATAAACACTAAAGCAGATCTACTAGTCGAACGCATATCAAATGCCAAAGACTAACCTTTCTTGGATTGGGAAAGCTTCTTCAGCTTTCCCTCAGGAGCAGTCTTCTCAGACGAGAGCGTTTTTACCCTCTCTTTCAGGGCATTTAGCTCTGTCTCATACGGAGACTGGGCACTCTTTCATCCCAGTGCCTCCTACAAAACAAAGGATCAGTATACTACTCGATCTACTCTAAAAGTACTCGAAGTATTCGACTACTTACCTCCAGCAGCTTGACAGCTAGCTCCACCTTTTCGCTAGGCAAATTACTTCCTGATGTGACCTGGGAAGCACTCGCCGCCACCTCAGTAATAGCCCTCTTGGGCACTTCGTCAACTTTTCCTATAGTATTCCCCGTGTTTTGGGAATCTACAGGAAGAACATGCTACTTAATTACACTAAGAGAAAATAAAAAGGTACCTTTCCTACAAGGCATTGCAAGTTTACCTATAGGGGTCTCCGTAGGCTGTCTCCCATGGCCTCCCTCAGGATGCTTCTCCCCTTCACTCCCTTCTGGAAGCTTGTCGCCTCCATCATCTTCTGGGATTTCCTCAGTGACCCTCTCCTGATTAAGCAAAGGGGAATCCCGAAGCATGGAGTCGATCATCGCCTCCGCATCATGAGCACTCATCTTAGGAGTACTCGGGGGCTTCGACAGTCCCGGCTGAGAGGCCGATTGGCTCTCAGCTCCCACGTCCTCTCCCAGGACTGCATCCCTGCAAAGACAAAAGTAGTTACAAACTACTAAACACAAAAGGAAATCCTATACATACAATTTCTGAGGAACTTACATAGGAGCTCTGATTAGGGTAAACCCCTTAACGCCAAATTTGCGGGCAGGCTTCACAACCATAGCCTGCATACCCGCAACGATGGTTTTATTTACATCGGAACTACTCGCTGAAAGAGTAGTCCCGGTCCCACTTGATGGGTCCATTGTGGTGGAGGGGGCAGTCTGTTCCACCACAGCATCATCCCAGATGCTGATATCTGTGGCATCTTATCCACCAAACTTGAAAAAATAAAACACAATTAGAAAGTCGACACTAAAAGTACTCGATTCTAAAGACAAGCAGCTACTTACCTGTCGACAGTAGTTTGGGAGGAACTGCGACGCTTCCTTGCCATAGTTCGTGTACCTTTGGTGCCCCCAACCTGGGTATCGGTACTCGCAGAAGGGCTATGCTCCCTATCACTCCCCTCCTTAGCTTCTTCATCATCTGCACAATCAAAATCATATGTCAGATATTGTTTATATGGAGTCTCATATGAACATACTTAGACATGATTGGCAGATTAATAAAGACTGAAAGATTAAAAGGGCGAATAAATGCCTGGTAGTGAAGGACTACTTTTAAAGTGCTCCACGTCCTCCTACAGACATCAAAATCCTATCAGGATCACACTAAGATAAAGTACTCGATTTCTACGCATCGACTACTCTTATCAAGTACCTGCTTCGGAGGATTTATAGCAGAAAATGTACGAGGAACAAATGGGATCTTCTTCACATTTTTTAACAGTCATTGTACTCGACTGAATACTATATCATCCAAGATCTCTTCCTTCGAGTATCTTGATGGATCAGTTGTTCCTTGGTATTGAAATCCAAGCGAATCTCTAGCTTGTAACGGCTGGATTCTTTGCTTCATCTAGTCAAATATGACTGCCTCCCCAGTCAGCATATTTTGCCTCAAGACGGCAATACGCTTGAGAAGTTGGGGGGATTTGAGTCTCGTTGACTGGTTTTTTATTCCATTAAGGCCATTGAATCGGAGGGCCTGGGGTAATTGATGGAAAGCTCCTTGATAGGTTCTTGATAAAGAACCACTTGGGTTTCCTCTCGATTACTTTATTACTAAGCTTATATGGAATATACTCCCTATCTTTCCATTGTCTAAGCTGGAGACCCGCACCGCCTACTACATCTAAGATGAATCTATCGGGTTGCGGCTTCAGATGGAAAAAGATAGCTCGAAATGGGGCTCGATGCCCAAAAAAGCTTCGCACAAATGCACGAAGATGGAAATATGAACAAAGGAATTCGAGGTCAAATGATGCAGCTGGATCCTGTAATAGCACAGGAGCCCAAAAAAGAAAGAAGAACAAGGAAACCCCAATCCTCGTTCCAAGTATGAGGTGAAAGCAATGATTTCTCCCGTATTTTCATACGGATGATCTTTACCCAAGGCAGGATGCCATTGGATGACGGATCTGGGAGCTAAAAGGCCTTGCTTTACCAAAGAATCCAAATCAGACTGGGAACACTTACTTGTGTTCCACTCTTCATCATGGGTTGGCTCTGTGGCTGCACCCTTCCCCTTGATCATCTTCTTGGGTGCCATCTGGAAATCTACAGATCGCTTCACGTGCATAAACTATTGAAAACCCTAGGAGGAGGATGGGGAATGACAAGGAGGAAGAATTTTGGATCTGTGAGTTTGAGAGCGCAAACAGATCTAAAGCAGTAACAGCAAATGGCGGCCGATGGGGTAAAAACCTAAGTTACCATTTCATTTTATAATGACAGTGGTAACACAGTAAAAACGCACGGAAAGGCCAGCAGTCCGTTGCAAATCACGAAAACACGGGATTTTAAAGAGACATTCCTTTTCCTAGGATTACATTCTGGAAAAAGAAAATACTCACTACTCGACTCTTCTTTCCTTAACTAGGATTACATTCCAGAATAAGGAAAAGTACTCGACACAGTACAACTACTCAATATTATAACTCGAGTACTTTTTATTACAAAACTTTACAAACAACTCGGGTCTGCATACACACATGACGCCTAGATCTCCTGGAGCTTCTAGTCGACGTCTGCTGCAGCTAGATCGGCCCGATGCCGTGACAAAGTACAAACTTGTCATTCCCATTAAGGGAATAATGATATTTGTATTCAGGGAGATAAGTTACAAGAGGTATGGAGGCAGATTACAGTAACCACCTCGCATGTCTTCTTGTAGCATCTTACGGACAAATCTCTCCTTCTCCCTGAACACATTGTGACAAGATTAAGTCTCCCCATCAAAGATGGAGTTCTTGGGGGCGCACACCCTGAGAATCCCTAGGATGTGACACAAGAAGACTCAACCAGTCCACAAAGAACTTGCCTCATTGGAAGATGCAAGGACATGATGTCCAAAATGGATCCAATGAGAGCAAGGCAGTGGCAGGTGGAGGCAGCGGAGACTTCTCTTGTCACTCGCAAGTTCTCTTATAGCATCTTGTGTTGGAAGAAACTATGCAAATCTCAAGAGGACGAGAGCAAGAATACCAAGGAAAAGCCATAGCTGCTACACTTTTGGTGCTTCTGTGAAATGCCTCTCCCCTGCCTTTTATAGCCACAAGAGGGGCTTACTGAGGAGGATCCGTGAATCAATAGTGCATATTTCACGGATGCATTCATGACAGCATTCACAGTTGCAGTCAAAGATGCAATAATAAAGATTCTCCAAAACAGTAACGTTCCATGTGAGCACTGAATACAGAGCCGTACATCCCGGGTTTTATTCCTGAAGTTATTTTGGGTGCAATCGGTGTGGCGGATCCAATTGTATTATTTTTCTGGGATTTTTTCCGAAAAAGAGGTCTTTTCGGATTCCGGATCTGATGAATCCTGCAAATAATCTGAAGGATAAAATTTGATGCCACGTCTTAAATCCTTAATTTCAAATCTACGCTCGGGGTCTACTCGTAGCAAAAGGGATTTTGATTTAAGGCTCGGGGGCTGCTGGATATAGGCATCAGAGATTTATTTTCCAAATTTTTGGAAAATAAAGAAGCAAAAAGACTAAAGTGAACCTCAACCTGATTCTGCGATTCAACCTAAGGCTCGGGGGGCTACTCCATATGGAGCACGAGTACTTCGCGCACCATATATGATCAAAATTTCAGGGCTTGTGCACCTCACAGTCTCGAAGCAAACATAAGTACTTGGAGGACTACTCAACGCATATGAAGGAAGCAACCAGAAGGATATTCTGACTACTTGAAGTACTCGAAGACGACCAGCCAAGTACTTGACGCCTGCAGGACTCGACTACGAAGAGCTCGGGGGCTTGTCAGACCCCGGACAGCGGGACTGCCTATAGAATGTTCTAGAGTAAGGGATAGCTCATGGATGTACCTTACCTCTTTTGTAACTACTCGAATAGGCGTAGAACTAGCTGCAGTACAAAGGAAACTATCCGATTGTGTTGTAGTAGGACTCCAACTGTACTCAGCTAGGACTTTCCATGTAACCTTGTCCCCCCGGATATATAAGGGCGGGCAGGGACCCCCTCCAAACAATCAATCAACACCTAAGGCAATACAAACCACACATGATGTAGGGTATTACGCAAACTCGCGGCCCGAACATGTCTAAATCTTTGTTCTTTGTGTTCCTCGTACCATCGAGTTCTAGAGCAGTCGATCCCTACCTATAAACCCTACTGCTAAGGGTATCCCTGAACAGACTTAGCGGTAAACATCGACACCTTCGTTCCCTGAAGAATGCAACACCAAGGGAGCCAGGCGAAGCGAGTGAAATGGGGCCAAAGAAACCCACCGGGCCCAACGGAGCCGGACGCAACGGCCGCCGAAGGGCCACTGGAGCCATGACCGCCAGGGGAGGCGGGCCACCTGCGACCCACGCGCCGCGCCCACGCTGGCCAGCCTCGCCGCCGTACATGCAAGCACCGGGAGAGGAGGCGGGGGCCGTACGAAGGCCCACAGCGACTAGCGTCCGGCCACCGGCGTGACAAGAGCAAGGTGAGTAGCGGGCGCAGGATGTCGGGGAGACCGGAGCGGGCGGCCACCCAGTACCCCTGCTCCAACAGTGAAGCCACACGACCGTGCAGACGGGGGTGAGCGGCCGCGCGGGCCGGGCAGAGCGGCCAGCACGGACCGAATCGAGCGGCGGCGGCCTCGCCTTGCAGCAGGCCGAAGGGACCCTGCCCCCGCGGCACAGCCACGCATACCAGAACGAGCGGCAATGGCCCGGTGGCGCGACCCCCATCCACCAGAGACAAAGGTGAAGGGGGAGTGGCGAGACGCCCACCTAGCAAGGCAGTCGTGGGGGAGCACGCGACACCTAGAGAAGCGGTGGCGGCCCTCGACGGCAACCAGCGAAGGTGGCCAAGGACGGCCAGATCTGGATCGAGGGGGGCCAGATCCGGTCAGGGAGGGCTCGGATCTAGCCCCGGCGGTGACTCATCAAATTTTGACGTGGTTGGGGACCGGGGAGGAGAGGGAGAGAGAGAGAGAGGGGAGGGGGGAGATAGCGAGTTAAGCCGGCTTCGTCTTTGCCGCAGGTCGGTGCCGCTGCACGAAAGGTCGCCGGCGACGACGGCGGCCACCGGAGGCAATTCGGAGAGGAGGTTGGGTGGCGGCGAGCCCCCCCCCCGAGTCACCTGGAGAGCGATGCGAGGGAAGGTTGAGCACTATTGCACCACGGCTTCGATCTGCGATGATATGTTGTCGCTGGACGAAGACCTTTATGGTTGGATTCACAATTTCTACACGATTAGGTGTTGGGTGAGCTGACCTATTTGCCACATTATGCCGAGTTATGTTAACATTCCTGCTAATTGATATATATTTCTTTTGAACCGACTGCTAATTGATATATTACGTTTATGCTTGCAAGATGTCAAGAGTGGGCGGTCGGTCAGCTGAGATCCAAGTGGCGGAGACTCTGATGCAAATCAAGTTTAACAGCAAGGTCACCGGCCCCGTGTCCAGGTAGATGCAAAAAACGTTTAGCTGTGTTGGAAGAATGCAAGGCAACCTTCTAGAGTATTCTCTTCAAGGCAATAAAAAGATATTTTCATCACTACCGGAGACCACGAGTTCGCCGTGTGCCCGAGGCACACAGCGAAGAACCGTTAGCACACGGCGAAGACTTCGCCGACGGTGGCCGACGGCAAAGCGCCGACGGCAGCTACAGGGACGGCGAAGCCCTTGTTTGCCGTGTGTCAAAAGTCGCGCACACGGCGAACCTTTTCGCCATGTGTATATATAGGCGCACGGCGAAAAAAAGCGAGAAGACGCCGTCCGGGCTAGCTGACGGCGTCGGCGTCTGTTCGCCGTGTGTCTTTACCGTGGACACACGGTGAACTTTCAGACTTCGCCGTGCGTCCTTGGTTCTGGCACACGGCAAATCAGTAAGTTTCGCCGTGTGCCTAGCTTATGACGCATGGCGAATTATGGTCAGTTCGCCGTGTGCCTAGCCCTGGCACATGGCGAACTAGGTTTCCAGGTAGTCACATGGTCACTTGGCCGTGTGCCTAGTCCCTGGCACACGGCAAAGTGACCAAACAGATCCTATTCTTTTTTGTTTTTCACGTATAAAGGACCCCATATCACAACATATATATCACAGGCATTACATATCACATAAATATCACAACTAGGCGGAAATAACTTCAAACACATCCAGAAGTCCAATGCAAAGTCCAGAAGTTCACAAATACATATCTAGAAGTTCACAAGTCCATAAATATTGAAATAAACAAGTTTATGGCTGTGGTGGGTCGTCGAACGGTGGGGCGCCGCCGAACTGAGGCGGGAACAACTGCTGTGGGAGCGTCGGTGAGATGCCCGGCGACAATTCTGGCGTATTAGATGCCGCCGATAGATTCTGCAAAAAAAGTAAGACAGTAAATTGCAGGTGAGACAAAAACCAAGTTCTCAAATTATAATAGAGCACTAAAGGATCATATGTAGGTCCCCTAAATCGTTAAGTGAGTAATGTAAGTCACAATATCTAAGTCTAAAGTTCTCTAAGTATCTAATACTTCAAAAAAAACTAAAGGGTTTTCAAAATACTCACCGGAGGAGTAGTAGGAGGAGGAGCCATAGGGAATTGCATGGCTGGGATAGGATTACCCATTTGGACAGAAAGACCTCGAATGTAGTTGTACATCTGGGCCATCTCGGCCGCCTGCTTCTACTCGTTCTCTTGTCATATCCTCCTCTCTTCTGCCAGTGCCGCCTCGTACGCCGCCTGTTGCGCTTGCATTTGGTGCTACAATAGTTCATGATAATGTTACAATGCAAAGCAAATATATGTACAAAACGAATGAACTATGAATAAATAAGAAATAACCTGAAGTTCCTGCACTTGGAGCTGCGACGCGGACAGCCATGGCCGTATGGCCGGGCTATTGGCCGTGCTCCTCGCTCGAATCTGGGAGAGGGTGGGAGTGTTGGCCGTGTCAAAAAGGCCGTCGCCAATGTAGTAGCGCCCATGTTTTTTGCCTCCTCCCACCCTCATAATGACTTCTCCATCAAGGGGCTGGGTCCTCGGATCCCAGTCTGCCCCATGGACCTGTCTTCCCATCTCTGTGTATGCCTGGATAGGACTGTGGATGGACGAGTTGCTGTACGCCGAGGGCGGGTCGTCAGGGTTGTAGGTGACGTTGGATGTCGCCTTGCCCTTGTGGGCCAGAGCCCATCCCAGGAACGGGGGGCACTCCTGGCCTTCATGTGAGGACGACTGCGAAAAAGGAAGAAGTTGATTACAAATTATGCTGAATTGAACGTTAGATTAGAGAAATGAGTCTGTGTAGTGTGTACCCATCTAGCCCTGTACTCGTCGTTGTTGAGGCTGCCTTGATGGTGCGTTGGACCTGGCATCAGCAATCGCCACTGCCGGCCAGCGTCGTGCAAAGCCTGCCACTCGGGGTCGAACCACTTGTCCACTATGCGCTCCCAGCACACGGTGTCATTACGACACCACCACGCAGGAACCTACACGTGATCAAATGCATGACATGTAAGAAAAGAGACATTTAACGATGTTTTTCATCTTATAATAAATTTGAACTTACCTGTAAATATTGCTCTCGAGTCAGCTTCGAATCCCTCGCCTCAGACTTCCCGATCTTCTGCTTTAGGAAATGTGCACAATAGTTGATGACGCACTGGACTTGCACCTCATAATGCATGTTCTTCACGAGTTTAACGCATCGATTGTGAGCCACAATCGCCGCCCGCTCCTCGTATCCCTCATCACACCTGTAAAAATCCTGCATATAAAGACGATGGATCATGTCATCATTAACCAAATGTTCAATAAATGTGATGTATTCACCATTTTTTGCCCGGAAAAACTTACCCAGAGCTCGCCCTTTACCCGCTCCGCCTTGTTCTCAAAGGCTCTGCCGCTCCGATCCAACTGATCGTTGTTGGCGGCGATGTAGTGGTCCCATGTCCAGGCCGGCTCGTACCGTCCTTGATAGTGGACCAGGCCTGGGAAGTGCTCCCTGCACAAAAGACCCAGGATGCCGTTGACCTTGCGTTTGTGAGCACCGCCACTGAGGACAGTCCAACTCCTGCAAAAGTGATTAAGAGAAAATATTAGTTTGTACCGTGATTTTCGAGTTAGAAAATGAAAAGGTAGTAATAACATGTCAAATTACTTACATATCCCCGCACGGTTGAATCAGCGGGCGCAAGGCAACAGGTATCGGCCTATCTGGGAGTCGCGAGGGACCTCGCAACCAGACAGCCGGCGTAGAGGTATCCTCGGCCGTGTCCTCCTCCTCAGACGACTCCCCCTCCTCCTCCTGCGCGTCCGCCTGCCACTCCTCCTCCCGCTCCTGGGCAGGCTCCTCCTCCTCCTCCTCCTCCTCCTCCTCCTCCTCCTCCTCCTCAGACGGCGGTACAGGCGAAGGCTCTCGACGCCTCCTGCCTCCACCCTTCCCTCCCCCCTCTTGGGTCCACCCTTCCCTTGACCCTTGCCTCGCCCCAACTCGGAACCCCTATCGGAGCCCTCACCAGCATCCGAGTGTGGCATCATTCTTCTGTACAGTGAGGCGACCGATCGTTAAGTCCGCCGCCCGGCATCTTTCTTCAATCACCTGCAATTAAAAATAGTATTTACCGTGTATTAGAAATAAATGCGACATAATTAAAAAGTAACATAATTAAAGAAAATAAATCAATTAGTACGGATCATGCTTCTTAATATTTAAATAAACACCGAAATGAGCAGACAGATGATGCAATACCAATCTTAATCTGGCACACACTGAAACAGCCATGCTATGTATGATGTATCACAGTGCTCAAGGTGGACTGAGAGAACAAAAGGAGAAAAAGAGAGAGAAAAATGCTACTGAACAAAATATTTACTACCTGAAATGCTAAGCCTTATCTGGCATAAACCAAAATGCTCCTTCCAAGGGTACAATCAAACATGGATTTGGGATTTCGGGCTTCAGACATAAATAACCTGCAACTCGATTTTACAAATGCCGAGTAGCAAAACATGCACGCTTGCAGTCTCATTTTACAAATGCCGAGATCCCTTCTCCTATCTACCTCCACTGTAACTTTTCGAGGACATTTTTTTTTCTCAATGCAGAACGGGCAAATTCCAAAAGGGCGAAGGAACACTTGGATAAGGAGAATTAACTATCACTATGGCGTTTCTACTTTGTAAATTACATGTATGTTAAATAAGACCAGATTGGTCTATGTCAAGTACAGTAAAAGCAAGTGCATTAAGGGGGGTGGGCATCCTTACTCGGATGGGTGGAGTAGAGCGCGCCGAGCACGAGCAGCGAGTCCCCGGCGCGGAGTTACAGGTGCCGAAAGGGGAGGTAGGAGAGCCAGCCGGCGTCAGGTGCACTGCAGGGGCAACGGCGCGGCTCCGGAGGCAGGGGGAGGGCAGGACGGCGCGGATCCGGAGAGAGGCGACGTCAGGGGAGGGAAGGACGGCGCTGATCTGGAGGCAGGCGGGGCCGGCGTTCGGAGCGGCCTCGGGGCGTGGTTGCCCCGGACCAGGCCGGGCGTGGCGGCGGCGCCGGCCGGCCTCGGCGCTCCAAGGAGGAGGACGGGGCGGTGGACCGCGGGTGGCGCGCCGAGGGGGAGGGAGCGCAGCGGAGCGGGAAGCCGGCGGCGGGGACGGCAGCGGACGGGGGCTGCGTGAGAAGACCTAGCTAGGCGGCAGTGTGTGTGTGACGGGTTGGGGGCGCGCGGACGGGGGTGGCGCGGCTAAGTTCTGAACGCCGTTTTCGCCGTGTGCCAAGATCCGGGACACATGGCGAAGCCTGACTTCGCCGTGTGTTTCAGTTTAGGCACACGACGAAAATTTTTCAGTGAATAATTTAATGTTCAAAATTTGATATTGAACTTTTCAAAAAACAACTAAATCTAAACACTCAAATTTTTTATATGGCTTCAATAAATTTGATGAGTTTTTTAACTAATTCCATTCTATTGTTTCATGTCATAATTAATCACATTTTACTTATGCCAATTATAGTAGTTTATTTGCAATTAAAATATTAAAAATACCAAATGGAGCCGAAAAAATTTGAAATTTCAACATGACTAAATCATTATCGCATATTGTCTATATAAAAATTTTGAACGTCAAACTGAATTTTTTCTATCATAACATGTACAAACTTAACCTTCTCTTCTTCTTCTCTCGGAAACTTCTTCGGGAAACTCTCAGTTTGTAAGCATCATCATGACAAAATGTTCGTATCGTGCTCAAATTTTTACCATACATTCAACGTATGATAGCATGAAGTTCGGGCAAATATCATAATTTTCTGACATCGTTCAAATTTTACATAATTCAAAAACTATTTGCCACCACGATCGTCGTAATGTTTCATTACCACAATCTTTGAAATTTTGTTTCAACTACTACATAAACTCTAACACTACAGGCAATATTATGAATATCATTTTTTCAAAAAAATTTCCTATTATTTAATACCCTTTGGAATTAAATTAGATTTACACGAAATAAAACAATAAATTAGTTTAATACAACTAATATATCTATAAAAATCTCATATTCAAACATAGAGTACCAAACAAATTATGAAGAGTGTAGAAAAAATTTGGAAGCAAAAACATGATTTTTTTTTCGTGTTCGCCGTGTGCTCAACTAAGGCACACGGCAAACATAATCTTTGTCGTGTGCCTAGAGCCAGGCACACGGCAAAGGTCTATGTGTTGCCGTGTGCCAGCGTGGACACACGGCGAATAGGGACTGGCGTGACGTCCGTCCGAGTGTTGACGGCAGCCGGGGAGTTCGCCGTGTGCCTAGCCCTGGCACACGGCAAACAATAACGGCCGTGAGGCCCCCTGACGGCAGAAGGGTGTGCCCCGCACGTGATCCATGTTCGCCGTGTGCCTACTGGCTGACACACGGCGAAGATCAAGGTTTGCCGTGTGCTGGCCCTTGGCACACGGCGAAGAGTAAGGTTTCCCGTGTGTTTTTTCTTTGCCGTGTGTTCTTCTGGCGACACACGGCAAAGGAGGTCTTCGTCGTGTGCCCGAAATAATGCACACGGCGAAGATTCTGGCACACGGCAAAATACCGTTTTCCGGTAGTGCATGGAGTACTCTAGAATTAGTAATAAATGATAGAGATTAGCAGTCGTTGATAATGTTTGGTGCAGAGCTTTAGCATAAATGATGTAACCATTATTTTCAGTTTATAACTAAAACTTGAGTTTTGAAAACATTGACTATAATACTTGACGTATCAGACCAAGGTAAAGAGTAAACCACCCAATGGACCTGAAGATGATTATTAATACACAATCAATGCCGCTGTGCAAAATCATGCAGCCATTATTTCCTTAAACACTTTCAGCAGCTTACAATTTCCCGTCAATAGAAGGCACATGACCCTAACTATCAGAAGCAGAACAGACTGCTGAGTTTTTTTTCTTCTAAAACTATCTGAACAAAAGAAAAAGAAAACATACAATTATCATCTCATTATATCTGTAGCAGAGGGACTTTTAGCTTTTCAAGAGATGATGAGAATGTTATTGCCACAAATGCCCTCTTATATTACTCCATATGCTGAATCAACCTCCAGGTATCGCCAACTCCAAAGCCATTATCTAAAAACAAAAGATCGCCAACTTCAAATCACCTGAATGCACAGTGGAAGAAGAAATACTACAGAGACAATTAAGCAGCATTTATTGGGTGCTGCGATTGTTGTAGGAAGAAGGGTTTCAGTAACAATATCCACAGTGTCAACTGACAAGTGAAACAAACTGAAAATTTAGAAACTGGAATCATGGTCTTGGCACTTGCTGAACCAACTCCTTGGAATCGGAGGCCTGACTGACGGGATGGCATCTGCTAGGCGGCCATAGGCTGGCTTACTCGATCGATCCTTGCATTCAAGTGGAAGAGATTAAGCGGTCATTAAAGAAATTCTTCCTTCAAGTTGTCTCTGATGAACTGAATTTTCGGACCAGAGTCCGAGCTTGACTGCGAATCTATTGCATCGTTCGGGTAGATGCAAATGTATCTAATACTACAGAATGCTTTCAGCATTTTGTTAGCCCTGAAACTAAATGATCAGTTCAAACTACTTCCGGTCAGCAGAATGCATCAAACCAACAACAAGAAACAGGAAAGCTTCTGAGTTTCTGAAGCTATCTGAACAAAAGAAGACAAGCCGATTCTCAAGTCATTCTACATGAAATATTAGGACTTCGGATTTCTCAACGGATGACCTGCGATGTTTGTTGTCAGATGACCTGATCTTGTCGATCAACATTCGGGATACACCAACACCAGAGCAGAGCGGCAGGATTCACAATGGAACAAGTAAAAACAATGAGATAATTAGGCACAATATCCAGAGTTTTTCAGCAGATATGGGTAAATTAACTGCTACACATTTTGTAAATAACCGAATAAGAAAAGGAGCTGACAATCAGTCACAAGATCAATACTACTGACCAACAAGTGGAACTACTGAATTTTCTGAACTACGATCAGATTGTTGGCACAAATGAATTTTCCGAGCAGGCGCGGCACGGCAACCACACTGTCCAGCGCAACTACGACGGCCGTCAGCGTTGTCCTCCGGCATGCACCACTTCTCCACTTATCCAGATGTCCCCTGCACACTACGGATCCAAAGCAGGAAGCACTCATTTCGTTTGGAGAATTTGGATAGTCTACAAAATTATAGCTATTCTTTTAATCACAAATCTAATTATATTACTTTTTTAAGAAAAATGTTTGTTATACAAGATTAATCATAGGTTAAACAAATTCAAAGTTTGAATCTTGAATTACGTGCACATCTTATATTACTGGATGGAACGAATCAAGACATGGATATTTTGGAGGCATATCTAAAATTCCGATGGCTGATCTGTCGTCAAAATACAACACATATAAGCATGAGAGTTGTGGAAAAGAAAATACTACATGCTAGAACGTGAAACACATATGTTGACACCAGATATTCGCACGTGTCAAGGAAGAGTGTTGCAAAGGAGAAAAGGTTCTGCGCTGTACGATCGGTGGATTTGGAGGGGCGATCGTGTTCTACGGTCAAAGATCTTGCTGACCGGAGAGGGGCGAACTGATCAGATATTTTGGCTTCGGTTTGGCAAGAGTTATCTTATTTTTAGAAGTAATTTTTATTTCTAGAATAGAATCGTGCTTTGCCGTAATCGGCTAGTATTGTGTTAGCGTGGGGTATAAATATGAACCCCCGGCCATTGTAAAGGATTGATACACATCCAACAAACAAACTTTACTCTACTTGCAATTTACTTTCTCGTCGGCGGCTTCGCCATCTTTTTTATTTCTGCGAGCTCTTTCAAGCTGATCAAGGACATCTCACATTCGAGCGACTTGGTTTGCTAGTAAGTTTTTGTTTATCGAGTAAATCTGAGCTTTAGCTTCCGGGCGCATCGTTGTCGCTTCGTTCAGATCTATTCAAAATTTACCGAATTTATCTAAGCTTTGATCTTTGGGCGTATCGCTGTTTTCTCGTTTAGATTAATTCACAAACTATCCGGCTTAGTGATCTGTTTAATCGGCTGTAAGCTCCTTGTTTATCACGATAAACTTTGTAAAGCTGATTAGATTGAATCATAAGCTTAGCTTTGTCAAGATCCACATATTCGTGGGTTTGTACATTGTTACTTGGCACGTCTCGGTTCTAAATCTAGCCGTCTGGTTGCTCATCGGCATCGGCAGCTCATTGCCGATCCGTAGTAGATTGCTTTTATTACACGCTTATCTTACACGATCTTTTGTTGCCTTCTGTATCGGCAGAGCCTTGCCGATACCCTGCGTAAGAGTGATTCAGAAATCCAGCCGATACACTCTTGAATTTGACGGTTTGCTATTTTCTTGTCAATTTACAGGTCAAATTGACTGACACGCTTGGTCTGCATTATGAAGCTTGGCGAACAGTGCCTTCAGATTCCAGTGTGTTGATTTTACGTCAATACATCTTTTGGCACGCCCAGTGGGACACGGAACATCAAGATGTCAGAGAAGGCAGAGATTTCAGGAAACAATCAGATCCCGATCGATAAAGA
This sequence comes from Panicum virgatum, assembly GCF_016808335.1. Classification (NCBI taxonomy): domain Eukaryota; kingdom Viridiplantae; phylum Streptophyta; class Magnoliopsida; order Poales; family Poaceae; genus Panicum; species Panicum virgatum. The sequence continues at coordinate 4,716,501 of NC_053148.1, forward strand.
GAAGTTGAAGGAAGAACACAAGGCAGAACTTAAAGCAATAACAGATGCTTTTGAGCAGCAGTGCCTTTTGTCCTTCAGCACCAACAGAAGTGGAGAGGTAGTCAAAAAGTTCAATTTTCCCACTTTTGTACCGTATGAAGAGTCACAGAAGGAGGACAGGATGATTCATCAGATGAATCAGGCGATTGGACATGCTTTCGTAAATCGTTCTCCACTCATGGCCAACCATATCCATAATGTTGTGATCAAGACGCTACAAGATAGAGGAACACCTGGCTTTGTGGGACCAGCTTACTATCAGGGTAGTCAGATGGTCTTCTCTCCTATTGGATCGGCTCCTGGAACATCACAGATCCATCGTCAAGCTCTAGCTGATGAGGGTGGCATAGATGCACAGCCGATTAAGACTGCGGCGTCACCTCAGATTTCTCTTGTGTACACCAACTCTACGCCGATGGCTACATACGCACAGGGGAACTTCATGTCAGGATACCCAACTGGTTGGAATCCAACTACTGGACTTGGTATGCCTCCGGAATTCATGATTCCATCTCCATCGAAGCAACCAAGTACATCGGTTTCTCAGCCGATGAATCAGCAAGACAGTGTGTCGGCTCCACAGCCAACCCAACCTCAAGATACTGCACCAACGTCACAACCAGTGGTTACACCTACGACAGTACCTTCGCCAGCCAGCCCAAGCAACGTGTCGGCTCCATGGCCGACACCTCAACAACAGTATCTGGTGATGATGCTGCAACCCAAGTTTCCAACAGAAGTCCTGGCAAACAGATTCCCTCACGCCAACGGAGTTACATGGGTTTTTCAAGATCTTGCAGCTAGTATGCTGCGCCATGTAGATGTGCCTAATGTACCTAGCTTTGCACAACAACAGCTTAATCAGAAGACGGCGCAGAACAATCATAGCAATGAGATGGTGCTATATCAATCACCATCTAATCAACCTCCTCAGCAAGCTACACAGACCGCATCGGCTACTCAGCCGATGACCTTGCCAAACGTCCAGCCAGCATCGGCAGCTTTGCCGTTGACCCCACCAGCACCACATGTAGCATCGGTTGGTGGCCAACAGAACAACTGGATATCCAAGATTGCTGAAGTGATGAGAGATCAGTTTGATTTAAAGCCAAAGCAGCAGAATCTGATGTACAGAACTCCATATCCAGCTGCTTATGATCAACTGCCATGGCCCCATAAGTATAAGCTTCCGAATTTCACCAAGTTTTCTGGACAGGAGGAAGTCTCCACAGTGGAACATATCAACAGATTTATTGGGCAGTGTGGAGAGGCAGCTCAACACGACGCATTAAAAGTGTGTTTATTTTCCATGTCTTTATCTGGATTGGCCTACACGTGGTTCACTACGTTGCCAGCCAACTCCATTATATACTGGACCGATCTGGAGAAGCAATTCCACTAGTTCTTCTATTCTGGAGTAGAGGAGAAGAAGCTGACCGATTTAACCAACCTGAGACAAAGGAATGATCAATCGGTCGCTACCTTCATTCAAAGGTTCAGAGATGTCAAGAACCGGTGCTTTAGTCAGGTTCTGTCTGATCAGTAGCTAGTAGAGGTTACCTTCCAAGAACTCCTGCCAAACCTCAAGGAGAAGTATGCTTCTCAAGAGTTCTACAGCATCAGTCAGATGGCTAATAGGATGACAGCGGAGGCAAGACCATATGATGATCAGATGGTGGGATCAGATGGTGGCATCAGTCAGAAAAAGGTTAATTTTTTTGACTGCTTAGATTCTTCTGATTCAGATGATGATCAGATGGTGGGATCGGCTGAATGGGTTCAGAACAATAAGAAGCCGATCTTATATCCTTTCGGTAACAAAGAACCCGAGAAGTATGGGTTCGATATTGTTGACACCATTTTTTGACACGTGTCAAAGAAGTTGATTCTTGTGAAGGGAAGATGGCTGATTTGTAAGAAACTAAAAGATACACAGGGTTGGAATCGGCTGATGGAAATCCGTCCGATGGGCCAGAAGAATATTCTGCGAAGATGCTGATCCGCTAGCTCTGGTGTTCAGCCGATGGAGAGTTGCTGATGAAGTCGAGGAAGGGGAAGAGGATCCGGACTCTACGAGAATCTTGATGATTCGATTGTAATATTTTAAGTAGTTTATCTTTTAGATAGTTTTTTCTTTAGGGTCAAGTAATGTTTGCCGTGATCGGTTAGGACTTGATAGCGCTAGGCTATATATATCAGTTGTAAGGGACAGGAAAAAATTGATACACATTCGAGTTGATCAAGGACGCATCACATTCGAGCGACTTGATTTGCTGGTGAGTTTTTGTTTTACCGAATATATTTGAGCTTTAGCTACCGGGCGCATCGTTGTGGCTTCGTTCAAATCTATTCAAAAGTTATCGAGTTTGTCTAGGCTTTGACTTTTGAGCGCATCGCTGTCGTCTCGTCTAGATTTATTCACCAATTACCGATATCGGCTAGATCTGTAGGTTTTCCTATGCTTTTTGGCCATTATCACATCTAAAAACATACTAGATCGGCTTTAGGTTTTGGAGTAACAATTTTGTTATCTCAAGAACCGGTTTAGATCTGTTTTTAGCTTCACATCATCTGAGTTACACATTCATAGCTTAGATCTTGTCATATATACACGATCGGCTATTCAAAGCCGGTTTTGTCATTTAGTGTATCGGCTGATCCTGCCGATACGCTCGTTTACTACGCGCTTGCATTTAACATCTTTTTATCGTCCATAGTATCGGCAAAGCTTGCTGATATGCCCATCTGAGAGATATTCGGAATTCCAGCTGATACGCTCTCGAATTTGACTTTGTTTTATCCCTTGTCAATTTCAGATCAAATTGACTGGCACGCTTGGTTGACTTTCCGTGACTTGGCGAACACTTGCCCTCGAATTCTAGTGTGTTGATTTTTGCGTCAACACATCTTTTGGCACGCCCGGTGTGACCGAAAGCTTCAACATGGTGGACATTACTAACAAATCTACGGTCAGTGAAGAGAACCAGATTCCTGTTCCTGAAGACAAGCTCAAAGAAGAACAAAAGAAGGAATATGAAGAGCTGGTGGAGAGATTCAAACGTGAATGCCTCAAGTCGTACAGCATCAACAGATCTGGTGAGGTGATCAAGAAGTTTAATCTTCCATCTTTCCAGTCATTGGCAGAGGCTCAACGTGAAAGCAAGATGATAGACGCAGTTGGCCAAGCTGTGGCACAAGCCTTCATCAAGAGTGCAACAGTCATGGGCAACACGGTGCACAATGCAGTGGTCAAGACTTTTGCTGAAGGCACGTTTCCAGGGTGCATGGGTCCTTGATATATACAACCAGGTCAGATGCAATATACTCCCTTGGAGGTGTCTATGGCTGCAGCCCTGTCGGCTCAAGATAGCCAAACAGGAACAAGCAACAGTCAAACTCTACTCCAGATGACTACTGCGGCATCGGCGGGTACAACAGATCCTATCTACTCAACCACGCCGCTAATTGCTACAACTGTGCAAGATAGGTATGCGTCTGTATTTTCTAAAGGATGGAATCCTGCTACTGGGTATGTTATGCATCCGGATTTCTTTTCTACACCACCCAAGATGCAGTTTAACGCGTCGGCTTCTCAGCCGATAGCATCTCAGTCTGATCCATCGACTGTTCAGCCAATGGGTACACAGCAGGATGCATCGGCAACACAGCTAAATGCACAAGGCACATGGAGTCCACAACAGATGACACAAGCTAATGCATTGGCGCCATCGCCGATGACCCCACAGTAGCGTTTTGCTATCCTGCTCCAACCCTAGTCTCCTTCAGAAGTGTTGTTGTCGCAATCTCCACATCAGAAGGGAGTCAACTGAGTATTCCACAATCAAGTAACCGGACAAATATGGTGTGTTAGTGTACCATACATGGAGGCTACTGGGCAACAGTCGGCTAGTCTATCAGCTCCACAGCCGACGATGACTCAGCAAACACCCAATCGGATAGCTCAGCAAACACATCAGATGCAATCGACTGGACAACCGATGAATCGTCTAGCTCAGCAACTTGCAATGATGACCAATGCAGCGAGCATGGCTTCTCCCCAACAGATGCCAAATGTTGAAACACAAGTTGATTGGAGCACAAAGATAGCTAAAGTGATGAGGGAGCAGTTTGGCTTAAGGCCGAAGCAACAATCTGTTATGTACATGACTCCCTATCCTTCGGCTTGCAATCTGATTTCTCTCCCACACAAGTACAAGATACCTGACTTCACGAAGTTCTCAAGGCAAGGAGAAATTTCTACGATGAAACACGTTAACAGGTTCCTTCTACAGTTGGGAGAAGCGGGCAACCAGGATGCCCTCAGAGTCTGTTTGTTCTCCTTGTCTTTGTCTGGATCGGCCATTGCTTGGTTCACTACTTTGCCAGCAAATTCCATATTATATTGGGTCGATCTGGAGAGACAATTTCATCATTTTTTCTACTCTGGGATTACTGAATTGAAGGTGACCGATTTGACTGGCTTAAGGCAGAGAAACGATGAATCGGTCGCCGCTTTCATTCAGAGGTTCAGAGATGTCAAGAACCGTGGCTACAGTCTAGTTTTGTCCGATCAGCAGTTGGCGGAAGTAGCATTCAATGGGCTCTTGCCGCACATTAAAGATAAGTATGCATCGCAAGAGTTTGAAAGCATTAGCCAGATCGCGAGTCGGATGACAGGGGAGACTCGATCCTATGAGTCTAGGAAACCTTTTCAGAAAAAGATAAATTATGTGGAGTATTCTGCTAATGATGAATCTGAAGAGGAACAAGAAACGGTCGCATCGGCTGAGTGGATACAGAACAGCAAAAAGCTGATGACGTGTCCGTTTGGGAAGAAAGAGCCTGAGTCATATGAGTTTGACATCACTAAAGCCGACAAGATCTTTGACTTGTTATTGTCGGAAGGGTTGATCAAGTTGAAGCCATATCACAAGATTCCATCAGAGGACAAGCTCAAGAATATGAAGTACTGTAAGTGGCACAACACCACGTCGCATGATACAAATGAGTGCAAGGTCTTCCGACAGCAGATTCAGATGACTTTCGAACAAGGGAGATTGAAATTTGAGGCTCCCAAGAAGACGATGAAGAACGACGGACATCCTTTCTCCACAAACATAGTTGATGTGGTCAGAGATGAAGGTGCTTCTCAAGCCAAGATTCTGACGTCATCATCGGCCAAGAAATCTGGAGCTGTTGATCCTAAAGCGAAGATAGCGGCCGATGAGGTCAAAGAAAAGGGTCCGATGAAGGATGTTGAACATTCATCGACACCACGTAGACGTGTAACGTCTCACATGCTGTTGAACAAGTTTCAGCGTGATCGTGAAAAGGCGACAGCGTAGAGAAGAAGAGGAACGGCGCGAGCAAGATCATTGGAGGTGTCCATTCTTTGTCTACTGCTGGGAAGAAAGGTTGACATTGCCATCGGCATATGATTGTCCCGAATGCAATGGTCAAGGCAGCCGATCATATGGAAGGTCACGTCATAAGCCCTATCGGCATGAGCGCACTCCTGTGCATGATTGGCTAGGAAAAAGGGTATCGGTGCATGATCGACTGGGGGGCAGGACAATGCTACGTGATCCTGCTGGGAGAAGAGTGCCTACACACGATCGGCTAAAGCATATGGCTGATGATAGAGTACAAGATGATCAGCCGATGCGGAGAGATCCAGAATGCGAGCCTGATCGCACGGATCAATCTCAATGGTGCACAAGGGGTTTGACCAGGTCTCAGAAGCGACGTGTTCAGAGGCTACACCAGCTGGAGATCATTGAAGAAGAGCAAGAACAGATTCTGCGCAACAAAGGGATCAAGTCACAAGTTTGGCATGCTAAGCCCAGATCCGATAGTGATCAAGATTCTGGATCATCGGCTATGCCAATTAATATAATTTTCATAATACTGAAAGAGTTTATGGCGCCATACGACGAAGATCATGAACTAGAATCAGAGGAAGCCATGGCACAGTTAAATTTGGAACATTTGAGAAGCCAGAAGATGATAAGAGGCAGCATCTTAAGGCACTATTCCTGAAGGGATTCGTTGATGGCAAGCCTGTTACAAAGATGTTGGTTGATGGAGGTGCAGCCATGAATATAATGCCCTATGTTAAGCTATGCAGGCTTGGGAAGAATCAAGATGATCTGACGAAGACTGATATGATGCTTAAGGATTTCGAATGAGTCATATCTCCTGCTTTGGGGACATTATGCGTCGATCTCACAATTGGCAGTAAGACCCTTCCCACTACTTTCTTTGTTATTAATGGCAAAGGTTCATACAGTTTGCTGTTGGGTCGAGATTGGATGCATGCCAATTGTTACATTCCATCTACTATGCAACAATGTTTGATTCAGTGGGTTGACGATACTATTGAAATAGTATCGGCCGATTCATCATTCAGTGTGGCATCGGCTGAAGCCCATATAGTGAGTTATGATCGGATGAATTGTCTTTTTGGTCAAGCATGGGAGAAGGATTTCTTTCGGATGGCTGATTATGAAGTTACGTCAGAAAAGTCAGGAGATTCTTCGGGAGAATCTTGATCAATGAGGGATATGGCCGATTGTAGTATCGGCCGGATTTTGTAAGTTATAGCCAATACTAAGAAGTATTGCCTTTAGTGCAAAAAATATGTAAAAGCCGATTCGCAAGTTGGATGATTCGGTTGTAATATGGCCGACACGATATGAGTCGCCCTTAGAGCAATAAATTACAAAGACAGAGTTTCTGGAATTAGATCATGTGTTTGCAATTCCTGGAGATTACAATACATGGAGTGCCTTTACAGTAATCCTAGAGCTTCTCGGATTACTTTTATCGCGCACAGGCAGATTTGATCAATATTTTTGATTACTTGATTGTTGTCTGCTGATGAGCTAGAAATCGGCCGCAGACTCTTGTGGAGTTGATATGCCTGACGAGCATACTTTTGCTTATCTTCCTCGAGTCTGGTGATGACCGGTGGAATCTGAGAGAGACCGTTGTAAGGATCACCGGGGTGTCCGACCCTAGAGGGGGAGGGGGTGAATAGGGTCGCTAATCGCTTTTCTATCCTAGGGCTCAATCTAATTGCATAAGATAAACCTAACACGTCCTACACAAGCTAGTTATGACTAAGGTTTATCTATGCTACCCTCTACTTACCCCAAAAGACTTGCAACCTATAGCCAATCCTAATCAAACTAACTAGGAAAGTAAAGGTAAGCAAGAAAGAGTAAATGCGGAAACGTAATGCGGTAAGTAAAGCGGTAAGGGAGAGGATATGCAAACTCCCGAGTAGACACGGTCATGTAACGTGGTTCGGCACAAACGCCTACGTCCACGGGACACCGAGGCTCTTCCGATCACCGTCTTGCACTATGCCACCAAGGCTATGCCGGGAAGCAAAGGCAAGTGCGCACAAGACACCGAGTCTAGTGCACCGCCACCATCTCTCTCGGTCACCCGGCCGAAATCCACTACGGAGCTTCTCCACCAAGGAGGGGGCCTCCTCTTCCCCCGCACAAAGTGTCGTTGCCACTCCACACCAAGACGGAGGGTCACACGACGGATCACAAGTTGCTTGCCGCAGCAAGACTTCTCTCAAGGGAGCTCTCACAAGAACTAATCCTTATTACAAGCACTAAGCACTCTCACAAGTGTGCTTAAGCCTATATGATGTACAATGAAGCTCTATGGTGGTTGGAGATGTTCTTGGGTGTCTTTGGGATGTTCAGCAACTCCAGCACACTTCAAATGGACGGGGTGAGGCGTATATATAGGCCACCAAGTCTTGTAGCCGTTGCTCCAACGGTCAGCTGAAAATCTGCTACCACCGGAAGAACCGATGCCTCTTGGCAGGGTAGCGTCGGTTCATCCGGTCACTCACAACATGAAGTAGCCGTTGAAGTCCTGACAGCTAACGCAGAGACCACCGGTTGAACCGATGCAATGCACCGATGCCTCACCGGTTCAACCGGTGCTGAAAGAATCTTCTCCTGGATGCTGACGTCATTACACCGGTGGTATGCACCGATGCACCGTCGGCGGAACCCCCGTAGGGGCAGTCCATCGGGCCTTGCTACGCCTATCTTCTCTTTCTCTTTGTCATCACTTGAACCTAAAAGCCTGAGAATGATCATCTTAACAATCATATTAGTCCAAGTGTTGTGTTGTCATTCGATCACCAAAATCACTCGAAATGGCATCAATGGTGCCATGTTCGTTACAACCGTGGTCTGCAGTATCTATTGCTTGATTTACTTGATTGAGTTCCTGCAGAAGACGATCATGTTTAGCCTCCAATGTAGCCTTGTTTCTCAGAATGCTGGCTCGGGTGTCATTTAGAGATTTGATCTCGCCGATGGCCGATTCTGCCAAAGCTTTGAAGTCATTCCTCTGTTCAATGATTTCTTCCTGCTGACGACGATCGGCGAGTTGTTTCTGAGCCTTGTTGAATTGTGCGCGGTGGCTCTCGATGAAGGCTGCAGGAGTTAGTGCATCTTCAATTGCTTCTGGGAGTCTACCCTCCAGTTCTTCCAAGATGGCGTGGATAGGCTGTGCATTCTTGATCAGTTGGCCAATGTCTTGATTTAGAAATTAGAGGGACTCTTGGAGTTTGGCCTTGATTTCATCTGATAGTACAACTGAATCGGCCGATATTGTTTCTTCTCCTTCTTCCTGAGAAGTGGCTCCGATTTGAAAGGAGAACAGACTGTTGTCCGGAGACTCCTGTGCCTGAAAGGAAGATAAAGTTATGATGGCCGATGGAAACAAAAGTGTGATGGGATCGGCCAACAGAGAGAAAGGTTGTTTACCTGCTTCAGGCGTATTTATTCTAGATTGGAACCAACAGGAACGAGGGGTTGCGATGAAGAGCTCAGGATTGCAGTGTTTGGCTGGCCAAGTAATTCAGATAGTGCATAGTCGGCAAGCTGAAGGATGATTGTCAGAAATATATAGAATATGTTCATGAACAAGTTCTGAAATCATACCTGTATCAATGGAGAGTCCGCCTTGGATTTCCTGGGAGCTGAAGGTGAATGTTGTACCTGATGAAACCAGAAGGAAATAATACCAGATTCAGGATCACGGGAAAATTTGAATACTTGCTGAGTAAGCAGGGTTACACCTGAATGGTGGGTGATGGAGGAGGAGGCGTGTTCAGATTTTCTTCTCTTTCAGATTGGTGTTCAGGAGTATCTTGATTATGAAGCAAAAATATGATTAGCGTTCAGATAAAGTAAAATCATAAGAGTTCAGGCTTTTACCTTCTGAGGAAGAGGAGGGAAGGTCAACCAAAGCATTTGTTTGGAATGCTGCTGCTGCTGCTGAAGATTGGCCTGGAGATTTCTTTTTCTTACGAGTTGTTACCTTAGTGTAAGATACCTTGATTTTTCTCCCAGTGATCTGTCAGAGTTGGGGCACCATAGCCGATATTTGGTTTATCGGCTGGTAAGGCGTAGTTAATAGGCTGCCCACTCCTGCTGATTGTTGGAGGATTCCGATCATCATCCTGCAAAGAGTATAAGTCAAAGGCTGCAAGTGAAAGATGTTAAGATGTTTTGGGAGGTAATTTGAATTGTACCTCATTCTCGCCTGATTGGTAATTGTTGTCCAGAGCCATGCAATATAGATTGGCCGATTTGCAGAAGATATGCTCTTGCCATTCAGACCACCATTGGATGAAAGGAGTAGTAGCAAAAGGTGCAATCTATCAATCGGCTAGAAGTGTCATATTTACATCAGGCTCCAAATCTTTTAGTCAACCATAAGAGAGTGCGTTGTCAAGAGATCCTCTGAACTGAACTTTGCCAACGAAGAAAAGAAAAGGGGGCACTTGGCCAAATCCCAGTTGTTTGGCTGCCACTAATGGGTTATAAAACTCGTAGATGGGGACATTTTTGCCAGCTGTAAAGTTGACCGGCAGAATTCTTGGGGAAATTATCTCTTTCATAATCTTGGTGGCTTCTTCATCAGTTTTCCACGAGTCAAGCTGGAATTTGAAAGGGTTTTCATATATGACCTTTTCATCCTGGTATGCAAACCAAGTGGTGGAGATCTCTGGGAAACCATTGTAGAAGGACTTGAAAAAATCAGTAATGCCAAGGGTCTTGGGATCATTGGCAATCATGATAGTTGCTTCACCGAATGATGTACATCGGCGAGTGACGATTTCTTCTTCAGAGAAGTTTTCTGATGGGAATTCTATCTCTGGCAATTCAACTGTCATAGTTTTGTGTATGTACATGTGCAGCCACAACTGAATAAACCACCAGGGGCCTCCCAAATTGGTGATCGGATGATTTTTTCTGAGTCTGGATGATACTTGATGAAGCAAGTGGTAAACTTACCCCAAAAGATGTTTGCCGAGAGGGACAAGATTGCCAGTAGCCAGATTTTCTGCCAACTTGAGATTATTGCTTGTTGGACCAACTGCTTTGCCACAGAAGATGAATTTCTCAAGCCACATGTTGAGAAAGGCAGTATGCCCTCTGACAGATACTGGTCCGGTCTTCATATTCTTGCCGATATATCCTTTCCATCTGCCGATGCTTTTAGTTTCAATCTTGAAAGATGCTTTTTTTAGCAAACGAAAAGGTCTATTGGCAGCAAGAATATTCAGGCCAGTGAGCATCACAACATCCATCAGGGTAGGTGTCATTGGCCCATGATTAAACATAAATGCATTGATGGCGTCAGACCAAAATTGTGAAGCCGATATTAGCATCGGCTCATTTCTGGTCATCTCCGATAAAGATAAGTTCATACATTGGCTGATATCGTATTGTTCCCAATTGGTTCTCTGAGGATTGGCTATCCTACGGAACCAATTCCTCCATCTGGGAGTGACGCTCGGCCACGATCTAAAGGCCTGAGAACAATCTAGGTTCATATCAGAGGATTTAAGGCGTATTCTATTGGTCTCCAGATTGATGATACTGGTAGGGTCTGGATTACCCATGGGGACTAAACAGATCATGCTGGGTTGATTCTCTAGTGGAATAATCATATTACCCCTAAGATTCTGAAAATAAAGGCGGAAATGAGAAACGTGATTGAAGGGATTGGGAAGAGAATGAAAACCAAATGTTGTGGGTGAAGAAAGGAGACGTACTTCTGGAATCTCGGAGATGGACGCCATTGCCAGGAGAGTGGTTTTTGGACTTGGGTCCTTCAAACCCTAGGAGGCTGTGATGGCGGTGGAAGGTCAGATGTGTTCTTGAGTAAGAGAAAAGGCAGAGGTGCTACAGGAAATGTGCCAGCAGAAAGGAAGACGGAGATATTTATAACCTTTGCTCGAGGCCAAAATGGGGATTCGATACACCGTCTGATTGGGAGATGAGGATAAATTTGAACGTTGGCAATAATGATTAACATTAATTTCAGAGCAACAGATCTATTACTCCGAAACTGGGGGGCATGTGTTGACACCATTTTTTGACATGTGTCAAAGAAGCTGATTCTTGTGAAGGGAAGATGGCCGATTTGGAAGAAATCAAAAGATACACAGGGTTGGAATCGGCCGATGGAAATCCGTCCGATGGGCTAGAAGAATATTCTGCGAAGATGCTGATCCGCTAGCTCTGGTGTTCGGCCGATGGAGAGTTGCCGATGAAGTCGAGGAAGGGGAAGAGGATCCGGACTCTACGAGAATCTTGATGATTCGGTTGTAATATTTTAAGTAGTTTATCTTTTAGATAGTTTTTTTCTTTAGGGTCAAGTAATATTTGTCATGATCGGTTAGGACTTGATAGCGCTAGGCTATATATATCAGTTGTAAGGGACCAGAAAAACTTGCTACACATCCAATACAACAAACTTTACAATTTATTTGCACTTTTTCGGCGACTTCGCCTTTTCTTTTCTTTTTTTCGATGAGTTCTTTCAAGTTGATCAAGGACGCCTCACATTCGAGCGACTTGATTTGCCGGTGAGTTTCTTTTACCGAAGTTGATCATTGACGCCTCACATTCGGCGACTTGATCGCTGTGGCTTCGTTCAAATCTATTCAAAAGTTATCAAATCTATCTAGGCTTTGACTTTCGGGCGCATCGTTGTCGTCTTGTCTAGATTTATTCACCAATTATCGATATCGGCTAGATCTGTAGGTTTTCCTATACTTTTTGGCCAATATCACATCTAAAAACATACTAGATCGGCTTTAGGTTTTGGAGTAACACTTTTGTTATCTCAAGAGCCGGTTTAAATCTGTTTTTAGCTTCACATCATCTGAGTTACATATTTGTAGCTTAGATCTTGTCATACATACACGATCGGCTATTCAAAGCCGATTTTGTCGTTTAGTGTATCGGCTGATCCTGCCGATAGGCTCGTTTACTATGCGCTTGCATTTAACATCTTTTTGTCGTCCATAGTATCGGCAAAGCTTGCTGATACTCCCATCTGAGAGATATTCGGAATCCCAGCAGATACGCTCTCGAATTTGTCTTTATTTTCTCCCTTATCAATTTCAAGTCAAATTGACTGGCACGCTTGGTTGACTTTTCGTGACTCGGCGAACACTTGCTCTCGGATTCCAGTGTGTTGATTTTTGCATCAACAGATATTACTAAGGCTGACAAGATCTTCGACCTGTTGCTGTCAGAGGGATAGATCAAGCTAAAGCCATACCATAAGATCCTGACAGATCAGGAGTTGAAGAATATCAAGTACTGCAAGTGGCACAATGCAACATCTCATGATACCAATGAGCGCAAGGTATTCCGTCAGCAGATACAATCGGCTATAGAGCAAGGTAGGCTCAAGTTTGAGACACCTAAAAAGCCGATGAAGATTGATGGGCATTCATTTCCAACAAACATGATAGATGTTGGAAAAAAGGGTAGTGCTTTACGAACAAAGATGCTCACATCACAATCGTCAAAGGAGTCTGGTGTTGTTGATCCCAAAGCACAGATAATGGCCGACGAAGCTAAAGATAAAGAGCCGCAATAGAAAGAAGAATCGGCGACGCCTAAGAAGAAGGTCATGTCTCAGATGCTGTTGAACAAATTCCAGCGTGATCAAGAAAGAAGACAGTACAGCGAAGAATCTGCCAGACGGCGTGAAGGACATTGGAAATGACCTTTCTATGTGTACTGTTGGGAGGAAGGGTTGACTCTGCCGATAGTGGATAATGTCCAGAGTGCAATGGTTTCTATCGCGAAGACCGGTCATTCAAGAAGCCATGTTTGGACCAGAGGCCTCGAGGGCCGATCATTAGAGAGAGAGGTGATGATAGGCGCATCTCCATACATGATCGGCTGGGAGCAGGGTTTCAGTGCATGATCGGCTAGGGGGCAGGACCATGCTACGTGATCCTGTAGGAGGAAGGATTTCTGCCGATGAGCGAGTTGAACAAGCTGTTGTTGCTTAGATTCCTGATGAGTACCCACACTGCAGAGATCCAGAGAGAGTGCCTGTTCATGACAATATTGATCGGCCTCGATGGTACCCAGGAGGTTTGACCAGGTCACAGAAGAGACGAGTTCAAAGGCTGCGTCAGACAGAGACACTGGAGGAAGAGGAAAGAAAAGAGGCTCCTAGGAGGGGAGTCAGATCTGAAGTTTGGCATGTCAAGACAAAGGCCAATGGAGGACAACAATTAGAGTCATCGGCTACATCTGTCAATGTAACCTCCATGCTTCTACCGATCCAAGCAGTCGGTTCTCCCAATCGTTCCTAATGGATGAGTTTCTAGAAGATGAAGGGAAGTTGGGGCATGGGTTCACGTCGGCCGATGCATTGGAGGAAGTAGACACTGGAGATGGAGATAGACCAAGGCCGACGTTCATTAGTGCTAAGTTGGACCTGAGTATAAACAAGAATTGGTGAAGCTGTTAAAAGTATACAAAGATTGTTTTGCTTGGGAATATTATGAGATGCCAGGTTTGGATTGGTCTATTGTTGAACATCGTTTACCCATCAAACCTGGATATCGGCCACATCAGCAAAGGTCAAGACGGTGCAATCCTAAGATTTTACCAGATATAAAGGCCGAGATCACAAAGTTGATAGAAGCAAAATTCATCAGGCAATGCAGATATGCTGAATGGATATCCAATGTGGTCCCTGTGTATAAGAGGAATGGGAAGCTACGTGTATGCATTGACTTCAGGAATCTCAACAAAACTACGCCGATGGATGGGTACCCAATGCCAGTTGCCGATATGTTGGTAGATGCTATTGCAGGACATAAAGTGATCAGTTTCATGGATGGGAATGCAAGATATAATCAGATATTCATGGCTGAGGAGGATATTCATAAAACTACATTCAGATGTCCAGGACATGTCGGTTTGTTTGAATGGATTGTCATGACTTTTGGTTTGAAGAACGTTGGAGCAACGTACCAGAGGGCCATGAATTACATCTTTCATGAAATCATCGGCAAGATTGTTGTGATTTATATTGATGATGTTGTGGTAAAGTCTAAAGGGTACCGAGAACACTTAGCCGACTTGCGCAAAGCTTTGGAATGCACTAGAAGGCATGGGTTGAAGATGAATCCTAACAAATGTGCATTTGGTGTGTCGGCTGGTCAGTTTCTTGGCTTCATGGTGCATGAAAGGGGAATCGAGATTAGTCAGAAAACTATCACAACCATTAACAATGTAGTGGCTCCAGAGACAAAAGTTGAACTTCAATCACTGATCGGCAAGATTAATTTTATTCGGAGGTTTATTGCTAATCTATCCGGTAAAATACAGCCGTTCAGTCCTTTGTTGAAGTTGAAGGCCGATCAAAAATTTGTATGGGGAGAAGCACAGCAGAAGGCATTGGATGAGATCAAGCAATATCTAACATCGCCTCCGGTGTTGGTTCCACCACAAAAGCACAAGCCGTTTAAATTATATTTATCGGTTAATGAGCGTGCTATCGGATCGGCCCTTATTCAAGAGTTTGAGGGAAAAGAATGCGTGATTTATTTCGTCAGTAGAAGACTCTTGGATGTTGAGACCAGGTATTCTCCTGTTAAAAGATTATGTCTTTGCTTATACTTTTCTTGTATAAAGCTTAGACATTATCTATTATCCACTGAGTGTGTTGTGATGAGCAAAGATGATGTTATCAAATACATGCTTTCTCTGCCGATTCTGAGTGGAAGAATTGGGAAATGGATTTTGGCCTTGTCTGAGTTTGATTTAAGGTATGAGTCGGCTAAAGCAGTTAAGGGACAAGTTATAGCCGATTTTGTTGTTCAACATTGTGGGCCAGAATTGGGAATTGTTGATCTAGTTCCATGGACATTATTCTTTGATGGTTCATCATGTGGAGTCGGATTTGGTATTGGCATTGTTTTGGTGTCGCCTCGGGGGGCAACTTTTGAGTTGTATTTTCCAATAGAAGCTACTGCTACCAATAATTAGGCTGAATACCAGGCTTTGCTTAAAGGAATTCGGCTGTTACAAGAGATCGGAGCTGATGCAGTTGAGATACTTGGGGATTCCATGCTGGTGGTTAATCAGTTGATCGGCATATATGAGTGCAAAGATGATATCCTACGAGTTTATCATGAAGAATGTTGCCGATTGTTGAAGGAATTCAAGAAAGTAACCATCGAACATGTACCCAAACTTTACAATGAAGATGTCAATTGGCTGGCACAACACGCTTCTGATTATCGGCCAATCGAAGGTGTGATGACCTTGGAATTGCCTACTGATGATTGGAGGAAAGAAATTATGGAATATTTGGAAGATCCCTCCAATAAAGTAAGCTGAAGAATCAGATATCAGGCAACTAAATATGTGTTGCTTGAAGGGGATTTATATTATCGAACGATTTATGGAGTCCTACTCAGATGCCTTGACAAAGAGGAAGCTAAAGTCTTGATGAGATAGATACATGAAGGCGTATGCGGTTCGCATCAATCGGCATACAAAACGAAGTGGGTGATCAGAAGGAATGGATACTTTTGGCCAACCATGCTGGAAGATTGCTTCACTTATTACAAAGATTGTCAAGGGTGTCAGAAATTTGGAAATGTACAGAGAGCACCGGCATCGGCTATGAATCCTATTATTAAGCCATGGCCATTTAGAGGATGGGGAATTAATTTGATTGGGTGGATTTATCCTCCATCCAGCAAGAATCACAAGTTTATACTGGTAGTGACGGATTACTTCACTAAGTGGGTTAAAGCAATCCCTCTGAAGACAGTAACATCCAGGGAGATGATTAAATTTGTGAAGGAACATATTGTTTATCGGTTTGGCACTCCGCAAACTATCACGACCGATCAAGGCAGAATGTTCATTTCAGAAGAATTTGGAGAGTTCGCTGCAAGTATGGGAATTAAATTGTTAAATTCTTCTCCGTATTATGCTCAATCCAATGGTCAAGCAGAAGCTTCAAATAAAGGGATCATCAAGTTGATTAAGAGGAAAATTGAAGAACAGCCAGAAAGATGGCATACGACTCTTAATGAAGGTTTGTGGGCCTACAGGATGTCTTGTCATGGGGCTACTAAAGTATCTCCGTATCAGCTGGTCTATGGGCATGAAGTTGTACTTCATTGGGAAACTAGACTTGGTTCCAGACGGGTCACATTTCAAGATCAGCTGACAGCCGATGATTATACTGCGCTGATGAAAGATGAGTTGGAAGACTTGGCTGGACATCGCCTGAATGCTCTCATCAGCATAGAAGCTAATAAAGCTAGAGTGGGCCGATGGTACGACAAGAAAGTCAAAGCCAAAACTTTCGACCAAGGATATTTAGTGTGGAAACTGGTCCTGCTGATAGGAACAAAAGATCCCAAATTCGGCAAATGGTCACCGACATGGGAAAGACCCTACAAGATTAGTAGATGCGTTCCTGGGAACGCATATATTCTAGAGACTCTAGAAGGAGAAGAATTTTTCAGCACACTTAATGGAAAATATTTGAAGAAGTATTACCCAAGTGTTTGGGTAGATGCATAGCCGATTACGTGAAAAATTGATTGAATTCAGAATAGCCGATACAGAAGGTGTATCGCCTTTAGTGCAAAAAATGAAGAAAAAAGCTTGATCGTATTGTAATGCGTTCGAGTGTTTCGTGGCCGATGTGACAAGTGTCACCCTTAGATCAAGAAATTTAATCCAAAAATGTTTGTTTTGAATTTAATTTGGCTTTATGTTTGATTTTGATCGCGAGAAGATGTTGGAGTGTTCGGTGCAAATGCAAGACAGAAGTTAATGTGAAGCACAATGAAGACAAGAGACGAGGGTCAACGGGGAAGCTAGTTCATTGATTATATTTACAAAGAGCCAATTAGGTTGTTACATGCTACAACCTAGTCTGACTCTTCCCCGAAGAGGTCGCTGATGACCCCCTCCGAGTTGACATCACCGGCGACGGCATCGGCAGGGTAGTAGAGGTCATTGACGAGCTCCTCGAAAGCATCTCGCCGCGGCCCCGGCTCGGGGAAGATCGGCTCCCACTACCGATAGTCCGCCCCGGACATGGTGGAGATGACGGCGATGGCTCTGGCGGCGCCCTCGTGAGCCCCGTGCTCGGTGACCTCCGTGATGCGGGCTGAAATGTCCCGGAGGCGCGCGGCGACGGTGCTTCCCCTCGCGTTCACCGAGTCGATGGCGACTCGGGCAGCGTCCAGGAGGGTTTGGACCTGTGCCTCTAGGTCTAAGAAAGAAGAGGGGATTAGAGTAGAAGATCTGGGAAATTGCTGAAGGAGACATAGCTGGGAAACTTACTAGCAGCCCTAGTGTCGGCGTTGGTGAGCTGGCCGCGGATCACGACCTGATCCGTCTGTGCCCGTTCGAGGTCGCGGCGGGCCTCGTTGAGCTGGCAGAGGAGGTCGCGGATGTAGTCTTGGGTACCCGCGTCCAGGACCCGGAAGTTGGGGGGAGCTCCATGGCGGCGTACCTACAGAGAAGAACAGAAGGTCAAAACCAAATCGGAAATACGACATTGGCGGAAGAGAGGACAATATATTACCCCAGACGGGGATGAAGCGGCCGAGGAGCATCGGAGGAACCCTCGTCGATGCGCTTGTTGCTGGCCATCTGCCTTGGAGGAGGAGAGGAGGCTAGGGTTTTTGGAGTTTGAAGAAGAGGAAGGCGAGGAAAGCTCTGGCCGATGAGGAGACTACAGTGCCGATGGGGAGATTTATAGCCCAAGGTGGGGAAGGTGAATCAGTTGCGTGCACCAGTATGGCCTTTACTCTTGGGTCTAATCGAGGGACGCATGGGTAAAAAGACGGGATATGAATCGGCAGATTCCTGTTTTGCGGACGAGAAGGTGAAGGGTCGAGGGCAAAGAAGGGATTTTCACTTGCCACCTGCATAGGAAGCGAGATGGCAGTAAGTGAAGGGGCCGTTCGGCAGCATAATCATGACAAAATTTAATTTCAAAATAAAAAGGATGTTTTCACTCCGAAATTGGGGGGCATGTGTTGACACCAGATTTTAGCACATGTCAAGAAAGAGTGTTGCAAAGGAGAAAAAGTTCTGCGCTGTACGATCGGTGGATTTGGAGGGACGATCGTGTGCTACGGTCAAAGATCTTGACGACCGGAGAGGGGCGAACTGATCAGATATTTTGGTTTTGGTTTGGCAAGAGTTATTTTATTTTTAGAAGCAATTTTTATTCCCTAGAATAGAATCGTGCTTTGCCGTAATCGGCTAGGATTGTGTTAGCGTGGGGGTATAAATATGAACCCTCGGCTATTGTAAAGGATTGATACACATCTAACAAACAAACTTTACTCTACTTGCAATTTAGTTTCTCGTCGGCGGCTTCGCCATCTTTTTTCTTTCTACGAGCTCTTTCAAGCTGATCAATGACGTCTCACATTCGAGCGACTTGGTTTGCTGATAAGTTTTCGTTTATCAAGTAAATCTGAGCTTTAGCTTCCGGGCGCATCGCTCTCGCTTCGTTCAGATCTATTCAAAATTTACCGAATTTATCTAATCTTTGATCTTTGGGCGTATCACTGTTTTCTTGTTTAGATTAATTCACAAACTATCCGGCTTAGTGATCTGTTTAATCGGCTGTAAGCTCCTTGTTTATCACGATAAACCTTGTAAAGCCGATTAGATTGAATCATATCTTAGCTTTGTCCAGATCCACATATTCGTGGGTTTGTACATTGTTACTTGGCACGTGTCGGTTCTAAATCTAGTCGTCTGGTTGCTCATCGGCATCAGCAGCTCATTGCCGATCCGTAGTAGATTGTTTTTATTACACGCTCATCTTACACGATCTTTTGTTGCCTTCTGTATCGGCAGAGCCTTGCCAATACCCTGCGTAAGAGTGATTCGGAAATCCAGCCAATACACTCTTGAATTTGACAGTTTGTTATTTTTTTGTCAATTTACAAGTCAAATTGACTGGCACGCTTAGTCTGTATTCTGAAGCTTGGCGAACAGTGCCTTCAAATTCTAATGTGTTAATTTTGCGTCAACAACATATAAGCAAATAAGTGGAGGCTCGGGCAATCGGACGTCGGACCCTGCCCTCGTGGCGCGAAAAAAGTGGGCAACGAACCGCGGAGCACGCGACAGATTCCTAGTCTGGGTGACAACAGGAGTATATGTGTTTTTGGCTTTCTCTGTGCTGAAAATTTACATTTGTTCATGTGCTGAACCTTGCGGTGCACCAGACTAGTTCGCAGTTGCGGTGGTGCCGAAAAAGGTGTGCGTGTTTTTCATATGGCAGCCGAGATGGTTTTCATATGATTGACAGTATGTGATTGCCGGTTGGGGTGTGCCCGGTGCCCCGCTTCTTTCTTCCCCTTGAGTGTATGCGAGGCCTTTTGTTCTGTCCCCGCAACCTCCCTGTCTCCAGTTGCTATTGTCGGATTCCCGTCAGGGTTGCCATGCTGCTCTGTTCAGTCTCAGGTTTTGTTTTGCAGGTTTATTACTGCTTTCTTTTTCTATGTAGAGCTAAACCGAGTTGTACGAATGGCTGTACCTCATCACGTAGCAGCCAAGTTTGCACTGCACATATCAAGTTATCAACCGAGTTCGGATGAGAAAGAAAAGGACGACCGACATGAACCAAGTAGCTCTTCATGACACTTCCTTGTGCTTTCGCTCCAAGCGAAATCATCCAAAGATCTTCACGACTTGCTATGACATGTCAAAACAATTACACGTCTGCTCGTAGCTGCCGCACAAGTACAGGCTCCCGAAGAACAGCAAAAACTGCTACTGGCTTTTGCAATCGGACTCGACGCACGTGCGTTCCACGCTGCCAGGATCTGAGTCCGATCCTGCTGCTGACCCCACGCGCCAGCGGGCAGAGCGATTCGAGCGCCACATCAGCGTGACCCGATACTAACTGGCCCCACCTGTCAGTGGCAGTGGTACATGCCAACCCGCCTCCACCCGACGCCGAGGCCACCGCCTTGAAATTCCCCGCCGAGACGCCTCGGCGCCCAACCCAAACGTAACCGTCGCAACGAACCTGCTCTGCTCGCTCCTCTCCCACCACCACACTTCCGGCCTTCCCCTTCCCCTCGCAGCAGCGCACAAGGAACCAGGAGAAGCCTCTCGAGTCTCGCTCGCCGACCAGATGGCCGCCGCCGCCGCCGGATCGGCGGCCGACGCGATGCAGAAGTTCCCCGACGGGGCGCACGTGCGGCTGCGGAGCCGCGTGCACGGCGGGTACCTCCACGCCGACGAGGACGGGGCGGGCGTCTCCCTGCGCTGGCTCCGCCGCAGGTCGGCGAACGCGGCGTGGCGGGTGCAGCGGATCCAGCACGACGGCACCACCTGCGTGCTCCTCCACAGCGCCGCCTACGGCCGGTACCTCGCGGCCTCGCCCGACCCGGCGCCGCCGGGGCACCGCGGCCTCTGCGTCGTCCAGGGGGCCTACGGCGAGGAGGGCGTCGACCCCGTCCTGTGGAAGCCCATCGGCTCGGGGCACGCCGGCTACGTCCTCCTGCGCCACGTCTCCTACCGCCTCCTCCGCGCCAACGGCAGGTACCGCCTCTGGCACGCCGGCGTCTCCCTCGACGACTTCGACAACCAGAGCACGATGATGCATTGGAAGGTCGAGTTCATCCCCCCGAGACCCGGGCCGCCGGCCCTCGTACCTCCAACTCAGGTGAGCTCGGCGTCCCCGCTTAGGCACTCCTCGCATTGATTTGGGCGGAGCAGGGTTTCTTGATGTTTCTTGCACTCCGGGGCTAGATGCTTCTTGTTCGCGTGGATTTTCCAAGAACTGCCAAATGTGATGTTTGCATTCTCTTGGGATCAAATTTGTGCCAAGATTACCCACTTCTCTCGTTGAATTTTTGAAATCCCGTGGGTCCAGCTCGTTCGTATTGAGCAGCAGAGTTTCTGGGTTCTTGAATCCCTGCTCCCCTGCATTTGGTTTGCTTTTCAGAGGAATTCTTGACCAAACTAGTCCTTTTCGCCTTCCATTCCGTTTATCTGCGAAGTGCGAACCTACTCAACAATGAATTCTTTAGAATTTCTGTCCGTCATACGTTGATATGCCAGATTAAGGTGTGTTGTGTATTCGAACCATTTCAGAGCTACTTCGTAGTCTTCAGTTCTTGGCCATTTCTAGCCAGATCATAGTTTAGGCTGATTGCCTGTTTCTGAACACTTTGTTCTCATTACCACGTTCAGAATTGCTTGTTTCTGAACCAAATTTGCCATTCAGAATTGTTCTGCAATCAGAACCAGTGTTGTCTACTTGCTAAGGTTTTCTGAACACGAGTTTTCCATCGTATAACAGAGTCATCGAGAAGGCTTCCGCGGCCTGTTCCTCCGGCAGGAGCCCGTGATGCTGCAGCGAACGATCCGGTACGTGCAGGCGGACAATCAAGGCAACTTCAACCTGAACTCGAACGAGTGGGCCACGTTCCAGTTCCATGGCCGGTCCCTGTTCAACCTGAGATGGGAGGTGGCGACCCATGTGGGCCCTGCGCTCTTCTTCTTCCGCGTCATCGTGTGCGTCCGGGCCGGCCGCTACGGGCAGCCGACCCCGCTGGTCATCGACCTGCCTCGCAACGGGGAGACCTTGGACGTCATCGCCGTCATTGCGGATACACCAGGTGAGACAGTCTTTGCGTTTTTCAGTGGTCGCATGGTGACAGATGTTCGGTAGATCATACTGATGAGATAGAAACCGTAGTTTGGATATTGTGTAGCATCGCTGAAAGTAATTCTGAATTTGCGGTGTAAGGAGATCAGTAAATAGTTGCTGCATGTAGTGTTCATTTTCCATGTTTTTGTATTATGCAAGGGCGTCAAGGTGTTCTCTTTTTTTTTTTTGCTATACTTAGTTAGGTTTGGACAATCTGAAAATGCTGTAGGTAAGTAGGTTGAATGAACATAATACAGGGACTATATTATACTTGCCTTTACGGTGACTATTGGTTCTGCTATCTTTATGACAGATTATTAGGAGCGCAATGCTGAAAAAGTTGATCCCCCCATGACATGTTGTATTGCCGTCTAACTGCCTCATTGTCTTATCTGTGTCCCCTTTGTGAATTTCAGCCGCTGCGGCGTTGAGGTACCCAAATGTTGATGCACACTAGGAGTAGATGATGGCAGGACTCCTGACAACCACCTCGCAATTCATCTCTTCAGAACTCCAATGCACCACTTAGTCTGCTACAAGATGAGAAATCGGCTGTCAATTTTTGGTAGTTAGGTCAATTTTTGGTAGTTAGGTTTGATCCAGCCTCCAAACAGGAAGCAGTTTGTACTGATCTTTCAGTTTCAAAACTCACAAACTGCTGATCGATTTTTACAGTGGCATTAGTAGTAGTCACAGACTTCATCTCTATGACTCTATTGCCTGATAGGAAGAATGGATGTTGCTTTTTGTACCTGCCCTTTTGGTAGATTTCAGTAAATGTATGTTGAAAGTCTGGAACTGAAAAATCTTGGCTACACCATTTGTCCACTGCAACTCTGCCTCTGTGCATAAGGAACACTACACATTTTCAGAAGTACAATGTTCGTTTTCCTTTACAGATAAGTCGTTCAGTACACAATGTAGTTGTACACAGAATAGCACCGCGTACTCACATGTACTTAGCAAAGTTTCAGAAACCTGGGTTTGCTTTTCGTGGGCACCCTTTAGGCCTTTATTGAACTTCTGGGCATGTGCAATCAATCTCCAACTGCATGTTCCAGATTTACAGATCCATTGTTTGAAAGACCAAACCATATTTTTTTAAACGTTCTCTCTTCTCTGCACCGATGAAAACCATCGATACCTGCAATATGATATCCTTTCCTTGCTTTAATCGAGTAGGCAACAAATGGTAGGTAGAGTGACTTGCATACAGACAGTCTGACGGCCATGCCTGAAGTTGAGGAATCCGACTGAACGCCACAAGGTGGTAGACTGGTAGCAGATCTGAGGGTTCCTATTTCAGTGACGTGATCAGTATTCTCGAAAATCTGCAGACTTCTGGGTGACGAACGATGAAAGCACCGGGCTTCAGAGTTCAGACTTGACCGCCTGGGCAGGTGATACTTTCTATTTGCACCTTTTATATAATGTCTAATGAAGGCGTGTAGCATAACAGGGCGTTTGGTCTAGTGGTATGATTCTCGCTTTGGGTGCGAGAGGTCGCGAGTTCGATTCTCGCAACGCCCCTTTTATTTTTGTTTTGCCCTTCTGTTATGCTGCTCCGTTGTGGTACGGTACAAAATTTCAGTTTACCACTAGCCAAAGCCAAACCACCAACCGAAAGTCTGTGCCACCGCCGCCGCTCCGATGGAACCCGCCGCGCCGGCGCGCGTCCAGGCCCTCGCCGAGACCGGCGTGTCCCGCCTCCCGGCGCAGTACATCCAGCCGCCCGAGCACCGCCCGGCCCACCCGTCGTCCTCCCCCGTTCCCGCCGCGCTCTCCGTCCCGGTCGTCGACCTCTCGTCCCCCACCGCGGCCGACGCCGTCCGCGCCGCGTGCGCGGACTGGGGCGCCTTCCACGTGGTCGGGCACAGCGTACCGGGGGAGCTCCTCGACGCGCTGCGCGGGGCCGGGCTCGCCTTCTTCCGCGCGCCCATGGAGGACAAGCTCCGGTTCGCGTGCGACCCGGCCAGGGGCGCCGCCGCGGAGGGGTACGGCAGCCGCATGCTCGCCAACGACGACTCCGTGCTCGACTGGCGCGACTACTTCGACCACCACACGCTCCCGGAGTCCCGCCGTGATCCCGCCCACTGGCCCGATTTCGTCCCCCGATACAGGTAATTGGCCTGTTCAACAATAGGAAAAATCCTCTCTATCTGTTCAGCACGTCTCTGGATGAGTCATGATTTGGTAAGAATACAGTTCTGTTCATTCATGAATGACAAGGTAGAGCTCATAAGCATAAAGAGATGTAGCAATTTTTTGTTCAGAGATTTCATAAGCATAAGAGATGTAGGAATTTTTTGTTCAGATGCGCTGACAAGTAGAAAGTGGGCAATCGAGCATTGAACTCTCTGCATCAGTAACTCACTCTGAGATTTAGATCAGGCACAAGCACAACAGAGGGGCTAGGGGAACTAAACTTAGTTAACCTCAGGTAATGTGTAGTTATGTGATTTGAACTTTTATCCAAAAATGAGGCCACTTCAACGTGACACTCTGTTGCTGTACTGGCTTCTTTGGTAGCAATAGCATAGTGCTGATTATTCAGTTCAGTTTGCTTTTACCTGTTGGACTTAAGCATCATATTTTCATCCCTGTCAGCACATTACACCAGATATCTTTTTTTCCTGAAACACAGAAACTAATACACGTAGCATTTGCAGGGATACTATTGTGAAATACAGCAACAGCATGAAAGATCTTGCTCAAAGATTGCTGCGTATCATCTCTGGAAGTCTGAACCTGCCACCATCTTATATAGAAGATGCGGTTGGAGAAGTTTATCAGAATATCACAATTAGCTATTATTCTCCTTGTCCACAACCAGACCTTGCTCTTGGATTGCAATCTCATTCTGATATGGGTGCAATAACGCTTCTGGTACAAGATGATGTGGGTGGCCTCGAGGTATTGAAGGATGGAATGTGGATACCTGTGGTTCCTTTGCCTTATGGTATCCTTGTCATTTTGGCTGACCAGACAGAGGTACTGTACATTAACATGCTTTATCATCAGTATTAATCTACGCTTTTTTCCTGATCTGGCTGATGTTCCGTACTCTTCATGGGGCCCTGTTGTGGTGTGTCATGGCTTAAGTGTTGCATGAATGATATATTCTTTATTTAAGATTTAGTTCCTCTAGGATTAAACCATGTTATTTGTGTTTTTACCCTTCTCCAGATCATCACCAATGGAAGATACAAGAGCTCTGTTCATCGAGCTGTTGTCAATGCTGAACGTGCCCGCTTGTCCGTGGCGACATTCTATGACCCATCGAAGTCAAGGAAAATATGCACTGCCCCACAGCTTGTGAGCAAGGATGAGCCACAAAAGTATCGGGATGTAATCTACGGTGACTATGTCTCATCTTGGTATAGCAAAGGTCCAGAGGGCAAGCGTAACATTGACGCCCTCCTGATTCAGCCGTAGAGTTAGAGACGCTTGGTTCTTTGGGAAAAAAAAGCCAGAGGTGTCTAAAAACAGGATACAACATACAAGCCATCCGGGGTTTCCCAATACATGTCGAACAAATCAGTTGCCAATCTTGATCAATAAAGATAGGGAACACAACTTGTATGATGTATATGGTGCATTAAAGTACTTTATCATTGCCAATATTTGTTAATACTTTCATCTCACTGGTTGAAAGAGTAAACAAGACTGAATCTTGATATCTTCATTTTCCTTTCACATAATATTTCTTATTTTTGAGTTTTTTTTTGGCTTAGTTGCTAAAAAGCTCGTTTCCATTTTCCTTTTCAACAAATTGAACTCCAGAGCAGAACTGTTTCTCTTGTAAGGTGTGGTACTCCACTGAGATAAATTGTTTGTTTTCCTGAGGTTTTTCTGATTCCACTGCCGCCCAGCAGGTAAATTAATCATGTTGAAGCACTGGGCAGGACTGCAGGAGCCAATCCTTGGCTTTAGTCCATGCAGGATGATGATCCTCTTCATTTGTTCTTCTGGATCATGTGCCATGGCAACACAAGGACGCGAGAGTTTCTGCATCACCACGGGGCACTGGGCCTGGAGTTCTTTCCCTTCTGCCCTTCCGTTGCGGAGGACATTGATCACCTGTTCTTGTTGTGCTCCCGCGTCGCCATGTTCTGGGCCACGGTTTGCCCTGCTGCACCGCCGCGGGAGGTGCTGGACCTGCTGATGAGCGTCCCTGTCCTGACTGGTGCCGTCGCCCCGCGTGTGCTCCGCCACTGACCGGAGCGCCACCAAATTCCTCCCCATTTCGAATCAGCCAAACCGTCGCCGAACCCTAACCCCGGCGATCTCGCATGGCCACCCACCCGCGATCTCTCCACGCCCTGCTCGGGGGGGGGGGGGGGGGGGCGCAGGTACGCGCGCCCGCACGCACTCCCTCCCTCCTCTGTTCTGCAACGCCGTCCTGTTATCCCCGCGGAATTCCGCCGATCTCTGACCGCTCATGACCTCCCCGCGGGTCCCGCTCCAGTCGCCGACGTGCTGCTGTGGCGGCAGAGGAACGCCTCGGCGGGGGCCGTGGTGGGCGCTACGGCGGTCTGGTTCGTCTTCGAGCGCGCGGGCTACAGCCTCCCCTCGGTCCTGGCCAATGCCCTGCTCCTCCTCGTCGCCATCCTCTTCTTCTGGGCCAAGTCCGCGTCGCTGCTCAACAGGTGGGTTACTAGGTTAATCTGACCTGGTCGCTTCAACCCTGGAGCAAATATATCTTGAGATCTGATATGAAGTTTGCCTCAGTTGTTGGCGTGCTGATTGGCCTCTAATGAATAGTTGTTTGCTTTAGGTTGTGATGGATTATCTCAAAATTGGACAATTCTCTGTAATTTGGATGTAGTACATTACTTTCTTCGAGTAGGTCACTGCCAAAATAGTGTATGGGCATATGGCTTAGTGATTTCAACGATTTCAGTGTATTCAGTGTTTGCTGCATTTTAAGACTTAGTGTAACATCTCGAAAATCCGCTAAGTTAAACCGTGCGCTAAAACTGTTTTCTTTGCCGTTGAGCTCGACCCCCCTTAAACCCTGAACCCTAGCCCTAGAATTTCTCCTGAACAACCCGACACCCGAATTCAATTCACGTCACATCTCTTTCCCCCTCCAACGCGACGCGTCGTGACCGGCCGCCGCGAATCCCGCCCCCTCTTTTTCCCTCTTTCCTTTTTCCTCTCTCCCCTCCGACCGCGTGCCCCACCTCCCGCGGCCCGCACGCCACGCGTGGCCGACCACAGCCGTGGTCACCGCTGGCGCGCACCGCCCCCCTCCTTTTCCTTTCTCTTTTTCCCCTTTTCCCCATTTTCTTTTTTTTCTTTATTCCTTTTTCCTATTTTCTTTTTTTTCCTCACCCCCCCTTCTTTTCTTTCTTTTCTTTCTTCTCCTCTCTCCTTCTTCCCCGACGCGCGCCTGAGCCGCTCCCAGCCCCGGCCCGCCTACCCCACGCGCGCCTCACCTCCCTCCCGCACCCGCACCACGCCGCCCAGGCCCCGGCCTCACCCAGCTCGCTCGCCCCGCCCCTGTGTGCACGCGCACGCGCGCACGCACGCGGAGCCCGGGCCAACCGCGCCACGCCGCGGCCGCCTGCCAGCGCCCGCCCGGTGCCCCGCACGCCGCGACACCAGTCGTGCCAAGCCGCCGCCCACGCGCACGCCCGCACATGCCTGCTCCCACCGTGCGCTGCGCGCATCCACGCGGCCGCCATCACCGCCGCGCCGCTCGCCGGGCCGCGTCCCGCCCTCGCCGCTTGCGCCGATGCCCTGCGCCCCACGTGCCACCCGCCGCTGCGCAGCCGCAGCAGCCACCGCCGCACCTGGCCCACGCGCCCAGCGCGCTCGACCCGGCCGCTCGGCCGCGCGACGCCCGCCGCTGCCCTGTCCGGCCGCACAGTGCGGCACTGCTCGCCGCCTCGCCGCCTGCGCCACCACCCTGTGCTCGCCGCTGCCGCTCGAGTCCCGTCACCCCTACACCGCCACGCCGCCCTCGGCGCGAGAGCCGCCCCACGACAGCCGCTAGCGGCCGGGACGCCATTAATGGCCGCCCGCGGACCTCGCTGAGACGGCCACCCACCTCCACCGCGCCACCGCCTCTCCACGGCTATAAAAGCCCCCTAGCACCGCTTCTCCACACCCAAGCCGCCACAGCACCGCCGCCCCCTTCCCCTCAGCGCCAGCGCCGCCGCCGCGCTCCATTAACGCCGCCGCCGCCGGCCCGCGTCGCCCCGCTCCCTCGCCGCGCCCCGAGCCGAGGTGAGCTGGGGAGTCGATCCCCCGCACACCCGAGCCCCTTTCCCCCTCCTCTCCGCCCCTCCCCGAGGCCCAGGGCCGCCGGAATCGGCCCCGCCGGCGCCCTAGGCCGCCTCCCCTGCTCTGCGGGATGAAGGAAGGGGAAGGAAAGGGCATTTAGCCCAAAAGCCCCTCCCCTTTCCTTTATTTCTTAAAGAAACCCTCCACCCTTTTAGCCTTTTTGCAGAAACACCCCCACCCTTAATATATTTGCAAATAAACCCTCTTCTAGTATAAACTTAATAGACCCCTGATCTCTCCAGAATAACCCAAAAGCTTCCAAAAATTACAAACAGACCCCTGCCTACTCAAGATTATTTACAACCAGGCCCCTGGCCCCTTAACCAACCCACGAACCTTTATAAAACCTATCATTTCATGTACCAAACGAACTCTGATAGGCCCGAAACTTTACCACGCCTTTCTTGACCTAGTTCCGGTCATGATGTTAGGAGACCACATGAAAACATTACTCCGTACTCCATATTTTATGTGTTCCCGATTCGAGCTCAACGATAAAACTTTTATTTCTATGTCTTGTTTGTGGGCTTGTTTGTTTGCGTCGTAGATCACGGTGTGAACGAAGGAGAGCCCGCTAGCGAGCAGTACTGCGAGCAAGGGAATGAGGATCAGTTCCACGACCCCGAGCCCGAAGGACAGGACTTCCCCGAAGGCTACGAAGACGGCAAGTTCAATCACATCCTTTGATGCATATTGTGTCCTAATCTTTATAAACACAACCCAATGGCCTGCTTTATAAAACTGCATATGTTTTTGCTTGCATGAAAACACGGTTGGATAGCCACCCCTTGATTTGTGATGACCATTCCTTGACTACCTAGATTAATGTCTGATCAAGCTTGGACGTTAATCGATATTAGAATGCTTAGGACTTTACTCATAATACGATTTGTTTTATAAAGAAAATGTGTGCGTGTGGGATGGGATAAATGTGGTGTTTTTGTAAAGAAAGTGTAGACGGGATGGATGGCATTTCTACGGATTTGCCATTTGGTGTGCTCGTGCCAATGTGGCAGGGCAAAAGAAGGGAGATATCCATCTTGTCGTGTCTAAGGACCGAGTTGGTGTGTCATCTCACCTAACTCCACTATCGAGCAAACCACTCGACCGTTGAATGGGCAACGGCGTAGCATAAATCCCACTAGTTGGTGTGATAGCCATCAGGAGAGCTGAGAGCAACGGGTGACTAAGGAAAAGGGATAAGCCCCGAGTGACTTATGCCCGGTTATACCTAAGTGAACGGTCGATGACCCCTTGGTGCATCCCGTGATGGCTAGTCAGGCTTAGCTATGGTGGGTAATGGCTATGTTGGGATCTACACCGACACGATGGTGTTCGAGTTGTGGTATCCTACTTGTGGGTAAAGTTGCACACCTCTGCAGAGTTAAAAGCTATTCGAATAGCCGTGCCCACGGTATTGGGCGAGTTACGGTGTGGTCACATAACTAGTGTTTCATTGGGATGGGCTGGTAAGAGTTGTTTTGGAATTGTGTCCGGCAGTTGTGCCGTGTGCTACGACGGACGGGGAGTCCGGTAGCAGTTTAAAACTTGAACTCCGTGTTACTACAAAAACCAAATTTTCTAAAAAAGGTTTTCTGTTAAATAAACCCCTGCATAAAATATCATTTTTCTATAAATTAAACCGTAACCTTATCCTTGATTTACCTGTGCATGTTATTCTGTTGTAACCCCCTCCGTGGGTGTGGTTGGACTTGCTGAGTACGTTTGTACTCACCCCATTCTTACTTTTTACAGAAGAAAACCCAGACTTCGTGCCAGATGATGTTGAGTAGGGTTATCGTTCTGCACCCAACCTTGCCTGTGGTACCGGCCCTGTCGTGATGCCTCCGCTGTCGCAATACTCTAAGCTCGTGCTAGACCCCATGTGGTTTGCAGTCTGGTGTTATGTTGTAGCTTGGTTAATTTTATCATTATTTGTATCGAGTGTTCTCCAAGGTTTGTACGTTTTTGAACCATCTGATGTAATAAATGTGACATCAGCCTCCTGGGACTGGTGTTTTGTATCACATTTAAGTCTTTTCTTTTGAGGGGACGCTTCACTTAGTCTGGAGCTAATCCTTAAGATCAGTTGAATTGTAATCAAGACTTGATATATCTTCTAAGTAGGCAGGGGGTCTTTGTTTCGCCTTTATCACATTAGTAATCATGTGTCTCAATCAGTACATCATCCCTTCTCTGCAAAGGAACGACTTGACTTTACTTCACAAGTTAACATAATCATGTTTATTCTACTAGCATGTGGTATTTTTCTCCATAGCCTGTAGTTATGTTGTACTGTCCCTTACACAAGGAAAGCCTAGATGTTTCCGTCATCACTCTGTACTGGGTGCTTATTGCCTCCATTTTTATCTTTTGACATTGATTTTGGTTCATATTGTGCTTCAGGAACTCATAGCACTACGTCATTGCACATTGTCTGTTAACTTGATAGAAGTTAATTGCATTTTTAATTTTTATTAAGCAATTAAATAATTTCCTTATTACCCGAAATCAAGTTATACTTCTTGGTTGCAATGTCTTTAGTCGATATTTAGATTTGTGTGACTTCACGTGATGTGTTGGGATAAGCAATGTACATTGTATTTCCATTGTAATTGCACTATTAATGTTGTTCGTTCATAGTGATACACTAAACAAGTTTTTTTTGGCTTCTCTGCAGGCCTCTTCCACCCAGGGTTAATAAACCTGTGGGAACCGGTCCGGTTCCGGTTTCGGCCGGTACCCAATCGTCCCAAATTCAAAATTCAAATTTGAATTCAAAAAATAAAAAATTCCTAAAATTACTTCAAGGTGCGACGAATATAATGGTGTCAAATTTTTTCAAAAATTTGTTCATTTAATATAGTTTGCGGGGATTTGAAGTTAAATCAAAAACGAAAAAGAAAAAAATGAGCCGGCCCATTAAGACCCACCACATATGGCGACCGGTAAACCGGTCAAACCGGCCCCCATTAAGGCCCACCACATATGGCGACCGGTAAACCGGTCAAACCGGCCGATAAACCGGTCAAACTGGTCGGTATACCGGTCGGAACCGGTTACACATGCCATTTTAAATTTGGATTTGAATTCAACTGGTTTCCACCGGTTTCCAGTCAAATCGGTCCGATAAACCGCTACCGGAGGGCGGCGGTTTGACCGGACCGGTCGGGGAAAAAAAACCCTGGTCCTGACAGGCTTTCCTCGGCACACCGCCATTCTCCTGCAGTCCTGCTCATCTGGATCATCCGGAGAAGTCGGAACCTCATGGTTAGGGATGGCAACGGGTACCCAAAACCCGATGGATTTTTACTCCATTAGGGTGCGGGCATAGACTAAATTCTATACCCGCGGGTTTCTTAATAGGATAAATTTCGTACCCGTCGGGTTTGCGGGTGCAGGTTTGTTCTTTAAGTACCCAAATCCGCAAACCCGTGGGTACAATAAACCCGACAACATATAACCTAAAATACTAATGTCATAAGGTCTTGTATCAAAATAAGGTCCAATCACATGCTAAGAGAGACTTAGGCTCATGTACTTCCATTCCCATCGATGATTATCTATTCATAGACTCATTTGGCTATAATGCATTGTGTATTTGTTTATGTTTTCTATTAAATTTTGTTGCTTCTTCTATCGGGTACGGGAAACCCGCGGGTAAAAAAAACCCGCACGGGTACGGGTACGGGCATGAAATCATACCCGCGACGGGTATGTGTTTTTTAATAGGTACGATTTTATCCTGGCGGGTGCAAGTTTGAGTTAGTGATACCCGACGAATTTATACCCGTTGCCATCCCTACTCATGGTCTTCACGGGGTGAGTCAAGGGAGGACTCCCATGTGCGCGGCGACGAACGAGCATGCCTGCCTCTGGATCGTCCATGTCCTTGGGCGCCTCAACACTGAACCGCTAAGACTGTCTCCAATGGTACCCTCTAAAATCCACTCCCTAAAAGGAATATTCTCCTCCCTCTAAACAGATTCCGCACTCCATATCAAAATCATCTCCAACAATACACTCCATACCACACCCCCTATACCCCACCATCCAATATTTTATATTTCCCTCTCCATACCACACTCCGTCGGCAGCTCGCGCCCTCCACGGTCCACCGGCTCCTGCTCCCCCTCTGCTTGGCCCCACGGGCGGTTGGAGTGTGTCCGTATGCCCCCCAACTGTGGAGGGTCCTGCCATCGTCCGCCATTTTAGGGGGCCTTTTACAGTGCTCCATTGGAGCAGTTGGAGGAGGAGATGACCCCTAAAGGACGGTGCCGGGCGTGATACCGGCCGCCGATGTGGACGGTCTAAAAGAGTAAATTAAGTGATTTTGTTTCTGCAGCTTTAGCGCAGGCACCTCCGAAATACCGAATCTCTGTGTTTGCTTGGTTTGTTAGCCAACCAGTCAGCAGTACTGTTCTCTCGGACTACATCAGCACCAGCCATCAGCTACTAGCCAGTCAGCAGTATTGTTCTCTCATAACAAATCAACACCGCCCACCAGCCACAGCCAAGCGAACACAACGCCAGACCAACACTGTTCATGATCCAAAAAGAATCGACAATTGCAGCAATTGTTAGAAAGGTCACCGTTGCTAGGCTCCAGTTTGTGTTTGCCTGTCCATCGATGTTGCTGCCAGCGCACTCGACGGTGATGAACTTGATGAAGCTTGCCCAACCACCTCAAACCCTTGTGCTGTAGCACCATACCATCTCTTCGCTTCTGCACTGTCCCCAACTCATTCTCCGCTTCCTCGTTAGTCTGGCCACGCTGGACGACGGCGGCGTGGGTGGGTTCACACGAAACCCCGCTTTCGCCTGCGGCTCGCAAGCTGCGCAAGCGAGTGCGGCACGCTGCAGCCAGCGTGCCACCGGAGCGCCGGCGGCGGCCGGCCGCGCCGCGCCGTGTCTGTGGCCGCCTCTCTGACCGCGGCCAAACGTTGGGAAGCATTGCGCACCTCCCAATGCACGCTGCAGCGGCAAGGGAGTCGGGGCCTCTCGTTATCCTAGCCGTAGATTTATTGCTGCCACGCCCGGCCACTGCTTCGCAGCGACGCGGAGTCCTCCATGGCGCTTGCTGCTGCAGTGCCGGCCGTGCCGTGTTGCCGCCCCTCTCGACGTCCACGCCGGCACGCACGGACCGTCCAGCCGCCGCGCACCCCCGCCGCCCGGCGGTCGAACGCGTCCACCAGTACACACGCCCGGAGCAGCAGTCCGTCGAACCGCGCGCGCCGCCGGGCGCCGGCGTCCACCGCGTCGATCGATTCGGTGGAGGCAGGTGACGACCGAACCTTCACCCTGGGAAGCTGGAACACGTGGCGCACTACTCTGGACGCAGCAGGGCGAGCGGTGAAGACCTGGATGCCGCGGCGTGCCGGCCCTGGTGCCAACGGCGCCGGCTGGATCGGACCGCAGGTGTGGACGGTGCTTCGTCTACCGTCCGGGGTGGACGGTAAATGAAACACCGTCCACCCTCTGGCCCCTCCTGAACGTTGGATCCGTTTTGTGCAGCCGTGATTGGTGCGGATGGCAGCGACCCTCTCCGCTTTCCTCGCACGACGCGCTGCCCGCCGTTCCCTCAACGCTGGAAAATTGGTGCTGCTCTTGCCGGTGCCCGTCCATCTAGATCTGGCCAGGTGCTTCGTCTACCGTCCAGCGCTGCACGTAGCTCGCCATCGGCGCCGGCGCAGAGGGAACGAAGACACGGCGTGCATCGCGGTGGAGGCGGCTGCCACCATCCGCGCGCAGCACGCTGGCACGGGCACCTGCACCTGCTCGGCGGCGGCGACTTCGTTCGCTTCCACGCCGTGTGCAGGCCGCGGCGCCAGGCACGGCCGCGCGCCGAGAGCAGCAGCTTCCTCCCGTCCCCCATCGCGAACGTGCGCGGCCGCGGCTTGCCCGAATTGCCATCGAGGGCAGGTTGAGCGCCACACCGCCGTGACGCTCCGGCTCGTATTTGCGTCGCCGCCGCCCGCGGCCTGGGCTCTCCTCCGGACGCCAGAGATGCGGAACCAAAATCGAACACGTGTGCCCGTTCCTCAACGCCGGCCTCGAAGCGCGCCGCGATGGAGGTGTTCTCGGTGGCGCTCAATGCTGTCGTGCCGACGCCCTCTCAAGACCCACGCCTTGCTCCCGCCACGTCTCCAGGCGCCGAGATCCAGCCGCCGCGCCCGCGGCGCAGCCACCGTGCCCGCTGCCCACAGGTCGGAGCCCGTCGTCCACCAGTACACGCCCAGCCGTCCATCGAGCTGCGCGGCGTCCACCGCGTAGACACGACGAAAGAGGTCGATGCACCTTCTTCCTGGGAAGCTGGAACACGTTAAGAACTATTCTGGAGCCAGTAGGGTGGGCGGTGGAGACCTCGACGCCGTGGCATGCCGGCCGTGTTGCCAACGGCGTCGGCTGGGTCAGACTCAGGGGTGGACAGTAAAAGAAATACCGTCAACCCCTGGGCCTCTCTCGACCGTTGGATCGTTCATGTGCGGTTGAGATCGGCGCGGATGGGAAGCCAGGCCCTCTCCGGTTTCCTCGCGCCCGCCCGCCCGCCCGCAGTCGCGCGACGCGCCGCCCGCCGTCGTCCACTTCGACGAAGCGCTGCGCGTAGCTCGCCGCAGTAGTCAGCGCCCGTGCAGGCGTCGAACCGCGGCACCAGGCTTCCGTGATGAGCTAGGGACGACGCGGCGTGGCGCAGAGGCGGCTGCCACCGGCAGCCGCGCGCGGGCAGCACGCCGCCGGCACGGGCACCTGCACGATCGACGCCGGCGACTTTGCTCGCTTCCACGCCGAGTAGTAGCTTTCTCCCTTTGCCTCGTCGTGAATGTTCTCCTCCATGCGACCATGCTCGCTCGGATGCCGTTGGGGAAGCACACCGTGGTGATCAGGCGGCTTCTGTCATCTATGATGAACCCGTCGACCTGGGCGATTAGCTCGGCCAGCACGAGCGCCGCGCGCTGGCTTCAAACCGCGCCGCCGCGTCCAGCCACCGGTCATCGTTTTGTCGAATGCCCTTTGAATCGACGGCTGCGGAGAGCTGCAATGTTTACGGCGTCAGAACATGGATGGATCGAGAAGCCTAACGTGCTGCTGCGAAACTCCTGATCAGAAGTCTGTTTGAATCCCTGTCCTGCCCACGAAGCTCTGCAAGCGTCTGTTGATCGAGGGCATCGTGCTCGTGGTGAAACGAAATGGCTGATCTCCAGCTGTACTGATCCCAGACGGCGATCAAGCCAAATGCAACCGACCTTTGGTACATGTGAATATGTGCTGCAATTTTGTGAACAACTACTCCGTGTGCTGTACGACTTGATCTGAAAAGAAAAGGAAAAAAGAACACTGTACTTCTGAAACCGTCTAGATCACCTGCTGTGTAGTGTTCTGTTCACTTGCTGAAATATATGAATCGGTGAGTTGACAGAAGAGTTTCAGCAATCAGCATATCAATCATGTATTATTTCAATTCGTGACTGAAACCTGACACTTGCCAAAGTTATGCACAGAGGCAGGTTTCTCCAGTGGACAAGTGGTGTCACCAAGAAACCTGACATTTACTGAAATCTATCAAAAAGGCAGGTACAAAAAGTAACGTCCATTCTTGCTATCAGGCAGTAGAGTCATAGAGATGAAGCTTGTGACTACTACTAATGCCACTGTAAAACTCGAACAGCAGTTTGTGAGTTGTGAAACTGAAATATCAGTACAAACAGCTTCCTGTTTGGAGGCTGGATCAAACCTAACTACCAAAAATTGACAGCCGATTCTCATCTTGTATCAAACTCAGTGGTACATTTGGAAGTCTGAAGAGATGAATTGGGACTTGCGAGGTGGCTGTCAGGAGTCTGGCCATCATCCTATTGTGCATCAACATTTGGGTACCTCAGCACCTGAAATTCACACAGGGAACACATATAAGACAATTAGGCAGTTAGGCAGCATATCATGGGGGGTCAACTTTTTCAGCATTGCATTTCTAATAATCTGTCAGAAAGACAACAGAACCAAATAGTCACTGTAAATGCAACTATACTATAGTCGTCCCTGTATTATTTTCATTTAACCTGCTTACCCGCAGCATTTTCAGAATGTCCAAACCAAACTAAGTACATCAATTTATTTTTGAAATAAGAACACCTTGAAGCGCGTGGATTAAAACAAAAACCTGAAAAAATAGCACTACATGCAGCAACTACTCGCTGATCTCCTTACACAGCAAATGCAGAACTTCACAATTACTATCAGCAATGCCATACACTATCCAGAAATAAGACCAACGCCTGAGCAGAGCAGCTGGATTCGCAAGGAACAAGTAAAACTATGATATAATTAGGAACAATGTCATGGCAGGGGCGGAGCCAGCGGTGGGTCTGGAGGGGCTCCAGCCCCTCCTACCGCTGCTGGATCCATGGAGCCCCTCCTAAGCCCACCCTATAATTTTTTAACATGAATACACTGCGGAGAGAAGCTAAAGTTATCTAGAGGTAGAAGAAAGCCCCTCCTAATAATTATCCTGGATCTGCTTGTGGTCATGGGATTTGCAGCGGAGATGGGTAAATTAACAGCTACACATTTTGTGAATAACCAAATAGTCAAATACTAAAAGGAGCAGACAATTAGTCAGAAGATCAATACTATTGGCCAATAATATAAGTGGAACTACTGAATTTTCTGAACTGTGATCAGATTGTTGGCAGAGATCACTGATAGAATAGAACTGGAAATTTCTAACTGTTGAAATATGCAATGCATACTTGGAGCATTCTAGAAGATTGTAGAAATCACAAGAAACTAACTTTGCAATGCATGAAGATAAGATCATGCCAAAGTAAGAAGGATCTAGAATAGTGGAGAGCAAGTATGAGTAGTAGTTATCATGCTTCATGGTGTAGAACTCTCTAGAGAAAAGATATTTGTATGATAAGATAAAGATGGAGAGAACTCTAAAAATGTAGAAGAGTATAGAAGGACACATGACAACACCATGAAATATAGAGTCCTATAAATAGGGGTGTCCCCCTCCTCCCTTTCCATACCATGACATAAGAGGTATCAAGTAGAAGATGGCAAGGTTGCCATGTAGTGTAGTGGTGTCATGGTAGAATAGCCACACAGAGAGTGTAAGTGTTATATTGTGTTGTATCAAGTTGAGTTGTGTCCCAATTTCTAAGTATTTAGTGTAAGTTGTGATCTATCGTAGGCTGGCTCTGTCATTCGGGATCACAAAGAATCTGTGCTTCATCATAGGAAGGTTCTGCCTTCCGAAAGCCAGCTTCATCTGTTGGTAGGCTCTGCCATCCGGAAGCGAGAAGTCGGCTCTGCCGTCGAAAGGACCTTATACACTAAGTAGCTAGAAATTGAAAAGGCTAACCGACTCTAGAGTAAGTTGGTGTGTCTTAGGTGTAGGTCCTCAGCATAGTGGGTATTAGGGTCATTCGGTTCCCAGCACTAACCTTCTGAAGCTGTCGTCAAGATGATGATTTCTATCTGACTCTCATTCTCGGGAAGGTCGACGACGAGAGGGGTCGAGCGCTTCCATCTCTCAGCCCGCACGTAGAGGCCGGATCTGCCTCTCCAACTCGAGCAGCCAAAGTGTCCTTGAGCAGCGACAGCGAATTCCCCTCGAACCAGAACCTCCTCCACACTTTTGAGTTATGTTTCCATCCGCGTCTGCTCTGACATACCTAATCCGACTGCTCCCTTCGACGGTTGCTGCATAAGTTTGACGACCTACTCGTTGCGGCGACCATTAGAGCTTGGAAAGACCAAAACAAGAAACGCCCTGCTACTAACTGAATGCCAAAAAACTATCTCTAAAGCCAAACAAGTACAGTGGAACAAGATTTCAAGAACATAGAACCAGTTTTGCATCAAGATTCAGTAACAAAGAGATGCAGTAATAGGGAGACAAATCAAAGTAACTGCAAGACGAATCAATCAAGAAGTGTGACCTACCAGATCGCAAGAACTTCGCAGGCGGAGGGGGCAGTGACCTCACCGGGACTATCTCTGGGAGTTCCGGGCGAACAGTCTTTGGGGAATGAGCTCCACCACCCAGCTCCTCGATCCCCCACCCCCAGGGCTGTACCAAGTGCCATACTTTCTATGGTGTAAGCGAACCCGTCAATCCACTGGTTGCAGAATTAAGACCTCCCACTGGATGTCGCGCCTCTCTCGGTGGTCGCATAGTCGCAGAAGGGCTTCGCAGACGCGTTGGATCGCCGGGGCAGCATTGACGGTGCACAGGACAAGGTATCTTCCATAGGATGCGCTTCGAAGAAGAAGATACGTTCTACCCTCCCGCACGACGTGCTGTACGCCCCAAGCCGCATTCAACGACGCGCGCCTCAAGCACAAGCCGGTCCGCAGCCCGTCCGTCATGGCATGGAGGTACCTTCCATTTGAGGTCTGTAACCGCACATGTGAATGAACCGTCAGGGAAGAGATCCACAGATGAGCCTGGGAGCTCGCGCTGGTGCCGCTGCTGCGGGGGCGGAGGGGGCGGAGGCCAGCAGCGCGCTTAGCTTTCTTGGCGAAGGGAAGGGGAAGGTAGAGGAGGAGACGTGGAGTTTGTTGTGAGGCGGTTACTTTTGGACGTCGAGGCGGAGCGGAGCGGGGGGATTTCAAGGTGCTGGCCTCCGGTGGAGTCGCAAGCGTAGGTCGGTTGCAGGATGCCAGGTGTCTGCTGGCAGGTGGGGCCGGATCAGCAGCTGGTGCTGCAGAATCAGAGATGATCCTTGCATCAGGCTGTGTCGAGGGTCGGGTCGATAAGGTGAAGGTCAGGTCATGCAAGGCGAGCTACTAGTACTACTCCACAAGAACTCAAACTGACGCACTAGCTGATGGATCGGATCTCATCGAGTGCCTAGACTCAGCAGCCGGCGATAGATGTCATGATGGTTGATGCCTGTATCTTTCATGGACTGATCCGGTCCAGCCCTCCTCGAGGTGGTATAGCCGATCGATCGACTTGGGATGGATGTTATTTCTTCTACTTCTCTGTGCATTTTGCAGGAACTGCAGATCAATCAGCGGCAGAAGAGATTTGCGAATTGTTAATGGCAGTGCTGATGTATCTGTTCTCGTGCAGTGCAAGCAGCTCAAAGATTGATACAGTTAGTTGTGTCCTCGTGCTCTGTTGGTTCTGTTACGAGGATGCTGAAAGCTGAGAGACTAGGAGACCCCGATCAAGTTCAGAACAGAGGCTCGCACTCGCAGCATTCTAGTTAATACAATTTTGCAGCATGCATGGTCCGTCCGGCCCAATCCAGCACGAATCTAGCGAAAATTCAGGCTAATTGCTCATAATCTAGATCCATTTTTTGTTGAACCTTATTTTCAGTCGCAAACTGTGCACCGTGGCTATATACTGATCTGCTCTATCATTTCTGCACGACAGCTGAAAGCGTTGCCGTGCCAGATGCAAGGCGGCATCGTCTCTCCTCAACTCCATATTGTGAATATACAGGATAGATGGAGTCACGGAGATGGAGATTTTCTTGAGGCGAACGACATACATGTTGTTCTTGCCCTGCAGTAACCAGCTCCGGTGCGGAACAAGAACGAGAAAAGAGAAAAGAAACTCATCACTCGATCACATCACAATCGTCGTCGTCGTAGCGCCGGCGGCGGTGATCTACGGTGAGCGTGCGTGCGCCTCGGCGGCGGCGACACTGAACCTCGTTGAGGTCCATCACTCGACGCTGCATGCGGGGGTGGTTTTGGCAATCGACACAAGCAGACTAGTGTGGCCGGAGAGCCCATTCTCTGTTGGGCTGACGCTGGGTCGTCAAAGCCTGCGGGAGATGGCCCGTTAGGATTTCCTATCGTTGACTCCTCAGGTAGCTCAGCTCGGTTTTTTTTTAATTAACAAAGGCGGGCGCAAAACAACCGCCTCAGAAAAAAGTTCATTTACTTTGACTCTTGATATGAAACGGTTGCAAAAAACACCTCAGTTAATCATTTTGGCTGCCTCGGAAAATTTTTGTGTAGTAGTGATATGAGCCCACTACAAAATAAAAAGGCACCAATTTCTCTTTTGCATCGGCTCGTGTTTTCTCCCCACAACACAAGGAGAACATAGAATGTTCAGATTGCCTTTTCTGTTCAGCGCTGTTTGGCAGATCTTCAATAGCAGCTTTTCGGCTAAATCTAGAATAAGATCTGCCAAATAGTTTTTTTGAGAGAAATAATTCTATGCTGATTCTGTGAAGTGATTATTAGAAATAAATTAAAAAGTTAGAAGTAAAAAAAAGCTTTCCCTGATTCACTTTTTTCACTCCGAATATGTTTTTCATAAAATTAATCTTGGATAGTCACATCTCTTAGAAAAATGAGCTTCTACATAGAATTAGAATCGGGTGGAGTTCTACCAAATTCATAAGTTGAATCTCACTTACGAATCAAATTTTCCTCTCTTTTCCATAAACCGGCTAGCTCAAGTGATTATGAACCACGTCAACTTGTGGTTGGGCCACTGGAGATGCCCTTAGATTTGAGATACGTGCCTAGGGAAGATCCTCCCAGACCCCCGTGCTACCCTGTGCTCCACCGTCCCTGCCGCCTCCTTCCTAAGCGGTGAGGCTCTTTTTTATTGGAGATTTCTTTTTTTAAAAAAATATTTGGAGATTTTTTTTAAACACTTCGTCTCAACAGATCATAATCGTTCTGAAATAGTCTTAAATATATTCAGGAACAACCTCTTTTAAAACACGTCCTGGAAAAGTTGGAACTGTTATGAACTTCTCATGAGCCTGTGATCTGTTTTGGGCCTCCACGCTACTTAATTAGGTCCATTTACCTTGCACTTGTGGGCTGACCTATAGTTGGCCATCTGGCTCGCGGCCCGTGGGCTAGCCCACGGCCCGGGTTTTTGGCCTGGCTCGGCACGAGATGAACCAGGCTGGCCCGGAGGACTGCTAAGGCCCAGGAGCCTGATTAACTTCGTGTATATGTATATTTGAATGTGTATGTGTGAAAAAGTGTTTGAGAATGTGTTAAGATTTCAATAAATTTTTTGTCAAATTTGAAATTGTGAGGTAATCTACACAATAAAGAACCAAAACAATTGAAAACACTTCCCACCTAAAAAAAGCATTTACCCCTCACAAAGGCCTCACTTGTCAGGTCGGAGAAAATTTTCTAGAACTAGAAAAAACTGTATGCAGCAAAATACTTCTCCAGTTTTGGCACTACTTTTTTCACCTCGAAAAATTCATACCCACCTGTGTACCCACACTATCAATCCCGCCCCCAAATCACACATTCCTTTTTTTCTCATTTCCTTCCTTACGTTTCTCTTTCCTTACATCGTCTACTGCTTTCTCTCCGGCGCCCTGAAGACTTTCCTTTTTTCATTGTTTCTCTCCAAGCCGTGCATAGCGTTGGCATCGATCTAGGCCATTGAGGCGAGCTTGACATTAGACGATAGCTAGCTCGTAGGTGCTTGAGGCCCCAAGGTGACCTCTCCGAGAAGTCCTACGAACCCTAGGGCTCGATTGGAGGCAACTACGGCGACGTCGGCCGGCCGTCCATTGCCTTTGCCAAGTTCTACTATATGTCAAGGTATTTTAGTCACAAACTGATCATGGCTGCTGCTTGCTTTGCTACTTCTTGATGCGTTAGATTCTCGTAATTTCATTGTTTCTCTTATATATACGCTTTATGCTATAGATATAGTTGGATCCAAACAATTTATACCATAAAAAATTAGGTCCGTGATGCTGAGAGCAGCTCTGTAATCCAGGATTTTATGCCAAGTTGACATGTATTCATTCAATTTAATTAGAACTCCGAATTTAGTATACAACTAATTTATTTTTTATTTGTAGTTTGCTACAAAGGAGCTCTTCTGCGGCCAATATAGCTTTGCTTCCTTTAAGATACGCACATCTTGCTTACTTCTAACGCTGCGGAGAGTGGTGAGATATTTACTATGTACTTCTAGGACGAAGCAGAAAACAGATGCTTGCTCAGATTTCTCTTATTTTTCTTCTCAATTTTGCACGAGATGTATGATCATGTGGTATCGTCAATATTCATGTACATATGATCTATATTTCTTAAAATTTATATTTTATGATAAATTTGAATGTATTGAATATTGTATCCACAAAGCTAATTACAGATGTGGCTATAAATACACATTTTGTAACATAAATTTTTTATTTGATTTTAAAAAAAAAACACGTATGTGTTGCACGTGCATATCACTAGTTCTGCATTAAAGAAGTGGTTAAATAGCTACATGGGCTCACGTGCCAGCCCGACCCGCGAGGATAGGGCTAGGCAACCCGAATGGTCAACTATAGGCTAACCTATTTGCATGCTACAAATCGGGCTTTATTTGGAGACCACCTCCGCAGTCAACCCGGTGAGTCATGAATGAGCGAGAATCCTATCTTTACTCATCCGACCGATTCTTAACCATGACGGTCATGCTACTTTCCTCTCCTTGACGCTGGCTTTGAAATCTTACTGACAGTTGGGGCCATTGTCAGCGCGGGCCTGGATGAGTCGGCCACCCCGCGTCCCCGCCGCCGGTGTGTATTCGTGAGCCGGTAGCATGTTCGATTCCAACGCGTACACGGCCGCCGCCGCCCCTCACAAAACCCAGGGCGCTCGCCGCTACGCTACGCAACTAATAGTTCCCTGCATCTACGGAGACGAGCCCTATCTAGCCCTGCAACTAATAGTTTCAAGAAGCGAGGCGAGGGCGCCCGCCAGCCAATCTCGCGCATGGATTCCACGGCGGCGGACGCGCGAGCCGGGAAACGGGCGAGGCGAGCGCCACCGGCTGCCGGTGACGCCGACCGGATCAGCGGCCTCGACGACGACGTGCTCCTCCGCGTCCTCAAGCTGGTGGGCGACGCGAGGGACGCGGTGCGCACGGGCGCGCTCTCGCGGCGATGGCTCGGCCTCTGGACGCGCGCCCCCGCGCTCCGCTTTGCCTCCCGGCTGGTGTCCCCGGCAGCCGGCGGCGAGGAGCACCGCGCCGCCTTGGAGCGGTACGTCTCCTTCGTGAACGGCGTCCTTGCCCGGCGTGCCCGATCCGGCTGCGCCGTCGAGTGCCTGGCGATCTCGATCTCGTACACCAACACGTACGCTGGGCGCAGCCCGGAACGGCCGCTGCTGCAGGCGGCGTCCGTCGACGCCGCACAAGGCTGGATCCGGTACGCTTTTGAGCACGGCGTCAAGTCTTTCGCTGTGGACCTGCACGACGTGCCTCCAAAACGTGACGAGCACGAGGAGGATAGCGACGAGGAGGAGGACGGCGACCGGCACCGGCATAGAGACGACGACGGCGAGAAAGGCAGCAGCGGCGCAGAGCAGCCTTTGGTGATTATTGACGAGCTTCTTCTTCCTAGTCCTGCA
Organism: Panicum virgatum; assembly: GCF_016808335.1. NCBI lineage: Eukaryota > Viridiplantae > Streptophyta > Magnoliopsida > Poales > Poaceae > Panicum > Panicum virgatum. The sequence continues at coordinate 4,760,232 of NC_053148.1, forward strand.
AGGTTGGAGACCATGCGCTTGGCACTAGGCGACGCAGGACTCCAGTTCCCTACCACCATGAAATTCGCATCGCTCACGGATCTCTCGCTCGAAAGGATCAAGATCGCACGCGGCGGCGCTCACCTCCTTGGCCGCCTCGTGTCGCCGGCCAACTGCCCACGCCTGCAGAAGCTGCGCATGAGCAAGCTTCGCCTCCCTTCTTCCGACGAAGGGATGCAGCTCGACGCCGATGTTCTCTCGGAGCTCTGGGTGGAGGATTTCAACGTGAGGTCGCTGGAATTGAGGACTCCTAACCTCCGGGTTCTCCACATAGACATCCGCTGCCACGAGCTGCTTAGGGTATCGGCTCCAATGCTGGAAGAACTCGCATTCTTCCAACTAGGCCGTACGCCTCCGAGGCTGGAGGTGGATGGTGACTTGGTGCACGTGCGAAGCCTCAAGCTCTATCTGATTGCACATCGTTCCGCTGATCCTGAAATTGATTCTGAATCTGATTCTGAGATTGATTCTGAATCTGATTCTGACTCTGATTCTGAATCTGAATCTGAATCTGAATCTGACGAGGCCGGGAACGATACTAACATACTCCTCCTCAAGCACTGCAGCTCACTCACCTGCCTTGACGTGATTCTTGCAGGTCCAAAGGTAACGTCTCTTGGACGAGAGGTCTATATATGTCTCACAAAATGTTTTCCAATGTTTTCTTTCTTGGACTTATTACATTTAATTTATTTGTTCTAGCTATGCGCCTATATATGCCCTGAATCTGCACAAATTTAATTTGTTTTGCCCTTGCTTTTTTTCTTCTTCTGATAATAAGCAGGTAAACGAGGATGACGTGGACATGATAACAAGTAGTGTACCACAGCTCGATCATGTCACATCTTTGACCGTTCATGTTTTTGACGTGTTCGAGCGGCATGACTTTGGTGTTGGCGTGGCAAGCCTCCTCACCCGATTCAAAAACCTTAGACACCTCAGCCTCCATTTACCCTGCTTTGATAGCCTGGTGAGCACCTACTTATCCTCAGAAGCCCATCAATCCTAGTTACTCCCACTTTTTTTTTTTCAGAAGATGACTTCTCCCTCCAATTTGTTGCACTAAACCTCTACATGTCTATATTGCAGTTATATGACTATGATCCACCTGAAGGATTAGATCAATGTGATCACCCAGACCATTGGGCATCCGATGAGATCTCCATGACTCACCTACAGGAAGTAGAGCTTACCGGATTGACAGGAACTGGTTGTGAACTCGGGTTCATGAAAGCCGTGTTAACAAGTGCCGGAGGACTACGTAAAGTGGCTGCAACTTTCAACCCCAAGTGTAGGCAACCTGAGCGCAAAATGGATGCATTTGAGAGTATGCTACTTGATCAAGGAATGCGGACTTCCCACCGCGAGGCATTTACACTTATATTAATACCAGCATGAACTTTTGTAAAATGTGAGTTGTAAAAGGCTTCAAAACACTTTTTGGTGAAAAAAAGGAAGCAATTTTTTTGTGCCCTTCATTGATTTCTTAGCTAATTCCAGTGGAGGGTTTCATATTGATGTTAGCCACATAAGTAATAAGAAGATTATGAAACAATGTTTGAAACTATCCCTCCAATGCATTTATTTACGCCATGTTGTGGTTTTCTATGATCTATGTTGCATTAATTTCAACACTCATAGAATGTTGGTATTCATGCAACTGGTTTCTTCTCTTTTTTCTTAATTCTATACCATGTTATCATAGGAGTATAATTCTACATGGTAGCAAAATTTCTAATGTGACATATTATTTAATGCTTATGAAATTTCCATTGAGACTGGCCTTATCTGTAGTAATAGAAGAAATACAATATAGTAATAATGTCGCATCACAACTGCAATGTAGGGGAGGGGAAGAGATTAAGAAACCAGCTGTGGAACAAGGATTATTGGAGGGGTGCCAGGAGCGTTAAGGCGCTAAACATATGGTCGTAGATAAAGAAAGAAGTGGAATGGCTACGAAGACTATCCACAACAGTAATAACTGAATTACAAATGGTGAAGAAGAATTGGCAAGAAATACTGCTAAGGCATTATTGGAGAGAGGAAAAAACTACAGTCATTAGTCCCACTGGTAAGAACTTTCAGGGCTGGTAGGATTTGGTTTTCCAAACTTCAGATGAAACAACTTAACTAGACATAACCTTTTCTAGGTTGGAACATAAAAAGTTTAGTTGATTTACGCCCCAGTAATGAAGGTAGTCCGGCATTCAGTAGTGTAGGTTTTTTATTTCTCATGACCCTCATATCTCCTCGATGGTACGGCTATTATTCTGCCTTTTGGCAGCCTTCTCAATGTGGGGATCTTTTGTTCTCCTATCATTTTGATACAAATTAAATTGCCCTTGAAAACCAGATTGATGATGCTATAATCATTATCCTTCAAGCCATCACTCTCAGGAGTATAGGGTGTCCATTGTATTTGGGAACAAGACATTACAGGTGGAGTTATCGAACTCCTTTTGTTTAGTACACTTGGGATCATAGAGGCAGTGGGAAGTGAAAGGAAGTTCTTGTTTGGAGAATGACAAAATACATCTAGTTCTTCATCATAACATGTGCCACAAGAAACTCTCTCATCTAAACTGCCATTCTCCTTTACAATGTTGCCAAAATCACCGGTGCAGACAAAACCGATAATTGATTGAATAATCCTTGAAGGTGTCAACAATGAAAAGCAAATTTTGTATTTCAAGTAGTGTATGTCTTGCTATTCATTTGTAATTACTTATAGAAAAAGTTCCCATGGAAACCATATGGAACCCTTTGAGGTAGAGTAATTTTTGCTACAGGCTCCTCTGAAAACCTTTTTGCGTCAATAATGTAGACCTAGAGAAGACAAGAAATTTGGTTAACTAAGGCATACAAGGAAGTAATGAAGAGTGATGTGACATACTCAAACACACAATTCAATTACCTGAGAGACGTTTGTTCCCTCGTCATGGACATATGTAACTATCCATCCGTCATCTTCATCAATTCCATTTTCCTTTGCAACAAATTGAACTCCAGAGCAGAACTGTTTTCTCTTCTAAGGTGTGGTACTCTACTGAGATAAGTTGCTTGTTTTCCTGAGTTTTTTCTGATACTTTATTCTGTATGCTAACGAAACATATCTGACACTTTGTGCAATACTTAGTAGCAACTAACCTTATCTGGCTTGTCGAAGTGCAGCTTTGCTATCAACTTAAACTTAAACAAGCCTGCACGCTTACAAAGAATTATATACATACAGCATTGAAGATCACACAGGTGAACATATGCCGTGGACATTAATTGTGTAACAGGGTGGACACCAAAAACAACTAAGAAAATAAATTTTCCAAAAATCGTTAAATTAAGTTAAGGATATTACCTGTTTTACTGGTTGCTAAAGAGTCAACTACTTGAGCATATCCATACTTGTTTCTAATGCCAATAAATTTGTCGTTGATGACAGGGAAATCCATTGCAACTTTCTCACTGGTAATATAACCTTCACTTGTAGTGCCACTTTCCAAATTTAACCTCCATTCATAAAGGCAAGAAAAGAGAATGCCATATAGTGAAGGATCAAAATCTTCTAAATCCTTATCAGGTCGGAGAAATGCCCTTCCATACCATTTTGACCTGTTGACTATATGAGGGCCACTAGGGATAATAGAACCAAGTATCCGACAGCCTCTAACAACAACATGTTCACAGGCTTTTTGTCAATGTACATAAAACAGAAATGTATGACCCTGATATAGGAGTAAATTATTATTACTACCTACAAAAGGTTTATTGTTATATGACTCCCTTTCATCTCCTGTAAGTCATTTTAGATTTTACAGGAATTACCTCATTTCCATCCTCAAAGCAGTTAAATAAATGGTAACTGCAGTGGTTCTCAACATCAAACCATATGATGGACTCAGCATCACCAAAACGTGGCATTACCCCGATACGTGATTTTTCATTGATGTCATTTTCAATAAATCTGAAGATAAATATATATATATATATATATATATATATATATATATATATATATATATATATATATATATATATATATATATATATGCACATTATTATGGCAGAATCTGCTCTGTAAAGATTATACATATGAAGTTCACTTACGGCTTTTTAAAGAATGTTCTGGATATGCCAAATCTGAGAGGATAGTCCATTATAATATTGTACCTATAATATATAAAATATTTGTTAGAGAAAAGGTGATGTTTAGAGGTTTCTAATATGACTCATAAACAGAACAAAACATACTTTGTAGTTACTCCAATGTCATGAATGAGTTTGCCTTCCTCAAACTTGAGATCAACCTTGTGAAGAAGCTTCTCACCATCAGCTTATTCATGTAAAAGGGGCATCATCAATAGTTAACAACAGTTGTAGTGTATGATAAAATATGTTTTATGACAAATTTTAGCAGTGTATGCTATAAATGTCAAGTTAGTATCTAAGACAATTCCATAGATAAAAATTTGATGTCTGGAACTTTTTTATCTTATTGTTCAATGTAGTCATGTTAAAATAAACTATTGAGTTTACATATTGGTTTACACCTAAATACTGTTTATTTCATCATCTTTTTTTTTACATTTTGGGTGGTAGATTGATTAAAATTTCACAACTTACACGAAAATACTCCAAACACATAGTGGGGTTTTTTTAGTGTTTGTCCCCATTATCACCAGGTCTCCACTTCCATGAATCTTCTGTAAAAACAAGCCGTTATGTGAGAATTTGTTGTTCAAGAGTTATAGTTGATAATAACATAACAGGATAAACAATATTTAATAAATTATTATTAAAATACAATGATGCTCCATTTTTGCATGCATGTTAAATTGTGAACCATGGTGTTGATTTGTGACCTTCTTTTGGCATGTGCACTGGTGAAGGATCCTTAAATGGTAGAACAACTGCCCTTTTTTGTGAACATTTGCAGCAAGGAGTTTGTGGAGGAATAGTCAACAACTGCTGTTGCATACCTTTGGATGACTAGTGAAAGGTTGGTCCCCAGCCCCATTGATGTTATAAGGTCCTAGTGTATTGAGATTATTGATGTCGATTTCGTATGGCAGATGGTTCTCCGTGATAGCAAAAGCTCGTCCCGCATGCTCAAATATGTTAGTATTTGCGCTGTCCTTCACAGCTTTTCCAAATCTCAACTACACCACAAAAATTCTGTCAGTGATGCAGAAGAAGCTATATATCGAGTTTTGCCATTTGCTTTCTAAGTCCTAAAAGATTAATGAACTAGATTGCAGTATTCTTCTACTCATACTATAGCAGCCTTTCTTCACGAGCTTATAGTTTTTCATAAAAAAATATAGTGAAACATTTGTCATAGAAATAAATGTTTATCATAACTAACTTTTAGCAATTAAAATTCCATTTACTATTGATTCCATCTATTTTTACTGTCAAGTTTTGCAAGACTTACAATATTAAGAACAAACGCGACTAGTGTTGCGTAGGGTTCTCCATCAGCAGATGGCACAAAAGCCAGTTCATTCTTTTCTCCCTCTAATTGAAAGGTGTCTGACTTCACACACTTGTTCCTGTAAGATATCTTCCATTCTCCTAAATTACTCTTGTTAAAGTACACAGCATGTAGCATTCCATGCCCTTCATAATACAAGTATGATGTTGAACCAAATATGGAATCTGCTATTGTCTGTGTTGGATGGAGAGGGTTTGGACCTGTCAAAGTAGTGAAATACATCAAGACATCGGTATTCTCTTTAAGTTATGACGTCAGTCCAAAAGTTTTATGCACTTGGATGACAACTTCCTGAACATTTTACTTGTAATAAAATATGTTGTGAATCTGAACTTATCAATACATTCAAGTGCAGTGAGTAATCCATACTGTAGTGAATCAGGTATTTGGAGCTCACCATTTCTTATGTAGACGCCCTCAGGAAAATCTTCTGGAACCTCTCCGCTGAGATCGTTGAGTAAAACTGCCTCACCGATTTCTTTGACAGGTCGAAAATTCCCCTGTAGACGACTTGTTCAATTTTGTTTGTAGTAATATGAGTCCGATAACATCATCACCTTTTTGCATATCTTTGTGAAAAAAAATATTTGCATGTTCAACAAGATCATTAAACAGAAGCATCTTTCACTTACTATCAGTAGACTGATAAAGTACATACTGCACATGTAAAAGAGACTAACGAAGACATGCTGTAAAGAACCAGTCAGGCCTTTAGGCTAGTTAATTTCAAGCTTTTTTTTTCGACCGAATGCAATGACCAATGAAGTGGTTTTTTTAAGTTAAAGCCTAAATGGAGTATAAAGCAGTAATGCAAGTGAGAAAAGAACAAATAAAAAAGATCATCTTTACTTTATACATTTACAGATTTACCTCATTCAGAGCGGGCTGCTCGGAGAATCTGTATGCTGCGTCTATGAACCGTTCCAGGAGATTTGAAGAGACTGACTTGAGAGTTTTCGACAGTTCCTGCACGAGGGCCTGCTTGTTCTTCGATCCAGGCGATGGCACCTATAACCGACGGCAATTTAGAGGCGTGTCCTTCTTATCTTACACTGTTACACATACTAGCCAGTAACAACTTTTTAAAAGTGGTACAAAATGGCGCGCTTGATTAAAGGACACGCGTGAAGGCGCCGGGACAAACGTGGCCTATTCCGTTTTGAGCTCCGGCCGGAGAGAGGAATAACGTGCCCTCATTGGTCCCGCGGCCCAACATAGGCATAAGTCTGACTCCAAATAAAAAGTCTGTCTGATTCCCTTCCAAAAGGTCTGTCTGATTCCTAATTAAACAAGATGAACGTACAAGCACACAGTGCAAATGGGAGGGGATGACCAATGGGGGTGGCAGCGGCCGACTCAGCAGCCGTGCAACTAGGGCTTGCAGCTTGCTTGGTCTGACGCCCATGGATTGCGAGGGAACGAATATGCTCGTGAAAAAATTGTGATCGACGCCAATTGTGATCTCGCTGGCGTCGAGTCCGGCCATGAGGACAAGCGACTAGTGGGCATGGTGGTGACATTGCCATGGCCTATGGCGGCCGTTAGCCTAGCTTTTGGCAGGGTTCGCCCTCAAACGATTGCCAAGTTGCCATTCAGCGTTGAGCATAGTGGTACCCGGTTCATCATGTTCCCCAGCTCCAACGGATTCTGAAGCCAATAGCCAAATGCTCTATGCCATTGAGGAGACACAACAAGGACACGGCGCAACATGGGACAGAAAATAGATACTACACCGCGCGTGAATTTTCTTTTTATCAATTCCAGACATGAGCTATGCAAGATAACAGTATATTATATCTCCATTTTCATTGTTCATGTTCATTTCACAGCCTCGTCGCCTGGGCGCAGGGCGCTAGCGGCTGCATCGGGTTTTGGGAACAAAGCGCCACAAGTCGACAGCAATGTCCACCTCCCTTCTCTTGTGGAACTTGTAAGATTGAGGCAGATCGTAGCGCAGCTGCAATGTAGGGGAGGGGAAGAGATTAAGAACCCAGATGCAGGACTAGGACCCTTGGAGAACGGCTAGGTAAGATTATCCTACAGCATTTTGTTATTTTAATACCTTCTTGTTAACAAGGAAAAGCGACTGGAGTTTATGCTTACCTCGCATAGAACCTCAGCACTGACAGCACCGAAATCACGCAAGGCTGCCTTCTTGATATGCTGACGATTAGAGACATGAAAACAAACGTGAAATGGCGAAAATTACCAAACACATGAGGATTGAAAAACAAATAAAGATTGGCACGGTAAGGATCATTTGTGGATTCTGTTCTTGTTCTGGGAAAAACATACTTCTCTAGTGGAAGTCTTGTGTAGGGAATAGACAGCCTGCGAAGCAACCTGTGAATAGCAAATGGGCACTTAAAACGTCAATGGCATAATCTTTCAGTGGAAATCACCATAGAAAACAAACACCATTCTGACCTTCAAGCCCATAGAAAGGAACTCCATGTCTGCTCCTTTCTTTCGTGTCCCAAAAGGAGGATTCATGACAACGGTGTCAACAAGGAAGCCTGCATCAAATTACTTTCTATCAGCCAGAGTGGCTGGGGAATGCTTTGGAATACTGAAAGCATAACTGCATAAGCATATGATCCAATTTAGAAGAAAAGGAAGACATTTGAATGTGTTGCATTTGCTCCGTATGATACTGTTTGATCAACTTCATTGGCCTGACCATTGATGGGACCAATAATTGTTACAAGGAATTCCATTGTTACAACTATGAACCACTAATGGCTGATAAACACAGTTCAATCTGTACTGAGATCAATCTGCGATGCAGGTTCAGCAAGGACACAGCAATTATGCCTGTGAAACGAGTTTCTAGACATCAACTACTTAAGATAGTTGCAGTCTGTAGAGTTTGTATGGTAACCACCAACCAACAAACCACTAGAGGTCCACTTCTGCCTAGTTAGAATATGTAAGCACTTGAGAAAATACCTTTCAAATTTAAGTTCTTTATGTCAGACCAAACTAAGTCGATATCCAGCTGCACAATCAAACATTTAGTAAGAAAAAGACATGTCACTGACAAGGGAGGAAATATATTTAGATACAAATGGCTAACTATGAGTCACTATATATTATTTTCAGCTCTACTTGAACAGTGTTTGAATATAACCATGGAAATTTTTATGCCAGATAATAAAAGTCATGCAATAATCTAGAGAAACCAACGTGAGAAAAATTATCATGCAAGAGGCAGTGAAAACAGAGGACTAACATAGGAGAACTTAGATACACTCCACCTAATACAAAATGAGTGTTGTTCTGTTATAGTGTTATATACGAATATAAGATTGAAAAGGCACCATGCCTCCGCCATAGGGAAACTGATTTCTACAAGGATTCAAGGACACATGTTATTTTTTATCAATTTGACAATTTTACACGAACTGGATTCACTATACTGCAGTGCTTAGCATAGCTGGGGTGTACCCAAAAAGCCCATGCTAACAATATTAGCTACAATAATCAATTCCCAGCAGCTTAAGCTTACATGATGTTATATGGAAGGAACACTTCAATCTATGGAATCAGACCAAATAGCTCAACCATGTGGCCCCAGCCTATGGGCTCAGCTTAAAAAACTAAGACTGGTTTTCAAGCTAGGGCGACAAGCTGCTAGTGTGTAATTATTTACAGAATATATGTTTGGTCCCTCGCATGATGTCAACATAGAATCCATCAATGTTCAAAAAGGCGCTAGGCGCTATCTAGGCGGTGACCCACCGCCTAGAGCCTAAGCGGGATTAGGCGGGACTAAGCGTTTCAAGGCGTTTTTCTAGGCGGTGCTATATACATACATATATCTTGCAATAGACATCATATATCTCTTAAAGAAAAGAAAAAGAGAGAACCAGTAAATCTTGAGTAAAAAAAAAGCCCAAAAAACCCATCAAACCAGCCCAACAGCCCACCTCCCACCTTTATCTCCTCACTCCTCCCGTTCCCGACGCCTCACATCTCTCGACCGAAGCCGCCGCCCCTACCTCCTCCGCCAGACCGCCACCGCACACCCGCCCCTGCCTCCTCCCCGCCGCGCTCCCGCACCTGCCTCCTCCGCCGGTCCCCTGCCTCCTCCTCCTCCGCCAGCACCCGTCCCCTGCCTCCACCTCCGCCACCACCGCCCGTCCCCTGCTTCCTCCTCCTCCACCGGCGCACATCCCCTGCTTCCTCCGCCGCCGCCGCCCACCCCTGCCTCCGCCGCGCCCATCCCTGCCTCCGCCTGCTGCCTCCTGGCCGCGCCGGCGGCCCACCTCCTCCCAGCGGCGCCTATCCTCCGCCTACCCCCCTAGGCGAGGCGGCACCCCTCCGCCTAGCGCATAAGCGCGCCTGGGCGAGCGCCTAGTAGCGCCTTTTTGAACATTGGAATCCATAGATCTCAAGTTTTACTGGGAATGGAACTTTGAGATTCAAAGTTATTATCTAATTGTACTTGTTACCTTTTTTATAACTTGAAGTAGAAATGCAATTAGCTATTCAATGTGCTCCTCTTCTCCTCCCATGGTCTTTTTTTTTTCTTTAAAACATAGAACATGCTACTAGGAGATAATAAACTAAGCTGGTAGATTTGCTAAAAAACCACACTAACATCTGTTTTAAGCATTGAAGCTATGAACAACTTTTAACATGACCGTGACAGGAAGATGCAGATTAGCATTTTCTACCACATATGTGAGAATTATCATCCAGAGGTAGAATTTGAGGAGAAGAAGATCTTCAAGACTCGCGACCGCCCACGCCCCCGCGTCGTTCTCCCAGGCGGCACGGGGGTGCCCACGCGCCGCCGCCCACTCGCCCCGTCGTAGCCGCCGCCGGTGGCCGCCGCCGTCGCCGGTGACCGTCCGGGGGGCGGCGGCGGTCCGCGCTAGAGCCGAAGTCGGCTCGGCTCGTCCTCCTCCCGCTCCTTCCTCCCCATCCCCCTCCCTCCATGACCTTCGGACCTCGCCTGCGCCCCACCGCCTGCTGCCGGCGACGGATTCGGCTCCTCCCTCGCCAGACCCGGCACCTCCCTCGCCGGATCTGGTGCTCTCAAAGGTGGATCTGCTACTTCCCCTCGGGTCTGCGGCTCTGCGCGCTGGGCCGGCGTCGTCCCTCCGCTCGCCCCGGGGCCCTGTGCCTGGCCGTGCCTCTCTCCGGGTGCGCTGCGGGGACCGTCTGCGGCTCTGCGCGCTGGGCCGGCGTCGTCCCTCCGCTCACCCCGGGGCCCTGTGCCTGGCCGTGCCTCTCTCCGGGTGCGCTGCGGGGACCGTGGCTACGCCGTTGCTACCTCCGCAAAGGCGGGTGCGGCCTGCCGCCACCCCCTGGTGACGGCGCTCTACTGTTGTGGCTGCGCCGTGTGGTTCTGCTGTCGGGAGACAAGGTGCCTGGCGGGTCGTCGTCTGGTGTGCTGCCTCCGGTGGTGCTCGCCGTCCTCGTGACGGCTTGTTACTGGCTGCCGGCTCTTGGAGTCCGCTGCCTGCCCCTGGTGGCCGGCCGACGAGCTCTCCTTGGTCTTCGGCTCCGAGGAGGGAACGTCGGGGCTCTGGTGGCTCTTCGGCGGCCGTGGCGCCCGGCTTGGTGGAGCCCATTTCGCTTGCTTCGCCCGGCTTCCGTGGTGTCGCATTCTTGAGGGAAGGTTGGGGTTCTGGCGAAAGCCATGCCCGCTTGTGGGTCGATGACGACGACGCTCTTGGGCGCCGCCTACCTTGTTGAAGGCGTCATCCATTCCTCCTTCCCTCCTCTCCGGCAAATTTTCTGGGTGAAAACCTTGACCTTCTGGTTCGGCAATGGTGGCGCCAGTGGCGTCACTTCCTCCTTGGAGGCTTTGCTGTCAGTGCTTTGCCGGTTTTGGGGCCATGGGGTGCGTACCCTACCCACCTTGTTAGGACGTCGCCGGAGGTTGCCACTGTCACCTGACCCTCCGATTCTACATTCGCTTCATCTTCCTCGCCATCACTTTTGGTTGCTCAGGTCGCTTCAGTCTGGTGGATGCTTTGCTGCCTTGCTGGTCGAAGTTCGATTAGGTGGATGCTTTGCCACCTCTACTTTGTTCAGACGAATGTTTTGCCGTCTGGGTTTGCACTGGTCGTGCCTATAGGTGGATGCTTTGCCACCTCTCTTGGTTGGGCGGATGCTTTGCCGCCGTGGTTCTTCTTCACCCTGGTGGATGCTTTGCCGCTGGGGATATTGGTGCTGTGACGGAGGCTGTGCAACCATAATGCTATGGCGTGTCTTTTTGCGGGATTCGGTTGTAGCTGTGGTGTAGGTTTCTTTGGTCTCTGGGTGGAGCGTGTTGTCCTCCCCGTGTTGCTTGCTGCTGTCTGTGTTGTCGTTGTGTAGTCTGGCTTGTGTTTGTGGTTTTTTCAGTGTTTCTCTGTTTTTAGTCCTTTGTGCTCTTGTGTTGGTCAAGCTCTGTTTGGCCGCATCAAGATTGTGTCTGTAACTACTTTCTTCTTAATGAAAAACGTGCTCAGGCACGGTCGCAAAAAAAGAATTATCATCCAGAAGTATTTAGAGCTTAAAGATGATACAATTCATATACAATCAACAATTCAATAGGTGAAAACAAGAGGGGTTAATAAAGTGAAGGTTCTCCCTTTCAGGTGGTTAAAGTGGAAAAGTAAGAACCAAACAATGGCATACCTCCAGATCAGCAGAATTTTCTTGAGCAAGTTCAAGTGATTGTGGGTCAATATCAATTCCGATCACATGTCTGTTAATCTCAATCACAACCATTGCAACTAAAATTAGAAATGGAAGATAAAAAAATCTATCAATAAAAACCATTCAGATACTAAAGATACACGTAGATTTGTATTTCCCTATAGCAATGAGGAGTATTTAAAAGTATTCTGTGGTATCTGAATTAATTGTATGCCATGGACTAATATATTGCGATGTTTTAGATTCCCCTAAAACAAGTGTGAATAATTACTAGCCAAGCAAAAACTTAGGCATCACAGTCTATCACCACACCATTGCAGAGGAAGCCACTCTTTATTTTGATCAATCAACACATAAAAGAAGTCTGCAAGACTACGATCGTCAGGATTAAGAAAGTGGTGATGCTATTGCATAGATAAAAGGGGAAGAATTTAAGGAGACACAAGAGGGACAGAGAGAACATGATTGCCAAAAATTACAAGCTTAAACATACTCACTCAGCATCCAGTAGAGCACTCGCCACTGCCAGGGTGCCACAGCCACAGCCAAAGTCAGCTACCACTTTGCCAGTTATGTCATCAAAACTATTCTCCGCCTGATTGGTTTATCAAAGCACCATGAGCACGAAAAAGCTAAGTATGTATCACACCATAAGGAGTAGAATTTCATCATATGACTGCCATTTGCACCAGATCAGCACAAAAGACACAAAAGAAGTATCTGTCAACTTAAGGCTTTTGCATGCACTTTTACCGAGACAAAAGCCAGTGAGCCATGGCCAAAAGTTAAATTATAGATCAAAACAGACAGAAATATAGGAACTGGAATATTCCAAAGTTTGTACTTCGATGGAAGTCATCCAAGTTCCCATTGATGACAATTGCCAGTCAAGGTTCCATAAAAGCATACTGAAATCGAAGGGACAACAAAATCTGATAACTGAAGGACAACAAAATGAATAACCATTAACCAATCGTCTTTTTCCTCTGTGAAAGAGCACCAAAGCAGCTACAATTCCATAATAAAGGCAACCTACACAGCTACACTAGCCGTGAGCCCGTGAACCTATAGTGATTAGTGAAGTAGCTCAGTCGATGCAGAACCAAAGCTGTGCACTTGGTGGCACTGGCACCCAATTCCATAATTCCACTCGCAAGTCGCACCACAAGCAAGGCCCGTATCGCATCCCAGAACCATCCCGAGAAGAGAAAGATAGCATCCTTCCCTCCCGAAGCAAAGCCGGAAAAGCATCGGAATCGGAGCAGGATGCATGTGCAGCACTAACCGTGTAGAGCATCCGCGACGCGATGTGAGGGCCCGTCGGGTACTGCTCCAGCTCCACCTGCACTAACAACGCCGCCAAAACGAAAAAGTAAGATACTCCCCCCGCTTTTCCCCCACTTCCCAAAATCGGGCAGGAGACGGGAAAGAAAGGCGAGACGCGGCGGCGGTGGCGGAGTACCTTGGGGGCGGGGAACTGGGTCAGGCCACCCAGGAGGCCCTCCAGCTGCTTCAGCTTCATCTCCACCCCCGCCGGTCGCCGTCTCCGTTGTTCCGGCGCGAGCGGAGCACACGACGGACGCCGTGGAGTGGAAGTGGTGGAGCTCTTGCTGCCGGCGAGGCGGCGGCGAGACACTGGCGCTCCTGACTCCGCCGAGGGGGAGCAGCGTTTTTAGGGCCGGTACGGGTAGGCCGCCAGCCCAGCTGAACTGGGCTGGGCCTTCACCGCACCAGTATTCCTTAGCACGATCGCGGTACATACTTATTAATGGGCTGCAGGTGTTAAGAGCCCGAGGAAGAAAGCCCATAACTAACAATTCAGCGGGCTTGCTAAACGTGGCGAAACGGGCTCGCTAAATTAGGCCCATCTCTCCGTTTCGCGTCCACTCGACATGAAAATCGAACGACCCAATATGAACTCCGGATTGGGGGGGGGGGGGGGGGGGCGGCGAAAAGGAGTGGACTAACATTAGTGGAGCACATATAAAAAAACATTAGTGGAGCAGTTTGGACGACCTTAGAAATTAAATTCAGTTTCCTTCAAAAAAGAAATCAAATTCAGTGATCTCACGCCTTGCACTAGAAATGCTAGCTAGCTGCTTAGCTGGAAGAGTTGGAAAGCAATTCGGAGAGAGATGGCACATAGCCATGTGAGGCCTAATGTCAAGGTGCTTTCTGCTGTCTTCTGTTTGATGTTGACTGCAAAACTGCTTTAATTTTGAGGATGATGGATGCGTCACATAGGCGGATAGGCCATCGGGAAAGCATGCGTGTCTGCATCATTATAGACTCTCCAAACTGTTGGGAGTTGTATGTGTGTGCATATACCAATAGCTTTTGGTTGATGTGGACTGAATGTTAAAGATAGAATACATAGCAAAATGGGGAAACGTAACAAACAAAGCATAATTAATTACTGACTTTGAAAGTCTACAATTTTAAGGGGCACAACATGAAACGGTATCTCAATGTTCATGCATGGAACGAACAAATAAACCTTCGGTTTTTGTAACTATAAATGCTGAAATGCATAAAGAGAGATAGGCAGGGTGAGGAGGTAACTAAGCAGGAATAACAGAAAACTCTACTGATAAGCACCTGTGTCAATACAGCGCCAAGAGAAGGCAACTTATTGCACGAAAGCGCAATTGCCTCTAACTCCGAGAACTCCAATTCAGAAACTCTCCTACAAGAAACATAACTATTGGGCAATATACTTTATTTATGTACCAGTTTGTTACGGTCTCGAGTATCTGGAGAAGAGATCAGAGCGAATAGGCTAGAAATCATGGAAGAATTGGGAAAGGGAAGGAAGAACTCAGGAATGGGAGTTCGGTTCTCTGTTCTATTCCGTTCATGACAGTTAGAGTTGCAGCGGCCAGCTATATACGAGCTGCCGAGTTCTGATGACGCCCGACGGCTTACATGGGCCTTGGCCCGATAACATCCCGTGACTGGCCCAGGGCGCAGCCCAACACAGCCTATGCTTGTACATGCTCAGTAATACACCTGCTGGTCATAACATTCCCTCCTCCTTAAGCTGCAGCTTGTCCCCAAGCTGCTGAAGGAAATCGGCGACAGAGATCATCCTCATCTTCCCAAGTGGCGAAAGCTAAAGGCAGACCAGACCACTGTACCTTCACTCGAAATGCTGAAGCCGTTCCCTTGGCGACCAGAGCGCGGTCCAATATGTGTAGTGGGTGGAATTCTTGTGCAGGATCAGAGCAGACCACAGAAAGGTCTTGAGCAACTTCAGTGTTGGAAGGAACACACCGCTTGAGTTGGACACATGCACCACTGGGTGGTTCTGTGCATGATCTTGGAGATCCAGCTTGTATGCTACTGTACCACCTTCTGCAAAATCTTATAGGGGCCAAAGAACTTAAAGGCAAGTTTGTGGTTACCTCGAGAAGCCACTGAGGACTGCACATGTGGTTGCAACTTCAGGTAAACCATATCACCTTCCTGAAACACACGTTCAAATCCCTTAGTGTCAGCCTGCAACTTCATATGTTGTTGAGCACGCTGTAAGTGTTGCTGTAGCAGTCGGTTCAAGAGATTTCGTTCACGCAACTAATCATCGAGATCAACAGAAGAGCACTGAGTGGCACCAGACAGACCAAAGTGTCGAGGAGGGTGGCCATATAGAGCTTCAAACGGTGTCCAACCAATTGCTGACTGAAATGCAGTGTTGTACCAAAATTCTGCTAACGAAAGCCATTTGTGCCACTGTTTAGGACAGGAATGCACCGAGCAACGCAAAAATGTTTCCAGACACTGATTGATACTCTCGGTTTGGCCATCCGTTTGAGAATGATAGGACAAACTCATCAGCAACTGGGTGTCAGTTAACTTGAACAACTCCTGCCAAACTGTACTAATGAAGATTTTGTCCCAGTCTGAATTGATGGCATCAGGAAGCCCATGCAGTTTGTAGATATTATTGAAGAACAGCTATGCCACTTGGATAGCTGTAAATGGGTAAACCAGGGATAAAAAATGTGCATACTTAGTGAATTTATCTACTACCACTAGGATGACATCAAAGCCTCCAGATTTTGGCAGGCCTTCATTCACTGCGTTCGCCTTGTTGCTCCAGCTCCAGCCGAACAGTACTTTTCTCTCACACCGCTCCAGCTCCAGCCTCCAGCTCCAGCCAGCCCAACAGTATTTTTCTCTCACACCACTCCAGCTCCAGCCTGCCGAACGCAGTGAATGAAGTCCATGCTAATGGTTGACCATGGCTGAGTAGGGATTGGTAATGGTTGCAGTAGTCCTGGGGACTTGACATGCTCTGTCTTGGCCTGTTGGCATACTGAACAAGCTTGAACATAAGAGTGCACAGAGGCTTTCAACCGTGGCCATGCAAATAATGACTTGATTTTGTGGTATGTAGCATGTATGCCTGAGTGTCCTCCTACACCACTGCTGTGCAGGGCCTGAAGGATATGGGATTGAGCCAACAAATTGTTGCACATCTAGACTCTGCCTTTGAACATGAGAATACCATTATCTAGAGAAAAGACCTTATCATTTGTGGGGCTGAGAGCTAGCTTTGTGAGTAACTGCATTGCCTCAGGTCATCTTGATAGCCCTCCTGCAAATTCACCATCCAGCTTGTAAACCTCAAAATACATCTCGCAACGATCCTTCCATAGGCTTGGATTGTCTCCATCAAACTTAGGGAACTCAAGTTTCGGCATAGGACAGGGGCGAGGCAGAGTATCACGTGACTCAGCATCAAAACCATGGGATTGAGAGGGAGGTCCGTGCGACGTACCCGTGACCGGGTGTGGCGGATGGGATCCCAGAATCCCACCGCTAGCATCCCGGTGGTGATTGATGACGCAGTGCCTGCTGGGCCGCTCCCAGGACGGTGCAGATGGGTGCGCCTCCTGTAGGGGAGCCGTGTTGAGGTCGAATGGGTTGACTCGTGCGGTTGCGGCTGTGGCGGCGCTGTTGCCGGCCGTGGAGGCATGGGAGGTGGCGGAGGTGGAGGTGGGGACTCCAGGCGGCGAACGCGTGACGCAGTCTGCTCCGATTGGGCGAGGAGCTTGTCCATCGACGCGTTAGCGGTGGACTTCCAGGCTTCGAGCCCAGAGAGCTTGTCCAGCACGCTTGTCAACGCCACGTCAAACCTGTCTAACTTCTTCGCTAGATCTTCCAGGGAATTCGTCATCAAAGCTTCAAATTTGGTCGACCTCCACGATGGCGCTAGGTTGAAGGATTCACGAATTGGGGAAAAATTTTGGTGGAAAAGGCTCTGAATACCAATTGTTACGATCTCGAGTATCTGGAGAAGAGATCAGAGGGAATACGCTAGAAATCATGGAAGAATTGGGAACGGGAAGGAAGAACTCAAGAATGGGAGTTCGGTTCTCTGTTCTATTCCGTTCATGACAGTTACAAGTGCAGCGACCAGCTATATACGAGCTACCGAGTTCTGATGACGCGCGTCTTTTTTTATTTTTGTATTTTTCAAAAAAAATTTACAGAAATATATTTTTGGTTTTAGGTTTTACAGTTCTATACCCCTACCGCCCGGCAGGGGGGCGGCAGGGGTCCTACCGCCCGGCAGGGAGGCGGTAGGGATCTATATATAAAAAAAATAAATTTATTTTGCGCAGAGGTCCTTGGAGGGAGCCTGCCGCCCGGCAGGGGGGCGGCAGGCTCCCTCCCCAAATATCATGTTTCATCTCTCCTTTAATTATACGACATCTCAAGCTACCAAAAAAGCTACTTTTTTATTCTTGGTGTATTTCATCCAATTTAGTTTCGCTCAGCCTGATAGACCCTGCTCTGCACTCGTTGATATGCCCTTGCTCTATGGAATCAAACACCTTGTTCCAATTATATCACATCTTGAATATTCAGTGCAGATATGTCTTCTGGTATTATTTGATCCAAGTTAATGATCAAAGCACGTACTGTACATGAATTAGCAAATATGATACGTTAACGCCTTTCAAAAAGACGGTGTTTGCACATCAATCAACCTGACGTTGCGGCCATTGCACATCAATCAACCTGACGTTGCTTGCTGCCGCTACCAGCTCTCCGCCGGCTGCAGGTAGTGCTGCAGCGACTGCACCTTCTGCTTGCCCCGCAGCTTCCGGAACGCGACCAGCTCGATCTGCCGGATCCGCTCCCGGCTCACCCCGAGGAGCTGCCCGATGTCGTGCAGGCGGCAGGGGCGGCAGGCTCCCTCCAAAAACTTCTACGCAAAATAAATTTATTTTTATTTACATATAAGTTTCTACCGCCTCCTTGCCGGACGGTAGTGGTACCGAAGTGTAAAATCTAAAACAAAAAATATATTTCTGTAAATTTTTTTTAAAAAAATATAAAAATAAAAAAAAACGCCTGATGACGCCCGACGGCTTACATGGGCCTTGGCCCGATAACATCCCGCAACTGGCCCAGGGCGCAGCCCAACACAGCCTATGCTTGTACATGCTCAGTAATACACCTGCTGGTCATAACACAGTTCCACTCCACAAGAATCAGCGCACTCGCTCTCTTGTGAAGAACCTCTCGGCCGGTCCTATGCATATTGACCTTTTCCATGGTGTTGATCGATCGTGTTAAGTTGGTACTGAGATATAGATGTGGACATAGCATAAGGTAATCATGCCCTTGGTAACATTTGTTGAACCCAATATCAGAAAAAAAAACTTGAAATAGGAAAGACGTTTTTACAGCCCTAAGACTGACTTCAATGGAGCTCATGCAAATGCAATGCAGCTATATAATATAATAAAATGCATGGCGCTGGTAACTTTGCATTGCCAAAACCTTCTCCAACGGAGAATGCATATCTGACACACATTTTGCACTTGCGGAGAGAGGAAATGTAAAAATACGTTCACCTGCAGAATGTGCTGCACTTCCTCATGTGTTGGAGGTCGGAGCCACTCATCTCCAAACACTTCAATGATAGTTTCAACAAACTTCTTCAAGGTTTCCAGGACAGTGCTTTCACCCATTTTCAAATGATCGTCTAAACAATCAGCTGGAACTCCATTTGCTAGCATCTTTATGGACACCGTGCACTTGTGGACAGGAGTGAACCCTTCCACACCAACACAATCATGTTTCTTTCGGAAGTATGGATTGGCAGCAGCAACACGATCAACAATTTCAAGAAACAAGTCTTGCTTCATTCGAAACCTACATTCTGATCAATTGTTAGGATAAACAACAATTGAGTGACGAACCCAATAAAAATTGAGAAATTACCTTCTCCTAAAGTGATCCTCGTTGAACAGAGGGCGTGGAACGAAGTAATCAGCCATTAATCTTTTGTCTGCCCCAGCTCTGTCACGTTTATATACTCTGTGTCCCCGAACAGAGCCTCCCCACTTGTGCTTTCGTGGAACCAGCGACAGAGCAACGGAGGCGGAGATCTCATCGTCATCATTCCTTGGATCAGCATTACTTCCATAACATGAAAGGCGAATGTACCTCGAGGCCATCCCTGAGACAACCTAAGTAAAAAAACATTTGTTTGATCCTATGCTTAAGATAATGACCTATTGCCGGGACTAATCTGATGGAGGGAGTCCATGGGACTAACCTGCTGCACGCTATGTTGTATCGTTGCCGGAGCTAATGACTTGTTGGGACCGCGAGCAGTTCGCCGGAGCCCACTTTCGTTGTCGCAGCTGGTTGGAGAGGGGACGGGGATGTTCGCGCACGTAGGTCGAAGCGTAGAGATATATCGGAAAGTGCACGAGCGCCGTGTCAATTTTTCCGCTATTCTATATTTACTTCGCCCACTTCCCGCCAATCGACCAGGGTGAGTTTATTTTTACGCGGGAGTCAACTGTCGGAGCCTATGCTTGTCTGGATGCGTGCTTCCGTTGGAGTCTCTCATTTTTACATGCCTCATGCAACCACTGTACACAGTGCGCACAGTGCCTTTTGCAAATGCATTTGCATGAGCTCCGTTGAAGTCAGTCTTAGAAGGGCACCGAGAGGTACAGATTATATGTAACATGCATGAGATTCCATCGGAATCTAGGTACTAAAAATTTGTACATCAGCAGGTACCAAAATTCTGGTACCTTCTCAAGGATGGTAAAAACCTTAGTGAGGAAAATGGTTCTAGTTGAGATAGTCGCACAGTAAATAAAATTGCAGTAGTGGATGACAAATAACCTCTTGTGATTTTGTGCTCTGCCTCATATATATGAAGGCACAGCCTTTAGGGATACATCTTGGCGAATCTATTATGCCATAAAGCTTCAAATGAAGCATTTCTTTTTCAAAAAACATTCTGAATCCATTTTGTAGATTATGTGCTGAAGTCTAAACATGTTCCATCTGTTCTTTTGATATTGTCCTTCTATTGCTAGTTCTCTATTTACATTTTTATTCTGAAGATTGAATCAGGACGAATTGTTTTCTCCTATGTTTTTACAAGTGATAAGATGGCATAAATTAATTCAGAATTCGATGAAATGACCACTAGTCAAATAACCATGTAACTTACCACTAATCACATAATCAGAAGCCTTATTGAACATTATTAGTTGCCAATTACTTACATACTTTATAATCAATTCAAAATGAGACATATATTAGACTTATTTAGCATGCAATGCATGCATCATCAGATCATTCTTCTTGAACTCAAGAGAGTCCAAAACATCGAGCTCTTAGTTTAGTACATATATTCTAGCTCAGAGCTAGAAGTTTTGTCAAAAGTATTATGCCCAATATATAGAGGACACTTTGGCTAGTGTGCACTAATGAAACAACTTATTCCTTGCCCAGATGGTCGATGTAAGCTTGATACCTACATAAGAGGGGGGAAGTTAGAACTATATAAAGGTTATACATATATTCAAAATGAAAAAAAACATGTATTGTAAATGGTTTTGTAGAGTTTTATTCAAAGGCTCACTCATAATATGGGTAAAATGGTTTCATCATTTTAATTTGTAACCTAGCGGTCCAGTTTAAGTGTGTTGGCTTCCATTAAGGATAAAGCCATAAAGTATGTTAATCATTTTTTTCATATTTTTCTTTACTATGAATTACTCCCTTTGATCGTAAATATATAAGTAGTTTAAGTTTAGGTCATCAAGACAGTCTACAAGGTGAAACTTTGACTACTGATTTCTATAAAAATAAAAATAATTATTTCATTCGATTTTGTCAAACTAACTTTTGATATGGATATGGTAGGATCAACTTCATGTTATAAAACTATTTGGATATTTAGCTATTGATGGTCAAAGCTAGCTAGACAGATTTGAATGCTTATTTGTGATTAGAGGGAGTAGTAATAATTTACTAGTGAACTAAAGAAATGCTTTGATCATATAGAAACAGAAAAAAACACTTATATTCATGTCAAATAAGCATACTAAATTTATAGTCATTCAGTAGTAAATTTATATACTTGAAAGTTGAAACAAGTGAAGAATGCTAACCCTATATGGAGGGAAGGATCACAAACAGCAGTGCGAAGGAGTTCTTGGCTAGCATCATCACCATGGCCGCTCGATCCACTAGGCCCAAGGTCCTGGCAGGTCAGACGCAGCACGTTCTCCTCACAAGTTTCTTGTATCTGGTAAATAATAAAAGCATGAAAATTGAGAACATAGCACGAGCTTTCTCTTGAGAAGGTTAAGTTAACTAAAACTAACATACTTTTCAAATTTCGTAGAATTATGTCCTGCTTGAAATTTAGTTACGTACGTGTCTTTCATTAGTTAGCACTGTTCACTAGTATCAACAAGTAATGCTGTCGACTTGTGTCATATTTAATTGTACAGTCATACTCCATCTTAATTATAGTTATGCCTCAAACCGTGTTATTGAAACAGCAGATAATTTAATCGAATATGTACACTCAGTATATGTAAACTTTCCCTGAACAATGTTCCGATGCAAGATTTTCTTTTAGATATAAGAAGAATGACACTCTACTGCGTGTTCGAGAAAAAAAAAAGAATGACACTCTATACCTCAGGAATGTGCACCACATAAATAAATAACATAGTAAACTAAACTTACTCCCCTCCATCCCACAAAGGCTGTTCGTTTAGAAAATTTCATACGTATTACTATTAATGAGAAATGACCTTGTTACCCTTAATTAATTATAACAGGTGTGATTAAAAACCATATTGTTTATATGTTCCAATATCCTTATAAATGCTTACTCGACATAGTTTTAATTAGATGAGCCTCATTACAATCTAAATGAACAGTATTTAAGGGACAAACTTTAGAGGCTAAGTAAATGATCTTTGTGGGACAAATTTTAGAGGCTAAGTGAACGGTCTTTGTTGGACGGAGGGAGTATCACACACATGCACGCACACGCACACACATATTGTGCTACCTTCCTTCTCAGGTCCTTGTTGGAGTCTTGCAGTTGTTGTTCCTGCACATCTTACTTGATTAGTATTTCTGGTATTTTAAAAGAAAATAAAAGATATGCCTAAGTTAGGCCAAAGTAAATTTAAAATGGAAAGTGTATCACCTTACGCTTGAGCTCAAAGAGTTGATCGAGCATCTGTTGATTCTGTGAAAGTTACCACCGGTTAGGGAATCACTAAAATTTGATCTTGTACCATTGGTTTTTGTATACACTAGACACTTCTGGCATCAAGGAAATAAATGAAAGTATGCATAATATGCAGCTGGCTACCTTTGATGATCTGATATGCTTGAGAGAGATCTCAATTTGATTCTCAAGTTGCTCAAGCTCTTTTATGCTAAGTGGACCCAAGTCCTCACCAAGAAGATTTCTGCAGACCAAGATCAAAATAAACTTACTCAGATAATAATTGTAGGATGGATATATACACTATTCAAACAGATGTAAATAACTCGATCATATAGCTAGGGACAAATGACAAAGTAGAGACATACCTCTGAGTTGTTTGTAGGAACTCAATTCTTGTCTTTAACTTCAAGTACTCCTGGTAATTACTCTATTGAATAGGAAATCAGATCCACTAATTAATTTGAGTAAATTTTGATCATGAGATATACATAAATACACATGCACTTGATGTAAATAGTTTACTACTTATGGCCTAGCATTATTGTGCATACGTTCCATTTATTATGAGGTTATGGATGTCATTTTTTGGAACTTTATGCCATAAATATATTCTCTGAAACATGAAAAATGTGGAAACCCTGTTAATTAGGCTGTTACACCGAACTACTCTCCTTCATATTTGATTTAAATTCCACTTGTTTTTTCATACAGAATGCATGGAGCAACAATTGGATATACAGAGATTTAAAAAGAGCAATGGATAAGTTACAAATTATATATGTCACAGTTTTGGTTGAGCTCGCTAGTATACATTAAGCTATGGATTGAACTCCACAATATGACCATATACATTCCATTAGAAGGTGCAACGAATGGTCCTGCACTTATTTCATATTTGAATACCCTAGACATGCCACAACAAATTATAATATGCGTCAACTCTCATTTAATTCAATCTATAAAGCACACAATAAATAAATAAAATTTTGTTTTATTTTCTTAAGGATGTAATGAAAATTTTTAACATGCATGCACCAGTCGCAGTGCCTTAGCGTGTGATCACACTATTTATTGTGCATATCATATACTCCCTCCGTTCCAAATTATAAGTCATTCTAAGAATCTTGGAGAGTTAAACCATCTCAAAGTTTGACCAAAATTATAGAGAGAAATATAAAGATTTATGACATCAAATAGGTATACTATGAAAATATAACTAACAAAGAATCTAATGATATTTAATTAGTATCGTAAATGTTATTATCTTGTTGTATAAATTTGGTCAAACTTAAAAAATGTTGACTCTCCAAGATTCTTGGGATGACTTATAATTTGGAACGGAGGGAGTATCTGATATTTCCTGAAATAATTAAGCTAATAGGTTCTTGACAAAAATGCTTCTAATCATCCAAGAGCTCTATCAAAATTTATATTTCTTTTCACACATGAAATGAATATCCATGGAGTAACAATAGCATTCAGAAATCAGAATGTTACCAGTTCAGCCTCGATTGGAGCTGATGATGCTTCAGATGCAAAGTTGCAGCTGCGATATCGTTCCAATGTCTTGTACATGCTGTTGACAAAACAAGTACTGAGGGTCAACACAAAAATGTTAATTTGATACTTGTGATGTTTATATTTGCACACATACTATTAACGTGTAAGATTAATTTTGCCCACAACCATATAGCAATTAATTCAGTTATATTATTCTGAGGTTTCCTCTAATCTACCTAGAGAAAATAAACAAATTAAGGTTGCATCAATACATACAACTTTCATTACGATTTTGATTTTGTAGATGGAACATGATTTTTACTTTGACAAATGGTAACTGTAATTTGTAGCTTTATAATTATCTTGAATTCACATAGCGTGTGTGCATATTTTCTCGAACAATGACATGCGCATTGTCAATCTGCATTGGATTTCTTATTTCTACATCGGCTCCAGCCCCAAAACAGACGTGCTGGTACTTTCTCTCTCTCCACGTAAGATTGCTTTGCTATCTTTGCATAAGACGTGCTGGTACTTTCAGCGTCCCGGTACACATAGCTTAGTTGCCTTCAAAATTTCAAAATTTTACAAGATTTTTCATCACATCGAATCTTTGAACGCATGCATGAAGTATTAAATATAGCTAAATAAAATAACTAATTACATAGTTTATTTGTAATTTGCGAGACGAATCTTTTAAACCTAGTTAAGCGATAATCGGATAATAATTATCAAATACAAACGAAAATGCTATAGTACTTTACACCCTAGAGTTTAGGCAACTAAACAAGTCCATGCATTTTGCATAGCCTCTTGCCTGCAACGTGAAAGACAGTACGCTGCCTCCTGTCAATGGTCGATTCAAGTCATGCATGCCCCCAACATAGGATAACTCCTCACTCTGAAGGGCCAATCGATACACAACACACATGTACCTGTACCTCTCTGTCTCATCCTGCTGCAGCCGCTCGCACGACAACAGAGGAGCTAGACAAGACGTAGAGAGAGGATTGGTAGAGAGAGAGAGGGAGAGGTGTCTCAATTCCCCAATGGAACAGTAGAATCTAAAGGAGAAAAGCCAGGGAGAGGTGTCTCAATGGAACAGTAAAATCTAGCCAAGAAACACAGATCAAAATTAGATAGGGCATCATATCAGATCTCTCCAAGAACACGACACTCATCGACGGTTCAGTATTGAACACAAAAGAAAAAACATGATGAACACAGGAGAGATATGATTAACCATTTTTTAAACAAAATTGTGCCTTTCTCCAGATCTGGAGATGAACGGTCCAGCAGGTAGCTAATAGATATGGAGACTAGCTAGCCCCTTTGATGAACATCATCACTAGCTAGCAAGCAGCTGCTAATGATCTCTGACATGCGCTAAAAAAGAGGCGAGAAGCGTTAGAGCTCAGGAGTCTACAGATTGAACGGGTTGTGAAGGGAGATTGATCATCTGTGTCATCTTCTACCCATACTGAGCTATTGACTACCTTTTTATAGCAGGCTAACTGAAGTTACTGAACTCTCGCAGTCGCAGAGAAAACAAAAGAGGAAAGGTGAGCGCTGAGTTGATAACACACGGTCACCAAACCGATATTTCCCCAAACAGCAAAAAGGAACAGGAGCTATGAGGCTACGATCTACAGGCAGTGAGCCGCAGATCTAAAAGGATAGCCTTCCCTCGCACATGAAATCCCACAAAGGAAACACCAAATGGAAATTAAATTTCAGGAAAATTTCTAGGATTTCTACACAAATTCAAAGGAAAAGGAAAGAAATAAAACTAGGCATGATGAACGCCAAAGTCCAAATGAGTATCGCACACATAAAGTTCTTGGCACATGTTGCTCTAAAAAAAAAGTTCTTGGCACATGATGTCGCCAGACATGCATCCATGTTTCTCACAAAGATAGAGAGCTAGTAGGCAGAGATCAGGAGTTAAAGATCGATCGGCGGCGGCGGCGCGCATGGAACCATGCTTGAAGAAGGGAGGTAGGGCTGAGGCAGGTGGGCTACGAACCATGAGGAGGTGGAGAACTCGAAGACGCGGCCGCGGCTGGAGAAGATGATGAGGGCGACCTCGGCGTCGCAGAGCACGGAGAGCTCGTACGCCTTCTTGAGCAGCCCGTTCCGGCGCTTGGCGAACGTCACCTGCCGGCTGATCTTGTTCTCGATCCGCTTCAACTCCACCTTCCCGCGGCCCATCTCTTCTTCCTTCGTTCCTAAGCTAATAGGAAGCTCCGATCCCCCTCTCTCTTTCTAGCTAGCAGCAAGATCTTTATTTTCCTCTCCGCTTCTTGCAAGCACTTTCTCTCTCTTATCCTCCGTCTCCCTAGCTGCTACTAGTAGTAGCAGTAGTTTCTCTCTTTCTGACCTTGACACCTTGTGGCGTCCTCGTGGAGTATACTACTGTAGTAGCTTAGTTATGCTATGCACGTACGGGCCATGGCTCCTCTCTCTGAAAAGTCTCTCTCCCTCTCCTCTCTCGCAAGTCTGTTCTCTCTCCCTCTCTCTCTCACCCCCTGTCTCTCTCAAAAACCTCTCTCTCTCAAAAACCTCTCTCTCTCTCTCCTCTCTGTGTAGCTGTCAATCGGCCACTGCTCTCAGCCTCTCACTGTTGCTTTTCCCTCCAACTTGCTCGAACAGCCTATGCCAAGCGGCGACGTGATTGGAGCCTGGCCGCGGCCCGAACCTGGCCCTGGGATGGCCATGGCCGCATGAGTCATGGCCCTGGCCTCATGGGTCATGGCCCACATGGCAGCGGCAGCATCGACGTCCTTTGTCGCCGTCCTCGTCCGCGGCGCGCGTGCCGCTGCTGCTGCGAGCGTAGGGCAAACGGCAAAGGGGAGCGAGAGAGCATGGCGTGCAGGCCCGATCGATAGGGTGTGGGGGCACGTGTCGATGGCTCAGAGGCTGCCTAGCCTCATGCGTAGTAGTGGCTCAACTTTGGCTGCCTACACTCATGGCTAGGCAGGCTAGTGCCTAGTGAAGCAGTGACACACGTCTTGACTCGAAGAATGCAGAGAAATTCTGGCCCCGTTTAGTTCCCAAAATTTTTCATGCGGTACCTGTCACATCAAATCTTTTGACACATACATGAAATATTAAATGTAGTTAAAAAAATAACTAATTACACAGTCTAACTGATTAGCACGAGATGAATCTTTTAAGCCTAATTAATTCATGATTAGACATTATTTGTCAAGTAACAACGAAACATGCTACAGTAACTTTTCACCCTACTTTTTGCAAACTAAACGCGGCCTCACGGAGATCTCAGGTACAAGTTCTTTTTTTTTTCTTTTTGAAAGGATATCTCAGGTACAAGCTGATTCCTAGTCATGTACTCCCTCCGTCCCGATATGTTAGTATTTGAAGCATTCAAATGCAAGAAATAGTAGTCTGTTAAAATGACCCATGTACCCCTAAGATATTCTATGGTCCACCGCATGTAAGAGTAAAGTATTTCATTGCACTGACAAAAGTACAACACACACTGTGGACCAGCAGTCCATCCATTCACTGGAGCGATGTACAGAGCGCCAAAAGGCATTCACTATTTACTGATGCGCCAAAACAGGTGGGTGCATGCGCCAAAAAAGCTGGCGGCAAGTTCAAACAACCAAAAAGCAAAATGACAGCGCAGGAGTACATAAGGCCTCTGGACCACCAACATTCTAGCATCACCACACAAACTCCATGCCCCCATGGCGGTGGACCTCAACATTCCAGCAACAGCAGATGAAGAAGATGGCCCTTTTGAGGGTTTACCTCACGGCCTGGAGCACCCACCCCTTGCTGGAGCCCACCCTATGGAAGATGGAGATGGAGCACATTCTTTTGACCTCAACCTGGCAGCATATGAATCAGGTTAGAAAACTTTGGAAGGCCACAAGACATATTTGTCATGCATGTATACACTTGGTTTGCTTTGGTTTCGGATTTTACCTCAGAGTTTTCTCACTCTTCCATGCAGAAGAAGTGGATGGGTTGTATGCACCTACAGCAGCAGCAGCAAACTTTGATTCAAACATTGATTTGGAGGAAGAGGAGGCAGGTAGAGTAAATACAAGGTTAAGAGTAATTTTCAACTAATTGATGCCATACAGTTTTTACATTTCTTGTTACTGCTACCATGTAGATGAAGATCCTGCTGTGTATGCATATGATTTTCATGTTACCTTCGAGGAAGAGGAGCTCCAAGGGTCCAGCGATCAAGGTACATGCAAAGAATGAAAAATTTCAGTTTCAGCAAATTTAGAATTTGAGGCTTTATGTAAATGTTGTACCTCTGAAATTTTGATTGATTTGTCAATGTAGATGATGCGTTCAATGCCGCCGATGAAACAACCAGCTTTGATGTGAACAATGATTTGGAAGAAGAGGGTCTCGATGGGTCCAGTGATGAAGAACATGTTGAACAAGGTTAAACCAATATTGCAAAATAGTGTATTTTCAGCAATTATCACGTAATAACTTTGAAATGAAATTAATCTCATAGGCAACCAACCTCAACCTGCAAACATGGTGAATAAAAGGAAGAATCTGTCGGACAGAGAAAGACAAGAGATTTATGAAGCATTACTTTCTCGGAGTGTGAATGGCAAATTGGAAAGAAGGACCACCACAATAGTAGCCAATTTGTTTGATGTTAATAGGTGTTATGTGCAATCTATATGGAGGACAGCAAAGGAGTGCCTTCATCTATAGGTGTTATGTGCAATCTATATGGAGGACAGCAATCTATATGTACTAGCACCATCCATATACAGAGCATCATCCGTTTCACAGAGCATCATTCAAAAGAGGTCACATTGCTTTGCAAGATATGGCCATGAAGGATAGATGTAGTCGATTACCCATTTGATGAAGGCGCTCAGGCAGAACCGTCGTCGCAGCTTGGCCGGTTGCACACCGAGTCCCTGGAGGTCCTCTTCTTAGGAACGATATCGAGCCAGTGGCGGCCTCCAAGATGGAACTCCATGGTGTCGTGCATACTGAGCGCATCCTCAAAAGGAATCACTCGAGCACAATCCGAGGCCGGAGAAACTCCCATCGGCTCTGCAGCAGCCGGGGCCGCCGCGCCTCCCGCCCCAACCGCAGCAGCCACCGACGTCGTGCCTCCCGCCGCCATTGCAGTTGCTCCCGCACACCACCCGTCCTCTAGTCCCGATGCCACCGCGCCAGCACTGGTAACTCCCGCTGACGCATCCGCAGCAGCAACATCCGTGGACTCTATGGCCGCTCCCATCGACGCCGCATCAGTTACTGGGGATGCAACCATTTCACCGGCCGCCACTGGCGGCGCTTCTAGATCCGGCGCCGATGGCACCTCCACGTCCTCGTCAGGGAGCCACGCCAACGCCGCTATAGCACGACGCATCGCCGCCTCATGACCTCCCCTCCGTCGCGACACAGTTTTGGTCCGCCGCGCCAAAGGAATGCTCCGCCGCCGCCGCTCAAAAATTTGCCGCTGGTGCCGCTCAGCTCGCTAGCGCCTGCGCTGTTCAACTCTCGTCTCTTCCATGGGGAGGGAGGGGGAGGTGACTGGAGGGAAGGTGAGAGGCCAATAATGGAGCAGCGGAGGGTGGGGAGCTGCCTGGGTGAGCTTTGGAAGGAGATAAGGTGAGATTTTTCTCAGTCGCACATGGCCTCTCGAGGGTGGGCAGGTTGGCAGGGAATCCAATGTGTGTGGGGCCCACAACACTGTAAAAATGCTTACATTGTGACACAAAATTTGAATGCTTCATATGCTAAGATATTGGGACAGAGGGAATACTACCTTGAAAACTCGCATGTTTTGTGACAGTGCGGTGCTCCCGCAAGATTTTCAAAAAAAAAGAAAGAAAACTCGCATTTTTCAAGACGAGCTCACTATTTTTTTATTATGCAAATATCATAAATATATAAATATAAAATGGTATGCAGAGTGTATACTTAAGGCCTCAATCGACCTTAAGTGGCCCTGACATGTAATGATGATGAGGGACCGAAAGGGCGACCAGAGGGGGGGTGAATGGGAGCAGATTAAAATTTATCGCAACCGGAAAGATCGGCTTAGTCCCGAAGTACACGCCCAACCCTAGAGTCCTAGGCACAGTGTAGAGTAGCTATGGTGGAGCTACACCAACACAAGAGAGCCCTAGGAGCAAACAAGATCCAACGCGGAAGCAAACACCGAAAAGCAGCACAAGAACCAGCACGGTATAACTCACTGGTTGATCCAACGCACAGTTTTGAACCGCGTCGGTTCAACCGATGAGCAGAGCCGGCAGCAGAAAGAAACGAGCACCGGTTGATCCGGCGTGGAGATTGACACGGCGTCGGTTCAACCGGTGTTAGCACACACCGGATAATCCGACAAAATCTAATCCAATCGCCGGTGAAGTTGTCCAGAGGGACTGCAAAATGACTTAGTGGTCACCAGTTTAACCGACGTTGTGAAAAGCCTATACGCCGGTGCAACGGGCCAAACAGCAAAACCCTAGCAGCTGAAAAACCTACTCACCAGTTGATCCGACGCATCATCTCACAAGCGCCGGTTTAACCGGTGATAAGAAAAAGTCTGCCCGTGCCCAGAAACGATTTTTCAGCTCGCGACTCTTGAAAAACTCGATGATTGATGGATCAAATCAAGTCCAAATGAGCTCAAATTTTGGGGAGATGAAGATGATGACTTCAAGAGCACATCCCCAAAAGATATCAACGAAAGTACTCACAGATTAAGAGGAATCGACGAGAATTGGAGCAAAAGCGGGGTTTTCTCTAAAAATGCGAAAGGCACAAGAACTCCGATCCTGAAGGGCTCATGATTCCTAGAAGTTTTGCACTAGGCAAGAGGGATTAGAATCACTTCAAAGAGCTCAAAGAACAACAACAATCTTGTGCACCATGGACACATAACCGGGAATCAAAAATCCATCACAAGGAAAGCACAAGACGTATGAGATCGAAACGAAATCAAAACCCCGGAGGGCACTAGGAGGATTGGGCCTCCTTTCCCGATCAATCTCAGTACAAAACCCTCAAGAATCCATGGCTAAAAATTCATCCCTAGAGTGGAGAGGAAGGGAGGAACAGAGGAAGGAGGAGGAGGTGCCAGGAGGGAGGCGGCGTGCTGTCTAGGCCAAAAAGAGAGAGAAAGCGGGAGAGGGGGTGAGGGGGTATTTAACCCCAACAACTCTCAACCCAAAAGACTAAACTACCCCTAGAGCTGAAAATAAACTAGAAGGCCCGTAGGGGCAAAACTGGAAAAGATACATGGACTCATCCGACGGCCGAGGTTCTTTCTTCGGATCGAAGTCTTCTCCGCGATGCCGCCATGTCGATGAAGATCCGGTCCACAAATTTGGGGGGTCCGCGAAACCCGGTGAGGTGGCCGGTTTTGTGAAAACCGCCAAAACTTCACGCGCGGGAAGATTCCCGCCTCCACGCCGTGGCCCTGGACGCCGTTCTCGCCTCGGCCTTCTGACGGCCCTAGACACCGCCCGACGCCCGTCACCTCCTCGCCTGCAACGAGGCCCTAGACGCCGTCGACGCCCGTTGCCTCCATCAGTCCCGAGACCGACGCCCGTGCCTCCACGATTTGGCGTCTTCAACCGCCGTTCGCCTCCTTGGTTTTGTGGCGCAAACCAAGAAACCCCCTTCCGTCGCCGCTTGTGCCCTCGATCCAGGAGTGGATGCCAAAGCTGCCTCCCGGCATGAGCTCCTCCACGGCAACTCTCCATCGACACTCGACGCCCGTGTACCTGCAACCAAAGACCAAGCGCACGATCACACCGCACGGTTGACAATTCACTTATCACAAGAAGGATAGAGTACTCCACATTCCTCAATCTCCTCCTTGATGAGTGCATTGTCAACACACCACAATCGAACCAAGAGAGAAACAAAAACAGAGAAGAACATGGTAGCAAGGGAGAACTTGAACAAGTGACAAAAGTTCGAAAGAAGCAAGAACAAGTCACTTAACCAAGCAAGGATCGATTCCCTCAGACAAGGGCAACGGCTCGACGCAATCGATCAAACACGGACATGACTCCTCAAAGACAGAGGCAGGGCTCGACACAGTCATGCCAGAAGCGGAGGGAAAACCAGGAGCTAAACAAAGCAGAAACTCCATGCATTTCCACCTTACCAGTGCAACTCTCACCACATGTATGCACTCTCAAAGCCCTGTGCTCAACAAGTTTTTGATTCTCTCAAAAATCAAACAATTTTCCCCCTTGTTTGATTACTAAACTTCTCCCCCTTGTTGGCACATGCACACATCAAGGCTAAACAGACCTAAAGCTCCCCCTGAAATTGAGACTCCCCCTGAAAACATGCTATGCAATGAATGCAATGCAGGAGGTGTAAGTGAAAGCATTCAGGGATACAATGATATGAGCAACAACTAGTCACAAGCACGTGTGCATCCATAAACAAGACCTGCATCTAGCTCAATAGGTATATCAAATCAGTCTAGAGATAGGCAAGTTCCAGTTTAGGAGAAATAAAAGTATCACCCTTGATCTAGCACTAGCAAGTAGGAAATGAAAAACAGTGCTAATCAAACTCATACAGGTGAGCCAAGAACATCCTAAGCATGTTGTAAACAATCATTTTGCAATCAACTTATATCAATCAATTTAACGCCAGGGGTTGAAAGCTTGTCATGCTTTACTTAGCAACGAGGCCAAGCCTATGCCAAGGGCAATCAGAAGCTTAAAGCACTCGTTTCAGTCATGCACAGCCTTGCACAGGTTCTCACAAGTGCAAAGTGAGCCGTCCCGAAAGCTCGATCAGTGCGACAAGCAATCCCACCTGGATCTTTCCATTCCATTTCAAACACAATTCAAGCAATTTTATCAATTTTAGATCATGTCAAGTATGAATTGCTGAACGAAAAACTACACTAGCATGAATGAGGTAGCAAAGCATATCAACAAGCCCTAACATGCTAGTAGCCAAGACAGGGTGACCATGTTTTCAAATTTTCAAATCAAAATAGCTTAACTCAGATGAAGTCATATACAGAGTGGAGCAAGCTATACATGATCACATTTATAAACTCACACTAGCAAGCACTAGGAGATCATAGCAATGTATACAAGAATACTAGTGCAAGTGAAGCAATGCAAGATGCATAAATGTACAATGCATATGCACAATGCAACTACCAAACCTAGAAAACGAAGAAAAAAACAAACAAGACCTACAAAGCTAACCAAAAAAAAGTCAGCGATCAAAAGGGGTAACAAACCCCAAGCTCCCCTCGCAAGCGAGTAAAAGTGTCCTGCTCAAGAGGTTTGGTTAGGATATCTGCGGTTTGCCTCCCTGAAGGGACATGAATCAAGTCTATGTGTCCTCTCTCATGGTTATCTCGCAGGAAGTGAAACCGGATATCTATGTGTTTGGTTATGGAGTGTAGGACAGGGTTCTTTGCAATGCTAATAGCGGACATGTTGTCTACAAAGATGGGAACCCTATCATAACTCAGTCCATAATCCTGCAAGGTTTGTTTCATCCAAAGGATCTGGGAGCAATAGCTAGCAGCGGCAACATACTCAGCTTCTGTGGAAGAAATCGCTACGCTAACCTGCTTGCGAGAGGACCAAGACACCAAAGATGTACCGAGAAATTGACAAGTGCCGGATGTCGACTTGCGATCCAACCGACACCCACCGAAATCGGCATAAGAAAAGCCCACCAAAACCAGAGAAGAATCCACAGTGTACCAAAGACCAAATTCAGGGGTGAATTTCAGATACCTGAAGATGCGTTTCACCACCTGCCTGTGGGAGGTGCGCGGAGAAGCCTGGTACCTCGCACAGAGGCCGACGCTGAACTGAATGTCTGGCCGCGTCGCCGTCTGGTACAGGAGGGAGCCGATCATGCTCCTGTACTCCGTCTGGTCCACCGCCTCGCCGTCCAAGCCCTCATCAAGCGCCGTCGAAGTGCTGATCGGAGTCGGCTGAGGTGACAAGTCGCTCATGTCGAACTTCCGCAGCAAGTCCCTGGTGTACTTTGCTTGATGGACGAACGTGCCCTGAGGAGTTTGCTTGATCTGCAGCCCGAGGAAGAACTGCAACTCACCCATCATACTCATCTCGAACTCCCTGGACATCTGCTCAGAAAACTTGGAGACAAGAGCGTGAGAAGAGCCACCAAAGATAATATCATCCACGTATATCTGAACTAATAGAAAATCAGTGCCAGATCGCATGAGGAACAAAGTTTTATCCACACATCCCATTTTAAAACCCTAAGCCAGCAAAAATGTTTTCAGTCTATCATACCAAGCTCTAGGTGCCTGTTTCAAACCATAAAGTGCTTTCTGAAGTTTATAAACACGATTTGGAAACTTGAGATTTTCGAAACCAGGGGGTTATTTCACATAAACCTTTTCTTCGATAAAACCATTTAAGAAGGCAGATTTAACGTCCATTTGGAAAACTTTAAAACCCTTAGAAGCAGCAAATGCAAGAAAAATCCGAATCGCTTCCAAACGAGCAATAGGGGCAAAAGTTTCCTCAAAATCAATCCCTTCTTTTTGGCAAAACCCCTGGGCAACAAGACGAGCCTTGTTTCGAACAACCAACCCATCCTCACCTTGCTTGTTTTTGAAAACCCACTTCGTTCCAATGGGATTACAAGTAGGTGGAGGCTCGACTAAAACCCAAACTTGGTTTCTTTCAAAATTTTCGAGTTCCTCATGCATGGCATTGACCCAATTAGAATCAGAAATAGCGTGTCTAATATCTTTGGGCTCAAAAGAGGCAACAAACGCTGAATGAGCAAAGCCAGCGATACTTGTTACCTTGGACCGTGTGACTCGCTCATTGAGGTCACCTAGCATATGTTGAGGTGGATGACGACGCTGAATGTGTCGTGGTGCTTCCCTTGTCGAAGTCGCCTCTTCCTCAACCAAAGCTGGTGCCTCCTCATGTGCAACTGGGGAAGGCTGAGTCACTTGCTCGATCGGCCCCCGGGAAGTGGATGTAGTCGGATCGGGGCCGTCATCATCGTCCGAGCTCGTGGCGGAGGTGACTGGGTCCACAGCACGCGTGGTAGCCTCAGCATCACCCTCCGCAGCTTCTTCCTCCTCATCTTCAAAGATGGAGGTGCCGAGCTCATCCTCTCCTGCAACTTCAAACACAGAAGCATTGCACGGTGCAGTCTCGTCGAAAGTGACTTCACAAGTTTCTCTGACGATATTGGAATCAATAAGCAACACACGGTATGCTCTAGAATGAGATGCATAGCCGAGAAAAATGCCATCAGACGAGCGAGACTCAAACTTGTCAAGATTTCCTTCTTTTAGCACAAAACACCGGCAACCGAAGACTCTGAGATGATCAAGACGGGGCTGGCGTCCAAATCGCAACTCATAAGAAATCTTGTGCATGAAAGCACGCAAGAAAATGCGGTTGGACACATAACAAGCAGTGTTAATCGCCTCAGCCCAGTACTTTCTAGGAGTTCTATGCTCATCGAGCATCGTCCTAGCCATCTCCACCAGCGTCCGATTCTTCCGCTCTACAACCTCATTCTGCTGTGGAGTGTAGGGAGAAGAATACTGGTGTTCAAGACCTTGATCGCTGCAAAAGGTGTCAAAATGAGCATTTTTGAATTCTGTGCCATTGTCACTGCGAATTGCTCTCATGGCCTGGGGTAGCTTGTTTTTCAACCTCAAGATCAAGTCTCGAACAAACTCGAAAGCCACATCCTTGATTCTCATGAAAAAGACCCAAGAATAGCGAGAAAAATCGTCCACGATCACAAGAACGTACTACTTCCCACCAACTGACATCACCCTAGAAGGACCAACTGTATCCATGTGTAGCAACTCTCCAGGGTGAGTGGTCATCACCTGATTAATAGGCGGATGAGAAGTGGCAATCATCGTCCCGTGGCGACACGGATGGCAAACAAGGTCCTTTTCAAACTTCAATTTGGGCAATCCTCGGATCAGGCCAAGTGAGCTAAGTCTCGACAACAAGTGAAAGCTCAAATGTCCGAGTCTCCTATGCCACTTCCACAGATTAGAAGAAGGACCAGCCAACAAGAAGCAAGAAGGGCCAAAAGGAGTTCCAGAGAAATCGACCAAGAAAACTCAGTCACGAGGAACGATCCGGCAAACCAGGTCTCCTCTGGAATCCAAAACTCGAGAACAACCCTCCTTGAAGCGAACTTCAAACCCCTCATCAAGAAGTTGCGAAATAGAGAGCAAATTAAAGCCAAGATTCGAAACCAAAGCAACCTCTCTCAGGGTGAAGCGATCAGAAACTCTAACAGCGCCAACACCACGTACCTTGCCCTTACCATTATCCCCAAATATGATGTATTCTTTGTGGCGCGTTGGGGTGAGGCTGGAGAACCATTTGTCATTCCCAGTCATATGGCGCGAACAACCGGAGTCCATGATCCACCTGTTCTCCAAGCCTCCAACCTGCACATCAGTAGTGTGACAAAGGGTGAGCAAATGTCTCAACACTGGGGTTAGCAAAGTGTGAAGCAAACCAGTGTCGAGCCATTTGCTCTACAGAAGGGTTAGCAAAACCAGGCAAAACGTATCCCCTATCCCGTCTACCGCGAGGCTGACGACCACCACCGCGAGGAAAGCATGGTGCATCGTAACCTCCTCCAAAGCCTCGGTCCCCGTGGTCCATAGCCGTACTAAGGACGACCAGGATCACGACCGGCAAAGCGACCACCCGCTGGAGCACGGTAACCTCCACCGTCTCCCTGTCCTCCACCTACACGGCGCGCCCTAGCATCTTGCCTACCACCACGCCGAGGAGGACCATGCACCCGAGCAGAGTACATGTCCGAGTTACGTCTCTCCTGCTCTCGCCTCACAGCCCGCTTCCTCCTGAAGCAAAACTCCTCCAGGTGACCTTCTCTGTCACAGTACTCGCAGTGATACCTCACCTCTCTCCTGGAAGGTGGAGGCCTCGCCTGCGGACGGGGAGGAGCAGCCCCCTTCTTCTGGGCAACCTGGGCTGTGGCAATAGAGAGTGTATCGAGGGGATTCCTCAGCTCATTGGGCTTTGGAACCAAAACCTACTTCTGTGGAGGTGCTTTCAATGGTTCTTTAAGCACACCATCCATGGGGTCAACAAGCGAAGGCTGCGTGCTCGTGCTAGTAGTGTTTAGAGCACTTGGAGCTCCAGCAGCCTTGCCGATCTTACCATACAGCTTGTCAAAGTCTGACTTCGTGTATGTGTAACCGACCCCAAAACCATCACCACGCTTAAACTGCTTGATCATCATGCCCAACTGCGGCTCACTGCTAGAAACCCAACTCAGAATCGCCCTAAGATATGTGTTCTCATTCTCCAAGTTGGCTTTCTCTACTGCAAGATTATCCAAATCAGAAATCAGACCAGCGCAAACATGACAATCAATAGGTGGGCTAGACTCCACGACCTTAGTATTCCCCAAAGACTTAATCAAGGCGTTCTTCTTATCTAGCTCCGACCTAAGCATGGGACAAAGCTTACAGGCACCAAGCAGAACATGCCTAGATCTAAGCTCCTCTAGCTCACAAACAACAGTGGCAAACTTAGACTGCAAAGAAGCTAGATCAGACTTAAAAATGGGACACTCATCGCATTCAAGCACATCACTAACAATGGGAGCGTCCTTAGCCAGTTCAAGCTCATGCTTGGCCTTAGCTAGCTCATGAGACACGTCAGCAAGCGAAGTCTTGGCAACATCCAAGTTCGCAACGTTCTCATCATGCTTGGCACGGAGAGCAACAAGATCATTCATGTGAGATATGCTGCCAGCGCACTCATCCTCACTAGATTTCTCTCTAGCACAAGCCAGCTCAGCCCTAACCTTTCTATGCTCTCTGGCTACTTCCTTAAGCAGCCTCTTCTGGTTGTCGAGAGCGGCGTACAACTCCCTAACCTCAGTATCAAGCAGGTCAATAGTGGAGTTTACCTCTGAATCACTCTCGGATCCAGGAGAAGAGCCGTCATGCGTCGGTGTAGCATGTCCACCTGGAAACGCACGAGTACCATTGGCCTCACCCGCCATGGTGCAGAAACCCTTGCACCGATCGGCCGCCAAGCAAAGGCCGATGAAGCCGGTGGCATCCTTGTCCCGCTTCTTCTTCTTGTCGTCGTCGTCAGAGGTCGGTGAAGAAGAGCGGTCGGTGTCGGAGCTCTTGTCGAGGTCGCTGAGCTGCGCCAGGAAAGCCTTCTCCCGCTTCTTGGCCTTGTACTGGAAGCGCTTCTTGAGCGACTTCTTGTCGAAGCATCCTCCCCGGTCACGACTGCGGTGCTTATGGCGCCGATGCTCCTTGTTCGAGCCTCCCTCGTCGCGGTCGCGGTGGCGGTATTAGTCGAAGTTGTTGTTCTGGCCACCGCTGGACTTCTTGGGGCAGTCGGCGATGAAGTGGTTCAGATCGCCGCAGTGGTAGCACCCGGGGTTCTTCTTCCTCTGCCTGTTGTGGTAGATACGCTGGAACTTGTTGATGAGGAGGCACAAGTCATCGGCGCCCAACGTCTCTAACTGCTCATCTGTAATAGAGGGCAAAGAGGCAAGAGAAAAGCCAGGAGCAGAGTTAGCGTTAGAGCTCGATCCACCTGGGCCAGTCACAAGAGCGATGCTCTTGGAAGGAGGGGCACCATTGAGCTTGGCTCGTGTCTGGTTATCCACCTCCGTGGCTTTGAGCTTGCTGAAAAGCTCATTCACGGTCAGAGTCTCATAGCCTGCAGACTCGATGATCGTGTTCACCTTGAGATCCCACACAGAGCGGTCAAGTGCGTAGAGCAACTTGAGGGCCTTCTCGTGCTCTGTGTAGTCAAGGGCATCAGCAGATCTGTTCGCACTGACTTTGTTCACAATCGATTGAAACCGACTGAACATGTCGCCAATGCTCTCACCCGGCCCCTGTGTGAAATTTTCGTATTCATGCCGGTGATTCTCGAACAACCTAGCCTTAACCTGAGGTGTGCCCTCGTGGTAGTTCTTAAGGCACGTCCAAACTTTGTGGGCTTCCTGAAAACCCTGGACGCGTGAGAACTCCGCACGAGAAACGCCAGTGAACAAGGCATTGACAGCCTTGGCGTTAGCCTCGTGCTCGGACACATGAAGAGGAGAGGTCCGAATGGCAAGCACCTCGTACGTCTGGTTCTTGGTGATATCCCAGATCTCAGCTCCCATGCTTTGCAAGAAGGCACACATGCGAACCTTCCAATAAGCATAGTCCTCGCCGGAAAACACTGGGATCTTACCAAGACTCGCCATAGTCGCCAAGTGGTTTTCGAACCGGTTAAGATACTGAAAACCTCAACCAGGCTCTGATACCAATTGAGGGACTGAAAGGGCGACCAGAGGGGGGGTGAATGGGAGCAGATTAAAATTTATCGCAATCGGAAAGATCGGCTTAGTCCCGAAGTACACGCCCAACCCTAGAGTCCTAGGCACAGTGTAGAGTAGCTATGGTGGAGCTACACCAACACAAGAGAGCCCTAGGAGCAAACAAGATCCAACCGCATCGCCGCCTCATGACCTCCCCTCCGTCGCGACACAGCTTTGGTCCGCCGCGCCAAAGGAATGCTCTGCCGCCGCCGCTCAAAAATTTGCCGCTGGTGCCGCTCAGCTCGCTAGCGCCTGCGCTGTTCAACTCTCGTCTCTTCCATGGGGAGGGAGGGGAGGTGACTGGAGGGAAGGTGAGAGGCCAATAATGGAGCAGCGGAGGGTGGGGAGCTGCC
The DNA here is from genome assembly GCF_016808335.1 of Panicum virgatum. Lineage (NCBI taxonomy): Eukaryota > Viridiplantae > Streptophyta > Magnoliopsida > Poales > Poaceae > Panicum > Panicum virgatum. The sequence continues at coordinate 4,800,160 of NC_053148.1, forward strand.
TGGGTGAGCTTTGGAAGGAGATAAGGCGAGATTTTTCTCAGTCGCACATGGCCTCTCGAGGGTGGGCAGGTTGGCAGGGAATCCAATGTGTGTGGGGCCCACAACACTGTAAAAATGCTTACATTGTGACACAAAATTTGAATGCTTCAGATGCTAAGATATTGGGACAGAGGGAATACTACCTTGAAAACTCGCATGTTTTGTGACAGTGCGGTGCTCCCGCAAGATTTTCAAAAAAAAAGAAAGAAAACTCGCATTTTTCAAGACGAGCTCACTATTTTTTTATTATGCAAATATCATAAATATATAAATATAAAATGGTATGCAGAGTGTATACTTAAGGCCTCAATCGACCTTAAGTGGCCCTGACATGTAATGATGATGAGGGACCGAAAGGGCGACCAGAGGGGGGGGGTTTGAATGGGAGCAGATTAAAATTTATCGCAACCAGAAAGATCGGCTTAGTCCCGAAGTACACGCCCAACCCTAGAGTCCTAGGCACAGTGTAGAGTAGCTATGGTGGAGCTACACCAACACAAGAGAGCCCTAGGAGCAAACAAGATCCAACGCGGAAGCAAACACTGAAAAGCAGCACAAGAACCAGCACGGTATAACTCACTGGTTAATCCGACGCACAGTTTTGAACCGCGTCGGTTCAACCGATGAGCAGAGCCGGCAGCAGAAAGAAACGAGCACCAGTTGATCCGGCGTGGAGATTGACACGGCGTCGGTTCAACCGGTGTTAGCACACACCGGATAATCCGACAAAATCTAATCCAATCGCCGGTGCAGTTGTCCAAAGGGACTGCAAAATGACTTAGTGGTCACCGGTTTAACCGACGTTGTGAAAAGCCTATACGCCGGTGCAACGGGCCAAATAGCAAAACCCTAGCAGCTGAAAAACCTACTCACCGGTTGATCCGACGCATCATCTCACAAGCGCCGGTTTAACTGGTGATAAGAAAAAGTCTGCCCGTGCACAGAAAGGATTTTTCAGCTCGCGACTCTTGAAAAACTCGATGATTGACGGATCAAATCAAGTCCAAAGGAGCTCAAATTTTGGGGAGATGAAGATGATGACTTCAAGAGCACATCCCCAAAAGATCTCAACGAAAGTACTCACGGATTAAGAGGAATCGATGAGAATTGGAGCAAAAGCGGGGTTTTCTCTAGAAATGCGAAAGGCACAAGAACTCCGATCCTGAAGGGCTCGTGATTCCTAGAGGTTTTGCACTAGGCAAGAGGGATTAGAATCACTTCAAAGAGCTAACCACAACAATCTTGTGCACCATGGACACATAACCGGGAATCAAAAATCCATCACAAGGAAAGCACAAGACGTATGAGATCGAAACGAAATCAAAACCCCAGAGGGCACTAGGAGGATTGGGCCTCCTTTCCCGATCAATCTCAGTACAAAACCCTCAAGAATCCATGGCTAAAAATTCATCCCTAGAGTGGAGAGGAAGGGAGGAACAGAGGAAGGAGGAGGAGGCGCCAGGAGGGAGGCAGCGTGCTGTCCAGGCCAAAAAGAGAGAGAAAGAGGGAGAGGGGGTATTTAACCCCAACAACTCTCAACCCAAAAGAATAAACTACCCCTAGAGCTGAAAATAAACGAGAAGGCCCGTAGGGGCAAAACTGGAAAAGATATATTGACTCATCCGACGGCCGATGTTCTTTTTTCGGATCGAAGTCTTCTCCGCGATGCCGCCATGTCGATGAAGATCCGGTCCATGGTTTTGGGGGGTCCGCGAAACCTGGTGAGGTGGCCGGTTTTGTGAAAACCGCCAAAACTCCACGCACGGGAAGATTTCCGCCTCCACGCCATGGCCCTGGACGCCGTTCCTGGCTCGGCCTTCTGACGGCCCTAGACGCTGCCCGACGCCCGTCACCTCCTCGCCCGCAGCGAGGCTCTAGACGCCGTAGACGCCCATTGCCTCCGTCAGTCCCGAGACCGACGCCCGTGCCTCCACGACTTGGCGTCTTCAACCACCGTCCGCCCCCTTGGTTTTGTGGCGCAAACCAAGAAACCCACCTTCCGTCGCCGCTTGCGCCCTCGATCCAGGAGTGGACGCCAAAGCTGCCTCCCAGCCTGAGCTCCTCCACGACAACCCTCCGTCGACACTCGACGCCCGTGTACCTGCAACCAAAGACCAAGCGCAAGATCACACCGCACGGTTGACAATTCACTCATCACAAGCAGGATAGAGTACTCCACATTCCTCAGATGAGTTTTGCCCCCAATGTGTTTAAGACTATGGGCCAGGCTTTAAGGTGTGGATTCCACTTGAAAATAATCTCTAGCTTGTGGTTTAGTAGTTTGGCGGAAAACAAAGAAGAATTTGTATTAGTGATGCTAGAGCCATAATCTTAAGCTTGAGGCCCTTGTCTATATCTTTTTGGACCTTAAGGCTCCCTCTTAAGTATATATTCGGTCCTAACTCCTAAGACCACCTTTTTGGCTTAAGAACTCCTTGTGAAACAGGTGCTCTAAGTTGAATATGTTTTTTTTTCTCTCCTAGCAGTGACATGACATGCCCACAATATATATGTGCATCATCAGTACATCACAATTCACACCTATGCATTTATCAGTGCACCTTCTATCACAAGCATAATGCATGCTTAGAAAAATATTGCCGCAGCTAGGTCTTACGCCGTCTCAACATTGCACCATGATTCGATGCCCTCTCAACTCCACAAATAATACCAGAGATCGTCTCGATGTTGATGTGATAATAATATGACTACCACCTGTAGAATATGTTCATGACTAATCTTAGAAATAGTGACATATATGGAACTTGTAATATTTGTATTGTGCGTGCTATAAAAAAAGTACGCAATTCTACCTATAAATATATAGGTCCATGACTCACAAATATATGCATTCAGCTACCTGTACTGTTGTCGTCCATGCATATGTTGAGAATTGAGATCTGTGCTGGCCTAATCTGAGGGCACAATGCTTTGCTTGTAATTGAGTTTTTGGCTTGTAATGGAGTTTTTGGGCAGTCGAGCTGCGCCCCCCCCCCCCCCCCCCCCCACCACCACCACCACACACACAATCCGCCCCTGATTCTCTATGTCCCTATCCTATTCTTCGTGGCAAAATAATTTGGCAAGTCGATCATTAGCGAAAAAGGTTCCCCAGTGGTACATCCGGGGTCAGTTCAATCAGTGCGTCCAACCAGCCAACAAAGTGGGATATTCTTTGGAAGGGAGAATCCTATTTAATATTAGCAATTCACATCTTGAGTAAGTTAACCATGTGTAGTATGCAATGGAAAGTAATGGCACAACAGAGGATGGATACTTATGACTCCATCAGATTTATCAACTACTAACAACAAGCAAATAAGTAATTAACCAAGTGCATTGTGCTATATATTTTGTTTCAAAACATTATACACGTACATGATAACCGTTGATTGTCATATGGCACTATAGATTTTGAAAACCATGCATTATGCATAGAGTTCTAGCTACCATTTCTAATAAAAAAAGGAGACGACCAGCAAGACAGTAGGTTGAAAAATAGTCAAAATTTTCAATTTTTTTAAATAACAGAAATTGAAAACAAGAAAAAATCATCCAGGGTGTGTGTGTGGGGGGGGGGGGATCAGTACAGACTTTCACCGATGGTGACTGCTATTAGGACATAAATTTGTTCGAATTTTTGAATCATGTATACACATACGTTCACATGTAGGCGCACCGCACTACTCAACTTATGACCATGAATGTACGCACGCCTCACACTGATATATCTGTGAAACTAATAAGCTCGTTGAAGTTGAGAGCCACCATCGGCGTGCTATCGTCGCGTTTATAGTCATAGTCATAGCCACATTAATGAGATCCATACGGGACGCCAAAAATAGTACTTTGATCCTTGATGGGTAGGGAATAAACCATCTCTGCATAAAATTCATCATGCCTTGCTTGACGAGGTATATATTATTATGAGCTCTCTTACAGTGATTGTAAATAGAAATGCTAATTTGTCTCGGTTGGGAAATCCTTATTGTCCCAGTTTCCCATCCGGGAATGCCAGACCGGGACAAAAGGGGGGTCCTTTTGTCCCGGGTCTGGCAACCGGGACAAAAGGTGCTGCCAGTGCCACGTGACTGGCGCACCCTTTTGTCCCGGTTGGTGTTACCAACCGGGACAAAATGTCCCTGTTTTTCCGTTTTTCTTTTCTCAATTCTTTTTCTATTTCAATTATACTTTTGCATTTCAATTAAACTTATATATTGGAATTCAGTGTGTATGATCTCCACTAATATATATATATAGTTACTTATATAATATTTGTCCTAGATAATTTTCATATATACATTAATTCACTTATATATATGTATACACATATCTATACATGTGAATTCCTTTACATATGAAAATGTCTAGGACCAATATTATATAAATATATATATATATACACATATATATTATTGGAGTGCTTATATATATAGTACATACATACTCATAAGTAGAAATTTAATACATACACACATATATATTTACTTAGGTATATTTGTTCTTAATTACATATATACGTGTATATTATCATATTTGCTGCGATTGTCAATATTAGATAGTCCATCATAGTAGAATCCGCCTTTTGGATCGAGGACTTGATCAACAATAAATCCGGACAATTGTTCTTGAATCGCCATAATCTTTTCCTCCGGTATGAGTTTATCGCGCATCTCCTCGACCTATGGAAAAAGGGGATAATTAATTTCAACTAATTAAAATACGAGTTCAAATATTAACAAGTTTTTTACTTACTTCCTCCTCCCAATCTGTCCAGGCCCTTGGAGGACCTACCAGACCATGGATGTTCTCGCATACATAGTATGTGCATAAATTAGTGCCTTGTTTCTGTCTCATACACTTTAAGAGAGAAGAAATTATTAGGTATTTACATGAATATATAATAAAACTAATGAATCGTGCAACGAATCATCCAAGTGCGTACCGCAAAATCTGTCTTGATCTTCAATTCCTTGTCAAATTTGCCTGGATGATTTTTAGCGAATTGTTTCCAAATCCTGTGTATGATTAGAACAATTATAGTCAAGTAACAAAGTGATTCAAATTATCGGTCATCGACGGAGTAGTGGTAGAATTTCTTTTTCATCATGTTAAGAAGATTTTCGTATTGTTCTGGATTTCTCCTCAATGAGTCCATAACCACGAGTAGGCTCTTCTCGGGAATTATGACAATTAGGACCCAATGTTCACTGCAAGATTATACGGAGGCAGTTCTTGGTAGTTAAGGTTTAAACAATTCGATTACAGAATAGAAAGAGTTAGACGGAAGGAATCACTCACACAAAGTTGTAAGTAAACAATATCATTTGCTTGTTGTGATGAACGCTTATGTACTTGAACAAGTTTTGGTATAGCTCATCGGAAGTGTCACGTAGAATCCTCCAATTACAAGTAATTGGGTCGATGAAGTCGAGGTGAGAGTATCCCTTTCTCCTGCAAGTTTGTATCTCCATTCTACATGATACCAAATAAATTAAGGGATCAGTATGTTGAGATCATGCAAAACAATACGTAAGGAGATTAAAATACTTACAGAACCCACAAGCCGACCATAGAGATGTCGAGGTCCTCCTGATGGAATAGTTGGTAAATTTCTTCCCAGTTTATCCATATAATGGCCTCCCCCCGTAAGAAATCGTCATCTTTAATCCTTGCGCCCTGCATGAAGATGCAATCGGCCATCACACGCATATAGTGCTGGTGCAGCTTATACATTTGTGTTGGAAGCACGAACACTACTTCGGGGGGTACAAGAGTTTTGCCCAGCTCATACACCCATTTGACGACTACATCGGCCTTTGGAATATCTTCTCCCCCTGCCATCTGAGCCGCCGTCAGGTTTGATTCTTTCAAAAATGTAACAAAGTCTTGTTGTTGCGTCGTCTGTCCCACAACGAGAGGCTCTATTGATTGTTTCTTTTGGGCTCCGAGCTGTGGAACGTCGGACGACGACGACTTATATTGTCTCTTCTTTTTCTCAGTAGTTTTGATAATTGTGCGTTCGTGGTCTGAAGGGGGGTCTCTCGAAATGAATTTTTTCTTATTTGCTTCGCACATTCCCTTAAAAAATTTCAAATCTATAGAAATTTATCACTTTCTCGGGCTCCGGCTTCGGCTTCGGCTTGAAGTGCTCTTTAACTCTTTCTTGAGTTATCCGATCGCATTCTTCAAGGCTCATGTCCCAGGGTTTAATAGGAGCCTCCTTGGTTTTCTTCTCCTTTTCCTTCTTCTTTGGAGGCTCCTTAGCCGGTGCAGCTACCTTCTTTGCCGGCGGTTGTTTCTGCTTCTTTGCCGGCAGAGGGGGTGACCATGGAGGCGACGGTGACGCTTGAGTGTTCATCGGCGCATGAGATGATGGTGATGGAGAATGTGCCGGTGAACTTTGCCGAGACAGTGCTGCCCTTGGGGAGTTTTGCGGAGATGCCGGCCTTGGAGAGGCATGCCGAGATGCCGGTCTTGGTGTTTGATCATCCGACTTTAGGACAATGTAGCGCTTATCCCATAGGATGTAGCCATGAATGACTTCTGCTAGTGTCCTCTCCCCATCGCCTCCAGAAATATCAAGCTCGAGCATCTCCCAACCCTGGCACACCTGCTCCACACCAACTCTTGTGTATCCTGGCGGAATTTGCTGCCCGTGGTACACGTCGCCTGGTTGGGTTGGCATGACGGTACTGTACGCAACAGTGAACATTAAGTTCTTAATGGCAGTCTGCAGGTCACAAGGTGTCCGCTGGGTGATCTCATCCACTGGAAATCGCTGCGGGGCCGTCGCTTCAACTGCGGCCTGGATCCCCGTTGGCTCGACAACGGTGATGTCTGTGGAAGCGCAGCTGCTTTTCCGCTGAGACAGATGATCGGCTGCGACATTAGGCTCTGGAGGCACCGTTTGTGCTTGTTGTTGCTGGCTCATTGGTATGGCCACTTGGCGTTGAACCTCTTCCTTCAGTCTTTGATCGTGTGACATGAGTCGTTCCTCTAGCCTTCGCAAGTGCTCCTGCTCATCATTCTTTCTTCTTTGCCAGCTTCTATATGATTCAATGTAATCCCTGAACCCATACTTTCACGGAACCACGCCTTTGCCTCTTGTGCGGCCCGGATGCTCTGGATTCCCAAGGGTGTAAGTCAGCTCGTCCCTCTCTCTAACCGGCTGGAATGTTCCCTCGACCGCTGCTTGTATGGCCTCCTGTAGTCTCTGGGCTGATCGCTGGATGTTTGGCCCATAGATGCAGTCACCAGTCAATGGGTCCAAGCTTCCCCCATGACCATAAAACCAGGTCCTTGACCTTTCAGGCCAGTTCATGGTCGCAGGTTGGATGCCTCTGTGAAGCAGATCCTGCTCCATCTTCTCCCATTTGGGTATTGCAAGCTTGTAGCCTCCTTGGCCTAGAGTGTGATGGTACACTTTCTTCAAGGCGTTATCTTTGGCCCTCTGCACCTTCTGAAGCCCAAGCTCTGAAGACTTGTATTCCACAAATGCATCCCAGTGACCCCTGAGCTTTTCGAGCTCGCCGGTAAATACGGGTGTGGTCCCGGTCTTGATATATTTCTTCGTCAAAATTTTCTTGAATGGTTGCAGCTGTTCGGCCATTTTATTCAGGGTCCAGCGCTTGCATATCTCTTCGGATTCAGCTGGAACCGTGATGTTTTTCTTAAGCTCCCACCAGAACCATTCTTTTTCTCTTTCGGGTACCGTATCCCGTTCCTCGCTTGGATTGGAAGCTTTCCAGAGCCTGAAGCTGATCGGGATGTGGTCCCTGACAATACATCTGGATTGTCTTATGAATTTTTTGGCGGCAGCTTCTGGAGCGATCGGTTCGCCATCTGGACCAACTTCCGTTATAATGAACCGCCCTTCCAGTTTTTTTGTTGGGCCTCGCTTCGTCTTTTTCTGCTGCAACGATGATCTAGACGGCTATAAAAAAAACATTCATAGTATTCATATAGATTCAGATGAAAATATGATTGTCACTATAAATAAGTATAGTTGTGATATGTACATTAGCACTTTGTTCAGCAGCAGCGTCATCCTGAATAGATGGTGGCTAAATTCCATCACCGGACATATTCAAATATATGTCGGTATTGCTACCATCATCAGCTTGTTCAGTGACATCTCCTTGACCTTCGCCAATCATATTCAACAGGAATTGTTCGTCTTCCGCGTCTGTGTATCGCGGGTCCATCGTAACTAAAATATGAATACAAATAAAACCCTTAAAAAATTCTCTAAATAATCCACATATTTAGATCGGTAACGATCGGAAACTATCGGAAACGATTCGGTCGGTATCGGTAACGATCGAAAACTATCGGAAATGATTTAGTCGGTATCGGTAACGATCGGAAACTATCAGAAACGATTGGGTGTTAGCGCGAGTTTGCGAGCTCGAGAAGTAATATAAATGACATAATTAAATAATAAATACATGATAAATTAAAGGCTTTAAATGATATAATAAAATAATAAAAACATGATAAATTAAAGGCTTCGAATGACATAATTAAATAATAAATACACGATAAATTAAAATCTTTGAATGACATAATTAAATAATGAATATATGATAATTAAAGTCTTTGAATGACATAATTAAATAATAAATACATCATAAAAGAAATTCTCTCTAATTCTCTATTTCCTTCTCTATTTCTCTATAAATTCTCTGTAATTCTTACTATATCTATATAAAATAAAGAAAACACTATATCCAGAATTGCATTCTAATAATGTCTCTATAAATCAATTCTACTTAATATATAATAAATAAAACAATATATCCATAATATAATTCTAAAAATATCTATATGCATAATTGAATTCTAGTTAATATAAAACAGAATTACATAAACATAAAATTTGAAAAGAAAAAAGAAAATGCGGGCGGCCACTATACTACTCACACAGGGCGGGGAAACCTAGGGGTGGCGGCCCTGGACGACGAGGCGGGGAGCTGGCGGTGCGGTGGCGCGCAACGGAGAGGGTGGCGGCGCGTCGACGTGCAGTGGTGGCCGCCAGGGGCGGCGAAGACGAGGGCGCGCGCGCGGAGTGGAGGCCGGGACGGCGAAGACGTGGTGGCACGAGGCCGGGGACGGCGGCGCACCGGTGAGCGGCCTGGTGGGGTTGTCGTCCAAGGCGGCCGGGGCGTGGAGGCGGCGGAGCAGGAGGCGTGATGGGAGACGACGGCGGCGCGGCGCAGATCAGGAAAATGCCCAAGTGTTTGGAGGAAGGCGGAGGTTAAGCAACATATATAAGGGGGCCCCCTTTTGTCCCGGGTCGTGGCTTCACCCAGGACAAAAGGTGTTTTTGGGCAGGGCGGTAAAATTCCCAGCCGCGGCCCACCTTTAGTCCCGGGTGGATCTACCACCGGGACAAAAGGGTCCGTTTTCCCTCGTTCCCACCAAATCTTATATTTGTTTTTTTTCTTTTTACTTCTCTTTTAAAATTGGCTTTCATTTGTTAATTCAGTTAATAAAATTATGATTCCAAAAATTATGGAACAAAATTTCTTATCTCTATATAAACTTGATACACGCAACAAAAATAATTAATTTTCATTCAAGTGATTGGGTCAATGAAATATCTAACTTTTTTGAAATCATATTTGTTATTTTGACCATGCAAAAATATATTAGGTGAACAAATTTTTTCAAACTGTTGCTTTTCGATAGAAAGTGGATTCTATCACGATATTAACGTTTAAAAAGTGAATTTTAGATAAAATTAAGCAATTTCATGATATTAATGAGTAGTGTGTGAGTTTGAGAGATAGTGTGTATATTAATGAGATTGTGTGTGTTAGTGAGAGAGTATAATGTGTTAATGTGAATGTAATTTCATGAAATAAATAAAATTAGTTGAGTAATCCATTATTGAATGAAAATTATAGTTGAGTATCCAGATAGAACCTTTATACTGCTCAAGCAGTCAAACATGGTTTCTTTCTCTTCCTTGCTAAGAGTGTAGCTGGCAGGACTTAAGTATTGTCGTCCATTATCTCGCTGTTGTGGATGTAAGGCATCTCATTCTTCCATACGTTGCAATTCTTGACGTGCTTCTACTGTATCTTTTGTCTTTCCGTACACTCCCAAGAATGCTATCAGGTTGACGCAAAAATTCTTCGTGAGGTGCATCACATCAATTGCATGACGAACATCTAAGACTTCCCAATATGGTAGCTCCCAAAATATAGATTTCTTCTTTCACATGGGCGCCATTCGTTTTCGTTCGGAACAGGTTGGCTACCAGATCCCTTTCCAAAAATAACTTCTAGATCTTTTACCATGTTGAAGACGTCTTTACCAATACGGTGCATCGGTTTTGTTCGGTGGTCCGCTTGGCCTTTGAAATGCTTGCCCTTCTTTCGTACCGCATGCCTGATGGGAAGAGTTCTTCGACCAATGGTCTTAGGTACACATCAATGTCATTTCCGGGCTGCTTTGGACCCGGGATAAGCACTGCCATCATGATGAACTTTTGTTTCATGCAGAGCCATGGTGGAAGATTGTACATATAAAGAGTCATAGGCCAAGTGCTATGACCACTGCTCATCTCACCAAAAGGATTCATGTCATCCGTACTCAAGCCGAACCTTATGTTTCTCGCATCCAAATCAAATTCAGGGTACGTTCTATCTATTTTTCTCCACTGCGACCCATCAGCGGGGTGTCTCAACATCGAGTCTTTCTTGCGTTCCTCTTTGTGCCATCGCATCAACTTTGCATTATCTTTATTTCTAAACAGATGCTTCAAACGTGGTATTATAGGCGAATACCACATGACCTTCGTAGGAACTCTCTTCCGAGGAGGCTCCCCCTCGACATCTCCAGGATCATCTTTTCTAATCTTGTAACGCAATGCACTGCATACGGGACATGCATCCAAATTCTCGTACTCGCCTCGGTAGAGGATGCAGTCGTTTTGGCATGCATGTATCTTTTGCACTTCCAATCCTAAAGGGCAAACAAGTTGTTTGGCTTCATACGTTGTGGCAGGCAATTCGTTGTCCTTAGGAAGCATTTTTTAACAAGTTTGAGTAATTCACCAAATCATTTGTTGGATACACCATTTGTCGTCTTTCATTGCAGCAACTCCATGGAGGTGCCAAGTTTCTTCAATCCATTTTGACAATCTGGGTACAACAACTTACGGTGGTCCTCTAACAACTTCTGGAACTTCAACCTCTCCATTTCACTCTCATAGTCTGCCTGCACATTGTGCAATGCCTGCCCCAGATCGTCGCTGGGATCATTTTCTGCTACATCTACTTCGGGCTCTTCCATGGGAATATCGACATCGAATGCACCGATTCCAGCATTCCCGGGAAAGTGGTCGTCAAAATCTTCTTCTTCATTGTCTTCCATGGTAACCCCATGTTCTCCGTGCTTCGTCCAACAAACATACTTCTCCATGAAACCATTTGCGAAAATGTGGCTGTGTAGGATTCTTGAAGATGAGTAATCCTTGTTATTGTTGCAATGAACACACGGGCAGCACATAAAACCATTGTGCTTGTTTGCCTCAGCCACAGACAAAAAATAATGTAGGCCATCAATGAATTCTTTCGAACGCCAATCAGCATTGTACATCCATTGTCGGTCCATCTGTGTTTTAAATAAATCGATTTGAATTCTTTACAAGTATCGAATAAATAAAATATATCAAACCTAAATTAAACTAAATGTAACATAACATGAATAATTAAAAGATCTGCAATATCCATCATACATCTTGATTAATTAAAAGGAGTACTTAATCTATTACATAACTTAACAAAGGAGTACTATACATGAAACTTAAAAATTCAGACAACAACACATAGGTTTTCAACCGTCCTTGCGTTGGAACGCAGAATGCTGTAACAGATTTCTTGCTTGCGCGGAAGAAGATGGCGGAGCTGAAACCTCCGAGTTTGTTGGTGACGAACCGTAACGCCGCAATAAATCATCAAAATCAAACAGAGATTCCTCGCCCCTTGCCATGCATTCTCTATATTCTTTTTCCAAATAACGGAGCGCTGCCCTATGAAAATCACTAGATTTTTTTGGACCGACGACCTACTCGAGTTGTGCCCTTCTCTCCAGAAGGACAACGATCACCCCCACCGGCGCTACTCCCTCCAGCTGCTGAAGCCATATTTTACTGAAAAATACCTTTATTTTCCACAAAATTATAAATTCTTACCATTACAATGCAAAAAATATTTACTATTACAATTACAATGATCAGATTAATAACTCTTGCAAACAACAATGAAATCATATAAAAAGATGAAATGTATCATTAATTGAAAGAAATATCTAATTAATTGAAAGAAATCTCTATAACTTCTAATTACTTTGACACCCTTCAGTTGCAGGAGTACACTCTTTTCAATATCTAGAAACCCTCTAGAAGAAAAATAAACCTTTATTTCTGAAAATGTATATGTCAGTAACCTCAACCCTGCGGTGAAGACACTGCCTTTCGGGGGGGACACGGTGCGGTACAAGGATGTCACCAATCGGCCAGTCGCAGCACCAATATTTACGATTAATAGGTATAGCACTTGGCACAGGCAGCGTGCTCGTTGATATGCTCTCAGTACAACAATGGCCATGCTGACTGCGTCAAATGCTGTCTTCTTATCAATCGGAAGTGCTGGTGATGCGATCAACCGATTCGCGACGTCCTTATAGCGCATCGTGTATCCCCGAAAGGTAGTGCCATCACCGTTGGATGGAGATTAACGATGTATACTTGTTTCGAAATAAAGATTTTTTTAGCTTCTAGATGGTTTCAATGTGAGCCTGAATAAATACATCACTAGAGTGTCAAAATAATCCATTCATAATACAAAAAATTCTAATATACTCATTTCATTAATTCATTCATGAATACAAAAATCAACTATCCACAATATGGTCATATATACAAGTACATCACATGAAGTGTCTACACTCATTCTAAAAATTTCTACTATCCACATACTCATTTAAATCTAAAAGAAAATCACACTTACATATGCAATCTAGCTAAATGTCCAAGAAATGTGCTAGCTACACATTTTCTCTATTTCTAAAGCATGAAATGAGCTATACAAGCCAAGGAAGAAGAGAAAAACAAGCCCCAAACCTTTAGCGCCGATGGATGGACGGGGAATCAAAGATCTTCACAAATGTGGTGAAGAAATGAGCAAGAACTTTTCTCTCCCGAGCCAAAAACAGCAAGAAACAAGTGAGCTGAATGGCTCGGGCGGGGGGAGAGGGATAAGGGGGCCAAGGAGTTTTGTCCCGGTTGGAGACACCAACCGGGACAAAAGGGGGGGGCCTTTTATCCCGGTTGGTGGCTCCAACCGGGACAAAAGGCTGCGCGGACCTTTTGTCCCGGTTGGAGCCACCAACCGGGATAAATGCCCCCCCTTTTGTCCCGGTTGGTGCCTTCAACCGGGACAAAAGCCCCCTCCCCCCCGCTGGCCCGGCTAGCCGTTGGACTCGGGACAAAAGCCACCTATTGTCTCGGGCCCAAAGGCTGTCGGGACAAATGGTCTGGAACAAAAGCTTATTCTGTAGTAGTAGTGAAATTACCAATGGGTACTTTCAGATACTTTTACCTTGAACTTTTTTCTAGCCGTTAATCTATGGAAAGTATTTATAAAAAATAAATTAAATTAGTATTCGATCCCACTTTTTGGTACTTGGTCTCATTTTTTGGAAGTATTAAGTACTTTATCCTAGGTACTTCTATGTACTTCCTAGCTTTACCACCGTAGGATTTTATTAGATGGACGGCTTCTACTTTTTTCAATCATTGTAAAATTTCTTATATATATATATATATATCCATTTCCTCACGACACAATTTATCAAAACCACGCAGGCTGTGTATGGTAGCTAGTTAAAAAGATTCTTTGCTCTTTGTGAGGAAAATTCCGAAGCCCTTGTTCCGTAGAAAAGCAGGAACAAAATAAAGAGAGTTATCCATCCTATCATATCCAGGCTAAGCTAGATGCCATTATATATCATCCATCTAACGTAGGCTATGCTGCTTTACCCAACCTCAAGATTTTGTCTACTCATGTAGAGCCTAGCTAGATTCATGTATACTAGGAAGGATAGCGCGCTTCGCCGCGCTCGTTCTGGCTGTGCTGCCGTGCATTGTAAAAATGATAAGCCGTTGGGTGGCTGTTAGCTTTTTTTTATCTTTTGAAATGCTGTTAGCTTAGTTTTATAACACAATAGGAATGATTCCTCAATATGTACATATACAATCGACAGAGCGTGATCACCAAACAAAAGAACAAATCAAAACAATGCAGTGTAGAACACTAAATTGCCTCTATGTAAACTTGAATACTGATTTCAAGGACCCACATATATTAAATTTATATATTTTTAGCATTATCATTGCTCTTCGAGTCAAAAGATGAGCCAATACAGAATTGGCAAGAAGCATCATAAATATGACTAATAAATCATCATATCCATTATTACTATGAATAATTCTTAATAGTTTTAAGGAGGCCTTTATGTCACAACTCTCCATGATAAGACTCTGCAATATTGAAAATTATTGAAGGACTCATGACTAAACCCCTCCTACTACTTGTATTTCAAGTTAGAGATAAGAAATTTGCAAGATGAGGTAACAGTAGGAAAAAGGTTGGAGAAATGTTTTCTCTTTCCATGTAAGGCAGCTCGGTAGTGGTTAAAAAGCAACCTCTCAGGACAATCATGGCCCCTCATCCATGTGAATGCTTCAATGTAGATAAATCTTCACCTGGATATAAGGAACGACAATGCAAGTTCCAATATTAATTGTATGCCATGTAAAAAAAACTGTAGATAAAATATCTAGTTGCCAAGACAGAGTTGAATAACCAGTCACTACATTTTGATGAACATATTCATGTCCACTTACTTTGTCCCATTGGTCATCGTTGGGTTTCAACTAATCTCACGATATGAACACATGCCACTTAAAGCACACCCATTACAGCTTGTTTTAGCCTTAACCTACAACACAATAACAGACAAACCATGATAAATGATACATAATGATGCCATAGTTACATATTGAAGGCATACCAGTGAATCATATAAACTCAACCTTCACGGGTCATCAGTTATGCCAGCAAAAGGGGAAAGAAATCAGAGTTACTACCCAAGCTGCTGGCTGAATCTTGCAAACAATCCCTCCGTAGATGCAGCTAGCTATTTGAACGAAGCCACCCTTGGTCACCAAATGGAAGAACCAGCACTACGCAAGTTAATTTCATTGCAATCAGTTTGGCTCATCGTCACCAATAAAGTACAGCTGACTACTATTCTAAAATTATCAGGTTGTATAAAAAAAATCTTTTAGAGATAAAGAAGCATGCCAATTTAAACATGCAACACAGTTAAGAGTTCAGTTGAGATAACATTCATACAGTGAGACTGTCATCATAGTAACAAAATGAGGTAGGGTGCTTCTCGCCAAAAAAATCAGGTAGGGTGCTTGAATGGAAGCATTAAAACTTGTCTGCACAAATCTGTGAAAGTACACATTGACAAATAACTAACCACTACTATTCTGGTGAATTGAAGCTAATATAGATAAGATGTATTAAGTGTGAATCAGGTTCTTTCCTATCTATGTTATACACCGAGAATTTGTTGAGAAATGTAAACATATATGTGAAATCAATCTATGAGTATAGATAAAAAGGTTCAGCTTAGAAACAGCTTTGTGAACCCATAATAATCTCGTTTTATTGTCTTTTATGCGGCCTGCAAGTACGCACCATTTCCTATCTGGCCTTCTGCATATCTAAAGAAAAGAGGAGCCCAGTGTAGTTAAACAATAAAAGACATATTTCTGTTGCTGAGGAGCTCCCTGCACTCCATTGCTCACCTGATATCATCACAGAATAAAACATAACTTAACAGGTAACTGGGTCAAGTCAGTTTGCACCGTTAATAAATTAGATAATAATAAGGAAATTCTCAACCATTGAACCGTACATTTACACGGCGGTTCACCAATAAAATAGAAGGCAATCACTAAAGATGAATGGTAAATAGCAAAATGAATAAAACCGACACCATTCCTCTAAACCTAAGCACCCAGATAACAACAAAGCTTACTTACATTCAGTTCTGTCATCTTCCCTGTTCCTGGGTCCTGAGTTACTGAAATGGATTTGTTGCTACTGGCCTTGTTCTGGTCCTGGCATCTGGCAGCAAGCCTTAGTGTTCATCCCATCCATCAATATTCTCTTGCTTTATGCTGAGAGTTTCTTTCACATACAACAGTATTCAAGCAAAGCAAATATAAAGTGTTCGTTGCATTTGCCAGCCATGTTATCCAGAGTGATCTGATTTCAGGACAGCTCAATGCTTGTTGCACACTACAGTGAGTGCTTTAGATTTGCAGTGGGAGTGCACTGTTGCATGATGCTTTTTGCAGGCAGGATCAGTATATGGCAAGTCATTGTCAGGGTTGTTATGATAACGGAGGAAAAGCTTCTGTGCTATCCCAAAGCAAACTGCCCAATTCGCCAATTCGGACGAACGAATGAGTACAGACCTACTATCCCGGCTAATGCGAGCCACTACATGGCTCCCGATGATGGCGGCCAAGCAAACAAGCGTCGCACGCCTGTGGGCGACGGCGGCGGCAAAGAAGGATCGCCTGGAGCAGGCAGCCCCCGCACGCAGCGGCCATGGATGGCCTGCGCCCTGCGCATGGAGGAGGCCGCCGCCGCTGCACACCCCTTCAGGCGACGCGCTCCGCTGTGTGGAAATGGCACCTCCGTACCGCCGGCCAGATCCGCCACCGGGATCCGCCAGGGCGCGCGGAAGCCTACGGCGACCGGGATGGAGTGAGAGGGGGAAGGGGGCGAGGACCTCGGTGGATGACGGCGCCGGAGGGTGAAGCGGTCTAGATCCGCCACCGGGACGCCGCCGATCGGATCCCCCACGCCCCGGCGAGGCGGAGCAAACGACGGGGATCGGAGCGGCGGCCGAGGGCGGCGACCAGCAGCGGGGGCGGAGGGCGGCAACCGGCGGGCACGCTAGGGTTAGGTTTAGGAGAGGGGGGAGGCCCAGGGGGGAGTGGGGGATGCTGGGAGGGTGTGGGGGGGTGTTTGCAAAAAATCGTGGACTACGTGTTTGAATAAAAAAACTTGAAGGGTCTATTTGCAAAAAAACAAAGGAGCGGCGTGGATCGACTGTTCGCGACAGATCAGACGGTCCGCGTCGAGCTATCTCTCCATGGCATGACACGTGTCGTCTTAGGAACGCTCGTTTGCTCATAGCTCTCACTCTCCATGGTGTATAATATTAAGAGTATATCAATGTTTAGAGGTGGACGCTGGAGTCAAAATAAAAGGCGAACCACTGTGCCAGCCCGAGTTTGCATTGTTCCCCAATTCATGGCCAGCATAGCCATAATACGACCATAGAACACTCAGGACAATTAGTTATCGATTTCCCATTATATTGTTTTGTATTGTCTAATTTTTGCTATCGATGCCCCACTGAGATATGGGCCCGCATGTGTTACTGACAATGGTGAATACGGATCTAGTGAAAATGCAATGATACGCAGGGAGTTATTCCATAGAAAGTCGAGCAAAGTTTTACATATACAATTTTGCTTGACATTATTGCGACCGAGTAAGATTGTGCAAATACATATCGCATTGCTTCCCCACTGGTCCATTATTATGTGTGCGCCCACCGGTCACATACGTACTTCACTTGCCCATCAATGCAAGACAAGACGTAATTTGATTCGGAACATCAAACTTCATAAATTTTGACGAACAGGTTCACTAAATTAATTATATGTATATTTAGCCCACATGAGTAACATTCGTATCCAAAGGAATTTTAAAATGGTATTGAAATTATAGCAATTGAATAAGCTATATATAGTAAAAGAAACTAATAAAGATCAAAATCTTAACTTAAAAGACAATAGTTTAAAGAAATACGCCATATATTTTTGGACCAAGGGAGTACCCTAGTGTATATAAGTATACTCCGTATTACACAGCCGTTGCCACGTACGCGAAGGTTTCTAACGGCCAACCTTAGGCTGCCCACAGCAGCAACCGGAATAGCACCCTCCAGTGCGCTTTTAGCATTTTGAGAGCTGCAGCGGGGTACTGGGAGGCGTCCGCAAAACAAGCGCACGCTCCCCGTTGCGCTATTCTGAGCGGGAGTGGCGGATGCCCGCTATCGGCGTGACGGCGCGGGCCCACACGCGTCCCTGCGGTAGCGCCTCCGCCCTGCTCGCCACGCCACGCCACGCCGGTCGAGCAGGCGGAGCTCGGCCGCGGCGCCGTGCTCGCGCGCCATGGATCTGGGAGGAGGGCGCGCGCCGGTCTGCGATCCCGCCGCTGCCAGGCCTTCGACCACCGCCGCGCGGGCGGGCCTAGACCACGGACGCAGGCCTCCTTTCTCGCCGCGGCCGGGCTCCTTCCCCGCCGCTGGAGGAGGGCACCACGACGGCGGCCATGGCCTCGTCGCCACGCCATGGCCGCCTCCACCCCCGCCTTGCCATGGTCGTCCGCCGGACCCCTACTCCACGCCGCCCGCCGGGAGGGAAAGGAAGACGGCCCGCGCGCGCCGCCGGGGCCATGGAGGACGGCCGCGCCGGGGCCATTGTCCGGCCGCCGCCGCGCGCAGGGGAGGGAGCTCGAGACAGGGAGATGGAGGGGGATGGCGGCGCAGGCCAGCTTGAGCAGATAAGATGGAGGGGAATGGCGGCGACGGTGCACCAGGACGCTGCGAGCCACCGTCTGCGAGGTCCACCGGGAGGATCCGCCCGCCGGCCTCGTGGCCGCGCGCCGCGGCCCGCGCGGCTCGACTCGTCTCCGTCTGCCGTCACTACGCCTGCGGTCTGCCTCCGCGCGCCGAGCCGCCGCGGCCGGCCAGCCCCGCTGCCCCGCGGCGGAGCTCGAGGAGACCGCGCCGGCCAGGAAAGAGGAAGGGAGGAAAGCCGGCAGGCCACCTCCGCCCCACCGCCGCTAAGAGCTGCGCAGGCCGGCGAGCTCGGGGGGCCAGGGGGTGGCGAGCTCCAGGGGGCGGCGGCGCCAGAGGAGGGGTGGCGCGGCGCGGGTAGGAGAGAGAGAAGAGGGAGGAGAAAGAGTGGGGGTAAAAAAAGATAAAAAAATCTAAGATGTGGGTTCCGTTTCTGGTAGTTGATGTAGAGTAGAGGTATAGAGGATAAATAAGTACGGAGAAAAAGTATATAAAAAAGAGAAACTCGATAACTAGGTAAAAATATTTCAATATAAAAGACCACGAACGCAGACAGGCCAGCGCGGCCTGCCAACCAACCCGGGCTCATCGGCAAGATGCGCGGCAGGGCACTGTAGCTAACTGCTCTGGACGGGCCGACGGGGGCGGGGTGGGGCGGGAAGCGCGAGGCGACGGACGGAAGGGCGGATCACGGACGGACACCCCTGCAGTGCTGGCCACGCCGTGCATACGTACGCGGCCGGGGCAGCGGCGGCAGCAGAGCGCTGCCGTGCCTGTGGCGTGGCATCCGGTGGCTGCCGTGGGCTCGCCCGCCGCGGGAGCAGGCCGCCGGCCGCGGCGGCCGGAACCCCGAGGAGCACGTGTCGACCGCTGCCTGGCCACCAGGGGCACAAAACCGCAGCGCAGAGGCCCGCTCGATGCCTCCTCTCTCCCAGCGTCCCCACTCCAATAATGGCGGCATGGCGCGCGCGAGTAGTAAACTAAGGCCCTGTTTACGGTCCCACCCTGTAAACACGCAAAAAAAACCGTAAACACATTAAAGTGAAAAAAAATCTTGCTAATTTGAAATACTAAATGAAGTTTATTTACAAAACTTTTTGCATTGATGAGCTGTAAATCGCGAGACGATTCTAATGAGTCTACTTAATCCATGATTTGCAACAGTGATGCTACAGTGACCATCCGCTAATTATTAATTAATCATGGATTAATTAGCATCATTAGATTCGTCTCGCAATTTACAACTCATCTATGTAAAAAGTTTTGCAAATAGACTTCATTTAGTACTTCAAATGATCAAGATTTTTTTACAAATTTTTTTTGCAAAATGAACTAAACAAGCCCTAAACCAGATCACTCCAGGCGTATCAGTGCCGTGCCTGGGCGTCGCCCACTGCCAGCGTCGCGCAACATGCCAACATGTGGGCATCCGCTTTGCCATCGGAGAGCTTGCCAAGCAAACGACGACGCCCCAGCGAGCGCTCTCCTGTGGCTACAGCGCGCGTCGGCGGCAGCCATTATCACAGGGTGGAAAGAAGACCGCCTGTCCGGGGGCATCAATGATCGATGCCAAAGCCCAAACACGGTTCGTCAGAAAGCTGCTCCAACGCAAGCACGTGCTGGTCAGCACTCAGCACCGAGCCACAGGAGACAGGACCAGCAGTGCTCTACTGCTGCCTAAGAGTTCGTAGCATCGCTGCATGCATCAGCGACCAGCGGCGTGCAGAGCTGGATCTTTGGCCGAACTGGCAGCGCAAAAACCTGCCGGAATAGCGTCAGGGCTACTCCCTAAACGCTGGGCCTGAACCCTAGCAACTCCAGCTACATGTTTTTTTTTGAAGAACTCATGGGCACAGTCGCACAGCCAGCCGCACCGTTCACTTGTTCTGTGTCCAGCTCGCTGAACGCTGAAGCTGTACGCGGCAGGCGCAATTCAACCTGTCAGAAGCCAGAACCGGGACTTTGGTTGTGGGGGTTCTTGGAGAAGAGAAAGCACGCAGCAACCCCAGTATAGTCTTTTTTTTTTTTGATAAACGTATGCAAGAAGCATACGGGACCTGTATTATACTATATCAAAGTTGTACACAGTACTGAACCAATACAGGCACCTTCTCGAAGAGTACAAAGGGGACAGCTGTCCACACCATCTTACACAAAAGACCTTGCAAGAACAGAAAAA
This sequence comes from Panicum virgatum, assembly GCF_016808335.1. NCBI lineage: Eukaryota > Viridiplantae > Streptophyta > Magnoliopsida > Poales > Poaceae > Panicum > Panicum virgatum. The sequence goes on from NC_053148.1 coordinate 4,821,131, forward strand.
TACAAACAAGCCCAGAAGATCTTTTGTGCTTGCCAAAGTCGTCGCTCGCCGCCGTCGCCGTCGGACACCGCCATGGCCATCGACAGAGCAGGGTAAAGACGACAAGGACCTCGCAGCCCAGGTAAGAAGGAGCTCCATCGCACGAAGGCTTTTGCACGAGCCGCAACAGAATCGAATCACGGAAGCACATCGGCTGGGGACACACCCCAAGCTCCTCCCACCATGGATCCACCTCTTCTGCCGGCGAGAAGCAGGAAACAAGAAGCGGACCAACCACCACACACCCAGCAACCCAACAGCCAGCCCTCTGTAAAACTCCACCGACCCCCAAACCATACATGGTTGAAACGTCGAGGAGCAGACTCCTGTACACGAGCTGACGGGAACCGGAGCTCCAACTCGGTCTCCAGATCCAGCGAGCTCAAGCCTCACAACCCCGTCGCCATCACCGGAGCAAGCGATAGCGAAGTGGAGAAAGGGTCGGAGTACCTTATTCCACCATGGCCGCGCCGCCTCCACCTTGCAAACGCTGCCGGGAAGACAAACCCTAACCCTAAAGGGACCTACTCTACACCACCGGACAGAGATCCACACGTTCCCCTCACCTCCGAGGCCCAGAAGGCCACCGGAGGCGGAGGAGAACGGCGGTCTCGCCGGTGGGAGGACAAGGCACCCGCTTTCCGCCTCTCTCAACTGTAGCGACGGGAGACTTCGCGAGAGCCCCCGTGGGGGAGGAAGTATCGAGGCAGCGATTTAACCCCAGTATAGTCGGCCATTCGGGCTGCCCAGCACGGAACGGCCTGGGCCTAACTCGGCCCGACACGATTAAGTCCATTTTTCTATTCGGGCTGGGCCGGGCCAACCCACATGCTGAGACATGCACGGGCACGGCACGATGGCTTGTTAGGCGTGTCGAGCCGGCCCGATTGCCTAAATGGGCCCTGCGTGCCGCGACGCCATCCTCCATCGGCGCGCCTCGCCGTCATCCACCCGCACGTGGCCGAGCCTCGCCGCCATCCTCCACTCGCGCGTGCCTGTGCCTCGCCGCCATCCTCCACTCACGCGTGCCTGTGCCTCACCGCTATTAATCCTCGCACACCACGTCTCGCTGCTGTCCGGCACCCCCCAGCCCCGCCCCCAGCTGTGTCTCGCCGCTGATCCGCACACGCCCGGCCTTGCCTCGCAGCGCGAAGCAAGGAGGGAGAAGGGAGTGGTGGGCGGCGGCGTGGAGAGGGGGCGGCGCTCTCCGCCGCACAGCTTCGAGAGGAGAGGGGACCAGCAGTGTTTTGGAGAGGCGGCGCCGGGTGGCTCGAGGGAGGGAGAAGAGAGCGGCGGGGCGTGGCGTGGTGGAGGGGGGGTGCCGGCTTTGACGCGGTGGCGCAGAGAAGGGGGCGGCGCAAAGAAGGTTTGGCAGTGGCAACTGCGCCTGAGGCCTGGGCAGGACTACAGGGAAGTTAGGGTTTGGAGGGATTGAAGTAGGCTTAGGGGTGGTAATGGGCCATGGCCCTAATGGCCTCTTCACAGTCCAATAAAGCCCTTAAAATTTTTAGTTCAAAAATACATATGTTTAGAGCCCGGCCTTTTTAGGGCCCGATCCTTAGATTTTCTAGTTCAAAATGTTGGGCCCTTTACCACCCCTAAGTAGGCTGGCTACTGGTGTGCGTGTTTTATTTGGCCAGCTGTTAATCGGGCCTTTGTGCTCGGGCCGGGCTAGCCCACGTGCCGAGGTATCGGCCCAGGCACGGTCCCATCACCCGTGCCAAGCTGGCCCGGTCCCGATTAACTTTATGTCGTGCCGTGTCATGTTTGGGTCGGGCCAAAAAGTCAGGCTATGGGCCGCCCACGGGCCCGGACTGGATGGCCAACTATAAACCCGGGCATGGAACGGACCCAGGGCCGTTCTCCGCTGCTGGAGCAATTCCTGGATGGCGGAGCAATTCTGAATGAATCAGGCCACTCTCCGGCGCTGAGGTGTCAACTACCGAGTCAATTCAGCTCACCTTTCTCCATCGCTGCATCCTCCACAATCTTCTTTATACCATCAGGAAGCAATCCTCTCAAAAGGCTTGAGACCACAATCCCAGAGGAATAAAAATCGACTCGCAATAAAAAAAAGGAATAAAAATCGGAGTGAGGTGTCAGCTCTCCAGTGGCCAGAAATTCCGGTACAAGGGAGTTCCCACTGGTTCAGTGGTACAATTTATCGGTGCTGGACGGACTGGATCAAGGAGGATGTTGGTAGGCTTCAGATCTCCATGAGCAACTGGAAGTTCAAGTTTAGCCCGATCAGACTACAATCTGCAAGATAACAACGTATGGCGGACACCTTAAACTCTGGACCTAAACAGGGCATGGATGGCAGGCATCATTGTCTAAGGCTACAGAGCAAACTTGCAACGATTGCATGGTACACTGTTACAGCTAGTTCTAGTTGAATGTTAAAGCCACACGGGTTCCAGAAGTTGATGAGCAAGGAAACTACAGAGTTATTCAGCTCGTCAGGGGCTTTGGTAAGAGAGGCAGAGGGCAGAGGCAACGAACTGATATTAGTGGCGGGGAAGCACGCAGCAACCCAACAGGTTATTACGCCAAATTCTGTTGCTGGAGCCATTCCTGGATGGCGGAACGAAGAGCGCGATTGGGAATGAGCTCGCCGTGTTCGAGTCGCATGTTGGTCATCGGAGACGTGTTGTGGCCGCTGTCGAGCCAGCTTCTGATGGCCTCAGCTTCGTAGGTGAATCCGTCAGCTGCGATATGTGGATCGCTCATGATATCCTGAAATATGACCACAGAAGTAATGGTTAGTCATCAGATAAAGCTATACTCATGCGATGCTTAATTTTTTTTCTTTTCGCAGAAAAAAAAAGTAGGCAACACACTTAGCTCAATATCAGATTCTTCAGTGCTACAATTCATACATCTGTTCACGAACTGGGAAAAGCGAGATGAAGGCACAATAAGTCCATCTTATACACACCTGAGATATAGGGCACACGAAATATGAAGGTGTGCAGTTTTCATCTGACACTGGCCTAGAAGATGAGGCTGAAGGTATACTCGTCGCAGCATCCCGCATCGCCTCAACTACTCTCCACACCTCGCCTGAAAGATCAGGACGGCACCTCCGGCTCAGCTCCATGCAACTGAGAGCAAGGTGTGCTAACTGCTGCACGTGCACATCGGGCCACTCTCCTGCTGTGGAATCAACTACTGACTGCAGGTCACCTTTCATCATTGCATCCTCCACAATCTTCTTAATACCAACAGGAGGCTTTCCTGTCAGAAGGCGCAATACCACGATCCCAAAAGAGTAGACATCAGAATGAGGTGTCAGCTCTCCAGTGGCGAGAAATTCTGGGTCCATGTACAAGGGGGTTCCAACTGGATGCATTGTGTGATAAAGGGTAGTGTTATTGGTGCAGGACTGGATCAGGAGGCGAGAGATACCGAAGTCACTAAGCTTACTGACTAGGTTAACATCAAGAAGGATGTTGGCTGGCTTCAGATCACCATGAACAACTGGGTGTGGTTTATTCTTGTGCAGAAAGATCAGTGCTGAACATATCTCTGCAATAATTCGGGTGCGAATCTGCCATAGCAATGTTTTCCTTTTATCTGCACACACGAGAAAATCTTCAAGACTTCCATTTGGCAAGAACTCATAGACAAGTGCAGATGATTCTGAGCATGCTCCCAATAGAGTTACGAGGTGAGGGTGCCTCACCCTACTCAGGATAGAAACCTGCAACAAAAATCCAAAATAAACTACTCATCATTTATAGAGTGAGACATCCTTTCAAAATGCTCTATTCTAGTTCCAGTTTTGAACAGGAAAGGAGCTAGAGATCAACTCTTTTTTTCAGTGACATGGGTGAAGTAAGATTTCAGGATGAGATGCATAAATTACCTCTTGCTCGAACTGTGACCTTCCCTGTAAACAATCAGGTTTTAACACCTTTATTGCAACTGTCATGTTCCGGAGGATACCTCTGAACACACATGCAAACCCACCTTCTCCAATCTTCAGTGAACTACTGAATTTTTCAGTTGCAGACTCCAGTTCAGATGATGAAAACTCAGAGTACGTTGATGTAACCAAAACCGAATGCATTTGCCCTCTTCTCTGACATAACTCTTCAACCTCACGAACTGCACGATCCCTGTCGTGTAGCAAGTGTTCATGCTCTGATAGAAGCCAGTCATATTGTTCTCTGGATTCAGAGAGCTGGCCTAGTAGACGCTCATTACGCTCATTGGCCTCCTGAAGTCTTTCAATGACATCATCATGTTGTATTTTAAACCGTTCCAGTTCTTGTTGTGCCCTTGAAAGGAACTCCTCAGTTTGTTTCCTTTGTTGGACTTGGTTTAAATACGAGTCCTCCATTGTTCTAGCCTGAAAATTTTGAAACACGACCATTCATATTCATAGCATTCAGATAGATGGCTTTTGACTGCATATAACATGATAGCCTACTAATTTTCTTATAAGATTTAGCTGATAACATCCTAGATTTTGTAAAGAATTTTTTTTTCTTCATATGGCTGCCATGGGTTTGGCACGTCAAGAGTAAATGCAGTGGTAGTGGTCTGTTGCAAGCTTGCCCATCTCTTGGAGCAGCAGTAGCGACATAAGAGAAGTTTGTTCTGTAATTAACACGATCAAATTATTGGAAAAGAAATGATTGGATGAGATATCGGCCTCCGATCGAGATAAATTATCTTTGGCCACAACCACAATGAATTATTTAGAAAATACTTCGGCAAATCCTGTTCAAGATTTACCATGCGTTCAGATTCGATACGCCTCAAACGCTCTTCAGAAGCTTCCTTCTTGAATATTGCAGCTTGTTCCGTTGCTTTTTGGAATTTATGCAAATCATCTTCTGTACAAAATTCTCCCTGGAAGGACCATTAAACAGGTCTTCATTTTGGATAGTATATCAATTGGAAAATTTGATGCTACCGTGAAAATGGAAAATGGTCTCATATGATTGCCAATCTGCCATAGGAATATAAAGAGTGTTCTGAACTTCTGATGCAAACTTGCCCATTTCTTGGAGTAGGAATAGTAAGAAGTTTGTTTGTGTTTCACAAGTTCAAACTATTAGATAAAGGAATGACTGGATGCTAATGTTGGGCATCTAATCGGAGATAATATAACTTGTTGCTTCAAGAAATTGTTTAGACGACAAGAGTTCAGTAACTCATGTTACAGAGTTACCAGTAGTTCCGATTCTGTACGCCACAAGGGCTCTTCAGAAACTTCCTTTGTGAACATTGTAGCCATGGCCTTTTGGAACCCATGAACATCGTCTTCTGAACGAAAACCTCCCTGAAAGGATCACAGTATAAGTATACTTAAACTCAGAATAATGAAGTCAATTGCATAAATGGATATACCCTCTAAACACCCACGTCCCATTAGTTGCACCTTGAAATAGTAAGAGACTGAGGTAGGGTGCTTATTGAATTAGACTTGCAGAAGAAGGAAATGATTGACAGTCTATCAAAGGAATTAGACTTACAAACATCTTTTTGAAGTACTCAAGATCAGCACCCCCATGACCCATCTTAATGCGTGCTTCACATCTAGAACAACAAACAAAATGTCACTTCAAAACAAATCATGTCAAGAAGGCGAAAAGAGAACTGGAAAGCTACCTCCTTAAGCCATCAAGTATTTCCAGATTGTTTGGGTCACACCTCAAACCCTCTTGGTAAGTTGCCATAGCATTTTCATAATCTTCCATCAGGAACTGAACTTTAGCTTTGCGCACATAGCCCTTCAGAAAAGTAGGATCCAGTTCAATGCATTTCTCTGCATCCTCAAGACCTTGAGGTAAAGCTCCCAGAGAGATGTAGCATTGAGCTCTGTTGCTAAAAATCTGAAAGATCAGATATTGAAGACATCAAAACATATTACTATAGCTATAGAAGACATCAAAACGCATTACTATATCTGAGTGTGCCAAGGAGAAAAGGGGAAGCTTGGGACATGCATGAGTACATGACAATAAAATGAACAATGCATGCCAAATATGCCTGATCATAAAGGGCATATTTGATTTACCATGTAAATTTAGTTTTGAAAAAAATTGCTCTAATTTAGAAAGACGTGAGATTTTACCAAGGATCTATAGTCCTATATTTATTTGAGAAGGAAAAACAGAGTAATAGCCAAAATGCTTACTCTAGGATCCTTTGGGTTCATTTTCATAGCTTGAGTGTAGTGCATTGCTGCTTCATGGTATTTCTTCTGCTTGAACGATTCATTCCCTGCAATGTTTTTGCACACTAAGCAGCAGTTGTATATCACAATCAGATCTATGATGCTTAAAAAACACAGATTACTAGGAACCGTATGCAGTATCTACTTCGACCCTTTCTTTTGTGCTCTCTGTCGTTCGCTCACATGGGAACCCTCAGATGGCATAACCTGCGTTCCCCATTATTCAACAATGCCGTGATCTAGCAGCACCCAAACGGCCAAATTAACCTCTCTCACGGTGGTGGTCGGCGGCCTGGCCCCGTCGCTCCTTCTCATCCAGCTCCTTCCTCTTGCTCTCCGCCTTGCCGAGCCTGTCAAGCGTCTCCTCGCTGTAGTGTTCGGCCAGCGACTGCTGCAGGACCCTGACTGCCGCCGCGTAGTCCCCGGCGCAGCCCGCGAGCTCGAGCAGCGCAGACGCCTTCCGCGACAGCGCCTTCGCGATCAGCTTGTTGTCGGCGCTGAGCTCCCTGCCGCGCCTCACGGCCTCGTCGCAGTCCCTCACGCACTCCTGGTACTGAAAAAAATTCTCGAAGCGTCGTCAGCGGCCGCGCCGCCGGCGAGGGTACATAATGGAGCGGGGTCGGGGAAGCTGGCGAGAGATACCTTGCCCATGTGGAAGTAGGCGGCGGCGCGGTTGGTGAGGAAGGAGATGTCGCTGGGGTCGAGGAGCGCGCCGCGGGTGTAGTGCTCGACGGCCGTCTCGAGGAAGGACTTGCTGTAGGCTTCATTGCCGGCCTCCTTCGCGCGCCGCGCCTCCTCCGCCGCTGCGTCCATGGCACGCCCGCCTCCCTCGGGATGGTCGACGGGTCGACGCTACGGCGACCGTCAGTGCATTTGGCTGGTGCCCGCGGGTTGATGGCAAGGATTACATTATCGGCGATACAATATTTATCAATGAGCTCCGGTAACGATAATCGGTTGAAAATCGGTGAAAAATCGCCAAAACCGATCGGTAAAGAGACCCAAATTAAAAAAAACGAAAATCGACAATTTATCGTCGATAATCAATGCAAACCGAACGATTTATCGCTTCGTCTACTGAAAATATATTTTGGCAGTGAAAAAAATATAAATGTTTGATAGCATTTAAATTTTTAGGTTATGTATTGTATTATATTAGATAAATTATACATATATGCACAATTTTGCACTTGAAGCCAATGTCAATCTTCTCTTCATGTTCCCAAACTAAGTCCTGATTATCAGACATTCACCTACAAGAGGGAAATCGAACCATGTCTGTGTCAAAATTATGCTACGAATAAATGATACTCACTCTTAATTTGTACCATTTAGGCATACAATATAAAGTAAAGTCATGCACCTTGTTTTCCTATTTAACATAGCATATTGTACAACAATAAACTTTTCTCCGGGACTAATATCTAAAACTGTAGCCTAGATTTTAGATCTGTGATGCAACCAACCATCCAAGAAATATTGTATACCAATGTAGTATATTTGGCCAAATCGGTGAGTAGAAATACAAAAGAAGCTGACCTGAACTGAAAATCATCCGACACAAATCGATAATCAATGATTTACCTCGATTATCGACGCCACGATCACAACTCCCTCGCTCCCGGCTGCAACATCATCGATAATCGCCGCATATATATCGATTATCGGCCTTAATCGCACGAAAAATATTTTTTCCCTAAGCAAACAATTGTTGCTTTCAACATGTGACAACACTCTGGAATCAAGAGAAGGTCTAGTTTTTTATAAAAATAAGTTCTCTACTTTTTATGAATTTTTTTAAATTTTTAAATTTTCCATTGAAATCCACCGAAATTTCAGTCGGTTTACGTTTTCAGCTAGCATCGGTAACGATAAATTTCACCGATAATCGTGATTATCGAGCGGTTTTGTATTCCATGGTTGATGGTGCGGCGGGCCGGCGGCGACTAGGGGGGAGCGACTGGACGAGACCCTTGCCGGAGTTTGGGGAGCATCTGCTCTGCGCGGCGGTTTGTCTTCATCTACTGCCAAGTGGGACCCTGGGGAGAGGGAGTGGGTCCACCTCCTCTGTGCAGCCACGAGCCCACTGTAGATAGCAGCAGGTCCTACGGCTTTGCTACTGCAGTTCAGAAAGAATCTTTTGCGTACAACTATCCGCTTGGGCTCGATTTCTGGGGAAGAGCTCCGCCCTCTTCCGTGCCATTTTTCAGGACGCCCGTGGCATTTACGTTTGGTAGGTCCAGATCATGGCACGAAAAAAATAATTACCATGGCAACACACCGTGATATTTAACTTTTTAATGAAACAGGAGGGAAAACTCCTAAGTTATATACATAAAAAATGAGAAAAATCTTTACAACAAAGTCTCAGGAGACAAAAGCGATTGGAGAAAATATAAGCGATTACACAAAGGCTTCTAACTATTCCAACATAACAGTTTTTTGTTTTGTTTTTACTCTTATGATAACTAAGGCAAATTTATTCTTGAAGTGCCGGAGACAACCAAGTTATAGGAGGGCAAAAGCATGTTTCTTCTCCTGAGAAGTTCCCTAGTATTGAGCGTATTCCAATGTAAGAGCCAGAAGAAGACTTTGTGTTTGTCCTGACAACAGAATTTCTAGAGCCATCGAAAGAGTGGATGTGTTTGCATATGCCCAATTAAATGAACATAGGCTTTAGAGGAAGAGTAGAAGGGAGAGCAACATATATAGGACCAAAGGTTTTTGTCTTCGGAGTCAGGTAGGGCGTTTAAGTCCTGTGCTAGCTCAAGGAGTTGCTGGGCAGCCACAAATTGGGCAGAGGAAGATGGAAAAGCAACGCAGGTCCTTCAGCACACCGTGACATCTTGATGAATGATGAGCTAATGACGTAGTAGGATGATAGAAGGCAAATATGTCTTTTAGCTCCGGCCCTAAAGAGTGCATACAGGTCTTGGCAGGCATCACCGTTTAAGTTTAATATTAGCTACAAGCCTACAATGCTACAAGGTACACTATCACATATAGTTGAATGTTAGCTCTACAGTTCAAAAAGAAAAAAAAAGAATGTTAGCTCTACAGGGGCAGCAATTCAACTCGTCAGGACCAAGGCATCGGTAGAGGGGCACCGAACTATATCTGGTGGCGGAGAACTGGAGAAGCACGCAGCAACCCAACTGACTACAAGGCCACATTCTGCTGCTGGAGCCATTCCTGGATGGCGGAACGGAGCGCGCGATTGGGAATGAGCTCGTCGTGTTCTAGTCGCATATTAGTCATCGGTGATGTGTCATGGCCTCCGTCGAGCCAGCTCCTGATGGCCTCGGCTTCATAGGTGAATCCGTCCGCTGCGATGTGCGGATCGTTCATGACATCCTGAAATAAGATCACAAAAGTCCTAATGGTTAGTCATCATAAGAAAGGGAGTTGTTCATGTGTTGCACGCATTTTCACAAAAGAACAAAAGAACAAAAGTAGAAGACACATTCAGCTTAATACTCGGTTCTTCAGTGCAACAATCCATAAATTGACGCAAAAAGTCATCGTTATACTCACCTGAAATATAGGGCAGATGAAATATGACGGCGTGCAGTTCTCATCAGACACTGATCTAGAAGAGGAGGCCGATGGTATTGTTATGGTTGCAGCATCCCTAATCGCCTCAACCACTCCCCACACCACGACTGAAAGATCAGGACGGCACCTCCGGCTTGTCTCTGTGCAACTGAGAGCAAGGTGTGCTACCTGCTGGGCGTATACGTAAGGCCACTCTCCTGCTAAGGTATCAAGAACTGAGTTCAGGTCGCCTTTCAACATGGCATCCTCCACAATCTTCTTTATACCATCAGGAGGCTTTCCTGTCAAAAGGCGCAAGACCACAATCCCAAAAGAATAAACATCAGATTGACATGTCAGCTCTCCCGTGGCAAAAAACTCTGGGTCCATGTACTGAAGGGTTCCCATGGGATGCATGGTGCGATACATGGTAGTGTTGTTGGTGCTTGACTGCAACAGGTGGCGAGAGATACCAAAGTCACTAATTTTACTGACTAAATTAACATCAAGAAGGATGTTGGCAGGTTTCAGATCTCCATGAACAACAGGGTGTGGTTTATTCTTGTGCAGAAATGTCAATGCTGAACAAATCTCAGCAATAATTCGGATGCGAGTCTGCCAGGGTAGACTGCGCCTCTTTTCTGCACAAACAAGAAAATCTTCAAGGCTTCCATTTGGTAAGAACTCATATACAAGTGTAGATGACTCCAAGCAGGCTCCTAACAGAGTTACAAGGTGAGGGTGCCTCACTCTACTCAAGATAGCAACCTGCAGCAGGAAAACCAAAACAAGCCATTCAGCATTCTTTCATGGGTAAAGTGTGCTTTCAAAGTACATTTTCTATTTAGTTTCATTTGAAAGCTAAAAAGGAGCTAGAGATCAAGCCCTTCTTTAACTTTGATAAAGACAATTTAGTTTTCAGAATGAATTGAATTGGACTACCTCTTGCTCGAACTGTGATTGTCCCTGTAAATTATCAGGTTTCAACACCTTTATTGCAACTGTCATGTTCCGGAGGGTACCTCTGTACACGCATCCAAACCCACCTTCTCCAATTTTAAGAGAACTACTGAAATTTTCAGTAGCACACTCCAGTTCAGATGATGAAAATTCACAGTGCATTGATGTAGTCAATACTGAAAGCATCTGGCCTCTTTTTTGACGTAACTCTTGAACCTCCCGGACAGCATGATTCCTCTCGTGTAGCAAGTGATCATGCTCTGATAGAAGCCGTTCATATTGTCCTCTGGATTCAGAGAGCTGACCTTGTATATGCTCATTGGCCTTCTCAAGTTTCTCTATGACCTCAGCGTGTTGTTTTTGAAGTCGTTCCAACTCTTGGTGTACCCCTGAAAGATGTTCCTCCATTGTTCTAGCCTGCAGGGGGAAAAGACATTCTCATCCAATATTGAGAAAGATATCTTATGGTTCAGTAACAACAGCATCCTGGAAACTTTGTTAAAGGATAACTTGCTAATGTCCTGGATTTTTTTTGGATATAACTATAAAAGCTTACCATGAAAAATAAAAACATGTTCAAAAGACAAGACTGACATGACTATTCAACAGTAAATATATTTGTTCTTACTTTACATGATAATTCTATTGGGGAAAATGAATTGATGGTGATATTTGATCACCAATCCAGATAATTCAACTTTTCACCACAAAATAAACAAGATGATAATAGTTTTGAGCGAATCATAGTACTAAAGATTACCACTCGTTCAGATTCTATGCGCATCAGACGCTCATCAGAAGCTTCCTTCTTGAATATTGCAGCTTGTTCCATTGCTTTTTCAAATTTACACAAATCATTTTCTGATTGGAAATTTCCCTGAAAGGGCCATTAAAAGAGGGTCATTTAGGAAATGCAATTTAATTGAAAATGCATCCTTTTGCTTGTATTTGTTAACAACTTCATAGTTATTCTACACTGAGCTTAGGCACGGTGGAGTCAAGGCGAGGGAGTGCAACAAAAAACTGTGCCTCAAAATACCATTAACATGCACCTGCCACTTGTGTGTCAGTTAGATATGCAGCTAGGAACTGCACAAGACTTGAGCTCGAGCATATCAGAAACAGAGAAAAAACAGAAAAGTATGGTGTTGGGGGCATGAAGCATGAAAAAAGCAAGTGACATTATGGTGAGTGTTTTATTTATCTTTTTAATCTAATCATTAGTTAGCAGGCTTTTATAGAGTATGTTTTATGATCCTAATAGAGCATGTTTACGGTTTTGGAGTGCTATTTCTTAATGTGCACCTTGATCATCAAGGCACAGTTTATTTGTTACACCAAGGATTACCAGCCACAGTAAACTACACAAGCAGGGACCAGGGGAGAAAAAGGAAATCATGGAAAATTCTTTCTAGTTAAGGAACTATACTTACTGACATCTCTTTCAATTCCTTAAGCTCAAAATCACTCCCATTAGCCCTCTTAATGCATGCTGCACATCTAGTTCAAACAAATGCAAAGTTAGTTCAAATCATCAGGTCATGAGTCAAGAAGGCTAGAATGGAACTGGAAAGCTACCTTCTTAAGCCATCAAGAACCTCCAGATTATTTGGGTCACACCTCAAACCCTCCAGGTAAGTTGCCAGAGCATTTTCATATCTTTCCATCAGGAACTGAACTTTAGCTTTACGCAAATAGCCCTTTAGAAAAGTCGGATCTAGTTCGACACATTTCTCTGCATCCTCAAGACCTTGAGGGAAATCTCCCAGATAGATGTGGCATTGAGCTCTGTTGCTAAACGCCTGAAAGATCAGTTATAAATCATAAAACGAATTGCTCGACCAGGAGAGCCAAAAAAAAAAATGGGGGCAGCTCAAGGACATGTCTTTACTGAGAACAAAGCATGCCAAATATGACTGTTCATAGATGATGTTTTACCATTGCAAATTTAATTTATAAAAAATTTCTCTAATTTCAGAAGAGTACTATTTTACTTAGGATCTGGAGTTGGCTTTATTTGAGAAGGAAAAAAAAGTCGAATAACCAGTATGCTTACCCTTGGATCCTTTGGGCTCATTTTCATAGCTCGAGTGTAGTGCATTGCTGCTTCATGGTACTTCTTCTGCTTAAAGAATTCATTACCTGCAGCATTTTACACCCAAAGCAGCAGTTATATACCACAATTGCATATAACTATGTAATAATTGGTACATGATGCTTAAAAACACAGATTGCAAGGAGATGTATCTACCTGCAGAATATACCATACTTTGCAATTGCAAAGTTCTAAGCCTAATCCACACAGTCACACAGAGTAAGTTTAAATTTTCTGAGAGTATTTTATATTTTATTGTCACCCCAAAATGTGAGCTGCATTTGTGATTGTTCAACGAATGCAATCCAGTAGCATTGTCTAATTTCCCATTTCTCTACTCAACAATGCCGTAATCGAGCACCATCCAAACCTTTCTCGCGGTCGTGGTCGGCGGCCTCCTGATCCAGTCGCTCCTGCTCCTCCACCTCCTTCCTCTTCCTCTCCGCCTCGCCAAGTTTGTGGAGCATCTCCTCGCAGTAGTGCTCGGCCAGCGACTGCTCCAGGGCCCTGATCGCCGGTGCGTAGTCCCTGGCGCAGTCCGCGAGCTCGAGCAGCGCTGACGCCTTCCGCCACAGCGCCTTCGCGATCAGCTTGTTCTCCGCGCCGATTTCCCTGCCGCGCCTCACCGCGTCGTCGCAGTCCCTTACGCACTCCTTGTACTGAAAAAGACCCAGAGCGTGGGCGCCCGTGTCGCCGGGGAAGGTTAGGGAATCGGAACGGAGGGGGGAGAGAGACCTTGCACAATTTGAGGTAGGCTGCGGCGCGGTTGGTGAGGAAGGAGATGTCGCTGGGGTCGAGGAGCGCGCCGCGGGTGTAGTGCTCGACGGCCGTCTCGAGGAAGGACTTGCGGTAGGCGTCGTTGCCGGCCTCCTTGGCGCGCCGCGCCGGCTCCGCCCGCTCGTCCGTCTCCATCGCGTGCCTGTGCCTCCCTCCGGACGGACGATAGGGTGGCGCTACGGCGACTGCAGGCGCATTCGGGCCTCCCCGGCGGCTGCTGCTGGTGCTGCGGCGGCGGCGACTACGAGGGGACGTTTTTTTTTTTTGACACGACGAGGGGACGACTTGACGAGGCCTCGGCCGGAGTCTGGGGAAGCATCTCTGCCAAGTAGGACACCCGGATTGGTGGTGGGCCCGCCGTCTAGTGCGCTTCCACGAGCTTCGTATGGGTTTCCCTTTCGCGAAGAATCTGTCCTTTTCGGAAATTTTGATTTGCTAGAGCTATGCCTGTATGTTGCTACAAACTTCGAAAATTTTTCAACGCAATGCATAGAGCATCAGAAAAATACAGTGTGATCTTAGCAATAAATTTTTTTTGGCGGAATAGCCATTGTGGTCCTCAAACTATGACCTAGGCTCAAATTAGCCCCTGAAGTATCAAAACGACCAATTTGACCCTTAAACTTCTGATTTCCAACTCAATCTCCTCCATCCCCTTTCATTGTTGGACACGTGGACACTTGTAGATGCAAAATGATTGTATTGCCCTTCCCTAATTCCATTACCCTCACGGTGTTATCCTGATAACGGCACCCCTCTTCTTTCTGCTGTAGCGGTGCCCGTCCCTCTCTGCTTCGCTCCAGGAGGCGCCGCCCTCCCTGCCTCGCCCCCGGAGGTGCCCCCTTCTCTTCTACCGTCGACGCCAAGGCGCTCGTGGAGGTGAGCTGCCAGACCTGCTTCATTCGATTTGTCTCCCCCATTTCCCAAGAGGCGCCGCCCTCTCTGCTCGCCCTAGGAGGCAGCCGCCGCCGCTGCCTGAGTTGAATGGATGGAGCTAGGGATTGGAGAGGGAGAGGTAGAGGTAGAGGAAGAAGGTGGACGCCCAGAAGAGAAGCAACGGTGGATCCCGGAGCGTCCAGTTCCATCGCTCATGAACCGGCGGCACGAGCAATGGAGGTGAGTAGGATTTGGGGCTACGGTTGATTTGATTTGGGGATTGCTTTGATTTTTGTTAATTATTCATCGATTTGGTGCATCTTGAAACACTTCTGGAACAACATTTGGAAGGAATTGTGGTGAGGACAGGGCTAACATGCCGTCATGGATTGGCCCCAATTTTGTGTTGTTGATGGTCTGGTCCAGATGCAGGTAGAAGGTTCATGACGTGCTCCCAAGTTGAGCAGCACTGTGATTTCAAGTACTGGATAGATGAGCAATTTGAAGGAAGAGCAAAGAAGGTGATTTAGGACCTTGTTTTCATGAGGCACAGCATGTCCGAGCTGTACCATCAGTCAGCCAAACAATGGGATCATATGTATGCTGATCGACAGATAGCGAAACAACAAATTCGTGAACTATGTACTATTAGTGAACAACGAGTATGCATTGTATTGCTAATTTGTGTCAGCATTGTAATTGCTTGTGGCCTATGGCTCATTGTGTAACCAATGTTTGAGACATAATGGAATGAATGCAGAAAGAAATTGTTCTGGGTCTATCATTTCTCAAGTCCAGAAGCAAATTTAACATGTTTCATGTCCATAAGCAAGTGTACAGAGCATCATAATTATGAGATACATAAGCATATATGCCTTCGAAATTGGCACTTGAAACTACTTCATCTTGTTCTTTGAATGCAGCAGGCTTCTTTTTTCCTTCTGGGATGAGCTTTGGCCGGATGTTGATCCACGGCCAAGTGAATTGGATTCAATTTTTCCAGAGCCTCGTGCACCTTGTACATTGACTGTTGCTTTTGCATATGAGGAAGCAGTATCAGCATTGGTCTCAATAACAATAGATGCACTACCTCGAGCTGATACCTTTGCATATACTTTAGCACTTGACTTGGCAATTTGCTGAGCACTTGACTTGGCAAATTTCTGAGTACTTTCTCCAAAAGATATCAGCCTCCTCTTATGCCCAGACTACAAAATAGCAAAGCCAAGTTATGGGAAGCATATAGAAGCCAAGGACAACCTTTCCACCTACAAACAGCCCTAATCATTTTTCTTTCTCATTCCTCTTGTATTTGATATTTATCTTCATCTTCAGTGCATACCTCTCTATAGCATCCTTCAACTCATCCTTTCCTCTAAAGCACATGTCTACTGCAAACTGTGGAGTATCAGCAGAACTATCAAATATTGGGTACCTGCACTTCCTTCTTCTAGAAACACCATCACTATCCTCATCATATGATGCATCACCATCTAAATCAAAGTACTCGACCCCATCTCCACCTTCGAAGTCCTGATTACTACTGTCCAACGGAACATCTCCAGCATGTATGCCATCCACTTCAATTGGGTTGTCTAATGGAATATCTCCTCTCTTCCTGGCTTCTGCCATAAATTCCTTGTAATTTTTTCTTATCTCTCGAACTTCATCATCTTCATCAGTTGTGAAACCTGTAGCATCACAACCACTCTCTGATTCTGAATCTTCTTTTTTTTCTTCTTCTTCTACATTCACACCATACTGACCATGAGATGGACCTTCCAATAACAGCATGTTACCACCCTGAACAAATTTGTCCCTATTTTGGACAGTTTCATCCTCAGCAACAGGTTGAACATGATCCAAATCCATGATATTTTCATCTCGAAAAAGTGCAAATACATCCTCATCTGCATACTGTGTTACAGATTCTTCATTCCCACCCATGTCATTGGATTCAGTGTATACATCTACAGCTCTAGCAGTTCCCAGCTCATTAATCATGTCCAAACATGACTTGTCATCTACAAGTAACCTCATTCCACTATTTAGTTCAGCACCATATGGCAACCAGTGCATTCTAACAGATCTAGGAAAAATCGTGTGATCCAATAGGTGTCTTTGAAGTTCTGGGATAGAGACCTTGTCCTTCTCTATGTGAGACACTCCACAATCCCCATTGCAATACAACATCTTTGACCCATCAAACACAAAGTCCCCATTAAAATGAAATCGAACTTCCAGTACCTCAAATTCAGACATTGTTTGCAGCCCTACGAATCAACTATATGGTCAAATTCCAACATTCTTATTACTAAATCAAAATCAATCGCAAAATCAGAGAAGTGCCACTTCATCTCACCTATTGCAGCACGTCCACCTCTCCTGCGTCCTCGCTGTAGATGCGCTGGAGTCCGCCTGCCAAAGTTCGAGGGGGGTGCCACCACCAAGAAAAGGGTGCGCCTCCACCAACAAAAGGGTGTGCCCCCTGCTCTCCTCCCCAAGCCAAAAGTCTAACCTACCTTAGCAACCGCCATGGAGAAGGATGAGCCTGGTCAGAAGGGGCGATAGGGAGATGGAGGAACGGCGGACATGAAACGCCGTGAAGGGGCGCCAGGAAAATAAATCAAGAAGGGTAGGAGGGTCATTTGAACTCACTCTTGCAAAAAGAAGACTTGGTCAAGCTTACACCAAACCAAGTCATCAATCAAATCATCGCCCATGAATATAGTATGGGGATGACAAAGAAGGAGCAAGAGTCCACATCTTCTTCAAGCCACAAGAGTCTCGCCACCAAGCACTCATGCAAGCACCAACCAAGGCGACAAGACTCATCAAGCTCAAGTGAACAAGAAGAAGAGGATGAGGAAAATAGTGATGATGAATCAAGCTCAAGTGATGAAGAATATCCAAGGGCCATGCTATACCACCACCGCAAGATTGCCGAGTATGTACATGAGCTCTATGAGCTTGGGTACAAAACACTCATTAGAGGGAGTGCGGTTGGGATGGAGAAGATGGCGAAGAAAAAGAACAAGTCAAGACCCCAAGCTCTCTCCGCCATCTACAAGCCCAAGAAAAGTGGTGAAAGCCCAAGTAAAAAGAACAACAAAAATTCCAAGAGCACCACCACTCATCGCCCTCGGAGGACATCACCACCACCCATGTGTCTTATGGCACTAGGTAATAACGATGTAAGTGATGACTCCTCCTCCAATGATGAATCCAATATTGAAACTGATGAAACTAGTGAGATGATGACACTTCTTTATAATCAACAAGAATATCTCACTAAACAAAATAAAGAAATCAAAGCTCTCAAGGCTAAAGAAAAACTTCATGCTTCATTTGTCTCAAGATATGAGAACTTGCTAAACAAATTCAATTTGTTAGACAATGAGCATAAAGAACTTAAAATAAAATATGAGAGCTTTGAATCTAAAAATGAATCATCATCGGATAAATTATTTCCTTGCAATATTCCTTGTGCTATTCCCATTGTCAAGGTAGATGCGTCTACCTCTTGTGATCTAACCCCTTGCAATGAGAATGTGATTGTAGAAATATGTGATGATCTCATTGCTAAGGAATATGATAAGCTCAAACAAGAGGTAGAAAGGCTAATGGCAGACTTGAGGCGGCTCAAAGGAAAGTACACTCAAGAGCAAGCCCAACCTTCTCAAGATAACCCCCTCACGGGCGTGAAGAAGCTTGAGAAGGGAGAAACCGTGACTTGCTTCAAGTGTTGCAAAGAAGGCCACAAGTCCTACCAATGCAAGGAGAAAGAGGGCGAAGCAAAGGGCAAAGAAAATGGCAAGCCCAAGAACTTGAACAAGAGCAAGAAGGGACACAAGAAGGCTAAGGAGATCAAGAAAAACACATCTCCAAACTTGAAGGCGTCATACATGTACACCAAGCCCACCCACAAGAACAAGCAAAAGAACAACCACTACATACTTGAAAAGAAGAAGAATGAGAAGGTGGTAGCTCATGTTATGGGGTGGAGAACATATGGATGGAACCGGCCTATTTGGGTGCCCAAGGATATTATTCATATCATGGATGGCTCTCAAAAGGTTTGGATCCCTAAAACTTAGGCACCAAATAAGCACTACGGGGAATTTGGAGGCTTGGCAAGGTTTGGGATGCATGAGTAGGGATGCATCATGCAAAGTTGAATTAAAGCCAAGTTATGGATTAAAGATTAGTGACCCAAATTCCCCTCCCCTACATATGAGATAATGAGCAAGGTAAAAGGATGATCTCAATTCATTTGATATCCTTCATGCATCATTGTAGCTCAATGCCTCTCTAGGGTTGCATGATCTTATCTTTACTATTGGTATCTTTCATTTGATATGCCTTCCTAGAAATTTCACATGGTAGGTTATCCTTGCCTTATTCATATCTTGTTGTAACCTACATGAGCTTAATTGATTCTCTCACATGGCATATGTCTTTCATAGCATATCTTGCAATTTGATATCTCTCATATTCGTGGTAAAAATGCTTTTAATATCAATTGCTTGCTTATGATGCCATGATTAGCAAGTTATGAAGTTAAATCCCCATTATGTGAATTACAAGTGCATACATTTGTTTAAAGTGATTCAAACACTAATGCACACATTTAGGGGGGCTAACTCTATAACTTATGTTTGTGTGACTAATATGCTTTACAAGTGCTATTTGTTGTAGTCACCTAGAGCTATCTCCATGAGTTCAAATTTCTTTTGAACACTACCCCTACAAGTCACAATTGGCATCACAATTGGTGTTAAGATGAGAAGTGCCACAAGCTTTGAAAAAGGGGGAGCTTGTTCAAACAAAGGGAGATATGCCAAATTTAGTGGGTATAACACTCTATCACTAGTAAATTCCTTTTGCTACTAATGCTCCTTGCTGTTAGTGGTTATGAAGCTTTTAGGTGTTTGATGACAAAGGGGGAGAAATGTACCCTAAAAGCAAGCAAATAGTTTGGAGTAAATGATGCCATTAGCAAGGGGGAGGAATGGAAAATGCAATGCAAAAGGATGCATGGTGATAGGGGGAGGTACAAGGTCAATATGGGGGAGAAGTGCAATTTGATGATCCCATGGACTAAGGTACAAAAATTTTCATTGCTCATATGGTTCAAACCACACAATTGTCTTACATTGGCCACAAGCCATTGTTTCACAATTGCTATCAAGCCGGAAGTATTTCGTCCTATGGACTAATCAAATGATGGTGGCTTTTAAAATGAGCATTGAAATGTCATCCGAGCAAGCTAAATAGTTTCTAACTTTTCAATATGGTACCAATTTCTTATTCTTGCAATTCATCTTGCTTGCTTTGGTTGTGTTGTCATCAATCACCAAAAAGGGGGAGATTGTAGCGAAAATGGCCTCTCATGCCATATTTCAATATAATGTTTTGGCGATTGATGACACACACAACACTTGGACTAATATATGTGTTAAGATGATCATTATTAGGCTTATAGGTCAAAGGGATGAAAAGATACAAAACCCCGAAGAAATCAGGTCGAAAGGACCAAGACAGAGGTAATTTGCACTCACCGATTAAACCGGCGTGAGGCAAATTACACTCACCGGTGCAATGGGCTCAGAGAAGACTCAGTTAGCAGAGTGCACCGGATGAACCGACGAGGAGCAGAGTGAAGGCGTCGGTGCAATAAACCCAGAAGCTGAGGCTAGGGTTTTGCGTCGGTTGAACCGACGATGCCTGAAGACAAGCGTCAGTGCAGTTGTCCAGAGACTCCGTTTTTGGGGGTTTCTGAGCTTACATACACCGGTTAAACCGACGATGAATTCAAGAGCGTCGGTGCAATTGATCAAGTAGCCGTTGGAGCAGTAACGGCTAGTCGGCTGGGAAAATGCACTCACCGGTTAAACCGGCGATGACGATTTCCTGAGCATCGGATTAACCGGTGCTAAGGAAATCTGTCAGCTTTTCTTAACGGCTAGTTTTGGAGGGTTGGGCTATATATATCCCACCCCACGCCTCATTTGGGAGTGATGGAGTTGTTGAAGAGATAGAGAAGTCTACTTACACTTGAAGAACACCTCCAACCAACATAAAGCTTCATTGTACATCATATAAGCTTAAGCACACTTGTGAGAGTGCTTAGTGCTTGATTAGACTTAGCTCTTGAGAGAGCAAGCTTGAGAGAAGCCTTGCTGTGGCAAGCAATCATTGTAATCGTCGTGTGACCCTCCGACTTAGTGTGGAGCGACAACAACACTTTGTGCGGGGAAGGAGACCCCTCTTGGTGAGAAGCTCCGATAGTGAAGACGGTGCCGTTGGTGACGCTTTGAGAGAGACGGTGGCGGTGAGCTTGTCTTGGTGACTTGGCATCACTTAGCCTTTGCTTGTCGGAAGCCTTGGTGGCGAACGCAAGACGTGATCAAGCGAAGAGACTCGGCATCACACTTGTTCTTGTTGGACAAGTGACCGTGGACGTAGGGAGGGACTTGGTGTCCTAACCGAACCACGTTAAATCGTGTGTCTTGGTGTCTTCACGAGAGTTTGCATATTCTCTTCCTTACCTCTTTACTTACCGTATTACGTTTCCGCATTTACTCTATCTTGCGTGCCTTCACTTTCTTAGTTAGTTTGATTAGGATTGGCTATAGGTTGCAAGTCTTTTGGGGTAAGTAGAGAGTAGTATAGATAAACCTTAGTCATAACTAGCATGTGTAGGATGTGTTAGGTTTATCTTATACAAGTAGTTTGAGCCCTAGGTTAGAAAACGAATTAGCGACCCTATTCACCCCCTCCCCCTCTAGGGTCGGACACCCCGGTGATCCTTATAGTGTCCCGCGCGGAGCCCCCACCCTCCGGATGGACAGACATCACACTAGAGCAATCATACGAATACTGGAGCAGTTGATAGAGTTCTAAGAACAAAAGACTAACCATCTGCAGCACAGGGCGATCATACAATGCAAGCATAGAATGATAACGCAACCATGACAAGAAGCATATACTCGATAACTCAGAATATACTTCAAGCAGATATTGGTAACCATAGTCTAATTCTATTACAAACAACTGCATATTACAAGAGAGAGCTAGAGATGAACCCATACCAGACTCTCGAGCAACATCGGCGACTCGATGACTCCTAGACTTCTCCTAAACTCCACTAAGCCTAAAGACTATGCAAGGAATGCAAGAGAGGATAGGTGAGTGGTGTGTGGTGTGTGTCCTATTCTCCACCCCCCTTGTATTTATAGCAGGGAGCCACGGAGTGAAGCCAGCACAACCGACGTAGGGGACCAGTAGGGAAGCGCCACGTGCCCTGGTTGAGACGGTGGGGCCCACGGGCCAGGTCGGTCGGCCTGCCCGGGCCACCAACTGCCCCCAACTTCTTCTAGTGGGCTGTCTTGGGCCTCTTTGTCTGATCCACGCTGGGGCTGGCCTGTCTTGACTTGTTTGAATTGGGTTCTTGCATCACTTTTGATCCATCTGAGCCTGAATCGGTGCTCTGATAATTTATGTGATTTTATGTCGGGCCAAAGCGTGCTTGTAACCTGCATATTAGCTTGAAAACACAACTTGCATATTCTAAAAGGTAAAGTGTGGTTTAGGGACTTTATTGGATAAGGATGCGTGTAAGAAATGCAAACTCTCATGATTTTCTGATCAAGTTGACGCCTGGAAATGATCGTTAGTGAGCGTCAACAGTGGATCCAGGGTGGATGGAGTAGGCCGAGTTATGGGCTTCATCCATGATTATTTGCCGGAAGTCTCCTTCTTGGGGCACATAAATCATATTTCTATACCATAAAGTTCCCTCATTATCCACTCTAAAATCCGGTGCCTTATTTTCTCCAGTCTACATTCGGATTTCCATCAAGTCCTTGTCCGAACTTTGGGCCTTTCTGATTTTATCCTCCCGAGTAGGTTGAATGCTCATCTTGCGAATGGAACCTCGGGGGACAATGTGCACATTCAATCGTGCCATTTCTTCCTACAGATGGGCATCCTTGGATCCATAAGATTTCCGGCTTAAGGCATCAGCTACCACATTAGCTTTACATGGGTGGTAATGGATTTTCATATTATAATCTTTAACCAGTTGTAACCACCTTCTTTGTCTTAAGTTCAAATCTGGCTGGGTGAAAATATACTTCAAACTCTTATGGTCGGTGTAGATCTCACACTTATTTCCAATTAGATAATGTCTCCAAATCTTGAGGGCATGCACTACGGCTGCAAACTCCAGATCATGTGTTGGGTAATTCTGCTCATGGGGCCTGAGCTGTCGGGAAGCATAAGGTACTACCTTCCCGTCTTGCATGAGGACGCATCCTAATCCTTGTCGGGATGCATCACAATAAATGACAAAATCCCGATGAATATCTGGTAGGGTCAGCACTGGGGCGGTTGTCAACTTACTCTTCAATTCTTGAAAACTTCTTTCACATGACTCTGTCTAGGTGAATTTCTTATCATTCTTGAGCAGCTCTGTCATGGGCCGGGCTATCTTGGAAAATCCTTCAACAAATCTCCGATAATACCCAGCTAATCCAAGGAAGCTTATGATTTCACTAACATTGGTCGGTTGCTGTCAGTAGGAGACTGCTTCGACCTTCTCAAGGTCCACTGCTACTCCTTCTGCAGTCAGAATGTGACCAAGGAAAGCTACTTTCTCAAGCTAGAATTCACACTTGCTGAATTTGGCATATAGCTTATGTACTCTCAGCTTTTCCAATACTACCCGCAGGTGTTGCTCGTGTTCCTGGACACTCTTGGAGTAAATAAGTATGTCGTCGATAAAGACTACGACAAACTTATCTAACTCATCCATAAACACCTTTTTCATGAGATTCATGAAATAAGCAGGTGCATTGGTGAATCCAAAAGATATCACCGTAAACTCAAACTGCCCGTAACAGGTGACAAAAGCTGTCTTTGGGTTGTCGCTTTCTCTAATCTTGAGCTGAAAATATCCTGACCTCAGATCAATCTTGGAAAAGTACTTGGCTCCTTTTAGTTGATCAAAAAGGTCATCAATCCTAGGCAGGGGGTACTTATTCTTGATGGTAACTTCGTTCAGTGCCCGGTAATCTACACACAACCTCATACTCCCATCCATCTTCTTGACAAATAGGACTGGGGCTCCCCAAGGCAACGAGCTTGGTCTGATGAAGCCAATCCATTGTAGCTCTTTCAGTTGCTTCTATAATTCCGCGAATTTAGAGGCTGCCATCCTATAGGGTCTCTTGGCTATAGGAGAGGTTCCAGGGACAAGATCGATGACAAACTCTATATCCCTATCTGGTGGCATTCCGGGAAGTTCTTCAGGGAAAACATCCGGGTATTCGTTTACTACCGGGACTTCTTCCAAGGACTTGGCTTCCATGCTAAACACCATTGGGTCAGATCCACTTCTCCGGGTATGGCAGGTCACTCGTACTCCTTCTGGGTTCGTTAGGTGTACCACCTTGTCAGTACAACCTATGAGACCATTGTGTCGGCTTAACCAGTCCATTCCAAGGATCACGTCTATTCCTTTAGACTTAAGTACTACTAGGTCTGCTAGAAATTATACCCCACTTAAATTGATCCTTACCCGTAGACAACCTAGTTGACACTTGATGTCACCTCCAGGCGTCCGGGTTAATAGGGGTGTTTTTAGTAGTACTGTAGGTATATTGTGATTTTCCACAAAACTTGAGGATATGAACGAGTGTGATGCTCCAGAATCAAATAGTACTATTGCAAGAGCTGAGCTGACTAGGTACTCACCGAGCACTACGCCCTGAGCTCCTTGAGCCTCCTGCGCGTTGATGTGGTTGACGTGGGCTCGTCCAAATGACTGCTGGGGCTGCCTCATCTGCTGACTGTTGTTGTTGGTGTTGTTGTTGTTGCGGATGGGCACTCGGTTGGCACCTGACAGAACTGGACTTGGTTCATTCACAGAGTTGGAGAAGGCTGAGGCTGCCAGCTTGTTGTTGGCATACGGGCAGTTAGCAATGAAATGCCCTGTCTCTCGACAGTTGAAACAGGCCCTAGCATTGCTGTTGTTGTTGGTGATTTGGCTAGCATTGCTCTGCGGGGCTTTCATGGTGTTCTGGCTTCTGAACTATGTGTTAGGGGCTTGGGATCCTGTCACTTGTGATTGGGTCCTATACTGCATTGGGGCCTGAGATCTTGGTGCAGTGTAGCTGAAGCTTCTTGGTTTCTGAAAGCGGTCCTGCTGGCGGGCCTTGCTTTCCAAAAATTTGCGCTTGTTATCCTTCCTTTCTTTAGATTTGGCTCTTTCTGTGAGAATGGCCTTATTCATCAGAGTGTTGAAGTCCGAGTAGATTTGAGGGGTAAGCAAGGTCCGGAGTTCTGGGTTCAATCCCTTCTTGAACATGTCCTGGTTCTTTTCATCATCGTCCACTTCCTTTGGTGCATATCGGGCCAGCTCCATGAACTGGTAGATGTACTCTTCTACTGACATGCTTTCTTGCTGCAGTGTGCGGAACTCATCCGCCTTGCGCTTCATGGTGGCCGAGGGAATATGGTAGCGGCGGAACTCCTTCACAAATTTCTTCCAAGTGATGGTGGAGGCATCTTCGGCAGCAGGACAATAATTCTCCCACCAGGCTAGGGCAGTCCCGGTGAGTTGGTGGGCTGCCAGAAGAACTTTGTCTCGATCCTGGCATTCGAACGGCTCAAGCTTTCTCTGGATCACACGCAGCCAGTCGTCTGCATCCAAGGGGTTGCTGGATCCGGCAAAGGTGGGCGGCTTGGTCCTCAGAAAAGCTGTCAGCTTGTCATTCATGGTCTGCTCTCGTGGCCGCTTGTTGATGAGGGCGTTGGCCAGTGTTTCCAGTATGAGGGTTTGGTTGTGTATTATCTGTGCCAGGTCCATGAGGGGTGGTGGTGGTGGTGGTGGTGGCAGTGGCACTTCTCCTTGATTTCCTCCTCCGTTCTGGCTCACTTCCTGATCTTCCTGAGGAGGGTTCTGTCCATTAGGCTGCACTCCCGTACCAGCGGCTGCGGGGGTCCGATTGCGGGAGGCCCTCGTACCACTTCGGGAAGCCATCTGTAGATTGGGTAGAGTTTTTGTGAGATTGGGATTAGAATTAAGTGATGTTTTAGTTGTTTAATTCGTATTTTTTGAAAAGGCAGAATCTACCTTCCGTCGAAAAACACACAAACTAACAACAACCACACAAGCTAGCAAACAGCAAGCACAAACAACTTTATTACTGCGAGTGGGGGTACAACACTGGGACAAGGCCAAACGCGTACTACACGTCCGGGTACAGGATCACACTTAAGGATACAACTTAAGCCAAAGGGGCTGGGGGGCTTCGGGGCATGCTACTCGCGGGGCGAGACTTCTTCGGAGTGTGCTTCCAGGGGAACGAGCAGTCCTTGTTCGCCGTTCTCTAGGTTTCTGTTTTCCCGAGTTTACGCAGCAGCTTCTCCTTCAACGGCGGCAGTAGACCCTTCGGGGTTCTCGGGCGGGGCTTGTGGGGTTCTCAAGAGTGGCCCCCATCCTATGACGGGTGTCCCGAGTAGAATATAGTCTTACCCAATTGCTGGGATTGGCGTTCCACTTCTGGTCCATTCTTGCATACGCCGGTCCCGGGCCTGCCTGAGGCTCTCCTGGGCAACCGCTTCGCTGCTGACCGCGGCTGCAGCTCTTGCCTTTGCTTGGGCTGCCCAGATCTGTTGCAGTCTTACCGCGAGCTTTGCTTGCTCGGCTCGATGGCTCTGCTCCCTCAGGATGCTGGCTTGCTCGTCAAAGAGTTGGTCCAAGGAGGCTAGGTAGGTAGCCACATGGTACATGGGGTCTTCTTTATGGCGGCGCCGTTCC
Source organism: Panicum virgatum (assembly GCF_016808335.1). Classification (NCBI taxonomy): domain Eukaryota; kingdom Viridiplantae; phylum Streptophyta; class Magnoliopsida; order Poales; family Poaceae; genus Panicum; species Panicum virgatum. Next base: position 4,847,429 of record NC_053148.1, read on the forward strand.
AGGCTTCTCATACGAGCTTCCCAAACTGGGGTTCTGATGGCCGGAGGGAAGAACCTCATTGGTGTGGGAGCTAGGTGTCCTTCAAAAATCCGGCACAGATAACGAAGTGCCTTCCTAACGGCCAAGGGATAGGTGTCTTGGTGCCTAAACCCCGTGGCGGTCACTCGCCATGGCTGGATATCGGGGTAGCGGTCACTTCTGGCGATGACCAGGATCACCCTGCAGCGAAGGGTACCATGGTGCTCGTACTCTCTGCTGTAGTACCTTGGGCGTTCCGTAACGCCAAGGCTTTCCAGGATATTGATCAAGAGGCTGGGGAAGCCAGGTGCAGCTTGGCAATTGCCCTGGGTCCATCCTTCTTCAGCCATCTGAAAACAAAGATAGGGTGAACAGGCTTGCACAAATATTTGGGGTACAAAGAGGATAGATGGTACTTATTATTACAACATGGTGGGGGTACAGATTCCATGGATACACGATTATTAGGATAGGGGCTATAACTTAGGTATGCTACTCTCCTCTCATGGGGACTCTTCCTGTAACGTTCCGCCTCCTCGAGGCCGGGCCCGCTTACATCTAGTAGCTCTCTAGGACATAGACTGGCCTCATAGACCAACACATGTCTTTTCTGCACACTTTGTCCTCACTCATGCGCACCAGAAATCACTTCCCGGTCGGTCACCCATCCCCAAATTGCTCCGGGCCAAACACGCTTAACCTTGGGGTTCTTTGGAGACCGGCTTCCGGAAAAGAAGTTGCAACTTGTTGACATGAGTATTCTATCAAACCTATTAAGCCCTGGACCGGGATGTCACACTTCCTCGACCCGGATAGGGCGCTTTTTTGGTGAGAGACACTGCTCCATCACATCATCTTTGGTCTGAGTACCCCTATCCCAATGAGTTTCTTCAGGTTCTTCTTCTATCCACCCACCTACTCCTCTGTGAGCCTCGTGTTCTTGCCATTGGGCTTGGAGAGCGGCTAGGGAATACTCGGCTCGTACGGCTCTTGTCTGTTGTTCCTCCATTTCTTGGATTGCCTGTTCTGCCCTGTGAATTTGGTGCTTCAGTTGTGCCGACTGTTCGCGGTAGAGCTCATCCAGGCCGGTGAGGTAGATGGATAGGTGGGAGACCGTATCTTCTAGGTCTTCTTCTTCTCTCCCAAATCCTCTCATCCGGCCAATCCATGAGCATCCTCTTCCTCCAGTAGGCAGGAAAAATCCCATAGGAGTTCGCTGAAGATGATGCTTGTAGACCACGTGTAGACATCGCAGGGCTTTTCGGGCGGCTTTTCGGTAGGTGTCTGGGAAGTGAAAGCCAGTGGTGGAGATGAACTAGGGGTCCACGTCAGGGTAGCGGGTGCTTTTTCCCACAAAGATCATCATGTTGCACCGAAGAGTGCCCCTGGAGTCGTACTCCCGGTAGATGTACTCTGGTGGGTCCACAACTCCGACGCGTTCCAGGCTGACTAGCAATAACTTAGGAAGGCCGGGCTCTGCGGGGCAGATTCTGCCACTCCATCCATTGTCAGCCATCTGGAACAGGGCAAGAATCAGCGGTGAGTGTTTGTGTGGAAAAAGGATTAAGAAGGAAAAAGTTCTAATGTGAAAAGGCCTGAAAAAGGGTCTCACTCCTGGGGTCACGTCCTACGGCCAACCTACGGCTCTGATACCACTTGAAGCGTCCCCTCATAAGAGAAGACTTAAATGTGATACAAATATCAGTCCCCGAAAAAATATCAGTCCCCGGAGGCTGATAACACATTTATTACATCATATGGTACATCACCGTATAACTCTACGCGGTAATGGGCAGTGAAGCGCCACTATCGCGAGGATAACAACTAAAACCCACACAACGACATTGACTACGAAGAGGTCATCAGAGTCTTGCGCCATACGGAGCTTCCTGCGGGTGACCCTATCCACAGGCAAGGTTGGGTGCAGGACGGAACCCCTACTCAACGTCTTCGGGAACAAAGTCTGGATCTTCCTTTGTAAAAATTAATAATGGGGTGAGTACAAACGTACTCAGCAAGTCCAATCACACCCATGGAGGGGGTATAAACAGAATATAATGCACAAGATAAACCAAGGATAAGTCTAGAGTTTAATTTGCGAAAAGCTAATTCTTATGCAAGGGTTTATTTGAAAGAAAGGGGTTTTCAAAAGCCATTATCTTGCACTGAGTAATACGTAGGGTTGATCCACACAGGATCCCAGTTTTAAGTTGCTACCGGACTCCTCATCCGCCGTAGCACACGGCACAGCTGCCGGACACTTTTCCAAAACAACTCATGCCAACCCATCCATTCCCAGAAGAAACACTATTTGTGTGACCAAACCGTAACTCGCCCAGTACCGTGGGCACGGCTATTCGAATAGATTTTAACTCTACAGAGGTGTGCAACTTTACCCACAAGCGGGGTACCACAGCACGATCACCGTAGTATCGGTGTAGATCCCAACAAAGCTATTACTCACCTTAGCTAGACCTGACTGGCCACCACGGGATCCACCAAGGGGTCATCGACCTATCACCGAGATTTAACCGGGGCATCAGTCACACAGAGCTTATCCCTTCTCCTTGGTCACCCGTTGCTCTCAGCCCTCCTGATGGCTATCAGACTAACTAGTGGGGTTTATGCTAAGTCGTTGCCCATACAACGGTCGAGTGGTTTGCACGATAGTGGAGTTAGGCAAGATGATACACCAACTCGGTCCTTAATTGTGACAAGATGGATATCTCCCTTCCTTGCTCAACCACACAGGTACGAGCACACCATTTGGCAATTCACACGGAAATGCCATCCATCCTGTCTAAACTCATCTTTCGAAAATTCCTTTTTATAAAACAAGTTGTACCGAGTTTAAGGTCCTAAGCGTTCTAGCAGCGATTAACGTCCAAACACATTCAGACATTAATCTAGGTGGTCAAGAAATTGTTATAACAAATCAAGGGGTGTCTATCCAACCATGTTTTCAGTAGGAAAAACATATGCAGTTTGATAAAATAGGCTAATAGGTTGTGTTTATAAAAACTGGGACAAAACATGCATCAAAGGGCGGGATTGAACTTGCCGTCTTCAAAGCCTTCCGGGAAGTCCTGATCGATGTACTGTCCTTCGGGTTCGGGGTCGCAGGACTAGTCCTCGTTCACTTGCTCGCAACACTTAAACATAATAATTTTCTTTATGGTGGAGGGACTGACCCATAATAAGGGAGAAGAGGGGGGGCTTCTTTGAAAAAGATCTAAAGAGGAAAGGGTTCATAAAAGAAAAGAAAGAAGGGCAGGGGCCTAAAGGCAAAACTGCCTTTCTTCCTCCCCTCGTCAACGAGAACAGAGGAGGAGCCATGGGGTGCCGACGGCCATGGGCTCGCGGCCCTGGGGGCATGGCGGCGGCCGGGGATAGGGGGAAAAGGGCAGGGCGATGCCGGGATTTGATTCCCCTCCACAATTTCAAAGGAGGGGGCCCGCAGGGAGGGGTGCGGCAGCCAAGGCCGTGGCGGGCAGGCGGCGGCCGTGGACGGCATGGTAGGGGCGGCCAGAGGCGAGCACCGGTAGGGGAAAAGAGAGAGAGAGGGCCAGGGCGCCTACCTTGGCCCTTGGCTTGAGCGGGGAGGCCGCAGGGCGGGCTGGCCACTGGAAGTAGGCGCGGTGGGCGAAGGCGCTAGCGGCGGCGGTGATGCACGGCTCAGGAGGGGGCTAGGGTCAGCTGTGGAGGTCGTGGTGGTGGTGGAACATGGCGTGGAGGCCTATTTATAGGCGGGGAGAGGCGGTGGAGCGGTGGCCGCGTTGGTGTCGACCGGCGAGCTCGGCGGAGCGCCTTTAATGGCATGGGGGCGGGCTGCTGTGCTGGTCGGCGTCGCGGAGCGGTGGTGCGGGCGGCGAGGTCGGCACAGGGTGACACAACAGCTCGGGCAGGCGGCGAGCGGGGCAAGCGGCGCTGTGCTTGACGGCGGAAGGCGCGGCGAGCAGTGCCGGGTGTGCCGCGCGTGGGCGTGCACAGGAGCGGCCAGCATCGAAGGCGGGGCACGCACGTGGTTCTGCTCGCTGGCGGTCGTGGGAGTTCAAGTGTCGAGGCAGGCGAGCGGCACGGCGGCTCAGCGAGGCGGAGTGGCAGGGGGCGGCCGGCGTCGAGCTGCGAGCGGCGGGCGGCGCGGCCGCGTGGTGCACGCGTGGGCAGGGACGCGCACGTGGGCAGCAGACACGCGCGTGCCGCGCGTGGGGATGGCCGGGAGAGGGGTGCGCGCGCGCGTGGACAGGGACGGGGAGAGGCCGGGGTGAGGGCGGTAGCCGGCGAGCGGTGCGCACGGCGCGTCGCGCATGCAGGAGCACGACAGAGGAGAGGAAGGAGAGAGAGGGAGGGAAAAGAAAAAAGAAAAAAATGAAAAAAAAGGAAAAGAAAGAGGGTAAAGAGAGAGAGATTCGCGACGGAAATTTCAGCGACGACAACGGCGGTGTCGGGCACGCGCGGCGGTCGCGAGCGCGCGCGGAACGGGAGATAGAACGGGGATTGGAATCGGGTGTCGGAAAAGGTTCCGGGGAATTAGGGCTCGGGGGTTAAGAAATGATTTGAGCTCAACGATGACAGAGATTTGAAAATATTTTTAGCGTGTGCTTTATTTGGTAAATTTTTCGGGATGTCACAGGAGCACAAGAAGAAGAGTAGATAATGCTGTGGGGTCCATGCGCCAGTGAGTTGGAAAGAGAAGATGAAAAAGGAGATTTAGCTAATCTATTGGAAGAAGAGGAGATATAGAGAGATTCCTAGCTAAATGGTTAGCTAAATTTCTTTTTAGCTAGTCTAATTTAAAGAGTCTTTTGGAGATGCTCTAAAGTACCTTTTCTCAATCATTGGAGTCCTATTACCTCTCTTGCTATGGTGGCCTTCACCTGAAATAGCCCAAATAATCACCTTTTGGGTAGGATAGTTTTTTGAGATATGCTATTTGCAAATAGCCAAAAACTAGCCCTCATGTTTTGGAGATTTTGAGCTATTTTAGGCTAAAAATAGCTCTAGTCCTTGGATCCAAACATGCCCTATGTAATGGAGATGGTTTGGAATCAATGAGTCTTCACGGGTGTGTCATCGAAGGCTCAAACCCTATATATAGGCCGTGTTTGGATCCAAAGGCTAGAGCTATTTGGGCTGGAGCTAATTAGCTCAAGCAAGTAGCCCTCTAATAAAATAGCTCTTGACATGTTTGGATCCAAGAGCTATTTAGCCTTTAAAACATCTTTTCCTAATCATTGGAGCTCTATTACCTCTCTTGCTATGGTGGGCAGGGCTCCACCTGAAATAGCCCAAATAATCACTCTTTGGGTGAGATAATTTTTTGAGGTAGCTATTTGCAAATAGCCAAAAACTAGCCTTCATGTTTGGATCTACTATAGCAAGGCGAGGTTCGGCTATTCTTTGTAATCAATGTGAAGGGTAAGGGGAGAAAAGAGTTGCGCAAGTACAATAATAGATTTATAAGTCGTTATCTATCTATGACATACTTTTTTATCATTATTACGTGATACTACTACTTTCCATCCATGCATCATATTTTCTTTCTGATTCTCTAGTCACCTAGCCTTTACCACAGTGGCACTAACTATCTAATTCTCATCTAGTTGCGTTAATAAGAGACAAGCTCTTAGTTCTCTTTCTCCTCCTCGCTCACTTTCTCCACATCATCAGCAAGAATACACACTCTTTCTCCACATCAGAAAATAATACTGGTTAGTTTGACACCTTGGCTATAAATTCATCATCACTATTCTATTGAGCTTTGTTACAATAATTGTAAAGTACTAATAAGTACTTTTGCTTTGAATTTTTTTCTGCCCATTGATCAATGAAAGGTATATACAAAAATTAAATTAAATTAGTATTCGGTTCCATTTTTTGGTATTTGCTCCCAAATTTTTTTACCACTAGGTAGTTTGGTCTAGGTACTTCCAAGTACTTTCTATCTTGACCACAGTACGATTCTGTCATATGAACAACTTTTATTTATTCAATCACTGTAAAAAATTCTCAAAATTGTATTGCCTGACTCGATATTTAACTTACTAGACATTAGTTCTTGGTACCACTGCGCCGCAGGTCACCACGCCCTAGCCGTAGCACGTTCCTTTGCTTGATGTCATAGATTGGGCACGTCAAACCAAAAAAAAAAAGCAACTTAATTGATTTTTGCGCCGCAGTATGGGGAAAGCATGACCGATGTTTCGCCGGCTGCTTGCAAAAGCTACTAAAAACTTTAGTTGAGCTAAAGCTAATAAAAAAAACTGATTTTATCTAACTTCTAGTTTATTTTAGACTGAGTTTACAAAACGACATTACACTAGGTGAAGCTTCCCGACAGGCTCAAAGGGGGAAGGACTCGTTAATCATGATCCAATAAAACCGTATGTGGCTCAATTGGCCAATATGTAGAAACAAAATGGCAATGCGGCTCTGCGCCGCGCATGGCTTTTAGGAAAAAGTCGAAAAAGGAGATCCACGATGATCAAAGTCATGTTTATTCTCTATCTCTATCTCTATTACTAAAAAAATAATTGGGAGAAAAAATCTTCGTGCGACCCTGACCCCTCCCGTGGTGGCTCTGCCAACAACAAACTTCAGCCGTCCGATCATGTCCTCCTTAGGGATGGCAACGGGTACAAATCCGTCGGGTATCACTAACCCAAACCCGCACCCGCTAGGATAAAATCGTACCCGTTAAAAAACTCATACCCGTCGCGGGTATGATTTCATGCCCGTACCCGTGCAGGTTTTTTTTATACCCGCGAGTTTCCCGTACCCGATAGAAGAAGCAACAAAATTTAATAGAAAATATAAATAAATACACAATGCATTATAGTCAAATGAGTCTATGAATAGGTAATCATCGATGGGAATGGAAGTACATGAGCCTAAGTCTCTCTTAACATGTGATTGGATCTTATTTTGATACAAGACCTTGTGACATTAATATTTTAGATTATATGTTGTCGGGTTTATTGTACCCACAGGTTTGCGGGTTTGGATACTTGAAGAACAAACCCGCACCCGTAAATCCGACGGGTACAAAATTTATCCCATTAAAAAATCCACGGGTATAGAATTTAGTCCATACTCGGACGAATTTAGTCTATACTCGGACCTAACACAGGAAAAACCCATCAGCTCTTCGGTACCATTGCCATGGCTAGTCCTCCTACGATCCACTCCCCGCCCGCCGCTACGCCTCGCGACTCCAGCAGTCCAGCCCCACGCGCCGCAAATCCCCCTTTCCTCGTGATTCCGCGACTCCCGCTGCCCGCCGCGTTACTGCCGTCCACCTTGGCCTCCCCGCCATGGATCATCCGTCCCCCGAGCGCGCGCCGCAACTCCTCCCTCCCGGCGATTCCCGCGGTGCCGCCGCCCCGTCGCGACTCCCCCATCCCACGTGAGGACTGCCAGAGGAGCGCGAGCACCCCATCTCGTCCTCCGGCTCGTGCCCCTGCCTCCACGGCCCCTCCTCCGCTTCCTCACGATGCTTGCACCTCTGCCTCCACCGCCGCCGCGCTCCAACTCCAAGCGTTGCAGCCGCTCGCGCCCTAGCCTCCTCCGCCCCCGCGCCCGAGATCCAGACGCAGGCGCCGGCACCACCACCACTTGCGTTCCAGGCGGCGCCGCCATGCCATATCGCCTGTGACCCGACCTCCTCCACCTCCACCTTCTTGGTCGCAAGCACGAGGAAGAGGAACCGTCACTACTACAAAAACAGCCTTTTGTCCCGGTTCCATATGGCCATTTGTCCCGGTTTTGGAACCGGGATTCGGCCGCCGGGACAAAAGCGCTGGAGGCTTTTGTCCCGGGTGGTAGAACCGGGACAAAATGTCCCTCGTGCTAAAAAATATTTGCGCCCTGCGGGATTGGAACCCAAGACCTATTGCCTAGCGCATGGCCTGCTTGCCAACTCACCTAAGTAGTACATGTGACTCAGTAAAGAATAACTCCCTTTTGAACTATCACGTAGAGGGGTCCTTTTGTCCCGGTTGGTGGCTCCACCCGGGACAAAAAGGGCCTTTTGTCCCGGTTGGTACCACCAACCGGGATAAAAGGGTCACCCTTTTGTCCGGGTTGGTGTTACCAACCGGGATAAAAAGGGTTGGACCTTTTGTCCCGGGTGGAGCCACCAACCGGGACAAAAGGGGGGCCTTTTGTCCCGGTTGGTGGCTCCACCCGGGACAAAAGGCCCCTGTCCCCCCGCTCCTTTGGACCCGGGACAAAAGCCACCTTTTGTCCCGGGTCCAAAGGTAACCGGGACAAATGACCTGGAACAAAAGCCTATTCTGTAGTAGTGCGTCTGCCACCCTCCCCGGCCTTTTCCTCCGGTTCAAGAGGCGGCCATACTACCGGTAGAGATTTCCATTCACCATGCCCACCCATCCGCGCCAGTGCCCCTTCTCCACCAGAACGTCCAAGCCTCACTATTGGTGTGCTGCAGCAGCTCCTCGCAGCGCAATGCAGCGGCACGGAGAGGATAGGGCTGGACAGTCTTGCGAAGAGGGCAGGGCGGCCGTCATCCTGTTGATGCCCCCATCTCGGTGCCCTATCCATCCCGGCGGCGGATGATTCACGCCCCCATGCTTCCCCACAAGGAGGCTCTGATATCTAATGCAAATTGTTTTACCGACCATTGGTTTGGGCACCATATGTTTGTTAAAATGCTTACATGTGTTGACCGCTTGTGCAGTCTTGACCTTAGATCGGAACATGGAGGCTCTGAAAATAGCATAGATGGGTCATCACCAATCAGGTAGAGTTAGTTGCTAGATGCCTAGCCGCAAGCAACCCTCACCCTCCACAAAACATTAGGCGGTACATTGTCTTTCCTCTCTTTTAGCTAGCTGCTCTCAGTTCACTGGAATAACTGAACATGCACTCTCTCTGATGTCCTTGCTATGCTTCAGTTGGTGGGGACTAAGAATATGGCAGAGCATTCATGAATAGAGAAGAGAGGAAATGTTGTTGGATGCTACTCATCATCTTGGTTCATGAATATCACCAGAGCGTTCATGAATATAAGGACGGATTTAGAGTTCTTAAATTGTGGTTCTACCTGGCACTATCTCGGCCACTTCTTCTTAGGAACAGTATGGACATTTTCAGTTTGCCTTAACTCTGATGATTTTGAGATGACCACTACTGTTTTTTGTGAGCAGGTTGAGTACAGTTTGAGGAAATTTTGTTTCCATGACACATTTTGTACATAATGCCAACAGCTGCAGCCTCTCTAAATGAACTGCAAACAATAATGCTTGCTTTAGCATCAGTCAGTAAGGTACAAAAGCTTTTAACATGCATCTCCCAGTTGCCTTCAGGCTGTTTTCACTCAATATATATAATAATGCTTTTTTTAATCTTAGGTGCAAATATAAGCAGATGAATGAATAAACAATTAGGACAATACTATTTTGTGTCTTGTCAACTGTGGATGTCACACAGCTCCCTACGATTCATTTGGAAGTTCAGTAATAAAACAATGCCTTCAGGATCTCATGAATCTATAGTTTTGTGTTTATTTCTCTGTTTATTACAATAGCAAGATATACAAGGTCTGAAGGGCCCATAGTCCCATATGAAATGCTGGTCTGTTGATTCTGAAGGTATGTATCACTGCTTAAATGAAGGTTTTAAAATTTGAGTAACTTATTATATCTTTTTATAGCGCATTAAAATAAAAAAAGCATTTACAGTTTATTTCCGTCTTTTAATTTCTGTGGCGACCGCAAAAGAAAATTGATGCTTCCAAAGGATTGCAGAATTTGGGTTCATATGTCTTCAATTTTTAGACAAATATATTCTGATTCAGGTGACAGTCTAAGAACGCATTGAGCATTTACATGAAGCTGTTGGGTTCAGACTTAAGTAACTGCGTGAACTTGCCATTGCTAAGTCCATGGTGAGGCTGGGAGACATGTTGGGAGAGACCACCTCTTGTAGTTCACCTGATTATGAGATATGCAGGTGAAAGAGTTTCCATCAATTTGGCCCTTTTGGTACTACTCTGAAATGTTTCATTTATTTGCAATCCTTCTTGTCTTGTATGATTTATTCAGAATCGCTCCGCATGTTTTCTGAATTCAGGTTGTAAGTTGTAACGGCTGTTTTAAGCTGAGTCCTTACAAGTGAAGGGAATATTCTGACTTATCATGGCAAAGTAGAGCTACAGAACCACAATCAAAATCTGAGAAAAATCAGATCGGTTGATCAACTTGCTTGGTATTTGTCGCATTCCAAAAGTGTTACCAGATGTGACAGGTGTACTAGGTGATCAGCAAAGTTGGGGCAAGCCTTCTCCGCGACAATAAACCTAGGTCTCAAATGATAGTGAGTGTTACTCCTATCTTGCTTGAGCTCAATCTCCTTATCTCCTTTGGAACAATATTACCATAAGACGATAGAAGCGTTTGCTTCAGCATGTTTGTGTGGCTGAAGTTTTAGGAAATGCTTCTAAGAGGGGATTTTTTAGTATCTAAAGGAACTATATTGAGATCTGAAAAACAAGGCCGATAAATTCTGGTATCAGCAAGAAATATAAACTATTTTAATTCTCTAATGACTAAAATCGGTACTATCCTGTAACTTAAATCACCTAATCTTATTTACATTCAGTTTGTGGCTGTTGTGCTTTGCAGTACCCTAACTTTTTTCCAATGTTTCGTAGAAAAGCAGTTGGAAAAAGAATATGTACTTTGTTAAACAATTAATTTACAATAGTTCTTTCTACAACAAATCCATTAGAGTGGCTATTTTTTATGCTGGTTTGCCAAAACCTAATGCAATCCTCCTCCTTTACCCGGGCTTGGGACCGACTATGCTGAGACGACTCAGGAGAGAGAGTCTTCCAATCAGCATAGGTGGAGTTAGGATCGGTGCTACGAAAGGATGACGACATTGATGAAGATGTTAGGCATAGAATTTTAGCTGGCTAGTTGAAATGGCGGCAAACTTCTGGCATTCTTTGTGACAAGAGGGTGCCACAAAAGCTAAAAGTCAAATTATATATGACAGCAATTCGTCCGGCGATGTTATACGGTGCTGAATGTTGACCTACAAAAAGGCGACATGTCCAGCAACTGAGGGTAGCAGAGATGCGGATGTTGCGGTGGTTTTGCGGGCACACAAGGAGGGATAGAGTCCAGAACGAAGTTATTCGGGATAGGGTCGGGGTGGCACCAATTGAGGAGAAACTTACCCAGCATCGGCTGAGATGGTTTGGACATGTCCAACGAAGGCTTCCTGAGGCGCCGGTGCGTAATGGGGTTCTTGAGCGGGTCGATAATGTAAAGAGGGGTAGAGGTAGACCTAAACTGACGTGGGATGAATCGGTTAAGAGAGACTTTAAGGATTGGAATATCTCTAAAGAGATAGCTTTGGATAGGAGCGCTTGGTGACTCTAAAGAGATAGCTTTGGATAGGAGCGCTTGGTGACTAGCTATCAATGTGATTGAACCTCGAACTTATTTATTTCGGGTTTCATTTCTAGTCTACCCCAACTTACTTGGGAAAAAAGGCTATGTTGTTGTTGTAGTTCTTTCTACCACACTTTAGATAGTTATACTACTGACTGGTCTGTAATTTGTGATCCATTATTTTAAAAAGCTGATTGAGCAAACAATATTATTGCAATAACCTCAATGTTAATTCTAGCCTATCCTATTATTTTATATGACACAAATTAGAACCTGGAGTGTCCTCTATTTTTTTTCCCCTGTGATATTATTGTCAGAATCACGAGACTTGTGCTCCAGACTTCATGTCCTCTATTTTTTTCCATGTGATTGTTAGCATGTCCGACATGAATACAGGATACTGGATTAAACCAAGACTGGATCCATCCTCTTTGTTTTTTTCCCACCTCGTGTAAATATGCTTAGATAAGTTGACGATGGATTACGATACATGAGGAAAGCACACACGCATCTAAATCACGTTGCTTTCCAAAACACAATTCAGCTTGCCTCTTATTATTTCCTTCAAAGATAGCATATTATTTTGATTTTATTAGAAGTCTATGACATTAATATATCATGTGTTCAACTGTAATTTATTTTGGTCATTTATCTTATTTCAGGCGAGTTGAGGAGGTACAAGACACCACGAAACATCTGAAAACAGGATGAAGCATGGTGGTGGTATTTGGATGAAGTTCAATTAGGTTATCAAATTAACCTTGTTTTAATAATGTATCCAGACAAACTATGTGATTTTTGTCTATTTATATTGCTTGAATAAAATTCTGGTTACATAGAAAAAGTTGACGCTTCTAATTGTAATTGGACTTAAAATCTTTTGTCCCGTAGCAACGCACGGTCACGAACCTAGTTGATGAAAAATTTTCTACAGTATTTATCACATCAAATCTTCGGACACATGCATGGAGCATTAAATATAGTTAAAAAATAACTAATTACATAGTCTAACTGATTAACATGAGATGAATTTTTTAATTCTAATTAGTACATAATTGAATATTATTTTTCAAGTAACAACGAAATGTGCTACAATATCAAAAATCAAACTTTTCACCAACTAAACACATACTAATCTCTCGGTCATGGATTGCGTGTGGACAACGAAACATGTGTTTCTCATGGAAACCTCCCACAGCAGATAGCACAATACGAAAGTATTTTTCTCTCATACCAAAACAGCATCAATCACCAGCCACTAATCAACCAACAATATTTTTTTTACAACAAAACAGCACCCAGCACGGTTTAAGCGAACGGGCTGAATATGCAATTTCTACGTGACGGCCGTTGGCTTCTCTCGCCTCGCACCGGAGAGCTACAGGTACTACTCACTCGCACGGCGCGCGGCGCGGCTTTGATGGCGATGCGGTGCACGCGCATCACCGCGCGTCGCCCGCCCCGGCGAGCCGTGAGCGCTGCCCGCTCGTTAGAGCAACTCCAACAGTATATGAATTGGTAAATTTGAGGGGAAAACAAAGAAACGGTGATCCAACAGATTCTCCATCGATGTTCCCAGGAGTATCCCGCTCGCAATCCCCTCCCGCTCGCTCGGCACAAGTAGCTACGCGCTCCGCCTCGCCATCTCGTGGGTCCCACTTCGCCCCTCCCTTCCGTGCCGCTCCTCGCTCCCTCTGCCCCCGCTGCAACCCCCACTGGCAGTAGATCCCTTTCTCCTCCTTCCTCGCCGGCGACAAGCTCGAGGATGACGGTTGCCCGTGCGAGCGGCGGAGCTTGTGCCGATGGGGCCTGCCACCAGGACGGGCGGAGCTCGGACCCGCGGGTCGCGGCAGCAGAACTCGCGCCGCCGCCGGCGGAGCTCGGACCCGAGCTCGCGCCCGCAGGCTGCGGCAGCGGAGCTCGCGCCCGCCGGTGGCGGAGCTCGGACCTGCTGCCATGGCTCGTGCTCGCGGACGGCGCCTTCTTCAGCTTGTGTGGTCCAGAGCGGCGGCGCGATGCTCGTGTATGCCCGCTCGCCGTCAACTCCGACTTCGCCGAACGCCTGAAGCTCGTCTATGAGGACGCCGTGGCGGCGACAACCGCGGCGCACGGGGGATGTGCGACTGCGGCAGGGGATCCTCCACGCGCCCGCGGCGGCCGGCTGCAGAGGCCCCGCTCGTAGCGCCGCTCCTCGCCCCGTTCTGGCCTGCTCGCCGACGGACGCCGCCGCCGCTCGCGTGCGGCCGCGCGGAGGTGCCGAGGCGGAGGCGGAGGGGAGGTCGGGAAGGATATAGGTGAAAGGAAAGGGATGACGTGTGGACCCACGCTGTCAGTGGGTGGAGGTGGAGGCTGTTGTGATTTGGAGAGGAGAAGATGGAGAGTCTGTTGGAGTAACCAACACATCGTGGAGAGAAATTTATTTACAGTCAAATGTAGAGCCAAATAAAGAGTCAAAAATAAAACTTGTTTGGATGGGGCTGTAAAAATTTTCACGAAAACTTTTCGCCGTTTTGACTATTAATTAGAGATATTAAATAAAATATAATTACAAAATAACCTCCACAACTATAGCATTGTAGCATATGCTATAATTAATGAGGTCTTTGATCACATGTTTAGAGAATAATTAGAAGAAGGTTATTGTAGCATTACTGTTGCAAATTATAGATTAATTAGGCTCATTGGATTCGTCGTGCTAAACTGCATTCATATATAAAAAGATTTTTACAAATAGTCTTCATTCACCCTGTTCGTTGTGCTAGTGTTGGAGGCTGCTGCTAGAGTGGTGTGAGAGAAAAATACTGCTGGCTGGTTGGTGGCTGGAGACTACTACTGGAGTTGTGTGAGAAGAAAATACTGTTGGCTGGTGCTGGAGCAGAACAACAGAACAGGGTGATTTAGTGCCCCCATGCATTTTCCTAGGTGAAAAATTTTTCGGGGTCCAACCAAACGCTGCATAGTTACTCGCTTGGAGATGCCCTTATCCGCTATCTCTTCCCCCTCGCCGCGCAGCGCGGGCCGCCGCACAGCGGTGCGCACACGGCGCGGGCGCGCAGGGGATTGGTCGCCGATGCTGCCGAGGAGGGCCGTCATCATGGCGCAAGCGCTGGCGGCCATGTGGCGCCCGCGTGGCCCCCTCCGCTCCGCCGCTGACCTCGCGCACGTGCCCGTCTCGAGGAGGGTGCGGGGCGGGTACCTAGTGAGTAGTGACGGAGCAGCAGCAGCTGCAGCGGCTCCGAACCAAGGAGAATCCTAGTACCAGCAGCCGCGACGCCACCACCGGAGCCCCGGGCGCTGCGCTTCCAGGGAGAGAGATGTCCGCCTCCGCCACTGCCGACGCCGGCGCGGGGCTCAGGTCGGAGTTCCTCCAGGTCCTGCTCAGCCGCCGCCGCGACCTCCAAGGTCAGCCTCTCTCCCTCTAGCGCGTGCGCGCGTCTGCTGCACGAGATTTCGGGATGGGATTTGAGTGTTCAGACTTCAGACTCAAGCTTGCAGTAGGCAACTCGGGTCAAATACAAATTTAGCTAGGATTTTATTAGCTGTTAGCATGGATTTGACCTTTCCAGATGTAACAGGTATAAGCTCAGTAATCACAGTTCATGCTACAAACTAAATTGTTCAGAGATAGTATGTCGTAATCGAAACTACTGGGGGGTCCAAGTTTGCTGATAAGTGGATGGCTGGCTTTGGATTGGATTGGTTTGCACTGGTGCCTCTTTGACTCTTGGTGGAGCCAGGGAGTCCAGAGAAGGACCTGATGTACCAAGGGTCTCTGGGGTCCAGGGACGTCAGGATCCTAGATTTGGAAGGAAGGTCTTCGTGAGTGTGATGTGATTGGTGTTGATTGCTGTTGTACTTGGAGTATCTCAGGCGATGGAGTTTGAATGTTCAGAGTGAAGCTTGTTACTTCCGTAGTATGCTCTTGGCAGTTAGGGTCAAATTGCAGTTTATGTTGGATCTTTTTAGCAGTTTTGATTTTGATTTTTTGAGATGCTGCAAAGTATAAGCTCACTAATTATATTGCATGCTACAAACTGAATTCTTCAAAGGATATGTCATACCTGAAAATAATGCCGTTATAATTGTTCTGACGAATGGCTGTTCATTGTGTTGTTTTGCATCAGTGCCTCTCTCGGTGGAGAAGGGGAGTCCAGTGAGGAACCCGTTATACCAAAAACCTCCCGGGCCCATGGATGTCAGGATCCTTGATTTGAATGAAAATCTTTCATGAGCAACATGATCTTTGTTGATTGCTTGTTGTATTTGGAATATTTCAGGCGGTGCCAATGGAATCGTGCCCGAGGAAAGAGGTAGAGAACTTCAAGGAGAAGCTGGTTGAAGAAAATTTCTACTTAATTACTGAGGTACGCCAACGCCAGATTAGTGCATCAGACGTAATTTCTCTGCAAGTGAGTATCGCTATTCAGTTTGGTAACTTAAGCTGTAACCTGTGGCCTGTACCCTATAGGAGCCAATCACATCTAAGCAGTCTCAAGAGGCAGTACAAGACAAATAATAGTCTTCGTTTACTGCACCGGGGGGGAGGGGGGGGGGCACCCATCAGTCATTGTTGGTACCTTTTGTGGGGGTTCGTAGATCCAGGTTTTTTTTTCTCGAAGCGCAGGAGAAAAGAAGTTGTTAGATCCAGCCTCACATGCATTCCCACACTAAAGGGGAATCAACACACACTTGCTTGGTTCTTATTTTTATTTTAAATGAAACATGTTTTTTATATAAACAAATTTGCCTCTCGTTCCCTGAACAGAAGAACTTGTTATACCTTTTTCAAACAGCTAGGTGAACAAGGACGTTTACCTGTACTGCTGCTGAAACTTAATGACCATGTCCCTAAAAGAAAACCAGTTATTGTATTCTTGCACAGCTCTTACAAATGCAAAGAATGGCTGCGCCCACTGCTTGAGGTAAAATAACCTCTTATTTGAACTCTGTGTTAAGAAGTGCACACCCCTATGTAGTACACTAATTTATTGTTTGTTTGATGACTTTCTTTTGCAGGCATATGCCTCCAGGGGTTACATTTCTGTTGCTATTGACTCTCACTATCATGGTGAACGGGCCAGCAATGAGGAGGCCACTTACATAGATGTAACCTACTTGACCATGGGCACATCTTACATCATAGTTGTGTCCGTTAAATTTGATAGTTGTACCCATTTATTTCGTTTGGTTTGATCCTATTTGCTACGTTCACTTTTAAACTCAGGCACTGAAATCAGCTTGGCGGAATGGGGATACAATGCCTTTTATTTTTGACACGGTACTATATTTTATTGCCAGTTCATAAAGTTAGGTCATGTGACATATAGCTCCCTACCTTAGCTGTATTGACCCTTAAGTTTGATTCTGGATTTGATCTTCTGTTCTTTTCTCATAACATGACTGTATCATGTCTTATGAACTGATATATCATACTTCGAAATGTGATAGTCATTCAAAGATGAGGGTTGAGTTTTAGACTTTAGGCAGAGTTTAGTGGGGTCATGTGGACTTTTTCCTTTAATATATATTTTTTTGTCAATGGGGGATCTTAACCAGATTTGGACATATGTAGGTGTGGGACTTGATAAAGCTTGGAGACCACCTTAGCGAGAGGGAGGATGTCGATCCCTGTCGTATTGGGATTACTGGTGAATCGCTTGGAGGTATTGCATTGCATATCATGTATGCAACATTATATTGAATTAGATTATGAACTTCTTTAACTTATTTTGACAGCAAACAGGAATGCATGCATGGTTCGCTGCTTTTGTGGACACACGGTATAGTGTCACTGTTCCTATAATTGGTGTTCAGGTACTGTTGTTCTGCATAAAATTTATAGATATGGATACTGCACATATGTGTAAAGTTGTATCCTTTTTATGACTTTAGGGATTCCGATGGGCCATTGATAATAGCATGTGGCAAGCTAGAGTAAATAGCATCAAACCTTTATTTGAAGGTGAGACTCCATGCATTATCTCTTTGTATCACTATCACCTATTTGAGAGCCAATGCTTGTGTTACTGGAATCATAAGAAAAATGTTATACTGATTCAGAACATTTGCATGTGAATATTTGTTTTGTTTGGCTGCCGTTTTCTCTTCTAGAAGCAAGAACTGATCTAGGAAAGAGCGAAATAGACACAGAAGTTGTTGAAAAGGTGAGCATTTGATTTATTTGACTCCTTGTTTCTGATGAATCCTATGGACCTTTTTACAATTGTGTATTGACATATTTTACCAGGTTTGGGAAAAGATAGCACCGGGTCTGGACTCTCAATTTGATGCCCCCTATTCACTTCCTTTGATTGCACCACGGCCATTACTCCTCCTAAACGGCAAGTCAAACATATTTGCTCAATTTTTTTCGATTGATCAATACATGTTCCATAAGCAATAAGACGGTGATCACCTTTTCTTTCATTATCACACCTGTTTGTGTGAGGGTTGAGAGTTGGAATGTCTTATCTGCATTATGTTTTGATTTTGTGGTTGGGGCAAATAACTACTTTCTACTTTTAGCACCTGGTCCCCAAAAGTAGCATAAATTAGTTCAGTACATAGTATATTTTCTGATGCATGTACTTCATTTACCTTGCAGGTGCTGAAGATCCTCGATGCCCCATCGCTGGTTTAGAAGAACCTAGTTCAAGGGCTGCTAAGGCTTATGAAGAATCTGGTTCTGCAGAGAAGTTCATGGTAGTGTGCATGCTGTCTCTTCCTACCTTTTTTTGAGACCACTCTTTTTAGTTTGGACTCATAAAGATTTTACAATTTGGTTGCAAATAATCATTTAACACTATTATAATCTTAACAAATGACGGGCAGTCCTGCTAGCTTGAGGAGGTGGGTGGGTGGTGGTGGGGTGTGTGTGTGGGGTGGGGGGGGGGGGGGGGGAGCAATACTCGTAACATACTTAATCTGGGCCCAGCTAAGAGCT
The DNA here is from genome assembly GCF_016808335.1 of Panicum virgatum. Classification (NCBI taxonomy): domain Eukaryota; kingdom Viridiplantae; phylum Streptophyta; class Magnoliopsida; order Poales; family Poaceae; genus Panicum; species Panicum virgatum. Next base: position 4,865,810 of record NC_053148.1, read on the forward strand.
ATCTGAGAGAATAGACTTTGGGACGTTCTCCCAGTAAAGGTCTGATGCATGCAAATTATATATGGGCTGCATTACAAGGAGGGATGCTGGTACTTGTTCAACCAAAAAAATCAAGCTTTTTTATATCTTCATGTATTTTATGAGTGCAAGTCAGAATATTCTTTGAAATAATGCCTTGGCCTGATGCAGAATTGATTTTTTGTGGTGACTGACAGAGAAGTAGCACTGATTGCCAGCTATGCCTGGTCCACTCGCAGATTTGGAACCCCTGCTTGAGGTCTTGACTCTTGTATGGCTGTATATGATTTCCATCTTAAGGAGAGTCAGCATCTGTTTGAATGCTGAGTGGTGGGGGACTATGGTGTTTAGGCGTCCGCGTACTAGGAGGATGGGAGGTTGAGTACCTGAAGAGTGTAGCAATCATAGGGGTGTCAATTAGTGACCCTTAGGTGCACCTCCAACCCTCTAGTTCAAAATTTTGTACTACTTCTCCAAATCAGATCTCATTTTGGAAAATTAGTACAAAACTTTGAACTAAAGAGGGTTGGAGGTGCACCTAAGGGTCACCAATTTGCACCCCTAAGCAATCATTGTCCCCGATGATGATTATAATGCAGCGCCTTCTCTCATGCTGGTGCATATTACCCTTGTGACACTTCCTTCATTGTGTTATTTCAGAAATTTTGCTTACTCTTCTCTGATATGCATATTTGATGCTGTTGCCTGGAATTTTGAACAGTCCAGTTCTAGTTTCCTACTTAAACATGAACTTTCACTATCTGGGTTACTAACATTTTCTCTCTCCTTTTCAGTTCATTGCGGAGCCTGGAATTGGCCATCAAATGACCGCAAACATGGTGAAGAGAGCGAGTGATTGGTTTGATCGCTTCCTCTAGTGAGTCCTTCATGAATGCTGCAAGCAATTGTCACCTCATCCTCTACCATACTTGGCAACACAGTATCACAACATTACCCCCTTAATAGTTTCTCTTTTTCTATCACATTTTGCTGAATGCGACTGGCATTAATTCAAGTTCAGTAATGTCACTCCGTTTGTACTAGTATATACCTGATAATTGCCAGCCGGACAAATATGAAAAGCGGGTGCCAACACATGATCATTAATTCATTGGACATAAAATGAGAGGAAGTACCAATCTGTCAAGGTTTTCAGGGAAGACGCGCCATGTCTATTGTGGAAGGGAAAGCTGTCACGCCTCAATGGCGCTGAGCCGTTGAGTTGCCACTAGGGCAAACCAACGGGCAACAGCTACAGAAATTCTGCTGGTAGAGATGTTCTACCACGCTCGCTCAGTCCATATGCAAATGCAAACTTTGTCTCTCTTCTGGAATTCTTCCATTTTTTTATTGGGACGATTACCACGCGAATCATGACCAGATGATCCTCAGATTTTTTTTTTTTGAGATGATGGTCCACTGAGTTAGTGACGTGGACCGGTAGAGCCACATGCTGCCGCACTGACCGTGCATCCGCGTGCTAGGCAGTTCTTACTCCGTAAACGCAAAATTTTGTGAAAGAATTTTGATAATTTGAAGTGCTAAATGAAGTTTATTTACAAAACTTTTTGCATGGATGGGTTGTGAATCACGAGACGAATCTAATGAGCCTACTTAATTCATGATTTGCAATAGTGATGCTACAGAAAACCTCCGCTAATTATTAATTAATTATGGATTAATTAGCATCATTAGATTTGTTTCGCGATTTATAACCCATTTGTGCAAAAAGTTTTGTAAATAGACTTCATTTAGTACTTCAAATTGGTAAGATTTTTTTGAAAAAGAACTAAACACGTCCTAACAAATTACAAGTTGCAAAATTTGCCAGTCCGTGACAAGTATTACTGTCGTCGTCGTTACGACAGTATCATAGCGATAGCTCAACCGTCAAGCTCCATGGTGCTCGCTACGAAGTCCAAACAGGTTCCCGCCACACGTTCTGAAACTGAGGAAGCACAAGAAAGGAAGGAAAAAAACCAAACGGTCGAGGAAGGTGTTGGGACGTCAGCTTCACCGAATCTTCTCCCCTGCAGTAGGCGGCGTGTCAATTTGAAGCTTGAATGTCTCTGGGCAACGGCCGGTTTCAAAACGCAGGGTTGGTTGCTAGGTCATTTTCGGGCTACGCTTAACTATCCCGGCGTGAAAGATTTTGTAGCCCTCCGAGCTGCCGATAATTCATGGCCAAATTGTGTGCCTTGTCTCATCTCGCTTCAACTAACCATAACGCATTTCTGATTATGAGTTGAGTTGTACATTCATTTATTTGGAGTTTTGAACATAGCTGCTAAAGTTTAGAATTATAAGTATTTATATGATCAACGGTTGATATTTCGTTCTCGAAAATTAATCAGGGACTATAATATCCACACGAATGAGGTAGGCATCCAAGTCGGTTCAATGATTTGTACTAGTAAGTGGGAAGCTAGAAACCAGGTAGACTAACACAGACTCACCACCACCAATACACTATATCATGTTCCCTTATACACTTTTAATAACCCCAACATTTCTAACATTCAAGGAACCCTCTACCAAACGAGCAAGAACCCTCCTAGAGTCCTAGTTTATCCAGCTGTCCCCCCAACTCGAGCACCAATCTTGAGCACATCAACTGCATGCAGCTTTACTACTTTCTGTACTGAATTATAGTTAGTGAAGTAATGAGCTGCGATATACTAGGTGCCAAGAGCTTCTTTTATTAGGCACGACTGCGCAAGTACATGGTATCAACAGACATGGCCAAAATAACCTCGTTCTTTATCACTTCTAAATTCTCACCATACCCTTTGTGGCTTTGTCTTTGTTGCTCTCCCTTTGTTCAGTGCTCCATGCCATTTGACTGGTGCAGACAATAGAAAATGTGAAGGGGAAAAAAAGTGGACCAAGGATACGGCATCGGCAAAGGCAACAAGCTGACACGACCGACACACGCCGATGGGCTAGCTTTACCAGAAGGAATCCCATCGGATAGAGAAGAGTTATACATGATTGATCGGGTGATTGGACCTCGCTACCCCTCCCAATAGGCTTCGTTTTTGGCTCGTGTAAAAAAGTTCGTTACTTGCCAGAAACGCCAGGATTGGAACAAGATTGCTCATGTATTATTACTACTTTTTAACCAGTTATTAATGACAGTTTCTTGTTCCTTCAGCTGCAAAGTGACACGAACTTGCTTGTGGCCAAGCAATTAGAGGTGGATTATTCTTGCAAACAACCTCCGATCTGCATGGCTTCCTTTGCTAATCCACGCAAGTAACGTGAGCGGTAATACTCGCACACACACATACCCTTCTTTTCATCGGAGATTGTTCGACATGGCAACACGTCAACTTCGCAATTAAGGAAACAAGAACAAACGGCACCGGGGCCAGTCCCCGCCAATTCACCAGATGTACTACCACGGAACCAAACTCTTGTGATTATTACCGCTGGATAAAAAGTTAAAAACAGCTATAGCTACTGTGAGTCTGTCACCGACAGCAGTCCTGATCTGATCCTGATCGGCTGATCAGGTAGAAAATCACGGGAAAACCACCGACGCCATCTAAGGGTTTTAGCTATGCACATGCACTAGAGTACTAGACCTCCTACAAGATGCAAACCAAGGACAGCCGGGCTCGGCGTCCGTACCCTGTCTAGTACACCACCACCAGCTGACTCTGCAAGTACCCAAAAATCATCCAATGTGACAGCACATCAGCATGCCCTGTTTAGTTTTCAAAATTTTTACTACACTACCCGTCACATCAAATCTTCGAACACATGCATAAAATATTAAATACAGTTAAAGAAAATAACTAGTTATACAGTTCAACTGTAAATGACGAGACGAATCTTTTAAATATAATTAGTCTATGATTGGATATTAATTGCCAAATAACAACGAAAGTACTACAGTACTCAAATCCAAAAAAATTTGCGAACTAAACACACCCAAGAACTTGAGGAAAAATGTATAGGTTTGTACTGTACAAAATCTCCATAAAATTTATCCGTTTTCAAAGCTCCAAAGGAGTAACAGAATCTCTCAGGCAGGCTCAGCTGAGCCCTGAGCCAAGAAGGTGAGACGAGTGCTGTGGTGATTGCCTGATTGGTGAAGTGAGGGCATGGGCGTGTGGAATACAGGAAGCATAATCCCTGCGTCAACACACACATTCCCTCCTCCTCCCCCGTCGCTGCCGACACTCGCCGCTCCCCTAACAACCGGTCGGATCCCCTGCTCCCCACCCCCGGCACCCAGGCACCACGCCGGACACCTCTGCTCCGCCACGCGTCCGCTTTCTACGGGGTCGCACGTACCCGCCACTGGGGCATCGGCCGCAGCGGATCGCGCGGGAGGTTGCCCCTGGCCTTTCTGTGCGTTACTGCTCGCTCTCGCCCTCCCCCTCCGCCCCTTTTAGTGCTGCGGTGCGGTGCCCAGAGAGGGGAGGAGGCGCGCGTGCTCTGCTCCTGCGCCACCACCACCCCCGCTGCTCGCCCGGCCGCTTCGAGCAGGTGCGTGCGGGTCCGCTAGATCGCCGCGGAGCTTCCATTTCCGATTAGGTTGGTGTGTGTGCTTGGATCGAAAAGCCCTGCTAAAACCGCGCGGCGCCGTTGCTGTTCTGGCTCTGATCGCGCGTTGCTGAATTGGATTGGTTAGGAAGGAAGGAATCGGTGGGCGGAGATGCACGCCAAGTCGGAGTCGGACGTGACGAGCCTGGCGGCGTCGTCGCCGCCGCGGTCGCCGAAGCGGGCCGGCGGGGTCGGCGGGGGCAACAACTACTACGTGCAGAGCCCGTCGCGGGAGTCGCACGACGGCGGGTACAAGTCCTCGTCGATGCAGGCCACGCCGGTGTTCAACAGCCCCAACGAGTCGCCGTCGCACCCATCCTACGGCCGCCACTCGCGCTCCTCCTCCGTCAGCCGCTTCTCGGGGAACCTCCGGAAGGGCGCCGGCGGGGAGCGCAAGGCGCTCAACGACAAGGGCTGGCCCGAGTGCAACGTCATCGAGGAGGAGGGGCCCTATGAGGACCTCGCCGGCGACAGCGGCCTCTCCCGCCGCTGCCAGATCATCCTGGGCTTCCTTACCTTCGTCCTGCTCTTCACCGTCTTCTGCCTCATCATCTGGGGCGCCGCGCGGCCGTACGAGCCCGAGGTCATCGTCAAGGTATACACATCCACCATCCATCCTTGGAGCATCCGAGCCTGAGCTTAGTGCGCTTCTTGAGCATATGGAATAGAATACTTGTTCCTCTTTGTTGGTTTCTGTCTTTCTGATTCAATCCATATATCTTTTGGATTGGTAAGGTATGTAATTTACCCCTAAATCGAGTAATTGGCTGTCAGTTACTAAAATTGACTCATGTCTCACATTACCTGCGGTAGGCGAGAAGGGTTACATCATCAAATTGGTTGGTGGTTCAGTTAGACAGTGATGTGTTGGAACTTAATGAGGAATGGGTGAGAAATGCAGATTGGGAGTTGCAAGTTGGTTTGTTACTGAGATGTGGTAACACCGTAAGATTTGGTTAGAGTAGATTGGCTGAAGACGTCCAGTTACAGAATGCGTAATTGATGCTTGTTTGATTGAATGAAAACCTAAGTTAAATGTGTGCTTACCATTTCCAGTTCTTCTGAAAAAGAAACCAATATTTGTTTTATTTATCCAAGAACCTCTTACTGGTCTTAATTAAACAAAGGACTGTAGTGAATACTGAAAGAAAAGTCAAAGCAGCAGTAATATATTCATTTCCTTACACATTGATAATGAGTTCCGATGGGGATGTTGCTTGTTGGCACTGCATTTTGCATGCTGCCTTTTTTGGACTACATTTCCTAGTCATCGTGTCCTTTATCGAGGAAACAAAATCATTTCAATAATTATTAGTATATGCATTTATGGTCTGCAATACTTTCTCACCATAAAAAAGTAAAACCTACTTTTCCTTATATCTGAATCTGGTGCTTGTCTCAAATCTGTCCTAAATCATAAACTTCTTTCACTTTTGATTTTGGCAGAGCTTGGTGATGGACGACTTCTATGCGGGTGAAGGCACGGACCACAGTGGGGTTCCAACCAAATTGGTCACGACGAACTGTTCTCTGCATATATCTGTGTACAACCCTGCTACAATGTTTGGAATTCATGTTACCTCTGGCCCCATTCATCTGATCTATTCAGAGATCTCAATCGCGGTCGGCCAGGTATATCCATCGTCCGTCCTTGCCTATTTATGACAGCTTTTAAGTGCTGTCCACGTATTGTCTGACAATACTACGCCACTCATACTGACAAGTAAACTGCATGAGTAACTAAATCTCATGTTTTCGCCTCCCTATTTCACATCTCGATTGAGAGAAGATTGCACTAGTCAAACATTTTTCCATGCGTGTCCCTTCTATCCATCTTTTCCCAAACCATTGAAATACAAAATGCATGATTAAGGGAGGATTGGTGATTGTGGGGATGATAAATTCAGGTTATGACAATAAATGGTAGGGATAAGTCTATTTTACAACCTCGAACTAGTCAAGAAGTCCGTTTTTCAACCTCCAACTACGAAACCGGATAACATAGGCCCTCGAACTGGCAAAACCGTCCGAATCACCCCCTCTATCACTGTAGCAAGCTGTTTTGAGGGCGGTAAAAAATACCTTATTAAACTAAATAAAAACTTGGGCCAATAAAAATACCTTATTAAACTAAATAAAAAATTATAAATTATCATATTTTTATTTCATTTTTATCAAAGGTTTAGCTAACCCAAAAATTCAAGGAATTTTGAATTCTACCTATTTTTAAAATTTTATAATTCAAATTCCTTTATGTCTATTGTAGCACATCTAGCCAAAATAGATTCCTTGTCTTTTTATCTACCTCCCAAAAAAATATCATGATTTTTAGACAATATTAACTATGCTTTCTTTATTATTTAATTGAGAGGTGTGAAATTCCAGAAATTCGGAAATGTTACTGTAGCAAAACCGTCCTAAAAACAGCTTGCTACAGTGATCACGGGGGTGATTCGGACGGTTTTGCTAGTTCGAGGGCCTATGTTACCCGATTTCGTAGTTGGAGGTTGAAAAACGGACTTCTTGACTAGTTCGAGGTTGTAAAATAGACTTATCCCTAAATGGTACCAGAGCTGGAGTACTCCGAATAAGACAATGTAAAATGGTCCAGCAAATCAGCACACATATTTTTTACTTGAATCCCATGCTTATTTTTCATTTCTCAACATTATTCTGCATCCATACTTCTCCACGTTAATGGTTGGTGAAAATCAGAATTGCTGCAAACTTACATAATAACCACTGAAGCTGATACTGATACCTCTACCTGTGGTCACGCGCAGCTTCGCAGGTACTACCAACCGAGGAAGAGCCACCGTGTGGTGACGGCCGTCATCCACGGCGAGAAGGTGCCCCTCTACGGTGCTGGCGGCAGCCTGATGCTGTCGAGCACAGGCGGGGCTGTGCCCCTGAAGCTGGACTTTGACCTGACCTCCCGGGGCTACGTGATCGGCAAGCTCGTTCGGGTCACGCACAAGGTGCACGTGACGTGCCCCGTCGTCGTCGACGCCAAGAAGACCAAGCCCATCAGGTTCTCCAAGAAGGCCTGCGCCGTGTACAAGGCCTGAGCTTGAGCTTTTTCATGCGTCGTGATCGACGGACATGTGTGTGTTCGTGCAAAGATGTCTGTATTTAGCTATTGTGTTGATGAAGAAGAACAATAAGCACACGCATATGGTTTGTTTGAGCCTTTTGGTTTTGTCGATAAATCGCGCTGTAAGGCGGTATTCTCCTTTTTCCTTATCTATTTTTTAGGGTGTGATCTTAGAGATAGATGGTTGTAAAATGGTCCTATCTGCGGTTCACTTGGGAAACACTGGTGGTTTTTGAGAGAACATCAAACAGCAGCGTGAGTGCGTGACATCGTTTCCAGCAAGAGAAATGCCGAAAAAAAAATTAAGGATCAGGTAGTGGGCTCATCTTGTGCTAATTCCATAATTTGGTACACTTCAGATTCTGCAACCATACATCTCTGTCAAGATTCAAGAGAGGGAGAAAATGGTTATGCACATTTTGAAGCAGGATTCCGTTGGTTTTTCATTACAAGGAAATTGTGAGATTTCATGACTTCAGTAGAGGTCTTTGCTGAATTCTTAAGTTACATTTACGAATGGGGGCCTAGATATTTTTTTTTTGAAATATTGGGGGCCTAGATATTGGCATGAACAGAAAAAATTCGATCTGGATCTGAATCCTACTATCTGACTTGCGTCTGAAGATGAAGTGCTGACCTCCATGCTCTAATCACATGCAGATGCAGCCTTGTCACTCCCTTAAACCCCCTGATTACGCGGTCGCAATCCCCAGCGGCCCAGCCCATGTGCTTCCCCTCTCGGCCTCTCCCCCCGAGGCCCCGACGCGGCCGGCACGTCGTCCGCACCAGCCCAGGGCATTATCCCACTGACATCTGGTCCCATCCAGGTTGGGTCCCACACGTCATCCTCCCCACCTCGTGCTCGGCGGAGTCGCGGCGCACGCCTCCGTCCGCCTTGCCGTTTGAACACTCGAGCTCGGGGAGCCATTTACGGCGTCGCATCGCGCACTCGTGCTCCCGATTTCTTCGATCTCCTCGTGGTGGGCGGTGGCGCGTCGTGCGGGCGAGCTCTGCTGCTGCTAGATCTCGGAGGAGAGGGAGGCGGAGGCGCCGCGCATTTCGTCGAGCTCGAGCACGATGAGGGCGTGGCGGGTCGGGGCGGTTCTGCTGGTCGCGGCCTACGCGCTCGCCGTGTCGGCGGCGCGGCTGGACCTCGATGACGACGACGACTCGGACGTGCTGGACGAGCTGCTGGCCATCGACGAGGAGGCGGAGTGGGGCGGGCTGGATGCGGGGGCCGGCGACAGCGGGGGCGCGGCGGAGGCGGTGCGGCGGGCACAGTCGATGGTGCTGGCGCTCGACAACGACAACGCGCGCCGCGCCTTGGAGGGCCACGCGGAGCTGCTGCTCCTCGGGTACGCGCCCTGGTGCGAGCGCAGCGCGCAGCTCATGCCGCGGTTCGCCGAGGCCGCCGCGGCGCTCCGCGCCATGGGCAGCGCCGTCGCGTTCGCCAAGCTCGACGGGGAGCAGTACCCCAAGGCGGCCGCCGCCGTCGGGGTCAAGGGGTTCCCCACCGTGCTCCTCTTCGTTAACGGCACAGAGCATGCCTACCATGGACTACACACCAAGTGAGGACGCTGGTTACTCTCTTCTTTCGTTACCAGTATAGGAATAGCCTTTCAGAGCTCGACGAATTGACAGGGAATTATTTCTCTCTCTTGCTGATAGAGACGCGATAGTTACTTGGGTAAGAAAGAAGACTGGTGTGCCGGTTATTAGGCTTCAATCTAAGGAATCAGCTGAGGAGTTCCTCAAAAAGGATCAGACTTTTGTTATTGGTCTATTCAAGAATTTTGAGGTACGTGAAATGCTGGATGTAAATAAATGTATCATTTTCATGTTTTGCTCTGCTCCAAATGCTAAAACTTGTGGAATAAAGTTTATGGATTTGTTCAATTTTTCTTATCCATATCCATCTTTTGTTAGGGACCAGAATATGAAGAATTTGTGAAGACAGCAACCACAGATGATGAGGTGCAGTTTGTAGAAACCAGTGACAGGAGTGTTGCCAAAATTCTATTTCCAGGTATTACATCTGAAGAGCAATTTGTGGGCCTTGTTAAAAGCGAACCTGAAAAGTTTGAAAAGTTTGGTGAGTATCTTCTACCTATATTTGGATGCATCTTATGTTCTTTTAGCATCCTGATACTGTGAATCATGAACTTTCGAGTATGATTTTCAACATGTTATAACCATGTATGCAGCATGCCTTCCGTCATCTCAATAGTAACAATTTCTCTAGCTCACTGTTTGGCTAAGGGACCAAAGCACTTGCTAGAGAATTGTGGACAGTTTCATCTAGTTTGCGAAAAACAAAGCTTACTGGAAGCACTTAATACTGAAATAATTTATGCTGGGTTAAGCTCCAGCCTTGTTCTATGCAGCAACTCATTCAGTGGAATTTTGCAGATGGGGAATTTGAAGAAAAGGCAATTTTGCGGTTTGTGGAGCTAAACAAGTTTCCCTTAATTACTATATTCACTGAGCTTAATTCGGGGAAAGTATATTCAAGCCCTATTAAGCTGCAGGTTGGCACACTCTGCCTTTTCTCACATGCTTTGCTGATCAATCACATTTTAGATCCCAGGCATGCCTAAAATTTACTAAAAGGGCACCAGCTATTTATGTTTCATTCAACTGCAACAAACCATTATACCATATAGTGACAAACAGAAAATTATAATAGATTTGTGATCCTTATGAAAGAACAGTTTGATTTACTCTCTTGCAATTTTGTTGTAGGTATTTACCTTCTCAGAGGCTTATGACTTTGAGGATCTTGAATCTATGGTTGAAGAAGTCGCCAGAGCATTCAAGACAAAGGTGCCAACATATGATGCTTTTATTTTGTTTGTGACCATGATCACATCACCTGAATGGCTGATCTGGTTAAACATGTTTACTCCATGGTGTTGCAGATAATGTTTATATATGTGGACACAGCTGAAGAAAACCTTGCAAAGCCATTCCTCACTCTTTATGGTCTTGAATCGGAAAAAAAGCCTACTGTAAGTTTCACATTGGACTCACAACTAATCCTGTATGCCCATTTTGCAGTAAATGCGCGTGTGTATATGTGTTCTATTAATTTCAAGTAGGAAGGAATCAGTTTAGTTATTGGCTGAGATCATGGAATCCTTTGTGATGTTGGAATAGGAAATCATTGCAGTTACTAGTCTGGACACTTGAGCTGACAACCGTCAACCTTTCCTATATTGTTTAATAATTACATATATTTTTTTTCTAAAGTTTGAAACTTTACCAGGTTACAGCATTTGATACAAGCAATGGAGCCAAATATCTGATGGAGGCAGATATCAACACAAAGAACCTAAAGGTACTGAGATTTTTTTTTTCATGTTGTGTTAGTACTTGACCACTTGAGGCACTTGCTCAATTGTATTATGTACTGGAGTACTGGACAACAGGAGTTCTGCTCAAGTCTTCTGGATGGCACACTCCCTCCACACCACAAATCAGAACCAGTACCGCAAGAGGTAAGTTTTTTTTTTTTTGCTTTTTGAATTCTTTAAGCGCATGTACCTGCACAGAGTTCCCTAAGCATTCAAACCTCGAAACAATCACAAGTTATAATGTGCAGCATTGTAGCTTATTATTTCTGAAATATGTAGTTCAAGATTTCGCCGTAACAATCTACTCTTGGCATTCGAAAAAATTAGCGTAATAAAGCTTCAAGGATGTTTAGAATTGAAAGATGACATCCAATGAGGGGCTCACGAGTGTGATGTGTGTGAATACCAACTTGTGTTAATAGCTCTTTGTTTTGATTGTTTTTTGGGTATTTATCTCTTGTGAAATTTGTTTAACCACTAACCAGTATCTTTTACCCTACATTGTGCAGAAGGGGCTTGTTGAAAAAGTTGTTGGTCGTACATTTGATTCTTCTGTGCTGGAAAGTCCTCATAACGTCTTCCTTGAGGTATATGACCAACTTGCTCAGTTTTATCATCAAAGTTATCTCTTCTCATTTTAAATGTACAATAGTTTTTCTTTCTAAATGATCTTACACTCCTTTTTCTCTTTACCTTCTAAACAAAAGGTTTATACACCTTGGTGTGTTGACTGTGAAGCCATAAGTAAAAATGTTGAGAAGTTGGCCAAACATTTCAGTGGTTTGGACAATCTTAAATTTGCACGCATAGATGCTTCTGTGAATGAACATCCTAAATTGAAGGTGAGTATCTTTGCACTTCCATCATAGGGAAAATGCATAGAATTATAATAATGGTAACTTTTCTATCATGTTCATGCATTGCATGTTGCTGACATACAGTGCAATTTTGTATGTAGTGTTAGTATTCTGTGCTAGAAGTTGCTTATTGAAGACATTTATTTTGTTATGCTATACCTTCTGAGGTGTAAGATTAGATATCTGTAGTGTCATGAACAGGTGCATGTGCACATCAGACTAACCCCTGTCCATGCCCACACTCAACACACACAAGTGTTCCCCCATTGTTCATGACAGATGTTCTGATCCATGGACTTGTGAAATACAAATTTCATGAGTTCCCGTGCATAGAAGATGAGATTATTGATGATCCACTGCCCATATTGGCTAGCTATTTTTCGGGAAGTTTTCTAAGTACTGTTGGTAACAGCTTAGACTCGATAGGAAATAGCTGAATAGACCATGTTCCTTGAAAGCTAGCAAATATCATGAGAATATATGTTAGCTCTTGTTTAGAGGTACTATGCTTGGTTACAGGAAGCACAGTTTGGTGCCTCGATGTGTCTCCAAGTGGATTGATCTGAATCGACATATATATGCCAATTTTAACTTCTAAACTTCCCCTTAAAATCGTCCATGCTTCCTTGCAGGTGAACAATTACCCAACGCTCTTCATTTATCCTGCTGGAGACAAAAGCAACCCGGTATGTCTACAGAAACAAATGCAAACGTTGCTGGTAAGTTAATTCTTTCCACCACATGTTAGTGATGTGCTGCTGCTCTATATTTTGCAATGCAGATCAAGGTCTCAAAGAAATTAAGTGTCAAGGACATGGCCAAACTCATCAAGGAGAAGCTGCAAATCCCAGACGTGGAGACAGTAGCGGCTACCGACAATGTCCCGCCTGCCGAAAATGTCAAGGATGAGCTATAGCCACTAGTACGTTTGCTCCCAGGCCGAAAATGTAAGGATGGAAAAAGCAGCATCTTTGCGTGTCCCGCCGACTTGATAACAGAGCTTGCTTTGTTCGCGCGTTGTAACTTAATTAAGATGCAGTAGAATAGGTAAAGGTCAAACGGACATGTAAATCAATTTGAACGGCTTCCATAAATGAAGATCACAGATATACTTCCAAAGTTGCAAGGTCAAAGTCGAGCTCTCCTGATTTTGGGCTGCAATGTGTCCCATTTAACCCGAAGGTAGACATCTGAAATGTCAATTAAACTCGCAGAAACACAGGCCTGGACACGTGGCATTGCCTCTGTGCGCATTCGCCCTGGAACGCTGGCATAAGGCTTTCTCCAACCATTCCCCTCATCCAACTCCCCCCAAACGTACTATTTACTATATTTTACTACCTCCCTCCAAAAGATTCCTCCCCCCATAACTTCTTCTCTCCAACCATTCCCCTCATATCTATTCCCCCTATATACTATCACTCATTAACTAACTATTTATTTAACTTTTTTGAATTTAAAAAAATCATACAGTATTTGTACTGTCATAATACACATTATCATCATGTTACGGGGCTCAAACGAAATTAATATCGTAAAAAAACGATGTGATTAGAGATATAGGGGGAGTTGGAACTCACCCTATATGTGGGGGGAGTTTCAACTCCCCCCGTATATAGGGGGAACTATAGGGGGAACCGTTGGATCGGATTTCCCCCTATAGCTCCCCGGATATGGGGTGGGGGGAGGGATGGGGGGCACCGTTGGAGTAGCCTAAGGAAAACAAACATGCTTACAGTCTAGTCTAGCAAAAAATAAATTTGAATTGATTTGTAGGGCTTTACCCTCTCCGAAGAGAAGGAGCCCTTCCAGAAATTCTCAGTGGCCCAAAGGGCAAAGAGGGGGTTTGGAAATAGTTTTCAACCAGCAATTGACGCGCCTCGGTATTACGGCCTTGTTTGGTTTTGTTCCCGTGTTATTTTGACCGCTAATTATGGTGTCAAACAAAACCAGTTTATAAAACCAACTTCAAAACCCAGTTTACAAAACCAACTTCAGAACCCCACGCTAGTGACCCTAAAAAATCTAATCGCGCTAGTGACCCTAAAAAATCTAATAAGACTTTTGACCACACAATTAGAAAATAGTTACTATAGTATTATTGTAACAAATCATTAATTAATTACCGTCATTAAATTCATCACGAAAAATTACACCCATCTCTAAACAAATTTTACAAATAAATTTTATTTAGTACTTCATACATGCGAAATTCTTTTTCCGAAAAACGTACGCGCTAGGTTTCTTGCAAAATCAAACAAAGCCTACCTCACTAGCTGTGTCATTGCCCCAAGCGCAAAGATGGTATTCAATGGCCGCCCGCCCCCTACTCTTATACCTGCGTTCCCAGCGCGCGTCTCTCCTCTTCCGAGGTGGGACTAAACGATACAACCAGCTCCGAGCACCCGCACCGCCTCACGACTCACAAGTCGGTTTTGGGCTCGTTTCTCTTCATGGGCCCCTCCCACCTCCTCGTGGTTTTTTTATTTTTTTATTTTTTGTTTACATTTTTTACAAAAATATATTTTCGTTCTCAAAATTTACAGGAATATAGGCCGGCCGCCCCGCTGCCGGGTGGCAGGGGTTTTTCTGCAAAAATTTTGCGAAATTTTTTGCAGAAAAGCCTCTGGAGGACCGGTTGCCTGGCAGCGGGGCGGCACCCCCCGGCCGCCCGGCAGCAGGGCGACCGGCTCCCCCGCCCTTATATAAGGGTTGGCTGGTCCCCCATTCCTCATTTGCATCACTAAAATTCCAGAAACCAAGAAAAGAGAGGGAGCCCCGGCCGCCCGGCAGCAGGGCGACCGGCTCCCCCGCCCTTATATAAGGGTTGGCTGGTCCCCCATTCCTCATTTGCATCACTAAAATTCCAGAAACCAAGAAAAGAGAGGGAGGGAGGGAGGGAGAGAGGCGAAGCCCTGTCGGATTTTCGAGCCGGCGACTGCTGGTAACCAAAATTCTTCTACACTTTACAAATAGATTATGTTTGTAATTATTTTTGTTGACACAGTAGATTAGCAATCAGTTTCATATCATTATTGTGTGGCCAGATATGTCGAGCAAGCTTTGTTTTCAAGTTCATTATGGTGACTACTATATTTCTCATGATGCATATGGAGTAAATCTATCAGCTTTTGAACGCAGAGAGTGCGGAATAGATAAACCCTTAGAGAGGAGTTTTGGTTCCATACGCATATGCATTAACAAGATATTCAATGTGAATCCAAATACTCATTTCCTAACCGTTCAGACTGTGACGAATTGGGCAACTGAAGGAGATTTCTGGGAGTGTATGCTTATAACAAATACCGAAGAATGGCGAACTTACATGCAAGCAGCTCTTGACCGCGGGTGTTGCAATGCTAATTCAGATTTACCAGAAGGCAGCTCATTTCCGTGAAGGGTCAACAAGTACATCATCTCATATGAACCAAGCAGTGGAACGAGAAAATGTAGATCAGAACATACATGTCATAGAACCTGAGCCGCAAGGTATAGCTGATCAGGTAGGAGAAAAAGAAGATCAGAACGTGCATGTCATTCAACTTGAGCCGCAAGGTTTAGCTGATGAAGGGGAGCGGATATCTGGAATAGTGGAAGCTGTAGAGAATGAAGACCAGGAGACTCGAATGATGGAAGAATGTGGGGACTCATCAGACGATGAGGACTACTCGTTGCTAGGTGAATGGCGAGACAAGGGTTTTAGAAATCCATTGATACAGGATATTAGGAGTAATGAGTACGAATACAGAGAGAATGAGGTTGTGCATGGGGCAAAGTATCCTAGCATTGAAATTGTGAAGGATGCTGTGAAGCTTTGGGCTATATCGTTGAGGGAGGAATTTAGAGTTGTGAAGTCTAGCAGCAAAGAATATGAGGTGAAGTGTGTCAATGACGATTGTACATGACGAGTATATGCCTACAAAGGCAAGTACAAGACACACTGGGAGTGTTCAATTGTTACACCACATACATGTAGATTAACTGCTGTTGCGCAAAATCACCGTAACATCACATCCACTTTCGTGGCCAAGAAGATATATGGGGTGATTCTCGACAAAATTGATTATGAGCCAAAATTGATAATTAGGGAGCTGGACTCCTTGGGGGACTGTTTCTCTCACCTTACTTCGTGGAATGTAGGTGGATCCTGAGGATGCCATGATGTTGAGCTCTGGCAATCACAAGTGCGCAATCAGATTGCTAATGTCCTGTATCACAAACTGATTGCTAATGTAATGTATCACAAAATGATTGCTAATGTATTGTATCACAAAATGATTGCTAATTTACTGTGTCAACAAAAATAATTACAACATAATCTATTTGTAAAGCGTAGAAGAATTTTGGTTATCTGCAGTCGCCGGCTCGAAAATCCGGCAGGGCTTCACCTCTCTCCCTCACTCCCTCTCTTTTCTTGGTTTCTGGAATTTTAGTGATGCAAATGAGGAGTGGAGGGGACCAGCCAAGCCTTATATAAGGGCGGGGGAGCCGATCGCCCTACTGCCGGCCGGGGCCGCCGCCCCGCTTCTGGGCGGCCCGGGGGGCCGTCCTCCAGGGGCTTTTCTACAAAAAATTTCGCGAAATTTTTGCAGAAAAGCCCCTGTCGTCCCGTAGCGGGGGCGACCTGATCCCGGACGCCCGGCAGCGGGGCGGCCGTGATATATTCCTGTAAATTTCGAAAACGAAAATATATTTTTGTAAAAAACGAAAATAAAAAATAAAAAAAACCGCCCTCCTCCTCTTCTTCTTCCCTGGGCTGCGTCTCGTTCATCATGGGCTTAGGCCTAGCTTTCCCAGTGATCAAAATCAGGCGCCTTTTTTATTTTTATATTTTTCGAAAACATTTTTTACAGAAATATATTTTCAATATCACAATTTACAGATTTGTACCCCTACCGCCCGGCAGGGGGGCGGCAGGGGGCCTGCCGCCCAGCAGCGGGGCGGCAGGGACTTATACGTAAATTTAAAAAAATTTATTTGCGCGGGAGCCTTTGGCGGGAGCCTGCCGCCCCCCTGGCGGGCGGCAGGCCCCCTGCCGCCAATCCACTGGGCGGCAGGGGGCCTGCCGCCCGCCAGGGGGGCGGCAGGCTCCCAATCCTGTATAAAAGGGTTTCCCTCCCCCTCCCCCCTCATTTGCTTCCCACGACATCCAGAGAGCGGGAGGGAGAGAGTTGTAACGGCGAAGCCCTGCCGGATTTTGGATCCAAACCGCAGGTAATAAATATTTCTCAACTTTCTCAATCTAAATTTATTGTATGTTTAATTCTATAATTAGTGTATGCAGCAGTAATGATATTTTAGCGATTTAGGTAATATTTTTAATATAATTTAGGTAGAATTAAGATTAGTTTTTAGAAAAAACAATTAGGTTTACCAACAACTTTTGTGGTATTGATTAGTTGTTTAATACGAGAAAAAATTTCGAGAAATAGTCAGAAATTGTAGAAAATATTAGAAAAGTATATGAAACATTCAGATAAATTGTAGAAAATGCAGAAAAATTTAGAAAATGTTAGAAAAATATATTTATAAAAATATATTGTAAAAAATTGTAGGATATGCACGAAAATGTTAGAAAAGTTTATGAAAATTTAAGATAAATTGTAGAAAAATGCAGAAAAATTATAGAAAATGCAGAAAACTTATATTTCTTTTGTGTTAGGTATGGCCGGAGATACGCCAGCTCTACTTGACGGAGTCATAGACTCGTCGCACCGGTCCTTTCTTGCTGTGGTTCAGCGCGTGAAACTTAACGTGCTGCGTCCACGTCCACCAGCGGAGTTTATTCCTGTTGAGCCACGATGGGTGCCCAGGTGATATGTCGTCGGATTATGTTTTTAAAAATACGTTTGTTTCGTATACGTTTCGTACATAATGTACTTACATTTGATCGTTCTATTTTTCAGGTTGAGTGAGGCTGGTCTTCTTACTATAGGTCGTCTTGCTGAGAGTGGTTTAGTACAACTGGACAGGTCTCTACTTACGGCTCTAGTTGATAGATGGAGGCCTGAGACAAACACCTTCCACCTCCCTTGTGGGGAGATGACACCGACCCTACAGGACGTTGCGATGCTGCTGGGTCTTCCTATCAGTGGGGATGCCGTAGGGCCTCGTGTCGTCCCGCCTACGTGGTTGGACGATCTAGAAGAGCGTTTTGCAAATATTGACATCGCGATTGATGTAGAAGAGCACCCAAAAGCAACAGGCCCTGCCAAGGCATGGATCCTCCAGTTCCAGGTACATACCTTATTATGGAACGATTAATGTTAGAGTTATGCTTTTTACTAGTGCAGTTATGGTTTTATTTTATAATTGATCTCGTACTCATAAATGTTCATCATTTCTATGCAGCCCGACAATTTGGCACATGATGCTGATGATGATAGCGTCACTCGATCCCTTGAGGCATACCTGTTGTGGTTGTTTGGATACATAATGTTCAACAACTCACACGGGGCCTATGTGGATAGGGTGCTTGTGCCTTACGCACTGGAGATCGCAGAGGCAGCTGTGGAGGAAATGCCTCAATACAGTTGGGGTGCAGCGGTACTTGCAGCCACGTACCGTGGCCTCTGCAAGGCATCGGTGCAAAATAAGCACAATGCAATTCTTACAGGATGTCCAATTCTGCTACAGCTTTGGTCGTACGAGAGGATAGCAATTGGTCGCCCGCTTGTCAACCACTCACCGTATGAGCTGGATATGTACGGTGACACCGAGGACGATAGGCCCACCAAGGGGACTCTCTGGTACGCTCGTCAGGTACGGAAATAACTGCTACTCGTACTATTCTGTTGGCAATTCTGTTGCTTTGTTTTACCCTCTTTGTATTTCTTATTTGTACATATTATTATTAATTTTGTGCAGAAGAGGTGGGCCCACGTACAGTCTCGTCGGGCCTATCCTGATTTTGTGGCTGAGTTTGATCGGTTGACACCTGAAGACGTCGTGTGGGAGCCCTACTCCGAGTTGGCTATAAACACTCGTGCACCGATCGGGATATCTTCGGTTTGCTTTCAGGACCAGGCCTTATGAATAATAACTACAGCGTTGGTGTACGACGTTTACATTGAGGCTCACTGCCCGGACAGAGTCAGGAGACAGTTCGGTCAAAGGCAGTTGTATCCTGTGCCGTCAGCATTGGATCGAGTCGAACGCCATGACCACAGGTAACAATTCATATACTATTTCAGTGACTATGCATTGTATAGTTAACTAATCATATTTGACTAAATTGTTTTCAATATTTAGTTTATCGAGGACTGGGCAACCCTTCTCCAACATGTGGGTGACAAGGGTGCAGCCTTGGGTCAATGGCTGGGACCAGGCAGAGGAGAACGTGGCGCTTGCGACCCCTGCACACACGGAGGCTTCGTACAGGGCGTACCTGAGCTGGTACCAGCTTCAGACTCGTTGCCGCTTGATATATGCTGACATGCAACCACAGCCGCATGTTGCGACAGCACAGGATGGGTACGCACGACATAGGGACGAAACATTAGCTGGGGCGGTGAGTCAAAGTTATCATCGCTTTTCAAATACTTTGGATTACAGTGTTAATGCCTTTTTTTTCTTGCTTGCAGTTTGAAATGTGCAGGTTGATGGACTTAGATGCCAGGGCGAATTTGATGAGGATTCGAGGGGGATCTATGATGGATAGGAATGAGCAAGAGTCGGCCTGGATCCGAGTTTCACAAAGATCCCATTCCATGCTTGAAGCCTTTGGTAGCCGGACATCGTACGATGACTCGTACGGTTCGTCTCAAGCCTCGACGTCGTTTCCTTGTTGTCCCACACAGCAGCAGTCTTCCAAAGCACCTTATTGGTCTCAGCAGCATTATCCAGGTACGTGAGGATACTTGCTAACTTCCTACTTTGAAGCCAACAATTAATTCTCAGTCCATACAGGTGATGCACACCCACCTTACCAACCTCACGGAGGGACTCAGTTTAGTACCATGGCACCAGCTACAGGGATGTCATTTCAACCAACACAAGCACCACCACGACCTTTCGGTAAACATATAGTCAATATCTTAATTTCAATTAATTGTGGTATGACCGTATGAAGTCCAATTCCTTTTGTATTTACATATAGGATCACAACAGGGGTATGATGCTGGACCTTCTTCGTATTACCCTACGGCGACAGCAGAAGGAACGCAAGGTAAATACCTAATATGTAGCCCGAATTTATCATGTGCTTCTTATCTCTATGAATATTTTAAATAATTTGAACGGTTTACAGGATCGCACCACCAGCTTCCTGATATGGGTCATTCCTCGTATCCACCACCACCAGGTACGTATGATGAATATATACCAAAATATATGACTTATAAGACGATATTAAGATATCTTAATTGCTACTGTATAGGGCCCACACAGGATACCTTTGAGGCGAACTTCGAAGATTGGAGTCGGTTATTTTCTACACCTAACCCGCAGGCCGATATTACCTTCCAGACACCTGTGCCCACCAGACGTCCAGGTAGAGATGTAGGGCCTCCAGAGCGACACACCTACTCTACAGACCAAGTCCACGCTCAGCGTAAAAGAGGTCGACATGGCCGGGGTGGCCGGGGTGGTTAGGATGTGCTCCTAGTTGTTTCTGTATTTTTGTTATGGACATGTCATCATGTTATACTTATTTTGTTCTCATACATCACCTATTTCGTTCTCATTTGCGTATGTGTGTGAATTACTAACTTATATTTTTCATATTCATGTTCTTTACTAATGGTTTTTATTTTTATCCATATCTAAAACACATCTAATGGCCGCAGAAGTTGTCCACAGCAGGGAGCCTGCCGCCCCCTTGGGTGGCGGCAGGCCCCCTGCCGCCCAGTGGATTGGCGGCAGGGGGCCTGCCGCCTGCCAGGGGGCGGCAGGCTCCCGCCAAGGGCTCCCGCGCAAATAATTTTTTTTTAAATTTACGTATAAGTCCCTGCCGCCCCGCTGCCGGGCGGCAGACCCCCTGCCGCCCCCCTACCGGGCGGTAGGGGTACAAATCTGTAAATTATGATATTGAAAATATATTTCTGTAAAAAATGTTTTCGAAAAATATAAAAATAAAAAAGGCGCTCAAAATCAGGATGGATTCAGCCCACTGATATTTTATTTTACCTGTAAATAATGACGTTTTACCACTGGTAAATGTCCCGTAAGCGCAGCATTAATTGGCGAGTGATGAGGGACCCCCGCGGTTAATTAACCTCGCCCCTCGCGTCTCGTCTCCGCCCCCACCCACGCGCTGACGGCGAGCAGCCGCCGATCTCCGGCGGCTACCCCCTCGCCGCCGCCCGCGATGGAGAAGCGGCTAGCGTACGTGGCCTTGCTCCCCGTGCTCCTCCTCACGCTCCGCATCCTGCCCCTGCCCTCCGGCTCCCCCAACGGCAGCGGCGGCGCGGGCGGCGAGGGGAAAACCCTGCCCCCGCCGGCTTCCAGGTACGTGGTGCGGTTCCTGGAGTACCGGCGCGCGGAGGAGCACCGGGAGTACCTGGATGGAGAGCTCCGGGGCGCCGCGCTCGCGGCGTCGTGGCGCTGGGTGGAGCGGCGGAACCCCGCGGCCGCGTTCCCCACCGACTTCGCGGTGCTCGAGATCCGCGACGCGCACCGCGAGGCCGTCGTGGCGGCGGTCCGGGCGCTCGGACGCGTGCGGGACGTGCACGCCGATGCCACCTACTCGCGGTCCGTCCTGTCCGCGGCAGATCGGCCGCCGCCGGGGCGGGGGAAGCTCTTCACCGCCATGTCGTTCGAGGGGGAAGAGGAGGGAAGAGAGACGGCAAATTCGTCTTCTGTTACTTGGGGACGGAGGCTTTTGCTTCAGGTACACAACTTTTGTGCTCATTGTACAAACATCAACGATCTGTGCAAGAGATTGTTTCTTTGTGTTGAGCATGTCATTATATATGGCTCAGAATACCAAAATGCATAAAAGTTGTTTCCATGTTATCTGTCGCTGAGAGGGACTGGACCTGTTAGTTCAAATGGTGGTTATATTTTTGCATGCTTCGTTCCTCAACTTATCGGCAACTGAAGAACTTTGGTATTGGAATGAAGCTATTATGTATAGCCTTTTGCTACTTGGTTAGGGTTATGGTTTCAGAGCCATAGTGTTAATTATCAGATATAATCTAGAATCAGAAATGAGTGTACTGTATACTTAAGGGGTCGTTTGGGAGAGCTCCAGCTCCAGCTTCTTCGAAGCGAATCACTTCCAACCAGCCAAACGCTCAAAATGCCAACTGATTCAGGTGGGGATCAGGGGAGAATCACTTCTCCATTTACACTAGGAGCTGGGAGCTAAAAAAACCTGCGGCACCCTGCTCCCTGTTATATTCTAGTGGGGATCAGCGAAGAATCAATTCTCATCAGCTCCCCACCCTGCTTCCTCCTAGGAATCTCATAGAATCACTCCATCGGAGAATCAAGGAGCAGAGCTGAAGAATCAGGGAGCAGAGCTCTCCCAAATGGGCATTTCATAAATAGCATAGTTCTATGGCACTGAGATGTTCAATGTTATATGTACATGATTATCAGCGTAGCAAACTTATCCAGAACCATATGTCAAGGTATAAAGTTACAGTTATATGAATTCTTGACATAGCTAGCTACTATCATGTAAAGTTTAGTTTAGATTGTGGAATGCATTGTACATAGAGGATTACTATTTCACCTATGTTTTCACATTATCTTTGAAGATAAAAAAAAGTATTCATCAGATTTTCAGGTTCATGTTGAAGATATATTATCTTCATGTCAAATATCATTGTAATCACTTCAATGCTCTTTCAAGCATCTGTTGCAAACTGAAAACTAGGACAATCCATCATTGACAGACACAATGAGTGCTAGTTTTTATTACTCAGTCTGTTTGGGGTTGCTACTTTTCTGATATCAGCTTGCTGAGGTGAAGTTCAACTACTGTTGTCTGTTGTGATTTAATGGTAGTTTATTGTAATCCAGCAGTTGGAAATATTCATTTGACTATCTTTGTAATTTTTTATGGATATTATCAAGGGATATACATTACTTATGGTAATTTTAATTGTCGAACTCTATTTTTCATTGTTTGATTTATGCATATGGGCTCTTTTATTTAGAGTGTTAGATAGATCTTATATATCTCCACGTCAACAGTCGTGATCATAATTTGTTAGTTGATATGGCCCCATATTGTCATGTTTTAACATTAACATGTGTCATTTGACAGAGATCACAAGTTACTTCTCTTTTTGGAGCTGAAAGATTATGGGGAAAGGGCTTCACTGGCAAGAAAGTCAAAATGGCCATTTTTGACACTGGTATTCGGGCTGACCATCCCCACTTTCGCAATATTAAGGTATTAATACTATATTTAGCAATTTTTGTTACCAGTGATAATAATATCAAATATGCATCAAATGTTCAAAAAAGCAGAAATTTGAAATGCGACAAACTGACCTTGAAATAAGTGCATGCCGCTGGTCTTGAATAACATACGCAATACCGTACCACTATTTTTCTTGCCATTGTAGTGCTTTATCTGTTGCATTGATTGATGTCAAATAGGCCATGTATTGGTGTGTTGGAGCTGTGCGAGTATTTAATTGGGATTACCTGCCATATTGGATGCTATTGCAAGACGAACTTAAACTCGCATTGTAATCTTGAATACCACATCTCCCAGGATTCTTTATTTTGCTCCAGCAAGGTGAAAACATTATTTAAGAGACTAATTTTGTAGGAGCGCACAAATTGGACAAATGAAGACACATTAAATGATAACCTTGGGCATGGAACATTTGTAGCAGGAGTTATTGCTGGCCAAGATGCAGAATGCCCTGGATTCGCACCTGATACTGAAATATATGCCTTTCGAGTGTTCACAGATGCTCAGGTACTGGATTTGGCTGAATATGCAACTTTTTGTATTGTCAAAAAC
This sequence comes from Panicum virgatum, assembly GCF_016808335.1. NCBI lineage: Eukaryota > Viridiplantae > Streptophyta > Magnoliopsida > Poales > Poaceae > Panicum > Panicum virgatum. The sequence continues at coordinate 4,889,612 of NC_053148.1, forward strand.
TAGGCTCATCAATCATAAAGTGACATTTTTGGATATTTAGAATTTCTCCAAAACAGCACTTTCCAACTTCCGTACAAAAAAAAATCCAACAAACATGTTTGAATCATAGTTAACTTAGTATCTTGAACACACCTTTTTTTTTGTCTAATCTACATAGTTCCATTCTAATAGGAGTGCATGCTGGTAAGATTTTGAGAATTTCGTCTTGTTCTCAGTGCAGATATCCTACACATCATGGTTCTTGGATGCATTTAACTACGCAATAACGATTGGTATGGATGTTTTGAACTTGAGCATTGGTGGACCTGATTACCTGGATCTCCCCTTTGTTGAGAAGGTACAGTTTGGTGATGATTTCAATATTTTTCCCTCATGTTTTCACATCTCAGCTGTTTTCTAGCTACCTGATCATTCTTTTAGTCGCCCTTCATAAAATATGAAGGAAGGTTTGTTTTGCTCTTGTGTTTCTTTTTTTTTTTTGCAAATTTTCCTTTCTGTATTTTCTGCTATTGACTGAAAACAGTGGGCTTGTAAAACTAACATAAAGGAAGGGCAGACCCAGTGCTGGTAGCTCCCACGTGAGTGGGGTTTGGGGAAGGAATAACTGAGGCAAGTCTTTCCCCTGCATGCAGGGAGACCGCGTCGAACCTAGGACCTTTTGGCTCAGTGGGGTGACTTTAACCACTGCGCCACGTGAGTGGGCCCTGTAAAACTAACATAAAAACTATTATTACCTCTGCTAAGTAATGAGTGGATAAACTCATAAACCCTTATGTTAGAGCATTTTAAACAAGGTCTCTACTGAAACTTGAAATTTTTATGGAATGGTTCTGTAGGTTTGGGAGCTCACAGCAAACAACATTATTATGGTATCAGCTATTGGAAATGATGGGCCTCTTTATGGCACATTAAATAACCCAGCTGATCAAAGCGATGTCATTGGCGTTGGCGGTATTGATTACAATAACCATATAGCTTCATTTTCCTCTCGAGGCATGACTACCTGGGAGCTTCCTCATGGGTACATTCTTTATCTTGCTGGTACAATTTCTCAGTATACCACTGGTTTATGTTTGATGGTATCTTCTCACATAAATGAAAGGGTACTGGGTACTTTCCATGTTGATCTTACCAAACTTGGCTATCCACAATCTGCACATAAGATGGTCATGTACTAGTATCTTGCTTTAAGTATCTTATGGCATCTTAATACTTTATTTTGTGGATATGCTCCATTGCATTTGAACTTATGGATCTTCACTGGAAGTGATGAAGCCTGATTCGGCAGTTACTTTTTGCTGTGCATGATTTTATATTATAGTTTTGCTTGCTCATTTATTAAAAGTCTAATTTTGATAGTTTTGCTGCTGCGTGATGAGGAACTGTTTCTGTGCTTTCAACGTAGACATAGGCACATAGCCTTACCAACCTTATAATTGTTTTTGGAAAAATTGGAGTAATTAACTTTATCTAGCCATCTTTTGCACCCGCTTCAAGAAACAGCATTATCAGAAGTATGTATTCTATTTTGCAGTTATGGTCGTGTGAAACCTGATGTTGTTGCATATAGTCGAGATATAATTGGTTCGAAGATCAGTACAGGCTGTAAGACCCTTTCAGGCACCAGTGTAGCAAGCCCGGTGGTCGCTGGTGTAGTTTGCTTGCTTTTTAGTGTTATACCCGAAGACAAGCGGAAATCAGTCCTTAACCCTGCTGCTATGAAACAGGCCCTTGTTGAGGGCGCTTCTAAGCTTCCAGGGCCAAACATGTATGAGCAAGGTGCTGGCAAGCTTGATCTGTAAGTTTCTTGCCCACTTTTTTGGACAGCTTTTCATAAATTACATAATCAGCAATTACAATGTCTGTTTCCTGTTGGATATTTCAGATTTATCTTATTCCATGTATCCACTGTTTCATGACATTAAGGGTGCATCCATTTAGAACCCAGGGACAGGATCATATTGATCTTTATACTTTCCCTTGCATTGCTCAATATTGTACTCATTTATTGCACTATTTGTTCCAGTTGGCAGTCATATGAAATCTTGAAAAATTACCAACCACGTGCAAGCATATTTCCTACAACGCTTGACTTCACCGACTGTCCATATTTCTGGCCTTTTTGTCGCCAACCCATGTATGCTGGAGCTATGCCGGTAATCTTCAATGCTACAATTCTGAATGGGATGGGTGTGATTGGTTATGTAAAGGATCAACCTTTATGGCAACCTTCTGAAGATATTGGCAATCTTCTTAGTGTTCACTTCACCTACTCAGATGTTATCTGGCCTTGGACTGGGTATCTTGCTCTACATTTGCAAGTTAAAGATGAGGGTTCTCAGTTTTCAGGCATAATTAATGGCAATGTTACTCTGACTATTTATACCCCGGCAGCTCATGGAGAAAGCAGCCCACGGACTAGTACATGTGTTCTTTACTTGAAGATCAAGGTAGTTCCAACACCTGTTAGGTCAAAAAGAATATTGTGGGACCAATATCATAATATCAAATACCCATCAGGATACGTTCCAAGGGATTCCCTTAATGTTCATAATGATATCCTTGACTGGCATGGTGATCACTTGCACACGAACTTTCACATTCTGTTCAACATGCTAAGGGATGCAGGGTACTATATTGAGACACTTGGATCACCACTTACTTGCTTTGATGCTAGCAATTATGGGACATTGCTTATGGTTGATCTTGAGGATGAATACTTTGATGAAGAGATTCAGAAACTTAGGGATGATGTTATACACAAGGGACTTGGTATTGCTCTTTTTGCTGAGTGGTACCATGTTGATACAATGGTTAAGATGACATTCTTTGATGAGAATACCCGCAGTTGGTGGACTCCAATTACTGGGGGTGCAAATATACCTGCACTCAATGAACTTCTGGCACCATTTGGCATTGCTTTGGGGGACAAAATACTTACTGGTGACTTCTCGATCAATGGTGAGCAGACCCACTATGCTTCTGGAACTGATATAGTGCAATTTCCAGCGGGTGGTTTCTTGCATAGCTTCCAGCTCCAGGAAAACTCCAAGTCTGCGCAGGATCACATAGGAACAATAGATCCAGAAAACTCCCAGGAAAAAAACAAGGTTAGGGGATATGGCCATTTTTAGTTCAGTACTTCTGATATCATCTCTATACCTGTGAGTGCAAGGTTCTAAGCTAACTGCTGAAGACCTGCATTAACCTGGCATTGATAGCAATATAGCATCTTAAACTCTCATACCACACAGTGTTCATTAATAAAATCTGTTTGTTTATATTACTCCATATATCATTATACTACAATTCATTATTCCAAAATTCCAAAAAAAATATTTTAACGTAAGCTTTTGTCCTAATGGAAGTACTTTCAGTTACTTTGTACAATGATTTGATAAGTATAGAAATGGAATACACATAAAAGCTAATATTTTTATAGTTGTGATGAAAAACACCTTTTAAATAAAATCAATGCTAAGGAGCATAGTTACCCAATGAATATATATCCCTTTTAAACAAGATGAATGCTGAGGAGCACAGTTACCTATTCGGTGTTCAGTTGCTTTGGTGAATAAAGTATTTTTATCACACTGTGCCGCAGAATAATCATGGTGATTGTGTTTTATTATATTATAAAGATACTGTATGTATTATAATATATAAGGCTTATTGTTTTCTCACTCGCAGCTGTCCTCAATTCTTGGAATGATGGAAGCAGGAGAAGGGAGGATTGCAGTCTATGGTGATTCAAATTGTCTTGACAGTAGTCACATGGTAACAAACTGCTATTGGCTTTTGAGAAAAATATTGGAGTTCACTGGCGATAGAGTGAAGGATCCTGTCCTTTTCTCAAAGGCAGCGCAGTTAAAGTTTCCAGTTTTTGAGAATATCCATCAGCCATCACGTAGATCAGATGTAAACTTTTCAACATACTCGACAGTCATTGGCAAGGAATTGATCTGTCACCAAGATTCCCGGTTCGAGGTTCGGGGTACAAAAGGTTATGGTGTCCAACCAACAGGCACAACAAGAAAGCTCCCAGAATACCAGATGGATGAAAGTTCGAGTTCTCCCAATGTAACAATACAAATTCCTGACAGTAGACAAGATAAAGTCGAAAGACTTCAAATAAATCTTTCAACACCAGATGCTGCTAAATTTGATGATAAAAGAGATTATTTTGGCTTTATTGGTCACGAAGAGGTATAAATCTCCCTTTCCCTAAATGAAATTTGAGCTATTCATGTAACACTGAGTAAATCAGAGTTTGCATTGTTATATGCATTAATCTTAGTTTTTATTGATAGAACTAGACTTATGCCTTCCTACTGATATATCGGAGTACAAATTCTACAGGTCATGCATTTAGCTCCAGATGATAACCTAGAGCAACTAAATATGATTTACCATAGTGTTTTTTTATGGCATCTTCAATTTCTCTTCCTGAAATCTGTATTGGTATTTGTGTGGATGAAATTTTAATATTCAAAGGCAAAAGGTGTTTCAAATATTTTGTACTAGGAAGAACCCTAAAGAAATAAATGATTTGCTGTGAAGAATTAGTAAGAGCTCAAGGTGTTAGAATATTTCTAACTTTGTGATCTTTTAATGGTACAGATCCAAATTTCCCAATTGTATATGTGTGTGTGCGTAGCCCAGGTGTGCTGTGCGCCTGGGCCAAGGCCGGCTCATGTGCCGAGCTCAGCTGATTAGGTCGGGCAGGCCATCCCCTGCCTATAAATGTAACCCTTGTGTTAAACCCTAATCAAGCAAGCATTCCACGCAATCCTCTCTACTTTCACAAGGCTGTAGAAAAGCAGGGAGTATTAACGAATACAAAAGCCTGCCATGTTGACATGTATAATATTTTCCTTTATTTATGAATTTGATGTTTATAGTAGATTATAGAAAGAAGTTCAAGTGTTGTTTCTTTAGAGTGTTGGTCACAGGATTGTGTGGAAGTTTATGCATTCTACAAGGGAAGCACTGGCAAAGATTTATCCACCGGACATTACTGGAGCGTTTCTTATTTTTATTTTGCAGGTTGACATAGGAATGTTAATGGCAAGCCAATGGATGGTACCTTGCTTAGCTGCCACAGCTTGTAAGTAGCGAACACTTAACACTTATTAAGTTTTAAATATGCGCGACCATGCTGTGCTATTCATTTCCTTATTCCTTTCAACATGCAGGCCTTATGTTGTATCTTAGTTGTAGAGTGCAACAAAAACGCCGCCGACGAAGAAAAGGGTCGGTGGCTAGTCGGCTAACAAGTATGGTGTAATGTGACATTCTTGAGGGGAAGAATAGGGGTTTTAGCAGCTATGTTACAGGCCTCGAGCCATGATGGGAAAACAGGAAGTGCTCCAACTTCAGCTTGCAAACGCACATCAAGACACATTTTGACTCATCTTCAGCTTGCAAACGGCACATCAAGACACATTTTGACTCAGCAACGAGAGGCTCATCTAACTTCTGAGCTTAGGAGAGCTGATTTGTCGCATCAACAACCACATGGAAGGTTGTGTGTCAGGATTCAGGCACGTGACATGGACATTTAGTAGCTTGTAGTCATTCACAATTTTGTTCTTTGCGACACAGCTATAGTCACAAGAAATGGTGAGAGCTAATTCTTTAGGTGAGAAGCTAGAGCTAATTTTTTCCATCACCTTGGGGTGTGGGGATCTGAGCGTCTCTGTAGGTCCATAAGCCCTCGGGCAAACGTAGCATGAGCTTGCAGATGGGCTTATTGGCAAGTTTGTAAAGAAAATTTTGTATTGTTGATAAAAAGAAGCAATTCTGTTTGAAACAGCATTCTCTTGACACAATTTCGATATCAAATATTGGAGGATCTGTTTGGACTTTGGGGCACATAAATAATAATACAGCAATCCGCCTAAATACTTGTTCCGTTTTGCCCAAAATGTCTGGTGAGCGGACCAGTTCCAGTTCTATCATGTAGTCTGCGGAACAAAATTACACAATGGTACTCCTGCCGGTGAAATGTTTTCATTTCATTTCTAAGTTTCATCTACAAGAAATCAAACAGGCCGTATTATTTGCTTATTTCAACTCATAGCAAGCTCAGCTCGGCTGTCAATCAAACCTCCACAGTAGGGTTTCAAAACAGCTAAAACAACGGCTTCTTGCCGTTCAGAAGACCCATGAGATGCTCGAAGACATGCGGGCCACCGTCGCGTATGCCAGAGTGCATGTACTCGTTAGTCACCCAGAGCCGGATCCTGGCGATCTGGGAGGCGGTTTCCTTGGCAATATTGAAGTTCACGTACATGTCCTCGTAGTAGACTGCAGCAGCGACAGGAACCTGCAGGATGCCATGGCACACACATGTTTAGCAAGCCCCCATGCTGCAAACTTTCTAGAACATAGGTCCTGCACTAACTCCAAGCAAAAGCTGCCATTCCAGAAAGTTTGAGCCCTCAAAAAAAAATCCAGAATGGTTTGAGAAGTCAAGTGAATACAAGCAGTTTGCACAGATTACCATTCCCATCCTTGATGCTGTCTTAAAATAACATATAATAGCATATGCATATGAAATTCCTAGTAGTCCACTAGACCTTTATGGGAATTAAGTCCATCACTCTTCAGTAAGAATTCTACTTAAACATTGTAACACTGACCTATAAGCACTAACTATGGAACTAAGAAGCTAGTAGGCCTAATGGACTCGGCTAGAAACACCAAAATTCAAACTTAAGTCCATCTTTTAAGTAGCAATACGATGTATCGAGTATCTACAAACAGATGACTTTATTTTTGCAGCATGGTATAACATACAACAAGAATTATGGTATGATTTTTATGAGGTACGAACCTTATTGTTATTCAGCTTGCTAAGATCATATAGTGGAGGCCAGTCTTCCTTTTCAGCTAATAAATGGGCAGCCTCCTTTAGGTCTCGTAGAGCATGAATCTCGTCAAACATACATGGAAATACCATCTGTGTACGAGGAACGACCACATGTCAAGAATTGGAGTAAATATTAGGGATGTGATGATATAACTAATAAAAATGCAGCAGGAGCTAGTTGACAGCTTCTGCTTAGAGTAAAAATTGAAAGAATAAACTCGTAGCATTGTAATTCATATTGCACAAATTCCTTTTAACATGTTTTTGCCCAAGGGTGAGGAACTTATAAATCCTGAATAAAACCCCTTCTAAAAAAGACGATGGGGACCCAGAATATATGCCCAAAAGAATGATAATTTAATTCCTTCGAGGATATGGGAGTTACCTCTCCAGTAAAATACACAGGACGGCCTTCTTCTGTAGCCTTGATAGGATCAAACAAACTTTCGTATTCACCGCGAACCTTTTCAGCAGACCATTTTGACGAAGAGCCCTGTGATCATAAACAAAAGAATACTTAAAAGTGCTGTTGTGCCACCACCTAATTGTTAGTACTTATTACCACTATAAGATTCGGAAGTTACCTGACAGTAGATAGACTCGTGCAAGAGGGCATAAAGAGGATTTGTTAGTACTTATTACCACTATAAGATTCGGAAGTTACCTGACAGTAGATAGACTCGTGCAAGAGGGCATAAAGAGGATTTTGATCAAAACCTAACCACATTTCAAACTAGAGAACTTAAATGTTAGATTATCAGCATTGGTACTATTATAATGTAAACACTAGAAGATTGCTTCAATAGATTTAGAAGAACAAGATTGAGAACAGTAGTGGAGATTTTACCTCTTTCAAGAAGTAATAGCTTATGCTCTTTTTAGCTCCAGGAACTAGTACAGGATCCCACACCCTCTCGAGCCTGTACTGGACAAAATAGCAAGGAACAGTGCAGATCAGATATATTGTGGGTTTCCCTCAAATTGTGTATGAGAAGATAATGCATTTCTTACAGATAATGCAGCCTTTCAAATCCACCGCCAGAGCCCAGACCTGACAGTCCAAGACACTGCAGCATCTTAGGGGTTAACCTGCCACCAGATGGAAGAACAACCTGTAAAGGAAATGATGCATAAGAACAAATTTCCAAAATCAAGAAAAATTTCCTCTGTAAAAATTGACTTACCCCTCCACCTTCAGATTCACTCAAGTATCTTACAGCGTCATGAACAACTTGTATATCTTGAGGATACCTCTTATAGTATTTCTCGTTTTGCTGTTGAACCTGTTTAAAGCAGGCTCTGTATATAGTTTGTGCAGTGCAAGGCTCTCCTAGTGGTGGAAGCCCTCCAGTCAAAAGAACAGATTTCAGGCCTTCTGGAGCAAAGCTCAAATATGTAACCGCACAAAATCCACCATAACTCTGCAATTAAAAAAAGGGTAGATGGTAGCATAAGAATAGTGCTACATCACTAAAAGAATATATTACTCTGCTCTAAGTCAAGCAATGTCCATATCAGTAATTAAAAGTCACAGGGGATGTTTGTGTGAATTAAAATCCATTTAAGCCTTTGTCACCAGAGAGATAAGTATCAATCAATTAGCTTGCCCCCATGTATTTTCACATGCTTCGGGATGTTAACAACTAACAGAAATCAAAAAACTTTTTTGCACTATTAGAATTTTAGATTTGATGGAACTAGAAATGTATATTTGTCTAAAGTCGAACGATGATAGCATTGATCTATTAAGTGCTCTTCAGATAGCATACCTGTCCTAGGACTGTCCAAGGCTCGGCATCCGATACAAGCCGTAGACGAATAAATTCTGCATCCTTAACTATATTATCCGCCCTGAAATGCTTCAAGTACTCAACCTGCTTTGCAGGAGATGTAATTTGCGAAAGAGATGATGGTGTTAATGGTGTGGATAAACCTGTTCCCCGCTGGAATAAGAAGGATGTCAACACAAGGCAATCCAAGGGGAGAACAAAGACAAAGGGAATAATTTGACTGTGCATTCTTACCTGATCTAGCAGCACAACACGGTGGTCTTCACATGCTTTCTTTAACCATCCGCCTGCTTCCGTGGGACGGGGACTCTCAAATCCAGGCCCACCTTGTAGGTACAACAAATAAGGCAGAACTGCATCTTCTTTCCCAGCTGGAACCGTTCAAGCATGAGAGCCATCAAGATTTCAGGCAGGATTGTTAATAATCACGCACTAAGGCACTAAGCAAGTAGTGACTCCGGCTCTCACAACATAAGATTAATTCACATAGATACAAGCCTAAACCAGCAGACATATCGCGTCAGATCTATTTAAATTATTTCATGTAATGGCTTCACCAAAGTTTCTTCTCCCTTACACTTTCACTGATGATACTAGATACTATACTACCTCCATTTTTGTTTATGTGACGCCGGTGGATGGAAACTTAGGCTGATCAACACTAAAGTAACTGTTTGAAACGTCATGTATAAAAACGAGGTAGTAACTAAGAACCAGCTCTCTAAAACATTGCTCCTAGTTCGTCAGTCTCAGAGACATATACACTGGATTCAGTTAAGCATGCCGGCCTGGCCCGGTGCAGTAGCACCGATTAGCAGTGTAACACCCAGGTATTAATCCTCGGTAATTAAGTCAATTAAAGTGATTAGTTTTAAACTCACACGGTAAAGCACAAATCAAAACACGGATGAAGCGGGAAATTGCTAAATACGTATCCGAGTGTGACACCTGTCGGAGGGTTAAGGCAAGCCACTTGAGACCAGCCGGCCCATTGCAGCCCCTGAGTATTCCCTCCTGGAAGTGGGAGGACATCAATATGGATTTTATTGTCGGCTTACCCAGAACTTCTAAGGGGCCACGCATTTTCTACCGGTAAAGACCACACATACGGCGAAGCAATACGCTCAGCTGTATATGGACCGTATTGTGAGTCTTCATGGAATTCCAAAGACAATCATTTCAGACCGGGGTGCTCAGTTCATTGCCCGGTTTTGGGAGCACTTTCACGCCGCCCTCGGCACTCAGCTCCTCCGCAGTTCGTCTTATCATCCCCAGACTGACGGTCAGACAGAATGGATAAATCAAATCTTAGAAGACATGCTTCGAGCATGTGTGCTCACCTATAGTTAAAAATGGGATGAGTGCTTGCCATTGGCTGAGTTTGCATATAACAATAGCTATTAAGAGAGCATCAGAATGGCTCCCTTTGAGGCCTTATATGGACGGAAGTGCAGAACACCGTTGAATTGGTCAGAAGCTGGGCAGAGAACGTTCTTTGGACCCGATATGGTAGATGAAGCAGAAGAGCAGGTTCGGGTTATTCAAGAAAATTTGAAAATTTCCCAATCCCGACAAAAGAGTTACGCGGATAAGAAGCGTCAATCTATGCTGTTTCAAGTGGGGGATCATGTCTATCTGCGGGTATCTCCGATGAAAGGGGTTCAACGATTCGGTGTGAAGGGAAAGCTCGCACCTCGCTATGTTGGGCCTTTTCTCATTGTTGAGCAATGTGGGCCTGTGGCATACCGCCTGGAACTTCCTGCTCACTTATCCGCGGTTCATAATATATTCCATGTCTCCCAGCTCCGGAAGTGCCTCCGTGTTCCAGAAAAGATAATTGACATTGAGAAATTGCAACTGGAGCCCGATCTTGTCTATCCGGAGCAACCAATAAAAATTGTTGATTTCAAGACCCGGGTTACTCGCAATCAAACCAGCAATTTTTATAAGGTTCAGTGGAGCAATCACTCCGAGCGAGAAGCCACATGGGAAACCGAAGAGTTTCTTAAATCCAAATATCCGGAGTTGTTACAAACTTACCAAGGTACCTACCCTTTTATATTCCTCGCAGTTTAACACCTCCATTAAATCTCGGGACGATATTTCTTTTAGGGGTAGGATTGTAACACCCAGGTATTAATCCTCGATAATTAAGTCAATTAAAGTGATTAGTTTTAAACTCACACGGTAAAGCACAAACCAAAACATTTCCTGTCAGCCTGGCCCGGACCGGTCTGACCGGTAAGGGCGACCGGTCTGACCGGTCTAACCCGAGTTGGTAGTTTTTGGGGCCCCACGTCATTTAAACCTCACACACTCTCTCTCTCTCCCAACCGCTCTCTCCCCTCACCAGAGCCGGCTCAAGCCCGAGCTCTCTCTCCCTCTCCTCTCATTTCTTCCCCCAAACCCTAGGACTCAAATCCATTCATCCTCCATTGATCCAAGACCCAAGGGAGCTTCATTTGGGTGGAGAATCATCCTTCCCGCGTGCTCCATCTCGGGGTGCCTTGGTTTCAAGCTCTTGAGGCAAGGACCCAAGGTAATAGCTTGTGGTTTGAATTGATCTCTTGCTCTAGGGGGATTTAGGTAGTTTCCTTGGTCATGAACCTTTGCTTGCACCTTAGGCTAGAGTCTAGATGGAATTTGTGCGGTGGAATCAAGTTCTTGTGGGGAAAAAGGACTCATTCAAGGTAATTTAGGAGTTTGGATCGATCTCTTGTTCTAGATAGTTTTAGGTGATTTCCTCTGGTCAAAAGCATCCACATGAACCCCTGAACTAGATCCTAGAAGGTATTTGGCATTGGTGGGCGATTTTCGCCGCACCAAGGTTCCTAGGTTCTGGTCTGGCTAGGACCGGTCTGACCGGTCGGAGTGACCGGTCTGACCGGTGTCACGGTAGGATCAGTAGGACCGGTCTGACCGGTCTAATGGACCGGTCTGACCGGTGGGGTGTTGGCTGAGAAGGTGAAAGTTGGGGTAGTTGGTAAAATTGGTTAGAAATTATTTTGGCTATTAGTTACTTATAATTTTTATAACTCATGCATGCATTTTCATGTCATATGCATATGCACACGTGTAGCAGCCGCGGCGGAGGAGGTCGTGTACGAGGTGGTTGCGGAGCCACAGGAGCCCCAGGGGCAAGCCCCGCAGCAGGAGGATCGTGGGGAGTCGGCCCAAGGCCCCACTCACCCCAGTGTTGAGCAGCAGGCGCAAGGCAAGCCCCGATGCATGTTCTATTATTTTTAAATTATGATTCACTATGAATAGGTTTTATCTATTACTTGTGCATTACGTAATAGGAATTGATTGGAACCCTAGCTGCATGATCCCTAGGTTTCCTTGAGTTTTTACTAGTATGTCTAACTCAATAGCGATGCCAGGCTAAATAAGTCCGGTAGAAGTCGGGTGACCTTGTGTCACTCGCGAGACACATGAAACTTTAGAAGCCGAGTAATTGCCCGTTACTCGCGAGATACATTATTATCTTTATGCTTCAGTGTTTGAGAAATGGATTGAAATGGTTATGGAGATGTGAGACCGGGCGGGGAGGATGGTATTAGGTTTGGCAGCAGGACAGGGTTCCTGGGTGTCTTAGCCCCGTCCGAGTCGGTTAAGGACCGGTTGTTGTGGCAGTGCTGATCGGGGATTGAATTGTACTAACCGCATGCCGGGAGTAGGAGGTAGTCGAAACCGGTAAGCCTAGTACTGCCTCGCTTCGAAAGTACAGAACTGCATCACCACCCCGTAGGGCGAGTCGAGTAGTCGCGGAGAAACGGGATGCACATGTTTACTTTTGGTGGTCTCACGTTGAGTTCGGCTGACTATATGAAGGTGGGGTAGTTCTGTAGTTCGAGACGGGGAGGGGAATGGTTGGCATGTATAGTCCGACGGGGCAAATACGTGCCGTGTTGGTTAGGTCCACCTTGCAAGGTTAAATCGAATCGATTCGCCGTGTCTCGCGGATATGAGGGCCTTGATCTCTTTGTCACCTCGTAGCAAATGAGTTCGAATATTAGAGATATAAAAATGGATACTATTCTGAATCTTAATTGGATGCTCCAACATGCGTGAGTAGATAGGCAAACATTAGTGAGAGTCTATCTACATAAAATATGCGGCTAAAACATTGAAAGTAAGGATACACCTCTAGTTGCTATTTCTGCAAAATAACCACCAGCCAAATGCCGTGCATGTCTAGGTATGTGGGCTAAGTTATACCCACTGGTCGGGTAAGCCTTGCTGAGTATTAGAATACTCAGGGTTTGTTGCCACATTTATTATTACAGGACACCCGGCCGTCGATTTCTGCCCCTGTTGTGTCAAGTTCATCCGCCGGGACGCAGAGGGGTGGCAGGTCGAGGAGCGGGACCCGTTGTGCACTTGTGGGCTGAGTGTGCAGCCTTTCTGTTTTGCGTAGACCGGTCTGACCGGTCCGTGGGACCGGTCTGACCGGTGGAGTCGACAGCATGGAGCCGACCGGTCCGACCGGTTGAGTGAACCGGTCCGACCGGTCGAGTAGGATTAGAACTGATGGGAGCTAAAGTATTTGTTGGATATTTTTATTTTCGAACTTCAGTTACATCTATTGTAAAGTTTTGTAAATTATCTATGTAATTGAACGGTTTGTAAAGCTTATTGTTTCGTTTTTTCTTTGAGTTTATATTTTTAAAGTTTCATGCCGTGCTTGTACCATCTGCACCCACCTTCGCGTGGGACTACCGGTGTTGTTTCGATCGGGCCGTGGGTTGAGAAAGGATCGCCAAATTAAGCCGTTAAACTAATGTGCCCGATTTGTTCAAATGACGGCTATTACGCTTAATTAGAAATTTAATTTGGCGGTTCCGTCACAAGCAGCTACCGGTCGCATTGTCACCGTCATGATTCATGTCAAAATCTTGTGAATCATGTTCCCACTTCGAAAATAGCACACCCACACATCCAGCAAAAACTGCAGGCCCGAGCAAACGCGACCTACCGGCGACGACCTCGCGCGCGAAGACGGTGATGGCGGCTCCGCTGTCAGGGCTGGAGTGGTCGGGCGGGACGGCGAACCGGTGGTCGCGGAGGCTGAGGCCCGGCACCGCGTACCACGCGCCGGCCTCGTGCTCCGCCCTCGCGAACGACGACATGGCCGCGGCCGCTGCCCTCGGCGGCGGGATCCGGCAGGGCGAGAGGCGGAGGCGTGCGGCGCCGGGGACGTGGACGGGGAGGAAGGCCGGTTGGCGGCGAAGCGGGCGCGCTGCGGCGGCCGGTGTGGCTGCGGCGACGGCGGCCGCGCAACGGAGTCTCGCTACGGCCATGCCGGGCGGCCGTCGATTGGACATATATAGAGGGTGGGATTGGGTGGGTGCCGAAGCTGATTTGACTGACGTCACGCGGCAGGAACAGAACAGCAACCTAAGACTATGAAACTGTGTGCCTTATTTTGCATTGGTTTTATTTCCATTTTCAGTCTCAAGATTTTATTTCCATTTTCAGTCTCAAGATCTTCGCTTTTGGATTGCAAAAAGCTTTCATGCGAAATCTTAAATTTTTGTATGAGAAGTCTGAATGCAAATCCAAGACAACTCAGGCGGGGGAACTGGTTCGACAAGTTTGAATGAAAGTAAGGCAAAGGGAAAATTTCTAAGATAATAAGGCTATATGAAAACCACACTACTGGATTTGTCTTCGGTACAACTTGTGTAAGGCAAGCATGATCAGATTTACACATGCGAGAGCTAGCGCGATAGATTACCATGTACTACTGCCAATGCTTAACATCATAATGCTATTTAAAGCACCTAAGCTGCGCAGCCAACTATGAAAACTGCAACGAAATATAAACAACTCTGACAAGTGCGGCAGGTCAGCAGAATACTGTCACCACTCACTATTCACTAGCCTCTCCCCCTACATCAACACCGCATCATCATAGTGCCCAAACACTAGCCACCACTCACTATTCATTAGCCTCTCCCAACATCAACTCCAGATCAACATAGTTCCCAAACACCAGCCTAAAGAATCAAGTAAATATCTATCTCGCTGCCAAAAGCCCTGCTTGATGATCATCAAAATACCACAATGCCCAGCGGTTAGTGAGGCCTTCGCACACCCGAAGTGCCGGAAGGACGAGACTGAGCCGGCTGATAGCGCCGGATAGCAGAACTGTAGGCATTGCCTGTCAAACTCCCTCTCATCTGACCCGTGGGGCACCAGTTCTCATCCTCAGGGATGTCAGGTGGATGACCATCTGAGGATCCAGCCTGAGGTGTGCTAGGAGCAGCAGGTGGTACACTCGGAGGCTGCAGATGCGGTGGCGCTCGCTGTAGAGACGGAGGAGTTGCTGCACGAGGCACTGATTGCGATCTTGGCGCCTGGCTTTGCAGGGTAGAAAGGATACGGCTTTGGATCTCAGCTTGGATCGGTCGGACAAGTGCAGCTGCAGTGGTTTGGCCCACGGCAGCCAGTGCCGTTTGGTTCATGGTCATTCGTGTGTGCATGAGCTGATCATGAGTTGGAGTCTGCTGTATAGGCATAGGTTTGTAGGTGTTCGCTCCTCCAACCTGTCCTGAGTTTCCTGGTGGCAGCCGTGCACCAATCAGGTGTGGCGCAGGCAGACCAACAACCCGACCAGGAAGATGGCTCGATGTGTTGCGCATATCCTGGCAACAATTATGATTATGTCAATATATGCTTGCTGTGATATATAGAAAATAAAGAAAACTCTTTCCTCATGTCATAGATTGTAGCTGGCTGCTGGTGCTGGGCCCAATCAACAGACAGAAGTACTTCACTATATCAATTTCCAGGTCTTAAGGCCACTAACATCCTTGCTAGTACAGCAAAAACAGACAGCCCCCCAGAATATGCTAACTTAAATACATAGCAAACTAGTATGTGATCTTGTTAGCTGGTAAATTTGTACTACACACACCACTAACTACTGCAACAGTTCCTTTGACGAATTGCTAAGTAGTTTGTGTTAGTTAGGTATCATTATTTACAGTTGAATTAGGCACTTAAGGAATTTCATTCGCTTCTCTAAAATTCAGTAGATACTATGGGTAAATTATTATTTTTATGTTAATATCTCAGGCGCCCTGCAGATTTTCTAAAAAAGAAAAGAAAAGACAATTCAAGCAGTTGAAGCTAGTTGCAAGGTGTCTTGCATATAGTTATGTGATACAAGTGTGTAGCAACTAATGTTGATGAAATGACACATCTTTGACCTATAAATAGCTTTAGTATTCTAGCTCTGATGCACAGGATCACTTTAAACTTATCACACAGTATCTGGTTGCAACTTTGCTATTGAGCTACCGTCAAGGTGTGACTACTGGATGACGAAGTTGAAGTATATCATGTTAGATGCTAATACAGATGATAATATAGTGACTGGAAAAGATGTTTACCCGTGTTGTTGACTGTAGATGCAATGATGTAGCAGCACCGGGAGTCCTTGGTAACGGCCCACAACTGCTATTCATTGGAGCAATTACACAGTCCGGATTCGTCACTTGATGTGCTTGGTAAGTTGAAGAAGCTGGAGTAGATTGTGGGATAGGAGGTGGACAATTGAGGATATTCGGTTGCAACCTTGTTGATGACCCAGGATTCTGTGGTGGCACTGGCAATGCCTGGACTCCTAATGGCTCTCTCCTGGGATTTCTAGGTATAGGAAGCCTTCTCACTTCTGATCTATGTACTGGACCTATTTGTGATTGCAACTGTACAGTTTCACAATGTGTTTCCTGTGAAACATGTTGCATGCCAGATGTTGAGGTGGAGGTTTCAAGAGAAGGAGAGACAGCATCTGTAATAACAGGGCGCAAAACAACTTGGGGTAGAATAGATTCCAAGGTCCCAAAAGAACTCGAGCCCAGCCCACTAGTAGATGGCAACAAATTCTGACGAGAAGTGAAAGCCATGTTGCTACCCCCATTATTTCCATCCCCTACATACAGATCCTCTGTCTGGGCAGCCATCGGAAAATCTGGAAGATAGTCTGACACAGATATATCTTGACTATTCAGCAGAGGCTTCTTATCTTCTAAAGCCGATGCCCAATCCATCATCGGCAGATCACCATCACCATTTATCAGATCTATGACATCTGAAGATGATGAATCAGTTTCTACAGCATCTCCAGTCTGATGAATGGCATCACCTCTATGCCTATCTGATTTCTCATCATGAGCTGGTGCAGCTTTCCAAGATCCATCAGCAAATACAAGTACATCAATGACATCATCTCCAGTCTCTTCTAGTATCTGCATTAAAAGGAAAAGGAAGGTCAGAGAGAGAAAAGGAGAGATGAAAAATATGCACAGCAACTTGCCTTTGCCATCTTTTGGTCAATGCGTAGGTCAGTGAAGTTTGAAGGGGTATTACAATATGGACAGCGCCAGTTTGGTTTCCTTGAGTTCATCTCCATGTAATTATCATAATCAAAACACTAAACAATACGGTTATGTTAACACTTTCTAAAAAGCACCGAACAAATATAAACAAGGCAAGATTAAGTAAATACCTGATAGTGTTTGCAAAGGCGCCCTTTAATGGGAGTTTTTATGCGCTTAAAACTGCAACAAGAGAGGGCAAACAAAAACTAAATTCATCATCCAAAGGCAGATCACTAGTAGTCTAGTATATAATCAAATATATTAACTCCTTTAGTATATGTCGCATAGATATTAAAGCTTCAAAATGTTACCCTAACTATCTAAAACCTACAGAGTGACAGACACAATCAGAAAGTTGTTACATTGTGAATGTGTGGTCCAATATCTGATTGAAGGCTGAGGGCAGTCAGTCATCACGTTCATGTGAATGGAAGACATGATTATTTCTTCTGCCCTTTTTTCATCACCAGCCATACACAGGAAAAATTTTATTCACAACTAAGTAGATCCTAAGAAAGATTAGTTGTTTATCTAAAAAAAGGTAATTCTCAAGGTACCCTGTCCTTTCTAGCAAAAATACCATTGAAACCTGATCAGTCATAATATAGCTCATCTACATGTATGTTTAGATGCATAAGATTTCACAGCGTACAATGTTTGAAACATGATACAACAAATCCTATTCCATGAGAAGTGCAACACAGTACCTTATAGGGCAATTTAGGGAAACTCTTGATGGTCCCTCAAGTACATCAGAATCTACACAGAGATCAGGAGACATCAGAACTATAATGAGAAAAAAAATCAGATATAAGCTGTCAATGTGAAAATGAGTACACGGCATAAATTACTGTCAATGAATACACGTGATCATGGAAAATGGCTTCCGTACAGTTCAAATTTCGGCCACACTACATAAAGACAACAGATGTGTGTAGAGGAACCAAACAGCACAATGTTTGAAACTCAAAGCTTCAACTTCTACTACTGCTCGATGTGGAAATTAAAACTACAGTGAAAAAACTACAAAGTTTAAATTTTACTGTCTCTACATAAGCTTCATGCAGGTTAAACATATTTCTTTGGACCGGAAAGCAAGGCATTGTACAAAAAAGGTATGGAAATGCTATCGACAAATGAATAGTTAAACTAGACCGACTGGTAGCATAACTGAAGCCTGTTTCAGCAGGGTCCCTGTCATCATGTAGATCTCGCAATTGAGCCATATTGAACCAGTAAAGCATCACTGAGCCATCTGGTTTTACATGAACCGACTCATCAGCAGAAGTTGGGGTTCAAGGACTTTGACACAACCGTGATGACCACACCACCAACACATGTATACCAGGTACTAGGAGAATTGGTTGTTGGACAGGCAAACTGTTGAGCCCACCTAAGCAGGTCAGTTACCTATCCAGTTTCAACGACTACGCAAATAAGCCCCTCATTTTCTGGGTTGCTAGCAGATGTCTAGCTTTTTCTAGCATCTTTCTATGTTGTTTGTAGGTTCAACTGCTTACGGGCATGGTCTCTTCCAAGATAGAATAACTGCTCAATACGAGCTAGAGTATTTTCAGATTCATGGATCAAGAAAATTGAACTTGACAGGTTTCATGTGCCCATGGGAAGAGAAGAACTGTCTCTAGGGGAAAATACTAAATCTCTAAAAAGCTGGAAGGAGTCACAAATAGACCAAAATTCAGCAATTTATAGCAAAAAACCAAACTTATAGTCGGTTTAAACAGGCAAACTACAAGTAACTGGCATCCACCAACAAACCAGGACCCACCCTTGTCACTTTACAGGGGCATTGTCCCAGGCAGCAGGTTCCTTTTAAAATGCCCCATGACCATGCACAACACCACCCAAGCTAAGCTAGTCAGTTGTTCTAGACATGACATCAAACAAAAAAGAAAGGAGCTGATAGATGATGGTGAAAAAACACAGAAGTGGCAATCATGGAATACAAATAGATTTACAATTGTAGGAATAAAAATGCCAAGTCCATTTCCAATAAAGAAATATATCATTAAAAAAATGTGTCAGTGGGTATGAAGTATGAAACACAATGCATCTACATGTATATTTCACTCAAGAGAATATAAACTGTCGTTACAAGGAAAAATATTGTTATTTCAGTTTGAGACAAGACACTGGACGCATAAAAGAACTAAAATGAATTTCACCTACCTGCAGGACAAACTGTGATAGGTTGCGTATAGTCATCCAGTTTTGGAGCACTGAAGGATGCCACATTGTTTATAAAAGCTACAGCTATGATATAATTAGCTGCAATGTGAAGTTAAAATCAACAGTCACAAATAAAGAATTGGGGCTGATTGGTGTATACTTCTACAGTACAACTAAGGGAGCATAGCACAGTGACCAAGCATACCATTAAAATATCCAACAGCTTGGATAATGTTTGCCCCATATTTGAGCATTTTGGTGATATCAGAAGGGAACTGGGGTCCTAAGTCCTGTTTGAAATGCACGAGCTCAGCTTTCCAATTAAAAAAAATGAAGCCTAACCAGAGGTTCAGAAGGCATGGAAGCCAAAATATGCAAAAGGACACTAACCATTGAAACATTAGTCCTCTTGTCCACGCCCTTTCCATTGACCAAAAAGCTGAACAGAAAAAAAAGGACCGCACATGTTTCATGGTTCAACATTGGCATGTGACAAGCATCAAAACATAGAGGAAAAACAAACCTCGCATGTGGTGGGCTTGTGACACATGTCGAGGAATCTAAATTTTCCTTTTGTACAACAATTAGTCTCTGAAAAAGGAGAGAATCATGACATTACTTATAAAAAATCAACATGCAAAAAAAGTCCTGAAGTCCAGTCACAAATATGCCCTAACTGCAATCAGTACAGATTCAAAAAAAAATGCGCTTGGACAAGACAAATGTGAGTTCATAGAAAGTCCTTGCATTATTTAGTGTGCAAGCAAACTATATGGGACCAGTAACTTTAAACTAGTGACAGGTAGTCAACAGTCTTCTGGCCTCTATAGTTTCAAAGAGATATCATCATATATATCTAAACGGATTCAATTCTGAAACTTAAGCAATGTAGGTATTTTTCTTGTAATACAAGGGAAAGAGAGTGGGTAGCATAAGGAAACATCACATGTACCAAAGATTCCAATCTTCAATATGCAATGAGCATTACATGGGACCAGCGCAGAGTGCAATGTGAAAATAGTGTCAAATACAGGATCAATAGTTCAATACCATCTATATGAAACTTAAATATTTGAAAAAGAAGTAAGAGAGTTGTGGTTTGTTCAATTCACATGTTTGATCAAGAAACAGAATAGTCTATGAAGTAAATAGTTCAGCAGCCGAAAGACATCAGTACACATAACTTCAATAATAGCAACAGCCTCTTGAGAACACCCAATAGCTAAAAATGTTATTTTGCCTACGGAATATGCATGCCATAAAATTTGTCCCCCGAGTCCCTAACTATACTTACAATCTTTTCATCTCGAGATAGGTTCCTCTCAATAAAGAAGTCAGACATCAATACATCATAGCCAACCTACATAAGGTAGACAAAACCATCAAAATCATTTATTCAGAGGTAAAACAAGTCTTTACCATTCATCAAGAATGTCTTGACCTATGATCATTCAAAATTAGGTAAAAGCTGACATAGTGAATGATCAACTTTTACCAGGTAGTATAATTGTAAAATTCGAGTTTAAGTTGAACAGAGTAACTACCTTTGCTTCAATACAAGTGATTAGACGCTCAAACTTCAACCATGGATAATACCTATAAAATACAAGCATAAATAATATATGAGAAATGTTTGAATAGATAGCTTGTACTATAGCTCTAACATATGACGGTACAATCAGAATTTGAATATGCTAACATAAGTTATTCCAATTTGGCGCACATTTGACCAAATCATTTGAGATTAATGCAAATTCAGCAGTTTCAAAAAAAAATCACCAGCTCTAGGTAAATATGAATTAGTAGTTTATTTCATTTTAATTGAAACATCGTATTAATAATGAACGTCTTTGAATGGAAACGAAGATGTTAGAAATCTACGTGCTCAAACCATGACCTAGCAAATCATCTTTACCACTGACACTATTAATGTCTTTTGTCTCTAGCTAGACTTTATATGATCTGTATTCTAAATTGTGTATTGTGAAAAATATGCAATGTTACTGTAAAGTTTTCAGTTCATTTTCAGCATGCACATTCCAAATTTTAAAATCAGATACTGGGGATTTACATGCTACTCGGACTAAAATACATTCCCCTGTCAAAAATCATGAATATAATTTTTAAATCTTTAGACATTTGATAGTAATAAAAACATGTTTCTATGCGTACACGAGAGAGAGGGAGGGAGACTCCCTACCTTGGCATTATTTGTGATATAATTTTAAGCGCAGTGCTGTCACTAGCTGCCTGGCCAGAGGATGTGCAGAAGTTACTAGAGAGCTGAATATCAAGAGGAAATAGTTAATGTTTCGTTTGAAGGCTATCCCACCACATAATTCAAAAGATGAAAAACTGCTCATGGAAGAAGAAACATAAACATAAAAATATTACATACACACCTCATTAGCAATTCTGAGAATGTCACTGGAATCTGTAGGTTGAAACCATTTCTTGGAGCAAGCATTCTGCAAAACAGCCTGTGTAAGCTACTACCTTAATATTATTGGTATGACCAGCATGTTATGCCAGAACAATAAGCTTAAAAAAAATTATATAGCTGTAATTATATGTTAAGCAGCATCTAATGCAGAATGACCCCCATTCCCTATTCCAGGAACTTCGTCCTGAAACCAGGAATGGAATGTTCCAGAAACTCGCAGCCACCAGTACATCAACGGTGCAAAAGGCTGCCAGCGGCGGAGACGAAGACAACCACAACTGTGACAGCATCCACAGGGGCAACGACATCAGCATCGGAGGTCTCCAGAGAAAGTGTGAGTACCAGACAGATAAGATAATGAGGACGGGGGGGGGGGGGGGGGGGGGGGCAACCTTGCAAGTCCCTGATGCATGAGCTGATGATCAGTGGCAAATGATTTCAGGTGGCAGCAATTTTGCATTGCAGAAGGGGGGAGGAGGGTGAAAGCGAGAAAGCGTGAGCGCTCATGCGAGCGAGCGAGCGAGAGGGAGGGAGGGAGGGAGGGAGAGGGAGAGGGCGAGGGAGGGAGGGAGATGAGAGGAGGCGGCAGTTGGTACTTGGCTAGCATATGCTGTTTTCTGCAGTGCAGTCGGGGCTTGGAGAGTTACAGCAAGTTATCTAGTTGGCTTGAGTGGGCCAGGAAAGCACAGGCCAATAGCACGTCTCTCTTTTACTGCTTTTCCTTCCTATATTTCCCCTTTTTTATTGTTCTATAAACCTGTGATGCTGTGATGCATCAGTTATGGATCAGCACTTATGTATCATCCCAGATTGTGGTAGACGATAGTCGATAGTAAATGACTGCATAAACTATTCCCGGGAACATCATTCCAGCCTATCGTCCCAAAAATCCATGGTTCACATTCCATCTCTCAAGCAAATACCTGTGTTCCCATTCCTCAACCCCATCGACACGGGAACTTGGTTGCTAAGAGTAAATTAAATACCAAAATATGCCTAAAACTATGTGCACTTAAGCTGTCAGAAAACAAACAGTGAACTTGGTGATTCTTTCCTAGAGCGTAAGATTCTAGCATGTTCAACATTGATTGGAACAGAAAAATTACTGAAAATGTATAGTTATGCAACAGACTATTCCTTTTAAAAACTACCAAGTATATATGTTTGGAACTCTGATTAGGAAATAAAACGACTTTGACCAAAGCGAGATTGAAGCAGTATTTCTTTTCCAATAAATTATTTGGTTACAATTGAAAAAACAAAGCAGCTACCTGAAAATTTATATATAACTGAAAAGGTACAAAAGTTTACCTTGCACGATATAACTAGTACCATAAGCGAAGATTGTATAAATGTTTCATTCCTCAGCTCATATATCTGGCCAAAAATTATAGATTTCAGATCAATGACACAGCGATTTGCGGTCATACATTAATTTGTCAACAAATTATATGATCCCCCATAATGTGAGACAAAAACAGAGTTCAAGGCCAAATCTGGTAATCCTGCTGGCTTTTTGTGCAACAGCTCACATAACATGCTGCCAAAGTTGCAAGGTGGCACTAGCATCATGCATGGGCTAGATGGCACCTTGAGAGGGAAAAGGTACTGAATAGTTTGGCGACTGCCAGAGTAAAGCATGAGGTAGATCAAACAAATATCATTAAAACATGATGATAGAATGTGAAGAGTATGCTCAGCAGTTGTAATTTAATTTCACTTGCAATGTTAGCCTACCCAATTTGCTTGGGACTAAAGGCTTTGTTGATGTGGCATGTTACAGATTCTATATGATTTCTAGTAAAACATCTTATGCTTATGCTGCTTCAAATTCGCTAATTTGAATTATTAAAACCACATTGAGGTTCTGTGAGCCTGTGACTCTTCAAACGATATGCACAGTATGTCCCATTATACTTCTGAGGAAATGCTACAAAGAGTAGTGAAACATTCCTCTTCTGTAATGCATTAATATTAGCACAAGTGCTTAAATAATTAATTCAAACAGATACTCATCCTAGAAAAAAAAATTGGGTCACACAATTAGCTTCGCCGCATAATTACCATATCTGTCAGGCGTAGGTAAAAATTCTTGCTAAATGAAGAGGTAACAAACTAGGTAAAAAAATAAAAAGCTTTCCAAAAGGTGTGGTAACCAAAAGCCTCTCCAAATTGACTCTCCAAATCACCCCAACCTCTCCCTCACCCTCTAGCTCTCCAATCACCGGCGGGACCTTGCAGGGACTCCGGTCGCCGAGACCTCCAAGTCCACTGCGCCCTCCCCGGCCGTTGTGCCCTCCTTGGCCCCGCCATGTCCCTGGCTGTCGCGCCTCCCTGCCCCGCTGCGTCCCCAGCCGTCCTGTCCTCCCCAGCCCCGCCACGTCCTCCCCGACCACCCTGCCCTCCCCGGCCCATCTGCGTCCTCCCCAACCGCCGGCGGGGGGCAGTGGCACCCTCCATGGCCGACAGGTGGGAAAAGGGAAAGGGCTGCGCCGGCGCCATCTGCCGAGCACCAGGTTCGCCCTTGCCGCCACCGCCATGGAGCTGGTTCACCTCCGCGGAGCCAGCCAGTCAACGCCGCCGATGGCGAAGTCACCGCAGGATAGCAGCCGCTCACCCCCGGTGGCGTGAGGGTGGCGGTGGAGCGCTAGAAGATGGAGGGCGCGCCGGCGCAGGCGCGCCCGCGTGGGTCTTCTCCCTCCTCACCCTCGTCGACGACGGAGGCTGGGACGGGCGTAGGGCGGTGGGGCGACGAGCGCGGGAGCGGATGGTGAGTGGGAGTTGCTCGGTAATTTTGCCTAGCGAAGGGGAACCCAAGGAGGTTGGGACAGAAAGAAAGCAGGTTTTGCTTCTGCTTCCGTCGAGCTCCCACAGCAGTCTAGAAGTCTTCCCCAGGGCGCTAAGCGAGAATTTCTGCCCATAACTCAGGATACCTAACGGGGTAGCAAAGAGGGGAAAATAGAGAGACTGTTGGATCCAGTTTTTACTCTAGTTTTGCTATTTTTGGCTATCCAGTTTGTTTTTCATAGTCTCTTAGAGATGCTCTTAGCCCACTACTTTAACTGAGCCATACACCAATCAAGGACAATTCCTAATGAAAGAAAAGGAAACAATTGATTGATACAGGGTGAGAGCAATAGAATTACCTTTCTCAAAATGCCGGGTATCTCATTGGCCATCACAGGAATATCACCAGCCGAGACCGCGTAGTCGATCCCTCTGCAAGCGGAAACACGTAGTGTCAGCACGCCGCCGACGAACAGCGCGGCGGTATAAACCCTAACCCACAAGGGCACTCGAAGGGGCAGGGCGCGTGGGGAAGGTGGGAAACCCTAGGAAGCTCGGAATAGCAAGAGGCGGTGGGGAGGCGAAGCGCACCTGGCGAAGGCGTAGGCGTGGTGGACGAAATCGGCGACGGAGAGGATGAACATGCCATTCAGGTGGTCCCTGAGGCGGTCGCCAATCGCCTTCAGGCGGACCGCGTTCACGGCAAGCGCCCTCTTCGGGTCGGGTGCCTGCGGCGGCGGGTGTTGCGCCTGCGGCGGCGGCGCCGGAGAGGCGGCGGTCGCCATCGTCGCGCTTGCGCAGTTGCGCGGCCGCGGAGCGGTTGCGGTTGGAGAGCCTGGAGGTTGCTTCTCCGCCAGAGGCCTGTTTGGAGTTTATTCTGGCCTGCGGTGAGTGAGGTTTGGTTTTCTAGTTTAAGTTGGCACATCACATGTTTAAACACAAATTAGAGTACTAAATATAAAGTTATTATAAAAATATTTTTCATAAGTCCTGATTTAATCAAGAGACGAAACTATTAAATCTAAATAATTAATAATTTGACCACTAATTGCTACAGTGACCATCTGTTAATCGTCTTGAGCCCTAATTGCAGCTTATGCAATTATTTTTATATTAAGTTTGCATCTTAACAATCAAATTGACATCCAAACATTTGATATGACAGCTACTTAAAAAACCAAATGAGACCTTACTTATTCTGCAATAAGAACGTCCGACGTGCATAACAACTCGCCGAGCATATTGCGATTGCAA
This sequence comes from Panicum virgatum, assembly GCF_016808335.1. Classification (NCBI taxonomy): domain Eukaryota; kingdom Viridiplantae; phylum Streptophyta; class Magnoliopsida; order Poales; family Poaceae; genus Panicum; species Panicum virgatum. The sequence goes on from NC_053148.1 coordinate 4,915,337, forward strand.
GAGTTAAGTACCGATGCTACAATGAGTTTTTATGTTAACCGTGGATGTTGCATGAAACATGTTGTTGCTGTAAAAAAATTTCATCCTCGAATTGAATACCAGAGTCACTTATATACATGTTTTTTTATGTTGCAAACGTTAATTTTTTATATTGTGGTCGAAGTTTCATTCAGGTGGACCGCGTTCGCATCAACCGCCCTCTTCAGATTAGTGGGTGCCTGCGGCGGCGCCGGGTGAGGCGCCGGAGAGGCGGTGGTCGTTATCATTTTTTTGGATATATTTTTTTTATGTTGCAAGTGTTAATTTATGATACTAGCACAGTGCCCATTGTCGGTACCCCAGGACTGGGGTACCCCCTCTTGCTGTGACTAGGCAAGAGCCTTTGTAGTCATCCTTGACTACAACCAAACAGCCGGACCCCTGCAGTCCGAAGTCCTGTCCTCCCGACAAAGGTCCGGACCTGTTCCACGGCCGGGGAAGGTCTGGGAACGCCACGTGTCCCAGGAAAAACAGGCGCTCAAGCGCAAGCAGCCAGGGCTCCGGACCTCCCAAGGAATCCGGACCCCCGCGGGGTCCCGGACCCCTCATAGGGTCCTGGATAGCAACCGGACCCCTCTCCAAGGGAAAGTTGGACGCCCCGCCTCAGGGTGGTCCGGGGCCGACACGTGTATGAGGCCCTTGGTCTCCATATTGAGGTCCACCTACCTTCGCATTTATTGCGGTAGGTGGACGTCCACTTTGATATAGTGGAAGCCGAGGCGTTTGACTGACCAGGGGGCACTATTGATCGCGTATTACCAAGGCAGTGGAGCCGATGGCGCCGCCCATGCCGCGTCTGCCAGTCTGCCGTAACAGTCGGATATGACGGCTCGGCTTCGCCCATTATGACGCTACATAATAGCCTCAGCAGGCCACGCCGCAAGCTACGCTACTCCAACGGGCGCCTCGCTGACGGGACAAGAGAAGACCCCCTGTGTCAGAAGAGCAGCAGTACGCATATCGAAGGAAAGATTCGCTACCACTGTAGCCACAGTCACGTTGGGCCCACCTGTCGGGGCATCAACGTTCTATGTATCCGCCCCCCCCTTTGATCTATAAAAGGGGAGAGCGCCGTTAGAAAACCTGGGGCTGGGTAAGAGCCAAGACCAGCAGAGGATAGATTCATTCACACAACCAAGACAATACATCTCCCAGTGGACGTAGGGTATTACGCTCCGGCGGCCCGAACCACTCTAAATCGTGTGTTCCTGAGTCCCAATCTCAGCGTAGATCTAGCCCCATCGCCTAGTACTTCCCCGAGTACTCCCTCACTGGGAATAGGCGGGTGCGCTCCGCCACCCGGCTGTGGGTACCCCTGAAAATCCCCACAACATTTTGGCGCCGTCCGTGGGGAAGACAGGCGTTGGCTGGATCTTCAGGCCTCTAGGCTGTGTTCTCCCTCTGCAACGGCGAACTTGAAGATGAAGGAAGGCACACTCACTCCGCATGCTATGGCACCGGCACTCCGACGCCCTCGGTGCGGCGGCGCACGGCAGCGGCGCCTGCTGTGTGTCGCCACCGCGACACCTCAGAGCCGGCGTAGCAGCGCACAGCGGAGGCGCCGCTGCGCGCCGCTGCTCCTACGTCGACTCAAGGTTTTCTCTCAAGCAACGGCCACGCCTCCTCAGCGGTGGCATGGTGTCGGCTCAAGGCTTTCTCTCAACATGGAGCCTGGAGCCGACGGCCATCCCGGAGGAAGTTGACCGTGTCGTCCCGCCGTCTCCAGCGCCGGAGATCCACCTCAGCGTTGCTCGGTGCTGCTGCAGACAGGACCCCGCCTCCTCGTGCGGGGGCCCCTGGCGCTAGCACCAAGGACAAGCCGGCGAACGACCGCACTTCTCCACGCGTCGCACCGGTCCATCTGCTGCGCAAGGGCTCTGGTTTCCATCGGCAACGGCGACGGCAGGGGGAGGGGGCCTCTTCCATTCAAAGCCAAAGAATTTGTCTCATGCCATGTAAGCATGTGACAGCTCTTAGGCAAGGAGGGGTCCCCCGAGCTCCCGAGGTGATGCTGGATGATGCGGTTCAGGCACGTCCAGGGCGCCTTCACCTCCGAAGAAGAACACGCTGTATAGCATGCAGCCGTAGGTTACTCCTAAGAAAGGAATGAGAGATTTTCTCCTTTGTAATAGCGTGGTGTCTACGTGTGTGTCCAGAGCGGTCAAGGTCCGACCTTGTAAACCCGACCTCTGGCCCTATCACACAAACAGGCAAAAGCGGTCCGGAGCGGTGGAGGTCCGTCCTCGTAATCCCGACCTCCGATGTATACCGTGACAACCACAATAATAAAGGAGATTTTCCTCCTCAGTTTTGCCTAGGCTCTACCCTGATTACATTTATTCGCCTTGGTTTAACTATTCTTTTCTCTTGACCGGAGTTTCCCTTATTGCTAACAATCCAAGTTAAGTTGCTGGCTTGTGGTCAGGTAGAGACACCCCTTCTAGCTGGAAGGCGGTCCGGACCCCTAAGGACCTGCTCTGGAGAAGTGGTATTTGTATCCTGGGGTAGAGAAGCTCCGCGTGGCTTAGCCTGGTAATGTACCCTAAGTTTACGTACTTCACTACCCTGTTACAAGTACTCTAGTATCCAGGACTGCTGACTTTAGAGGTCCCGGGCTCTCTTCTAGTATAAGGCTTGGTTTCTTTGCACCTTACTATGAGGTCCGGTAACATGCTTCATCGGATTGTCAGCCACGGTCGCTCCAAGTCCACTCCGGTGGCCCGCTCCGGCGGAGACCGCTCGCCACGGTCGCTCCAAGTCCACTCCGGTGGCCCGCTCCGGCGGAGACCGCTCGCCACGGTCGCTCCAAGTCCACTCCGGTGGCCCGCTCCGGCGGAGACCGCTCGCCCCGGTCGCTCCAAGTCCACTCCGGTGGCCCGCTCCGGCGGAGACCGCTCGCCCCGGTCGCTCCAAGTCCACTCCGGTGGCCCGCTCCGGCGGAGACCGCTCGCCACGGTCGCTCCAAGTCCACTCCGGTGGCCCGCTCCGGCGGAGACCGCTCGCCCCGGTCGCTCCAAGTCCACTCCGGTGGCCCGCTCCGGCGGAGACCGCTCGCCACGGTCGCTCCAAGTCCACTCCGGTGGCCCGCTCCGGCGGAGACCGCTCGCCCCGGTCGCTCCAAGTCCACTCCGGTGGCCCGCTCCGGCGGAGGCCGCTCGCCCCGGTCGACAAAAGCCGGGTCCGGGAAGTAGTGCTACCCCCTGAGCGATCCGAAGTCCGTGTAGCCGCTTAGCTTGGTTCCGTACCCTAAGCCTACACCTTCGTCGCCCCGTGGAGAGCACTCTAGTACCTAAACCAGGCAACAAAGCATACCGGCCTCAGGGGTCCGGGATGCCCACTCTCTCCAAGAGCACACCAACGCAATCAAGTTGCGTAGGAACACATCACGGTGGTGGCCCCACCCGCGGGTTCGGACCTCTCCCGAGGTGGGCCCGGGGGCCACTGTCGGTACCCCAGGACTGGGGTACCCCCTCTTGCTGTGACTAGGCAAGAGCCTTTGTAGTCATCCTTGACTACAACCAAACAGCCGGACCCCTGCAGTCCGAAGTCCTGTCCTCCCGACAAAGGTCCGGACCTGTTCCACGGCCGGGGAAGGTCTGGGAACGCCACGTGTCCCAGGAAAAACAGGCGCTCAAGCGCAAGCAGCCAGGGCTCCGGACCTCCCAAGGAATCCGGACCCCCGCGGGGTCCCGGACCCCTCATAGGGTCCTGGATAGCAACCGGACCCCTCTCCAAGGGAAAGTTGGACGCCCCGCCTCAGGGTGGTCCGGGGCCGACACGTGTATGAGGCCCTTGGTCTCCATATTGAGGTCCACCTACCTTCGCATTTATTGCGGTAGGTGGACGTCCACTTTGATATAGTGGAAGCCGAGGCGTTTGACTGACCAGGGGGCACTATTGATCGCGTATTACCAAGGCAGTGGAGCCGATGGCGCCGCCCATGCCGCGTCTGCCAGTCTGCCGTAACAGTCGGATATGACGGCTCGGCTTCGCCCATTATGACGCTACATAATAGCCTCAGCAGGCCACGCCGCAAGCTACGCTACTCCAACGGGCGCCTCGCTGACGGGACAAGAGAAGACCCCCTGTGTCAGAAGAGCAGCAGTACGCATATCGAAGGAAAGATTCGCTACCACTGTAGCCACAGTCACGTTGGGCCCACCTGTCGGGGCATCAACGTTCTATGTATCCGCCCCCCCCTTTGATCTATAAAAGGGGAGAGCGCCGTTAGAAAACCTGGGGCTGGGTAAGAGCCAAGACCAGCAGAGGATAGATTCATTCACACAACCAAGACAATACATCTCCCAGTGGACGTAGGGTATTACGCTCCGGCGGCCCGAACCACTCTAAATCGTGTGTTCCTGAGTCCCAATCTCAGCGTAGATCTAGCCCCATCGCCTAGTACTTCCCCGAGTACTCCCTCACTGGGAATAGGCGGGTGCGCTCCGCCACCCGGCTGTGGGTACCCCTGAAAATCCCCACAACACCCATGTGTTGGTACGGCATAATATCATGCGAGATATTGATTGTCCGGATCCAATTGGGATTCTGAATGATTTGTCCAAGTTCCGATTATGATTCCGACTGATTTGTACAAATTCCAATTAGGATTTCGATTGATGAAAGGTTAATCGGACTCACATATGTGATGGACTAAGACCCACATATTAATGGCACAAGACGGACCAAACTAAAATTTAAGGTGAAAACCTTACTCGCTTTAGTAATAGATGTAGATTAACATTGTTTCTTTTAATATGAGGTAACTTCTTAAATGATGTAGTAGGGTTCCTACCTTTTATATAAAAATACATTCCTTTTAAGTTTATAATTAACGGGGTACTTTCCTTTTCTATCATATATTACACATAGATGGATCTAGTTGTATCTGCACTTGTGTTAGCCTGCTAGAATTATATACGTAATAAATGATGCCATCAATTTAAGAAAGAAACTCATATGATATATATTGTTCACATAATACAGCTCATCATTTTAAACAAGGGTATTACCCAACTAAACATGGTTGAACAGGCTAAAACCTTAATAAGATATAGTCATATGGAATTAGCCCTAACGCCTGAGCAAATATTGAGATAGGTGAAGCAATACCTCAATTTTGACCCATGATTTGGTGACATTGGGTTGCAACAAGGTGAGCCCTTCAGCGAGCAGAATTTTTATTTTATTTTAATCCTTTTTAATCTAATATTTTAATAATGATCTGTCTAAATCTAAATTTTTACGAAGTAGCTCTTTTAGACTCCCTAAAGAGTCACGCCACATGCTACGGCGTGACCAACCTGCCACGCTGGAACTCTCATGATCCGCGTTGCTGATGTGGCGCGGTTCAGTCGTGCCACATGCTTTAGCGCGACTGAGTCGCGCCATACGACTTGGCGTGATTCCTTCATGAGTCGCGCCGAGAGGTTTGGCGTGACTCTAGTCATGCCGAGGGTTGTCGAGGACGTGTTGCCGAGCTTTGCCGATGCCGAGGGTTGTCGAGGGAGATTTGCCGACGATGCTGAGGGTTGTCGAGGGAGGTTGCCGAGCTTTGCCGATGCCGAGGGTTGTCGAGGGAGGTTCGCCGATGATGCAGAGGGTTGTCGAGGGAGGGTTGCCAATGTCTGCGCCAAGAGCAGGCCACGAGCAGATTGTCCTTACACAAATTATGCATCAACTTTTCGGACTAAACCTTTTCACTTTGGTTAAGTTTCACCATGCAAAAAATAAAACACAGAGGTGTACTAGCATATTACTAGTTCAATGGAACTCTATGGTAAGTCCACAAAGTGTCCATAATAAGTCTAATAATATTACTACCATTACAAGTCCATTAGAACTCCATGACAAATCCATAAAATGTCCATGACAAGTCTAATAATATTACTACCATTAGAAATCCATCAGTGAGATCTTGTACCCGTGCCTGCCTCTTTGGTGGTGGAGTACCTCACGTGGGGGAGCATCAGGCAGCTGTGGCACCAATCTCTTCATGGCCACATGTAGAATATTCATCCTTTGAGTTTGAAGGGTCCTCGGATTCCTCGCTGATGATATCTTGATATGGTGCCTCTTTGCCCCTCCTATGAGGGGTTGCAATATTGAGGGTCGCTCGTTGGCCATGGCATCCTCCTAAAAGTATAGAAATTGATAAATTGTATTGTCGATCAGTTATTAGAGCAAGATATGAGGGAACCAATGATAATTGTTGAAGCAAATATAAGAAGCATGCATTATATGAATGAGAATTTGATCAATATTGATCTAACTACTCACAATCATAAACTACCGGAAGTGGAATAATATCGATAATATCACACATGTAGATGTTGTGGCCAACGAAGTTGTTGTACTCATGCTCCTTGCACCACAATGGCGCGACCCGGAAGGTTCACCTTCATCTGCCGGTGCTTGTCCCGGTCCTGCTAAGTAGTTTAGTTTGAACGCTATTTTTCAGCATCCCGGTCTAAACATCTACATTATATTTGGCCATAAATTCCATTAGAAGCAATAAAATTTGTGAACCAAATACAACATGTGACTTTGAAAGGAAAGATTGATTGGATACATGTAGGAATCCCTAAGCACTGTGGCCTCATCCGGAGAGCAACCAGTCAGCCGGTCAGGTGCATTGCAATCACCAAAATATTTTGAACTCTTTGGTGATCTTACTAAAACTGAGAGCTATGCAGCATATAGTGGTATTTGTATGTGTATGATACTTTGTTTGGTATGAACAGATCCGTCAGAATGGATCTTAAAATCACAAAGTTATGTTCTTGAGCATATGGTTTAATAGGAACACATAGGATTAATATGGTTCAGTAGAATCACATATGATCTTAAAATCATAAAATCATGATCTTAAGCATGTGGTTTGGTAGGACCACATAGGGTTAATATATATATTTTCTGAAATCAGTGTAATAGTGATAATGTTCCGGACCTTGATAGTGCGGCCTAGGAACTGGAGACCTTACCGGTGGGAGGGGCATGCTTGGCGCTGGCGGGAGGTGCATGTCGGGTATGTGATGGGAGGCGTGGATGGTGGCGCGGGTGGCTGGGGTAGGCACGGGTGGTGGTAGCCAGCATGAGGGAGGAGCTGGTGGCGGCAGCCGGTGGGAGGGAGAAGTGGGAGGGAGGTATAGGTGGCGCCGACAGTCGGGAGGGAGACGTGGGTGGTGGCGGTCGGCGGGATCAAACTCTATGGACGGGAAGGATAGGGTGGTATGGAAGGGTGGTGTGACCTAAGATCCCTAGTCGCGCCAAAACATGCGGCGCGACTCAACTTTGCCATGTCAGCAGCTTGAGATGGGTGTGCCAGTGGCAAGTTGGTCGCGCCGAAGGATGTGGCGTGATCTTTTAGGGAGTCGCGCCACGGGTTATGGCGCGACCAAAAGGGCTATTTCTTGGAAATTTAGATTCAGACATATTATTATTAAAATATTAGATTAAAAAGAATTAAAATAAAATAAAAATTCCCGCGAGAATAGGGGCTTGTGGCAATTTGGTACGACTTCAATTTGGTGAGGGTTTCAGTGTACTGCCCCGGCTCTGATTTGGTGAGGGTTCTGGCGTCGGCGATGTGGTCAGACTCCGATTTGATGAAGGCTCCAGTTGAGTGGTGCGGTTTGGACATGACAAGAAGATGAGATCTAGTACTCAAGCACGGGTGCTCGCACGAGCTAGGATGGATTCGGGATAGTGAGATCGGCAGATCCACAAGATGTAGCGCTACCGCCGTGGTGGGAATTCAGTGGCGGAGGGCGAAAAAAAAGGTATGGCAGAATTAAGAGCTAAAAAGAAGTGTAAGCGTGGGACAGAGCTTATGTGGTCGTGAGATTAATGGGCAGACAGGTTAATGCGGTTGTGTCCCGAAAACCATTCATCTGGCAGCCAAAACGACGTCTTTTTTTTTCTTGCATGTCCTCTGGTAGAAAGCCACGGCAGCAGCAGTCAAGAAACCATCGCATCTGTAGGTGTTTGCAGCCAGATCAACTTATGGCGAGCGCCATACCTCGCCATACTCGGTCCTCCGCTCCTGGTGGGAATCTAGCAAGATGATGCTTGAGTATACAAGCTCAATGCAAGAGAACCACTAGTCCGTAAACGATAAAATCATAAAAGTATCATGTAAATCGCAGATCTTTACTACAGATTCAACATTATTGTAAGTATATATCTACCATTGACAATTACTGGTATCAAGAAACAACCCATATGAAGCGTACACAACCAGAGCTCGTAGCATGTAAACCATGGGCGGAGATAGGTAGCACGCATGTAATTTACTTTGTCATTGCATAACCACTAGATGTACTGATTAGCGATCTTTTTCGCATTTGCTTTCAATTCCCGTGATGAAGAATTGGTGTGCGTATAGAAGTAGAAAGATGCGCCCGTAACCCGGTTCACCCAAACCAGTATAAGGTTTTTAAAGGAGTGATGGCTTTGGAATGGAACGGAGTATTTGCAAAGGGACAGCGTATAGCACGAGCGTCCCTGATCTGCCGAACAGCAGAAACCATACCACTAAGACAACTAGCTCCGTATGGCCAGATAATTAATTGAAAAAAAACATGGCTCGAAAAGAATCATCGACATGGTCTCGGCTGTAAATGTTCAAAATAATAGTGACAAAAAAGAAACAAATACTTATCCGTACGTTCAAAATCAGGATGACAGAGACATCATCCTACAGCAAGCAAAACAGACATTGACAAAGAATCATCGACATGGTCTCGGCTGTAAATGTTCAAAATAATGGTGACAAAAAAGAAACAAATACTTAACCGTACGTTCAAAATCATGATGACAAAGACATCATCCTACAGCAAGCAAAACAGACATTGACGGAACTCATGTTCAGTCGTTTTCTGCCATCAACGTCAGCAAAAGACATCTGCTGCTATCCAGTCGTTTTCAAAGACAAGCTTTACAGTTACAGGTTAAAGAACAAAACATCACGTCTATATAGAACACAATCTCCACAGCAACCAAGGCTACCTATCCATAAACATGTTGCATTTTTCGAGGAACAAGGATACAAATCAACAATAAAAAAACAGAAGTTTATGTTAGCGTGATCTTCCTTTTGGTTGGCAAAATGCCAGGATACATTTGGATCAGACTTCAGATCATCACAAGACAAGAAGCAAGCTGGTCAATGTTTCAACATTGTGTTAGGCGCACCAAAACCGTTTACCATAACAAGTCTAGGGGGCAGTTCATCACAACTTCTCAAATTCATCAGTTTAATAAAGAGAATCCAGCTAGATACGAGTGACACTTATTTTAATCTTCCTGGGTGGTGTTCCGGGTCTTGACATGTTTCCAGTTCCGCCTTTTCCTTTCTTATCCGAAGGTTTAAGTATCTGGAACGAACATGTTAGGGAATCATCTATGCTCATCATGGCACCAGCATTGTCGAACTCGCCACAGTAGTTGGGTGCAGAGAATATAGTAACGAGCTGGCGCTTGGCGAAAAACTCATACCCATCCTCCACAACCTGTGCAGAGAGTTTCAGTTAAAACGAAGTCGATGGTAAAAGAGGCAGTACACACAATAATAACAATACTAATAATAAACAAATTTGCAACAGTGAGATCAACTGAGAAATGCCGCTTCAGATGTTTCAGTTATTTCCCTATTCTGAATAAACCAAGGAAATCCAATACTCAAATTCCAGAAAAAGGGGAAATATGCAATGAGTTTAAGGTTGAATACCTGGTGAGCCCTGCAGACCAGGTCAAGGTCGTGCTTCTGAAGAAACTCAGCTACCTTATCAGCTCCAAAAGTGTAGGACACACCCCTGTCATTCTCTCCCCACCCTTCAATCTCTTTATCAGGGTCTGACCACAGCAGATCACAGAGAAGACCTTGGTCAGGCACATCCACAGGACGGGCAATGTTGCGTATCTGGTCCATATTCTTCAACTCAGGAGACAAACCCCCATGCATGCATAAGATTTTATCATCGATAAGTGCAGCCACTGGGAGGCAGTTGAAGCATTCAGTGAAAATCTTCCAGATCCGTACATTGAATCTTCTCTTACACTCATCAAAGAATCCATATATTCTGTTGATGGAAGCACATTCATGATTTCCCCTGAGGAGAAAGAAGTTCTCTGGGTACTTCACCTTGTACGCCAGGAGAAGGCATATCGTTTCTATACTCTGTTTTCCCCGATCAACATAGTCCCCCAGAAAGAGATAGTTCGCCTCTGGTGGGTAGCCACCGTACTCGAATAATCGAAGAAGATCAGAGTACTGCCCATGGATATCCCCTGGCAAATAGTAAAGAAGAAGATAAATGATTAGCATCATCCAAGTTATTATCTCAGTGCATTATCAATTGATCAAGGATGAGTTTACAGGCATACATTGAACTTAGGGCGAAACAATAAACATATTCACAAGAGAAGAAATGGGCAGTGCAGCTAATTATGAGATACTGAAATATCTGTTAGTGCACCTAGCACACTCATGACATACACTGCGAGAAATATTTTTTTTCCAACTGATTTCAGTCTAAAGTTAGCTATATATGCTAGTACCAATACCACCATATATTAGATAAAACTAAAATCTCGATGAGAAAATGTTCTCTAGACAACAGATCTGCTCTCAACAAAGGAACCAAGTATGAATTTGCAGTCTGGCCATTTCTACACACTTCAGTCTAGTATATTGGTAAAGTTTGTATTAATCTAAAGTGTACTGGGTCAATATAACACAATTCTCACTATCACACCTTGAACCTAACATTCAAAACAATTATTAACAGGAAATATGAGAATCTATGAATACTTGTTGACTTGATAAGCAATAGATATCAATTCTGGCTGCCAGGATGCCAAGCTGCAAAATCCTACAACTTGGCATCTCTGGAACTTATTGAGCCATTCACTCAACCATGATTTTTTCTATTCAGTCCTTGTTTCCATGATATTTATTTTCTTCGCTATTGTACTTTCACTTGGCAACCACAAAAAGAAAAAGAAATAGCCATTGACATACTAGCAGACAAGTTAGTCTCACTTTGTCTCATCTGCAATCTCAAGCAACCCGGCATGGTATGGTAGCATAGGCATGTTAGACAAGCTACACATGTCAACCACTATTACTCAACTGGCTTATGTTATCCTGTACTTGATAGAAATAAGCTACAGTGGGGGTAGGGACCTCTTCTGGGGTGTAAATGCCACAAAATATATTGTTTTTTTTGGGTGACTAGTGAGTGGTTGGGGGTTCTTGCTGCTTCCTGAATGGTCTTAAACAGACTATACTAAGGATACATTGATAGTAACATGAATTTGACATCCCAAATAAACCTTCAAGAATTCTACAGAATTCTCCTTAAACTTCAAAAGCTCACCACAAAAAATAGAAAAATAAACAAGTTGTATTCCATCTAAAGACATGAAAGAGAATTGTGCAATCCAAAGATATCAACATACAACAATATAGAAGGTGTGATACCGTCTGTTGACAATGAAATCAATATTACGCAAGGGCCCTACAGCTTCCCTGGAGAAGTATCAAGGTTTAGGTGGCTTTGCACCATTACGGCATAATAATTTGGCATGCCACGGGAGTCCTTACACTGAGGGTATGGGCTCAATATTTATTCTAGTTCAATCCTTCACCCCGTCAGATAACAGATATCCTAAACTAGCAGCTTGGTTCCGCAGGCCGTCATACATCTAAGACCATTTTTTCCCAAAAAAAAAACATCTAAGACCATTTTAATTTCGCACGCCAATCACCAGCCTCTAATTACTAGCGGAGCTGCCATAGCATGTCAACACGCTACGGGATTCCAAGAACAGTTAATCTAGAGAGGCCACCACAGTAGCAACAACTACTCGATGGAGACACAACCTAAACGAGCAGCCCTTGGCAAGAAAATTTCCCCGAGAAAGACGAGGAAAGACGGAGGCCTAGTAAGGCTAGCACGCTTGGAGGGAGGGTTGTCGGGAGGGTGCTCTTACCGCATATCTTGATGGGGGCCTCGAGCTCGAGGAGGTTGGGCTGGGAGAGGAAGACGTCCTTGGCGGCGGCGCAGAGCCGCCGGATCTCCGCGTCCGTCACCTGCGCGTTGCGCGGCGTGCGCCCGCCGCGGGCCTCCAGGAGCCGCCGGATCATGTCGTCGACCGCCGCCTCCTCCATCGCCTCGCCTCGCCGGAAAGGGGAACCCTATCTGAGATGCCGCCGCCACGCGGATGAAACCCCTGCGGCCAAAAGCGGAAACCGCTAAACCCTAGCGTCTCGCCGCTCGACGGGAAGACGACACGAAAAGGAAGCGCGGAGGCGGAGGGGATGGGGGGGAATTGGATGGCCGGATGAGTTGGGGCTAGATTCCAGTAGAGGGTTAAGCTGGCGTGTACTAATTTTGGACTGGCTTGGTGGACTAGGGCGGTTGGGCTGGGTTGGGTTGGGCCCGCGGCGTCAGCCTGCTCTATTTGAATTGGCAAAAGTTGGGAAGGCGGTGCCGCGGTGGGCCGGTGGCGGTGGGCTACTAGGCCTAGTCAAAGCTGTTGGAGGTCCGCGTTTTTTTTTCCGTTTCAGCTTCAAAATGGTTTTAAATTTGCAATTTGCAATGTTCTTTGAAGTATTTCCTCCAACAGATATTAGAAGCTTAATACATCGACATGATTTTATGAGGTGAAATCTTCGTTGGCTATTACCGTGGGATTTATGATAAAATCATGATAAATCCAGTTGCACCAATATAATTGCAACAATCAATATATTTATTTGATGGTTAAAATGGGAAAGGGTTGCAAACGAATCTACCAGTACATTGGTTGTTAGTTGAAAATAGTAAACTTAGGGGGTGTTAATTGGTGATCTTTAGGTGCACCTCTAATCTTTTTTAATTCAAAATTTTGTACAATTTTCTAAAATAAAATTTAATTTTGAAAAAATAGTAAAAAAATTTGAACTAAAAAGAGTTGGAGGGGCACCTAAGAATTACATATTGACATTACTAAGTAAAATGCTGGTACCCATTCTGAAGTGGTCACTAGAATCTATGAACCTTTATATTTTCTTCCACTTCAAATTCTGAATCATAGAATCTTCGGACACATGCATAAAATATTAAATGTAGTTGAAAAAAATAACTAATTACACAGTTCAACTATAAATGACGAGACGAATCTTTTAAGACTAATTAGTCTATGATTAAATATTAAATAACAACAAAAGTGCTACAGTACTAAAATCCAAAAAAATTCGCGAACTAAACACACCGAAAACAAAAAAACAGCCGAAACAACACAGAAGAGCAACCGCTCGCTACACCACGGAGACCCCGGCGCAGAAAACCCCCCTGCGGCGAACCGGGAAACCCAAACCCACACACAACTGAAAGCCATCGTAGGCCATGTTTAGTTACCCATCAAATTAAAATTGTACAAAAAGACAAATACCCGCATAGAGTACTAAATGAAGTCTATTTGCAAAACATTTTTAGGAATGGGTGTAAATTTTCGAGACGAATCTAATGAGCCAAGTTTCATCATGATTGGCTACAGTGATGCTACAGTAACCGCGCTCAATCATCTTCTAATCATGCGGTCAAAGGCCTCATTAGCTAAATCAACCGCTACAATACCACAGTTGTGGAGGTAATTTTATAATTAGACTTTATTTAATATCTCTAATTAGTGGTCAAAATATCATTTCTCTCTCATCAAAACATTTCCACACTTCAACCAAACATGACCGTAAATGCACACCCGCTCTGCACGGACCCAGAGGCAGGGACGACAGCGACCGGCCCGCGCTGGCTCTGGCTCTGGCTAGCAGAGAGTAGCAGACACCGAGCCCAACCCTGAACCCCCCTCCACCGCGCGTCCGCGCCGCTCGCTGCCGCACGGCCGCGCCCGGGGCAAAGCGGCCAAACCCCCCGTGAAAAGTCCGGGGAAAAACAAGCCCAAAGCGGGCGGGGGCGCGCGGGCGGGCAACCGGCCACCCACCGAGCTCGGCTCCGCTCAGCGGCAGCGGCACGGCATGGGCGCAACACTAAAAAGAAGGAAGCGGCCGCGCCTCCAGCCCCGGACGGCCAGACCCACCACCTCCTCCTCCTCCACTCTCTCCTCGCCCCCTCTCCCTCTCCTCGCGGTGACGCTGCGGTTGTGGTGCGGGCTGCATGGACGAGCAGGGGTTCGGCGGCTTCGGCGGGGGCCGCGGGGCGGTGCGGGGCCAGGGGCGGGAGGCGATGGCGCTCCTGCAGCATCAGCACCACCACCAGCGGCGGCGGCAGCTGGAGGTCGAGGAGGAGGAGGAGGAGGAGGCGCGGCGCCAGATGTTCGCCGGGGTGGCGGCGTTCCCGGCGGCGGCGCTGGGGCTGGGCCACGAGGCGGACTACGGAGAGGAGGCGGGCGGGCTCGGGGACAGCGACGCGGGCGGGTCGGAGCCCGAGCCGGCGCGGCAGCGCGGGGGGTCCGGCAGCAAGCGGAGCCGCGCCGCCGAGGTGCACAACCTCTCCGAGAAGGTGCCGCCGCTGCCCGTTTCTCAAACTCTCAAGTTTTCCTCTTGCTGCATGCTGCGTGGGGCTCTGAGTTCTCGGTGCGAGTACTAAAGATCGTTGCTTGCTTTGCTTTGCTTCTGGGCGCAGAGGAGGAGGAGCAAGATCAACGAGAAGATGAAGGCGCTGCAGAGCCTGATACCGAACTCCAACAAGGTCAGTGGAAAACGAGAAGAGCTGTCGCCATGAATTGAAGGTTCTTGAGTTGTGTTCGTGCTGGATTTGAACCTAAATGTGTTTGTGCCGTGGTGTTTTTTTGGTGGTGTGCAGACTGACAAGGCGTCCATGCTTGACGAGGCCATTGAGTACCTGAAGCAGCTGCAGCTCCAAGTGCAGGTGAGCAAATTGTACAAGTCTGCATGATGCGAACGCATCTGTCCAGTCCGATTCAAACTAGGAGGATTAACATAGAATGGGTATACCAGAGTATCTGGCTTTATTGATCCTTCTTCCAACATGTGACGACAGACTAGTGTGATTCTTATGCCAAGACCCCTTATTATACCCAGCAGGTGGCCTTTGCATGATGTGTGATGGGTGCCTCATCAATATGCAGATACCTTTCACTTGCATTTGTTCACACATGATTTGGTTGACGTGTTGCTTTCTCTTTCTTTTTCTTTAAGTGTTAGACCCGGTACCCACCACGGTCAAATTATTGATCAATGCCAAGCTTACTTCTTTTTTTGTTATATAAAAGCACCTCCCTGTCTATTATACCGAAGGGTTAATTTGGGCGCTAGGTTATTCTCAAGATATATACTATCACTTTCTTAACATATGATGGCAAGTGGACTGGAAGAACTGCTATGACATGTGCAAATCCATATATGCTGCAATACTTGTAGAGAAAAGATGGTGCGGAGATGGTTTGCTAAATAATCAAGACACATGTAGTTTCAGTGATAGGTTGCCAATGGTTGGCAATGTTCATGGTTAGTGTTAGGCCAAGAATACTGCATATTTCCTGTAGTGTACAGAAACCTTAGATAACAGTGAGTATTTGGTTTTGAACCAAATATTACTATGTTAGCTGGGTCCACTTTTACAGTATATGTGCCAGTTGACAAATTTTTCTAATTAGACTTTAATGGGTGGCGTTAGTTTCTGAACTGCAACTTAGATTTTAATTTTTTCGTATGAATTTGTTACAGATGCTGTCTATGAGAAATGGTGTTTACTTGAACCCACCATATTTATCTGGTGCACTTGAACCTGCGCAAGCATCACAGATGTTTGCTGCACTTGGTGGGGGCAACATCACAGCGTCAAGCACTGGGGCAGTGATGCCACCTGTAAACCAAAGTTCAGGAACTCATCAGGCATTTGACCCATTAAATCCTCCACAAAATCAGCCATTATCTTTTCTCTTACCAAGTGTTCCTGACAAAACAATTCCAGAACGTCAATTTCACTTGGAACCATCACAGTCCCACCTTCAAACATTTCGGATGCCTGAATCTTCTGAGGTAACTCCTTTTATGGGGAATAGATCATAATCTTGACCCAAAGCCTTACTCTGAAATACTATTTTTTCAGTTTCACTGGTGTTTTCCTAACTTGTATTTTTCTTTGCTAGATGATGCTTCGGGGGGAGATAATGGCAAAGCATCAGCTAACTTCAGCTCAAGAAAGAGTTGGTCTGCCTGGTTTGTGACCGGTTATTTTCATTTGCTGTGCATCACAGGTTCTCTTCTCATCCTTGACTTTTCGCTGACATTTTCCTTTGACCCCTTATAGGAAATGATATGAAGCCCATCAGGCAAGAATCATCGATTGTACACGCTGATCATTTTGATGGTTGCTCACGTAGCAAAGAGTGATTACATGATATGGTACCCAAAAAAAAAATGCAGGACATGTGTAGGTAAGCTTCTCATTTCATGCTTGAAGAGAAATGTGGGTGGAACAGATGGTCATAGCATAGCATATTACTATGAGAACTTGACCTCTTTTTGAACTTTAAGAAGTTGGAGTTTGGTTCATTCTTTTATTTAATCTGGACTTGTCTTATTCTTTTGCATGTTGTCTCATGTTTGTTTAGAGTTCTTTTTTTTTTGAAAGAACCATGTTTGTTAAAAATGTGAGAATTGGTGATACTTCAAGCTCAGGACAGAAAAATCAGCTCGATAGTGAAATTAATGTGGTGTTTAGAGTGAATTAGGTCGACAAGAGTTCATTGCCCCCTGCAATTACGAAGTTCATTTGTTCTATTGGTTTCAAACATATCATAAAAAAGGAATATTCCTTCAGGTAGGTGAGCTAACCATGGTAGCTCCATAGCTTAAAGTTTCCATGCATTCTGTACATATCTTCGGATCTAAATGGTACAATGGCAAGTTTGATTGAAAAATAAAGCACGCCAGTAGCTCACTTGCTTCCTGACCTATAATTGCATTCTTCTAGTGGTCCTGCTGCTCATTTGCTATTTGTTAACATTTCCTTTCGCTTTCAATCTTGGGCAGCTTAGGAAATGGCGACTGACGAAACTGAGGTGAGAGGACCCAAGAAGGGATGAGCGAGAAGATAGTTCAATAACCCAGCTGACACTTAGACTGTATCGTTACCTCCGTTACCTCAACAGTAACTTTATTTTTTGAAGCAACCTGAATGCTTCACTTATTAGCAGGGTAGTATTGATAGTAGAAAACCATGTACCGACGTACCGTTGCACATTTCATGGTCTACGGGAAACTAGCAGGTCACTGAGACTGTAGTGTGTTTTTCTACCGGCTGCATAAGCCAAGCTGCGTCTAAGCTAGCTAGATCAGAGATGTGAGGCTTGTCAGCCAGCTCGACCCTCAGAATTGTTCTACTAGACCAGAAGTTCTGAGTATAGTCTGCTGAGAGCAGTCCGAGACCCAAAAAAAGGCTTCATGCTTTTCCCCAGTCTCTTTTCATCAATGAACTCCTGACGTCTACGAAGGAGTGTGGTTCGTTCGACACATTCCTACCTCTATATCTATCTCTGAGGTGTTTGGGTTTTGCAAAACTCCATAGACATGCAGAAGAGAAATGCTGTCTCCACTCCGGTCAAGACAAAACTTATATCAAAAGTTTATTGTGATCTTTTTGTTCAAATAACAATTAAGGTGAAGCAGGGTAAGGAACAACGAATCTCTTTATGATAAACAGATCCATTAAGTTCTTGAGTATAGTCTGCTGAGAGCAGTCCGAGACCCAAAAAAAAGGCTTCATGCTTTTATTTGCTGACATTGTTACACTTTGAAAACGGCCTGTTATGCTGCTACGCCGTTATTTCTGCGGCGGCGAATGCCCAGCGCGCACCAAAGTCAGGCAACAGGCGGAAGCCATCCTGTATTTCTGTTCATCGGTGGAGACATCAAGTCGGCAACCTTTGAGTTCAGAGGAGGATGAAACAAAGCAAGCCATGTTGGCAGGCGCATTGCAAATCTTCAGCAGGGGAAGAACCATGCCGGACGGGCCGAGCAGAACTTATCAGCTTTCACCAATGGTTCTGTGCAGGATCCCCGGATTATCGACGGCATCGGCGATGCATCGCATCGATGGATCGAATCGACCTCAGAGATGCGCTCACGGTCGGGCTCTGAACGCGGCGGCGTCCGCGGACTGCGGATGGATGGAGATCCCACTCTCGAAGGCGCCGCCCGTGATGAGTGCAGCGAGAAGGGAATCCGGTGACAGGTCGTCCATGGATGCGAGCAGCACCGGCGGCTTGTACAGGATCGGCGTCGCACGGGGTATCCGTCTACCGGCTCATGGCTCCAGAGATGGTGTCTGGATCAGGCAGCTGCAGGACATCCTTTGAGAACGGGTTTCGTGCCCTCGCCGTTGGTGGCGTCGACGTGCTCGAGGAGGAGCCATGGCAACGGTATTTAGGCTATCCACAGCGGATGGAGCAAATGGAGGAGCATTTTGTATTGTAGATGTACTGTTTGACACTGTAGACGCACTGTAGACAGTAAATATGTGAGGAGGCGTGGGAATCGAGGAGGGAGAGGAGCAAATTTGCTCTTACCGTTGTGGACAGTCTTAAATAAGCATTCGTCTCAACTCTCAACTAAGGCCCTGTTTAGATCTTTACATGTAAACACAAAAAAGCCGTAAACGCATTAAAGTGAAATGGAATTTTGCTAATTTGAAGTACTAAATGAAGTCTATTTACAAAATTTTTTGCATGGTTGGGCTGTAAATCGCGAGACGAATCTAATGAGCCTACTTAATCCATGATTTGCAACAGTGATGCTACAGTAACCATCCGCTAATTATTGATTAAACATGGATTAATTAGCATCATTAGATTCGTCTCGCGATTTACAACCCATCTATGCAAAAAATTTTGCAAATAGACTTCATTTAGTACTTCAAATGCCCTTTTTATATCTTTACACAATTTTGCAAAATGAACTAAACACCCCCTAATTATTTCCATGGATCTGCCTGTCACGATCGCTACTTCCCGTAAAAAAAAAATGTTGTTGCTCCAGCCAAACATAAGAAAGGACACCCGCACAAAAAAAAACAAAGAAACATAACACAGGACAGAGCGACTACTTGCTTCCTGATCCTGACATGAATTGGTGCGTTGTTTTTTTATTTGTTCTGCAGTTTCCATAGAAACTCTGACAACTAGCTCTATAGCTCACATTTCTTTTCTTTCAACCTTTGACAGCATAATGAACTGTTGACTGACTACTGACAGTTAGGCTTCCAAATTATTTTTTTACCCCATCACTAAAATGGCCGTACTCTTTGAAGCGAACTGAATGCGTGATTGGTTGTTGGTTAGCCACTAATGAGTCATGATAGTCGAGGACCGGGTCACACCCGCTGCACATTTCAAAGACGTTGGAAGCCATGTAGTGCGCTTAGGTGTTAGGAGTGCTAAAGGATTTTAAAATTTGACTTAGATAATTCAAGAACCGAATTTTAAAAGGATCGACTTTAAACTTATACAATTTTAAACTAAATAAGTATAAGAGCTATGGTCTATTACCACCCGATGATTTCCACAACTAGCAAGCAGCTCAAGGCTGAAGACTCGGGCAAATAGGCAATGTAACGTGTAAGTATCTTCACCTTTGCCTAAGGCCCCTACGACCAGTTGGCCGGCTGGGGCTGGCGGCACCCCCCGCGGCGCGGGTTCGAGTCCTGGTGGACGCGAATTTCCGATGCCGCGGGGGAAAAAATCCCCCTCGCTGGTGGACCAGAGTTCGGGGGTTTCTCGGTCGGGTTAAGAGCCGAGGCTGTTGCTTCCTCTTAATGAAACACGGGTGGGGACCGTTTCAACCCCCGATCGAGTTTTTTAAGTATCTTCACCTTTTGAGCAAGGTTTATTAATATTATCGACTGCTGGCGGTAGGGATTTTACATCCTAACTCACAGTCTGATTTGATATGGTGTTGAGCTGGATCAGAGATGTAAAGGCCCATGCGGGAAGCAACCCGATGCTGGAAAGGCTGGATGCAGGACTTGAATATTTGCGTGGATTCAGGATTCAGCCTCTTGTGCACAAACGTTTCTTCTTCGAGCCGCCCATTCAGCTCGGTCAGAACTCAGAACGAGCCCCAAATTCAGTTATGCAGACGCGAGCAACCCGTACCTAGCTTAATTTTCCACTTAAATAACAGACTAATTTTGCTACAAATTTTACATGAACTTCTCAAATAGAATCTCAAATCGAAAATTTTCCTCGAGGATCTCGAAAATTCGCAAATGTTTGTACAGGAACCGATCGGTCTCTGGTCAAATCGAATCGAGCCGGCGCAAACGGTGGCTGAGCGCGACCGCGGCATCATCACCGGCGTCGCGTCACTGCGATCGCCTCCCGTCCTCCCGTATTTCGCAAACACCGACGGCTCAACCACCACCCGCACCATGCGCCCCAGCCCCCTCTCCCCTCCATGACGCCGCCGCCCCTCCTCCTCACCGCCCACTCCGCCGCCGCGCTCCTCCTCCTCCTCGGCCCCGACGCCCGCGCGCGCAAGCGCAGGCGCCGCGGCGAGGCCGACCCCGACCCGGACGCCGACCCCGCCCCAGCCCCGCAGCAGGCGGCACCCGCGCCCCGGGAGCAGGAGCCGCCGGCGCCGGCGCCCCTGAACCTGCCGCTGCCGCCCACGAGCCCGGACCACTACCCGCTCGCGTTCCGGGTCTCGGCGCCCACCTTCCACTTCCTCTCGGGCCTGCTCGACCCGCTCCTCTCCGACCCCGCCCTCCCGCCGGCCCCGGTGCTCCTCGCGCTCGCGCTCGCGCGCCTCGCGTCGGGCCTGCCCTACCCGGCGCTCGCGGCGCTCTTCCGCGTCCCGCCCGCCGCCCCGCGCGCCGCCTCCCGCCGCCTCCGCCGCGTGCTCCTCGCCAACTTCCGCTTCTGGCTCGCCTTCCCCTCCGACCCCAGCAGCGCCTACTCCGCGCCGCTCCCCTCCTGCCGCGGCGCGCTCTGCTGCGCGCGCTTCGCCGGCCCGGCCGGCCCGCTCGCCGTGCAGCTCGTGGCGGGCGCCTCCTCCCGTGTCCTCTCCCTCGCCGCCGGCTTCCGCGGCGACCGCGCGGACCTCGAGGTGCTCAGGCTCTCGTCCTTGTACCAGGAGGTCGAGCAGGGGAGGGTGCTTGAGCCCGCGCAGTATCTGGTTGGAGATGGGGGCGGGTACCCGCTGCTGCCCTGGCTCATGGTGCCGTTCCGGGGGCCGGTGGTGCCTGGCTCCCCAGAAGCGGCGTTCAACGCTGCACACAGGGCAGTGTGCCGTCCGGTGAGGCGTGCTGTCCGGAGCTTGATGGGGTGGGGAGCCATTGCTCGGCTCCACGAGGAGGAGAGCCCTCGTGCAGCAGTGGCGTGCATTGGGACGTGCGCAATGCTTCACAATGTGTTGCTGACTAGGGAAGATTACTCTGCATTGGCACCGGATGAGACGGAGTCGGAGAGTGATTTGGGGGGAGTGCTGAGCCAGGGAGAAGACGCTGGTGCTGGATCAGAAGGATTCGAGGTTGATGGGCGTGCATTGGTGTTGCGGAGTGCATTGGCAGCAACGATGAGGGACCTACGAGCGCCTGACTAGCAATGGTGATTGTTTTAAAATTTCTGTCATTGCCGATTCTTTTCAATCATATAGTTTGTATAGTGGTGAATATTTTGATTCCATTGAGTTCGTCACTCATCGGTTTGCTGCTTCCTCAATAAAATAAATTAGACTATCACTTGGCATCTCTTGTTAGCATTGACATGTTTGCAGTAGATGTAACACTTTCATTACGACTGTATGCGCTCATCTTGTTGTTGAATCCAACTCCGAGGATTTCTTCACCATTTACCAGTGCAGGTGGTTGAATTTTGAGTGGAACAAATTATCCAAATATGCACATTGAATTGGATCTTCATTACTGTTCTTTGAGTTATGCAAGACATGTCTTCTAGTGACCATCCTATGCAACAGAACACCATTATTTACTTATCCACTCTCATGACTGCTTGTAAGTGGTTAAATTCTCCATCCAGTCTGGAGTCAACAAACTCTTGGAGCCACGACTGATCTTTCCTTGCCAATTTCAATTTGAGAACATCCACAAAGCATCGAATGGGCATTTCCACCTCCTCGCTTTCAACCACCCAACTGGAAACCCGAACCCCTTTCACTAACTCGAGGAGCACTACACCATAGCTATAAACATCGGCCTTTCCAGTGATTGGAAGATTTAGAACCCACTATGGAGCAATATACCCTCTAGTCCCTTGCACTCTTGACAACATCTGAGCTCCTACTCCTCGACTTAGTAGTTTTACAAATCCAAAATCTGCAATTTTTGGCTTGAATTCTTCATCTAATGATATGTTCTCTGATTCGACATCACAATGAACAATCCGTTCATGGTGGAGGTAGGCCAGTCCTGCTGCTACCCCAAGAGCAATATTGTACCTCTGTCTCCACTACAGCACAGAAATTAAGTTCTGAGAATCAAACAGAAATCTGTCTAGTGAACCACTCTCAACAAACTCTGAAGCCAAGAGCTTGTGAGTCTGCTCGGCACAAAACCCCCAAATTCTCACCGGATTCATCTGATAAATTCTTCCAATGACACTGAGCTCAGATCTGAACTCTTGCTCGAGGATTCCCTTGTAAACCGTTCCTGATGCACCACTTCCGAGCTCTTCCATGAAACACCTGGTCGCGTTCTGTAACTCATCGTAGCTGAACTTTCGGAACTGGCTAGAAATTATCATGTATCCTTCGTCCCTAATCTCTGGCCTACTCTCCCATTTGTAAAAAAAATCCAACACCCAACTATAATTAAAGTCACTCCAATGGCGAGCAGTGTCGATGCAGAAGATAGGAAGTACCCAAACTTGAACCTGGAATTGCCTCTCACAAACATTTGTAATGAGGGGTATGGTTCGTTTTCAGTAATTTTGCATGCATGGGTTAGTCCAGCAGCCGATTCTAGTTAGTACAATGTTGCCTTTGGAAGTTTCAGATAAATATCATTGTAAGGATCTGGGAAGTTCCTGCCATTGAAAAGCAATACCTTTGGGTAACATTCACCTGTTCTCTTTCAGTAACCAAAAGGTTGGCAGTACTCAGTACCGTTGAAGCACATATCCCTGCACATCCACCATGGCGCCATTTCTGAGTAGTTGAGGTCATAACCCCACAAGTCCATGGTAGGAAAATTCTGAAATGAGAAGTCCTGATTGGGCATGGTATTAGTCTTGCACCTCATGATGGAAAAGGAGAATGCATTAGTACCCACCTTGTAGAAGTCACAGGTGAAGGCGCCACTGGGCGACACTGGGATGGTGGTGTTGTCATCCCCGGTGGAGATGGAGGAACCTCTAGCAAGGTAGCTCTGGTGGTTTTCAAGAGCAATGGGCGGGGACGGTACGAGAAGAAACGGGATGAATATGGTGAAAATGCAGGTTTGTCTCGTGGCCATGGCTGCTTGGCAAGGATGCACGAAGGAAGCCAATATGAGAGTACTTTATGGCATAGTTGTAGATCAAGAGCCATAGGTTCCTGGCGGCTTCAGATGGCCTCTGTTTCTCTAGCCGCCACACAGTATTTGTAATAGCACGCACTTTTGTGATTCTTCTTGTACAGTGACCATCGTTGTAGGCGTAGCGACCAATTGTTTTTCTTTTGTAGAAGTTTTGGTGTATCTTGTTCTTCAGTCTACCTCGTCTTATAGACCCCCTTTTCGAACAAAAGATTTCCTTGTGCTGTATGGTGAGCATAACCTAAGAGTTACAGTGTACTGAACTAAGCCACTGCATACAGTGTCGTAGACCGTTACAGCGTTACTTCCTTGCATAACCTTCTCTGCATCGAATCGATCAAGTAGCCAACAGAGTCCGTAATCTTGTCGAGTTGCTAACCGCCTAGGTATAAGCATGTACGTTGAGTTGGCCAGGACAGGGGCTTGACCAATGCCACAGGGCGACCTGTAAAGTTTTTTTTTTTTTTTTTTGAAGCGAACGACCTGTAAAGAGTAGCGAGTCTGTATATAGTGCTGGATATTTCTGATGTGTTGGGTTCGTAATTCCGTTGCCTGTACAGTGAATCAAACAGAATGAAACTAGACTATCAGTGGACTATCATTGCCTTACACATGAATGCAATCTTCCTGTAGTTGTTAGGGTCCCTGCATTTTCCAAATGTACAGTGTAAGTGTACGTAGCAAAAAAAAAAGGTATCTACGCAATTAAACCAAGTGAAATCCTACTACCCTGTGAACCCCATATTAAGAACATTGGATCTTCAAAGATTACCCCACACCGATTATACAGGAATAGTTAAGACAATTCTCCAGATATGAGAAACGTTCCTGGCGCCGGGTGTGACGTACTTATTTGAGAGGGTGTGAGTGAGATTTCTAATTTGGGTAAGTTTTGGTGCAACTGAAATGCACAAACAACCTAGGAAACATACAAGTCGTCCTTAAGCCATGTATTTATTCATGCATGTTGGAAAATAATTAAAATAATTTTTGAATATGGAGGGGAAGTGAAAGGGAGTGTTATGTTTGTTTAAATTTTTTGAAAAAGTACTCATTTCTAAAAGTTTTAAATTTAAATTTTGTGATATTACAGCGATGCTTTCCGGCAAGCCATCCCGGCACATATGCCTCCCGGTCCAGGCAAGCCATTCCGGCACATATGCCTTCGCGGCAGCAGTTAAAGAAAGGTATCACGCACGTACAAATTGGACCATGGGAGCGAATTCGTGAACGAAGAGCGACAAATAAAGAGAGAGGATGCCTTGCCTATGAGCAGGCGATGGGGGCAAAAAGACGTTGAGCAACTGGAAAGAAGCTAGTAAGGTGTATGTTGCCTGCATGCACATCACCTTGGTCGATCTCCTCAGTTAGGAAGAGCTAGTCTCTGTTGTAGTGTTGCAGGCCTTCTCAGGTAGCAGGAAGCATTGCTGGTTCGGGGAATCATCTTCTCGTCGAAGAACCTGCTCAGAGTCAGGAACAAGGTACGCAACTTCCACGGAAACTGATTTATTATTACTTGTAGCAAACTTAACTCCTTTATCTGTCACAGAAGCAGAGGAAGAGGCATGGGTTCCATAAAGTTTCTAATTTTCTATTGTCTTCCTCTTGGGGTGTTAATTGGTGATCCTTAGGTACCTCTCAAATTTCATTTAGTTCAAAATTTTGTACTACTTTTTCAAAATGAGATCTCAATTTGAAAATTTAGTACAAAAGTTTGAACTGAAAAGAGTTGGAGGAACACCTAAGAGTCACCAATTAACACTCCTATCTTCCTCTGCCATGAACTATAGTGTGTAAAAGCACTATTTTGATTGGACTGCAGTTTGCAGCAACCAATGGTGATTCTCTAGTTTTCATATTATTGTCCATTCAGGAAGAAAAAAAAAAGAAGTAGTTTCAGTCTCAGACTTGTTAGCAAGCTAAAAGGTTGAATATATATTTAGCCTGCATAGTGGTACACAACATGTATGTTCAATTTGAGTTAGTTTTTTTATATATCATTTAAAGTTGGCAATTTAGAAACATAAAAGACATACTTTATGCTTATTTAATTTTTATCGTAATACATCCATATACACACACTAAAGTGACACCTCAGTCAGTCCATAAGCACTCTAGCTCAAATCTGACTCAACCACAGCTGTGTTGACTTATAACAATCACTCATCACACCATGTACCTTGTTATATCAACATGCATGGGGTGTGTTACAATTACCCATTCTCTTCTAGGTATTTAGATCTGCCATAGTCGTGGCATACCCCTGGTCCACTACATATATGACAGGATGATTATTCAAGATGCATTTATACAAAAAAGAATCTACACCAAACTATGTACTCATAAGAATTAATTCTTTCCATACCGGAAGTGAAATCTCATAAATTTCAATGAAAAACAATAGAGTGACAGTTCAGTGATCTAGTTAAGTTTGATCATGGTTTTATAGGCATCATTCGGACCCTTACATTATGTATGCTTCTTCTCTTTTCAAGGGTACTTATCGCGGCATGGGGAATGTGGAAGAGATCTTGGGAGGAAATGTAACGCTGATAGATCTGTGGAGAAGTCCTAGGGGGACAGGGCTCCGTATTGAGGCATCAACACTGGTGGCGATTGCCCTCTCCTTCTTCCTTGCTATCATTGGGTCTTGCCGCCGTTGGTCCAATCGCTGGATCATCCAAAAGGGCTTTCTGGCTGCACAAGTGTTAACTATATCTCTTGGGACTTACAGCATTGGCCTAATGCAGTCTTCATCGGCGAAAAGCGAGATGTATCCCGTATGGGCTGTGTCCTTATTTGCCCTCTTTGGCTGTGTCGACCCAGTCACAAGCTACAATGGCCTTGACTACAAGATCCCACTCTCGAGGATGATATTTCAGCTTTGCCTCTATGGTGGATATGTCCTGCTAATGAGCACCTCAAACATCTCCGGTGTTGTTGGTAACTTAGCCATCGGCGTGCTGTCTGCCATCACCTTCATCAAGGGCTTTCATAGGTCACTTGCGCTTGTGCTGCCAAGCAGAATGCGGGACAAGCTAGGAGAACTTCAGTTTAATGGTTTTTCAGAAACAAGTGCTTTAACAGGTGGTGGTAGTACACTTATAGTCCATTTACCCCTTCCTACTCACGGTTTGACGCACGTTGGTCAGCTTTTAGAAATCCTAGATGATGGTAAAACTCCAAACATGGCGGAGATATATCGAAGCTGTAGCTACATGGAGCTAGGTTTATTGGTCACTGCCAGTGACATGGCAAATATCGAAGATGTGTGCCTTGGCTATTCTCTCTCTCATGTGTTGAGGCACCGTTTCCTTGGGTTGGTTAACGACGGTGACGAAATGTGGGAAAAAAAGGTATGATTTGGGACATGGACCGACTGTTAAGCCCATAGACTTTAAGAGGGTCTTGAAGGCGATTGAGGTCGAGTTGGCTTTTCTGTATGATGTCTTTTTCACGAGCAATGAGTTTCTTCACTACTATGAAGCAAAAACCTCCGCCTTGTGGGCCGTTGCTTCATTCATTGGGATATGTTTTGTGGGCATAGCCACTGCCATTCCTGGGACAATGACTAGCCACCATCATATTGTTACCTCTGCCACTGGTCATGCTGGTGCTGCTGCTGGCACTGTCATCGTCGTCGACACGACAACACACCTGATCGTCACTCTTGTCATATTGGTATCCCTTGCTCTCCTGCAATTGGTGCAGTTGATACAGTTCTGGGCATCAAATTGGGCGACAGTCACCGTTGCCTGCGAGTACGTTAGGAAACGGAAGGAGCAGAAATGGAAGCAACTTACAGGAGATGGGCCAAGTCCACATAGCCGCGAGCAAATCAGGTACAACTTTAAAAAGAATCAAATAAGCCTGTGGATGAGATTGAAACTGTTTCTAGTTACCAGGATGAATTGGTCTGACAAGTACCTTTGGCAAGGTAAGCTCGGGCAGTACTCAGCAGTTGATGTAGCGAGCAGGTGGAGCATAGAACGCACCAGCAAGACATGGTTACTGATGCTACTATGTTGCTGTGAGTGTCTTTGCTGGATATGTGAACACTTGCCTGGGATGCATGGGTCGCAGTACATTGGACAGGTGCTCCGGGAACTGTGGGTGTGCGACACCAACGCAGGAGCCGCCGTTAGATTGCACGATGATGTGAAGGCATCCATTGCTGATTTCCTGGGTCAGATCAGGAGCAGAAGTGTAGGGGAGGATTGGTCATCCTTGAGAAGGATAGGGAAGGATTGGTCATCCTTGTTTACTGACAATGGGCTAGACGCATCCTACCTTCCCTATAACATCGCACCTTCCTCGTGGAACCGTGCCAGGAAGTTCACGCACCGTGTCATGATGTGGCACATTGCGACAAGCTACTGTGAACTAGCAGAGCGGCAGGATGGAAGTGCTGGCGGCGGCAGCGGCGGAGAGAGCAATGCCAGCAGAGAGAAGGATCGGCGCGTGGCCATTGCTCTGTCTAAGTACTGCGCCTACTTGGTGGTGTCGGCGCCGGAGTTGCTCCTCGGGCCATCCAAGGAAACAAAGCACGCGTTCGATGATGCTGCGTCTTGGACAAGAAAAGCAATGAGCGAGAAGAAGCAGCTCAATAAACTGGAGGCGATGCGTGCAACAGGAGTACCGCCCAGCGAATACGACGCCTTTCAGATGGGCGTGTACTTGGGGAAGCGACTTCGCAACGAGACGCCGCCGGCGCTGCCCGAGGGGCGGGAGAGCGCACGGCGGCCCTACTCCGCCGACCCCTGGAAGGTGCTGGCGCTCCTGTGGGTGCAGACGCTGCTCTACGTCGCGCCGTACGGCGACGTGCAGAGCCACATGCAGCGGCTCTCGCAGGGCGGCGAGTTCATCACCCACCTCTGGGCTCTGCTCTACCACATCGGTATCGACACCTGGGAGGTAGCTGCAACAGAGACGAGTGAAGCACACGCCCAAGGAGAGACGAGTGAAGCACACACCCAAGGGGCGACGACGGGGGAAGAAGTTGAAGAGATTCTCATTGATTGATTGATTGATTAATTTGAGCGGTGGATTCAAGTCCACAGAGCAGGATTATTGTGTTTCTTCTTGGAGCCTGCATGGAGGCCTCATTGTCGACAGAGCCGAGGAGAGAGGGTATGGTGCTAGCTGCAGAGAAGACGGGTTTGAGGTGGATGGGCGAGCATCATCAGTTCATCACCGTGGAGTGTGTTGGTAGACAGGCAAGCACCAACTAGTGCCTATCAAGTAGCAAATGTTACCTTTTTCTAACAATTCCTGCAATTGTCGATTCGTTTATGCAGTTTGTTCATCTGGTTTCTTTAGCTTAATTTAGTACCCTTGCCTCATAAATCATGGCAAAATGTTAATTTGTCAGCTGATGCTACTTACTAGTGATGAATAAATGCAAATGGCATTTCATGCATTTTATATAGACCAAAGGAAATAGTGATACTCCATGATAATAAGATCATAATATCAGGCTGAATCAGGCATAAGTAAGATATGGCCAAGGCTTTCAGTGACGACCTAGTGATGCAGCATAACAATTCACACCATATATTTTCTCCCACAGTACTTATCATGGAAATTATAATTGGCTGTTGCGTTGTTACCCTTCCATTAGTTGCCGAATGCCGAGCTATATACAGCCATAGCATGCATCTTGGACATGTTCTGGATGATGAATTGACCAGTGGCTCAACGCAACCTGTTTAGGCAGCAATACTGATAAAAGGCGGCAAAGGAGAGTAGGCGACCATGGTGTTTGTGATGCATTTTCTATTGAATCTTGATCCAACCAGAATCAACCCGTGCTAGTTCTAGTTTATGTAATACTACTATATTGGAACATTGGTGGTCTTGTGACCTCTCTTACAGTTTTTGTGCTACTGGATATTTTTGTCCCATTGGCCTGCTAATTACTCAAGATAGAAAGAAATGGTCGCTGCTTGATGCGTCTTACGAGTATCATATATATCAACTGGAAATGTTTCTGCAGTAGTTTTCTGTAAAGAACACACTCATCTAGTTTGTTAGAATCAAGCATTCCAGAAGGTATAGTGGACGTGAATTGTGATGCATTTGTGTAGACCTAGGTTACATACATGACGAATGGATGACGATCTTCAAACAATTCAATAGACGTATGGATTATTCTCTAGGCTTCTTGCATAAGATAATTATCTAGAATCTTGACGTATTACATAAGAATATGAGATAGGCATAAGGACCCCAGTAACTTTTATGTGCAATAGCACACCAACACTTCGCTTGGCTGTGGCTGGTGGCTGATGCTGATTTATTAGGCCAGTCTCAGTGGGAGTGCCATAGCAGTGTCATGAGCATTAAATTTGTTGACATGGCAAGGTTTTTATGAAGAGAGAGAGAGGATAGAGAGTGTCATGAATTGTGAGAGGAGTGTCATCACCATGACACTCCTCCGGCTCGATTAGGTAGTTTATGGTTTTGGAACTGTGTTGATGACACTCCCACTGAGACTGGTCTTATGAGAAAAAAGTACTGATGACTGGCTGGTGGCTGATGCTAATTTGGTATGCAAGAAAACCACTGCTGGCTGGCAAGCCAAACGAACAGAGTGAAAAGATTGGACCTGTTTGGATCCAAGTGCTAATACGTGAAGGTGCTAAACTTTAACACTAGCTATCCAAACGGGAATGCTAATGAGATGAACTAAACTTTAGCAATATATGTGAGTACCAATATATGCTAAAGTTTAGCACTTAATTTTAGCTCCTCCAAACAGGTACTAGAAATTCTTCGACCAATGACAGCATAGGTTCAACGACTTGGCTCATGTTTGGTCGTCTTCTTCCTCCTCTTCCAAACATGACAATATGACACTGTTATCTTTACCATTAGGGCTGCTTGTAAATAGCAAGTTCTCACCCAATCTGCAATCGACAAACTACAGGAGCCACGAGTGATCTTCGCTTGCTAATTTCTCTGTAAGAATATCAACAGAGTGCCTAACAGCCATTTCCATCTCCCTCGCACTCCAACCAACCAACTGGAGATCAGAACCCAAGAAGCACTACTCCGTAGCTGTAAAAATCGACCTTGCCAGTGAATGGAATATTTAGAGACCATTCTGATGCAGTGTACCCTCCAGTCCCATTCACCCTTGACTACATCTGTGCTCTGGCTCCTCGGCTCAATAGTTTTGCCAATCCAAAAACCTGCAATCTTTGGTTCAAATTCCTCATCTAACAGCATGTTCTCTGGTTTGATGTCACAATGCACAATCCATTCTAGGAACTCATGGTGGAGATATGCCAGTCCTTTTGCCACCCCAAGTGCGATATTGCACCTTTGTTTCCACTGCAGCAAAGGAGAGAAGCTTGATCTGATTATCAAACAGAGCTTTGTATATTGAACCATTCTCAACGAACTCGGAAACTAAGATTATGTGTGTTTTCTCGGCACAAATTGGAACCCCCATATTTTTACCAGATTCATATGATAAATCCTTCCTATCAACCCCCCGCCCCCCTGGTATGGCTACTGCGGCTGGTATGGCTACTGCGACGGAGGTTGTATGTGTGATTGGTGGGACATCGTGGACTGGGCTCCCGGCGGCGACGCGCGTGCGACGCCGTCCTGGAGGCCGGCGTCGGCGAGAGCAAAGGCAAGCAATGCAGGAAGACAAGGGAACTGCCACACATGACGCCCTGAGATCCAAATGATCTCAAAGCTTAACTTCCATTAGATGTTCAGTCACAGTATTTGAACAAACGAGTTAGAACTGACTCTGAACAAACGAGTTACACTTACAACTGATTCCAAACATTTGAAATTACTAAGCAACTAACAAGACATGGACGTGTTTATCTCCTTCAGCCACGACGTCGACGCTCATATGTTCTGCCGGCCATGACCACGACCATGACGTGGAAAATTGTAATTTTAGGACTCCAAACAACACGCTTCACAATTTTATCATTACTAACATTGACAATATGCTTCGTAAAATTGGAACTCCAAATATCAACCACTTGACTGTACTGGCATTTGAGGAATTTTCCTTTTTTTTTCTTTTTCATGCATTTCACATGTGGAAAGACCCTTTTACCATTTCAGGTACATTTTAATTCCAAAAACTAAAAATGAAGTTCACTAATTTTTCCATGACTATAATGACAAAAACAAAGCACGTGCTTATATTAATGTTAATTCCACTAACTAATATGGACAAGAAAATAAACCAGAGATGGTTTAGTATATACCCCGGTGGACATTGTCTTGATCTGGACTGTTGATGTAGTCGAACTTAGTCAATGTAGAGCAAACGGCTATCGGTTCACTTGGGGGGTCACAGTTACCACCACCAGAAAGTAGTCGTATGGCATGAGGACGAAGTGGTCGTTCGGCCCACGTAGATGAATAGTTGAGTAGTTGGGGTATATAGATGTTGTAGTCGGGGATGTAGACGAAGTAGTCGTGGATGTAGATGAACTAGAGATGTAAACGAAGTTGCTGGGGATGTAGACAAAGTGTTGTTTGAGAAGCGAGCGAGCAGTTGCATGAAGACGCTCCTTAAAAATTTGATTGCCCGCTATTCCGTGCAGGATCTATATCGTGCAAGGTTTCGGAGCTATACTTTCGTTGAGGTGTGTGAGAATGAGATAAGGGTGACTCCTTATATAGGTGATTCAAGGGGGAATGAATATGGACACAACCATGGTCATCAATTCACACCATTAATCAGTTATCAATTGTCTATTTTAATCATCAATTACAACTTAACTATTACTCTTCTCAATTACGCAGATAATACTCCAGCATTAGTTTATGAGCCCATTAATTTTTAATTTATTATTTAATTAAATGTCTCTAGCCCAAATATTTCAATAAACACCAAGCTCTTCCTGGAAACTTTTGGTCGTTTATTGGACCTCTTGGTCACCAGCGCTCGCGCGCGCGGCGGGGGCGACCGGCCGGCCGGCCGGTCGGTCGGGGCATCTGCCTCTGAACCTCGCGCCGTCGCGCGGCTTGCAAGTCGCAAGTGACAACCCGCCTGGCGGCCCTTGAAGCCGAAGCCTTGCTTGTGTGGCTGCACGCACGCCGCCGTCCGTCAAAGCGGCCGAGCACTTCCGCATTGTCTTCGCAGACACCAGGGTGGAACAGTGGGAGTTCATGTCGCCTCCTGCTGCTGATCCGTTCTCTCTTGTCTCCTCAGGAATGCGTGGGACGGAGAGTTCGAGTCCCGCACGTTCAGAAATGCTTTGTACAACCGGGGCATGAAGTGTTCGCAATCTGAGCACCGAGTCAGCCTTAGGGTGCACGGAGCCGCCATGGCTGTGAGCATGTGACGATGATGTGGTTGTTTCGGCGGCGGAACTACGAGGGCTGCTTTGGTTTTGCATAAAGCCTCTCACTATTTTTTACTAAAATTCCCTGTATGTTATTGAAAAATATAACTCATCTCATCTCTTGTGTACCAATGAATGACATGTAGGAAATTTTTTAATATCTATGACATGTAGAGTCAATGACATATATGAGATGATTAAAATTTTCAGTGGCATAGGGAGAATTGACTCAATTTTTCTACATCTCATCTAAAACGGATCTTGATTACTACGTGAGATCTGATATTTTGCATAAGACCCCCTTGTTGGATAATGATTACTAATAGCAATCTGATATTTTACATTAAACATCTAAAGTGGATCCAGCTTTGCAAAAGAGTCCTACCCCGGCGATGGCGGACGGACTTGAGTGATGCCTCTACTGATCCCAAACTCCTTTCCCCCTCTTGCCGTGTCCGCCTCCACCAACTTTCAGTTCTGGCTCGCCTTCCCGTCCTAGCCGAGCAGCACCTTCCTGACTTGGTCCTGCCCCCGCAACCCTTGCCGCTGCTGCGCCGAGCACCTTCTTTCTATATTGTCAATCCACGAGTCAGTCCTTATTTAGATGTATAAAGTTTTGGGTGTAAAGTACTGTAACACTTTTGTTTGTATTTGGTAATTATTATCGGATCATGGGTTAATTAGACTTAAAAGATTCGTCTCGCAAATTATAGACAAACTGTATAATTAATTATTTTATTTAGTTACATTTAATATTTTATGCATGCGTTCAACGATTTAATGTGACGGTGAATCTTGTAAGTTTTGAAATTTTGAAGAGAAATAAACAAGGGTCAGTTGAGAAGAGTAGCAGGCAAGAGGTAGGCTGTAGGCAGACCGCTGCTAAACTTGACGTGCCGTTTGTCTTTGCCGTTCACATTTCTGCGGTTAATCTTTTGGATTCAAATCCACTTTCCGGATTCAAATCGATGCAGGCAACAAAAAGTGTCATTTCGGACCCTGCTCGAATGTTTTAACGCCAACAAAAATGTCATTTCCAATGGCATCGCGTACTCACGCAGTCACGCGCTCGGTGTGCAATCGATCCACTTCTCTGATCGCCCCCTAATATTCTGGCACTTGCCACCCATGAGTCCGTCGGACTTCCGAGGTCGTCACGCACGAGACGGCCACCGTGGCAGCGGTCGCACCACGCCTGAAAGCGCAACAGCATTTTTCTTTTTTGCTATATCAGTTTGAATTTCTCTATTTTTTGTTGCACAAAAAACAAAAGAAATCAGGGTGGCATTGCGTCTACTCGCAGCAAAAAGAAAAAGAAAAAAGAAAGAAAGTTGCATTTCGATTTCTTTTCACCGCGGCCGCCGAGGCCGCGAGATATTTTCCTGGCTCACGTTTACAGCCCCGCGACGGCTCGGGTTACCGTTTGAAACCCACCGAGCTGGCGCATTGATTGCTGGAGGTGTGGGGGTAGGTGGGACGGCATACATGAAGGCATTTTCTCTCACTGAACTACTGGACCCACGGAGAACACACCCCACATGTCAGTGAACTTCGCGGACCACTCTGTCAGTTCCATTTCGCACCCAGGCCACCGGCCCGGCCCCCTCGGATTCGCCTCTAAAAGGGCAGCCCGGTCGCCCTCCTCCACACATCGCTCCCTCTCCCTCTCCCCCACAGCAGGCTAGCTAGGGTTTTCTGGGGTTTGCGAGGGGGTTGCTCCGGTCCGGCGGGAGGGGGGAGATGGCGGCGGAGCGGGCTCAGGGGACGGTGAAGTGGTTCAACGGGATCAAGGGGTTCGGCTTCATCAGCCCCGACGACGGCGGCCAGGACCTCTTCGTCCACCACTCCTCCGTCAAGGCCGACGGCTTCCCCAACCTCAAGGACGGTGACGCCGTCGAGTTCACCGTCGGCGCCGACAACGACGGCCGCGCCAAGGCCATCGACGTCTCCGCGCCCGGCGGCGGCGCGCTTGCCGGCGGGGAGCGCCCGGACAACGGCTACGGCGGACGCGGTGGCGGCGGCTACGGCGGCGGAGGCGACCGCGGCTACGGTGGAGGAGGTGACCGCGGCTACGGCGGAGGCGGCGACCGCGGCTACGGCGGAGGCGGCGACCGCGGCTACGGCGACCGCGGCTACGGCGGAGGCGGCGGCGACCGCGGCTACGGGGGAGGAGGTGGCTACGGAGGAGGCGGCGACCGTGGCTACGGCGGCGGCGGCGGAGGCGGCCGCGGCTCCGGGTGCTACAAGTGCGGCGAGGAGGGCCACATCGCACGGGACTGCTCCCACGGCGGCGGCGGCTACGGCGGTGGCGGTGGTGGCGGCTACGGCGGAGGCCGCGGCTCCGGGTGCTACAACTGCGGTGAGGACGGCCACATCTCCCGCGAGTGCCCCAACAAGAGGCGCTAGGCACGACGCCTCCACGTCGGACGCGGTCCGGCTCCAACCTCCTGGCTCTTGCATCAAGTCATGGCCATCTATCTATCAGTAGTAGTAGTCTTTCGTGCTCGTTCTCGTCGTTCGCTCGTGTCGTAGTAGGAAGAAGAAGAAGGCGTGTGGAGAACTGGTGATGAGGTGGATCCGCCTGTTTCGGAGTAGCAATCTATGTTTCTGTTTTGCATCAGCTGTGAGGCTGCCATGATCATGGATGGCACTGCCGATCTACCAAATTATCTATCTATCAATGGTATGGAATGGAGTAGTAATCTATTTGCACTCAGATTATAGTAGTATGCATGAATGCCTCTGTGATCGACTCTTCTGTGTTCTGTCGCTCGGTGTGTTGGATCCTTTGGTTCGATCATTGCATCAAAAAGCTTCGTTAATTGTTGCATTTGAGTGATGCGGCTGTAATCGTGCTGCGATCAACGTGTGATGAAACTGCTTGTTCGGAAAATTACAAAGAAAACTCCTGGTGTCGATCAACCGTGAAAATTGCTGTGAGAAAGCAGGGATCAGGATGGGAAGTGTTCAAAAAAAGAGAGATGGAAAGTGTTCCAGATGGGGACGAAGGCTTTGTTTGGATGTGCGCTAGGATTCTAGCGCTAGTGAATAGTGCCGCTTTGACTGTTAATTACAGTGTCAAATAAAGTCAGTTTACAAAACCAACTTCAGAACCCCCGCGCTAGTGACCCTGAAGAATCTAATGAGGCATTTGACCGCGCGATTAGAGGATGATTACTGTAGCACCACTGTAGCAAATCATCGATTAATTACCGTCATTAGATTCGTCGCGAAAAGTTACACCCATCCCTAAAAAGGTTTTGCAAATAGACTTCATTTAGTGCTTCATGCATGCGAGATTCTTTTTTCGGAATTTGTGCGCGCTAGAATCCTAGCGTTGCCAAACAAGGCCGAAGTGGAGAGGAGGGGGGAGGATGGGAAAAGCTGCTGAAAGAAGCGAGCAGAGCAGGGATCAGGCGGCGCAGTCTGCCACGGCTTGCTTTGGGGACAGGGAGGGCCTGGCTGGCCTGCAGCAGTGGCAGGCTCGGTTTTGTCCGCATCGTGGGGCAGTTGCCAATGGGACAGAGCGAGCGGGCAGAGAAGCCGTGGACGCGTGGGTTTCCCCCGACCCCCCGTCCTTCGCATTGACGCGCCTGCGTTTCCTCCACGCAGAGACTAGACGAGACGAGACCGGCTGGGGCCTCAGGGAGGCCGGGGCGGGTGAAGGAGACTTGTCTGCAGTACAGCCACCTCACTGATGTGTGGGGTCAGGCCCACACGTCAGCCACCCCGGCGGGACCCCTACTCGTCTGGGAAGCAAGTACGATAGGACCACTTCAATACGAGTACCAGCAAAGTCCTGCACATGTGGGTATGTGGCTATGTTTGGATTACTTTGCCAAATTCTTTAAAAGGAAATCTTATTAATTTGAAGTGTTAGATAAAATTTATTTATAAAATTTTTGCACGAATGAATTGTAAATCGCGAGACGAATCTAATGAGCTTAATTAATTCATAATTAATTTATAATTAGCAGTTGATTACTGTAACATCAATGTTGCAAATCATGGATTAAGTAGACTCATTCGATTCGTCTCGCGATTTACAATCCATCATTGCAAAAAAATTTATAAATAGATTTATTTAATATTTTATGTATATATCCAAATATTCGATGTGGTGTTTTTTTAGTGTAAATTTTTTGGATACTAAACAAACCGAGCGAAGTCCAGCAAAAAAGAAAACAAAGAAAGAGAGAGAAGGATTGAGCAAAAAAAAAAAAACAGAGAGAGAAGGAAGAAAGGAGACATCTCAGTATTGAGAGAAGTTTTAGAGGAAACTCATTACCGGA
The DNA here is from genome assembly GCF_016808335.1 of Panicum virgatum. NCBI lineage: Eukaryota > Viridiplantae > Streptophyta > Magnoliopsida > Poales > Poaceae > Panicum > Panicum virgatum. Next base: position 4,952,495 of record NC_053148.1, read on the forward strand.
GACAGGATTACACATTATTCAGATGATAAAAAGAAGATAAAGGAACTAGAGCGGAAACAAACGCAGGAAATGATAGTCGTAACACAATTCCTGTTTGTAGTTCAACATGCCATACGGCGGCAGGGTGGGAGTGTCGGAGGAAGAAAATAACCCCGCGCAGCCATGTAACCCTTGTCTTCAATTACACCAGGAGCGCTGCGACCACTGTTTCCTGTATTAGGATAATAAAGTCCAGAGCTCGGTCACTAACGAGAATATTTTGTTAACAGTAACGAAAATGAGGAGCAGATATGAAACATGAATAGTAAAGTACTCTTTGGTTCTCCATATGGTTTCATCCCTGTGACATCTGAAATTGGAATGCTCGGGCGCGCGTCTAGAACTATGGCTCCAGCACCAGCAGTGAGCTGCCCGCTCATGAGCAAGATCACTGCCAAGGCAAGGATGACCTTGTGGATGTGGATCCCCATACTAAGATTTCTGTGAACTGAAACTTACAACGTATCTTTTCATGGCGGCTCCTTATATACACCATGGTCTGTAGACAATTTGGTATGCATGTGGGGTTTCATCTAAGGAATCAATATCTTGCAGGTATGTAGTAACTAGCTAGATTCTAACGGATATAGGTTGTTAGGCATGCAACATGTGGAGTACAGAGACAAGGCAAAAGGCTCTTAGCCCACAACGAGGGAAATGTATTGCAGTTTTAGATACAGTCAACCCTCAACGTCAACCCATGTTACAAATAGTTATTCCAATCCTACAATTCAAATGCGCGCAACCATCCAAAATTTCTATTTGTTCTTAAGTTCTGCATAAGAGGCTTTAGATAAAGGCTGCCTCATTTGAAGCAACGAATGGTCATATTCGTGGCGATGGCGAAGTTCTCGATGTCTCACTCCTACCACTGCTTTTTGCTGGCGTTCCAACTTCCAAGTATAATGGTCTTGTTTGGTTTCGGTGCTAGAAAATTTTAATAGCTAATTACGGCATCAAACAAAATTAGTTTACATAAATAATTCCAGAACTCTTTTAGCTGGAACCTTGAAGAATCTAATGAGGTCTTTGACTGCATGATTAGAGAATAGTTACATTACTGTAGTATCACTATAGCCAATCATCAATTAATTATCGTCATTAGATTCGTCGCGAAAAATTCTATCCATCCTTGAAGAGATTTTACAAATAGATTTTATTTAGCATTTCATGCATGAGAAATTCTTTTTTTTTAGAAAAAGTACATTCTAGGAATCCTAGAATGGACGCCGTAACCAAAAAGGCCAACGTGCGGAGTGATTGGAGTCAACGTCAGCGGCACAAGATCAGGTCCTGTTCTGATAATTTGGGGTCTGGGGCGAGAGATTGGAGTTGGAGTTTTTTTTAAAAATAGTGATAATAATTATCTATATAAATTTTGCCAATAAATTAGGTGCATTCAAAAAAGATTCATGTAAAAAAATTTATATGATACTAGCATAGTACTCATGCGTTGCTACGGGATTTTAACAGACCTATATGAGATCACCAATTTCAATGTTTGAAAATCTGTAACTTTAACCAATAGATTGTGCCATTTTTAGCTTAAAGTTTGGTAAGCCCAGTCCCAGAGACAGGTCAAATGGGTCTGAAACTTTTAGATATCGGACCCGTTTGTTGCTTAGGGTCGTAAAACAAAAGATTTTCGGACCTGTATGCTTGGTTCGGTGTGGGAGGTTGGGAAAAGAAAGGTATGGAGTAATCTGGTGTATTAATCAATTATCCAACGGCTGGTATAGGTGATTGAGATCTCGATTGATGTGGAGATACAGCCTCTTTATTTCCTAATTGGTTATTTATTCTAAAAATCAATGGCTTTGATTTCTTTATTAAGCTACCTCCTAGGGAGAAATTGGAGTACTGTCATATTTTCTAAAATAGGTCTTTCGACAAAATATTTTCCAAAGTAGGATTGCAACATTTTTAATATATGGACTTCAAATAATGACACGGATACAATTTCTGAAACCTTTACGCTTCCATGATGTCCACTATACTTCATATCGCACTGTATACTGAATACATGATAGTGACTAGTACTTCCATGTGGCCCACGATTATTATGTTGCCATCGTGCTGTGCCTAGGCGAGCAGGGTGGCACGTCTGACGGCCTTGCACAACCCGACGACTAGGAACATATCGTGCCTGGGCCGAGCCAGGCTATAGGGTCGGGCCTATTTTACCAAGTATAAGGCTTAGTTTGGGAGCAGGGGGCACATATCCCAGGGAAGGCAACCCCACGCGGGGATATTTCCGTGCGCCCAGTTCCCTGGGTGCCCATTCCTGGAAGGCTGGTAAATCCATGACGCTATTTGGGAGTAGGGGTGGAAACCCGGAGATCATAAGTGGCCTCAGAAGATTAAAAAAATTAACAAATTCATTAAAATAATTAAAATGAGAAACTCATTTCTCAGTGATTTTAAAATCAATTCCAAATATATATGAAGATAATGCACATGGTGATCATTCTATACACTGCCATCAACAAATGCAAATTTATTATATACATTCCGACGATTGTACATTGACCCTGAAAAGTTTTCACTTGTATCCAACCGAATTGTACATTGCATCACTCCCAACTTATAAACACCAAGTCAAACACCATTACAAATTTAATAACAACCTAAAAAATTTACAGTTGGATACCATGTCAGTCTAGGATATAGATCCTATAAGCGATGTCTTCTACAGGACTACAAGATACCATGTCGTCAGTCAATGATATAGATCCGGTAAGCGATGTCCATCAACCAGTAGTAGTTACCACTCATGGTGCCGCCAACCAGCAATTCAGGGGTTACGGTCAAAGCATGGTAAGTCATCTTGCTGCTGCTTCTGCTTGTAAGCGCCATATCAGAAATGAAGTGTATGTTCTTCTCTGCAGCAAACTCTAGAAGATCATGCAAGAATTATCATTGACACCCGCAGTTAGATCAAAGGTAAGCAATATGGGCAAGCTAATCTATGGCACGTAACTGAATATTCAAGATCAAGCCGGTAACTGGCAAAGCACCATATCAATCGCTGATCATTTTTTTGGCCAAAATGCAGCACTGTTCAGTGCTCTATACCACCTGTGAAGGCAATTGGCAAAGCAACAGATCAAATGATCTTGATCATTTGGCTAGAAAGTTGAACTTTATACACATAAAAAAACACAAACTGACTCACATCCATGCGTCATAATACCCAGCACAACCCCATTCTACAAAATAGTAAAACATAAAGATTGTTGCACATCTACTACAGCAACGTGCTTATTCCAAAATAGAATAAAATTTTGCAAACATTAAAAACAAATTCAGTACCAAAAGGTATCCAGCAAGAAAATATAGTAACAAAATCTTTCGTAAGACAGACATCTGAGATTTTTCACTTTCTCCGTACGAAATAAGTAAAGAACTGAAGCAAAGTTGCAAGAAGTCAAGAATAAATACAGTATTCTAGAAATGTGATATTATGAATACAGGATCTGACCTCCAGCTAAGTAACACACATAGCTTATAAATTATGCAAACGTAATCACAAAATATGGTATTTGTATGGAAAATTTAGTATTACATCACATAACTAGCACAAATATTTTTCTTAACTTGATTACTTTGCAGATTTTAATAATTCTTATAATATCAGATATCTGATCACTACAGCTAGTCCTAATGGCTAGGCACTCAGTACGAAGACAATCAAATCATATCAGTTACTTTATCCAGATAATCATGCAGTACAAAGATGGAGGCTTACCTAGGCCAAGAATAACCGGGGAACAGAAACAAGGAGTGGTTCTTGGAAAATGGAGTGAAGGCCGAGATCTGCGAACACAACAGCTAGAGTAATCAGAAGAGGAGTAGAAACCCTAGAAAATATAAGAGCCAGATCTGCAGGAGGGGGAGAACTCACATGTGCCGACGTAGAGACGGCCGAGTTGGAGGCGCAGCTGCAGATCGAGACCTCAGAAGGGATGGTGGCGGTGCTGCCGACAGGGAGGCGGAGCGAGCGACAAGAATGGAGCAGCGAAGGAGGAGGGGCAGCGGTGCCTAGATGCGGAGCTGGAGGGGTGGCGGCACCTGGATGCGAAGCTGGAGGACCGGCCGCGAAAATATAGTAACATGAAATTCCTGCAAAGTATCAAAATAGATCAGAATATAAGAGGCTAAAGAAATTAAATAACTACTAATTGCCTTGTTACACATACAGAACTGCTTTGTGATTTATTAACCGCTGTAAATAATCTGACTAAATTAACTTGACGAAAGCAGTTCTAGCATGATAGAACAGAATGCTAGTTATTATTTCTAGCATCAAATGAATCAATTGCTAGTGATATCTTTACTCTTTCCCTATATGATAGAAACTATGACCAATTGTATAATCCCCATCATAACAATTTGATTAGTTGAATCTGAAGTCTGAAATTTTTGTTAGCATTTTTTTAACAATCAGATGCCATGCGTATTGTTCAGACTGTCATAGGGAAAGAGTTCAGACATCAGATTAGCTGACTGAATTTGCATATCTGAGTCCTAGTAATCTTTTGGTTATTAAGAAAAAAATTTAATTTTGGTAGTACCTATACTATGCAGACTGCAAATAAGATATGGATTGGGTGACAGAACACCAGATTCAAAGGACTGATTGGGATACAATACGATGGATGATGGTACTACCGAACTTTTGAGCAGACAGCAACCTTAGCAGTGATGTGATAAATTTTTTTTGGGAAACCAATATTCACACCTTGCCATAGCAGAGCCAAAAGGGGCCGCGGTGTAGTAAGGCTTCTCTTGGTTTGCTTGTTTCTTCGTCTATCGTGCACTCTCAGCCTCCTGCATCAAGATCTACAAGCAAAGGTGTAAGGAGATTGGAGAAGAGGAACCCTAGAAGCAGCAGGAGAGGAAAGGGAGGGGACTCACATCTTTGTGACTTCGCCGGCGAGAAGAGAGCGAGACTGAGGCAGATGCACTACGACGCCAGGCGGTGACGGGGGCTGGAGGCACATCCATCCATGTCCGAGATGGAGATGCGACCCTGAGCGGGGCGGACGAGCGGAGCGAGCGAGACGGGGGACGGCGGACGGGGAGCGTTGCCCGGCCTCGGCAGGTGGGGTGCGGTTCCCCCGGGGAAATCGAGGGGATCGGGCCATATATCCCTGTCAACAGTGCTCCCAAACGAAGCGATTACTTTCCCTGGGCCTAATTTCCACGCGGGCTTCTCCCCCATGGAAAAGGCCGGGAACCCGGCGGGGTTTGGTGCTTCCAAACCAGCCCTAATGGTGATTAGATATTTTACATTAAACCCCTCTACACGGATCCAGTTTTTCGAAATAGTTCCCTTTCGCTCGTGCAATCTCTTGCCCTCCTCGCCCGGCGACGGCGACGGCGACGGACTTATCGCTGTCTGCCGGATCTTCCCCGCCGCGGCCGCCTCATCGACTTCCGATTCTGGCTCGCCTTCCCTCCTAGCCGAGCAGTACATCCCCCTCTTCTCCGCTACCCTCCGCCGGCAGCCGCACGGCTCGCTGCGTATACCCGCTCCAGCGCCCTCCTCGTAGCCGTCGCCTCGGCTTTCTCGACGGCCGCGCAGAACGCGCGGTGCTGAGGCTGTCGTTTGATTCCAGGCAGGTGCCGTTCCTAGGCTCGATGGTACCCGTCTCGCCGGAGGGCGGCGGCGCACTTCGAAGTTTGATGGGTGATGTTCGAGGAACCGTCAGTCCGTCACACGGCTCTGCGCCAAGCAAAGCCCCCCCCCCCCCCCCCCTACTCCCCGTGCCGTGCTGCTGTGGCGGGCATTGAGACGTGCGTGATGCTTCACCATGTACTGGTGAGTGGCGAGTAGGTAGGATTGATCTGCACTGACACCAGAGAGAATGATCTTGAGCAATGCTGAGTCAGGGAGATGCTGCTGGTGCTGGAGCTGAAGGATTCGAGGTTGATGGGCTTGCATTGGTGTTGCAGAGTGCATTGGCACTTGGCAGCAACGTCTTGCAATGAACTTGGGATTATTTACTCTGCATTGGCAACACCCAGATTTGGAGGCAGAGAATGATTTGGGGGCAATTCATAGACCAGATAGATGATGCTGGAGTAGAAAGGCTTGAGGTGGATTCGCTGGCATTGTCGCTGCGGAGTGCATTGGCAGTAATGATATTGAGGAACCGGCCATCACCAGCTTAGCAATGGTGATCTTTTGAACCTCTTGTTGATTCTTTTGGATAATATAGTCCCTCAGGTTGGACAATTTAGTTCGTTATTATCTTGCTCAATAAATAAAGTTAATGAAAATAAATTAGGTTCTTACTAGTGATGATTTCTTATGTGTCCGCAATACATTTACTGTGTTCTGAATTTGCTATGATACAAGCATTGCTTCATCACTCACCAATAATGTAAGTTACAACTGCATCCGATGCATTTCTTGTATGTTGGTGTATATGTGAGCTAATGTATTTGGCCCATCTAGAAGCCTATGTATAGATACTATATATGTCCCACCCTTCTAGGGTTTGGAGAAATACAAGGAAATGATCTCCAAAATATGGTATCTTTAGCCTAGGTCTCTCCCCTCTCTCTACAGCCGCCAGCGGCAGCAGCCGCCGCTGGCTCATGGCCGGCCGGCCGCCGGCCTCCTCCTCCTCCTCCTCCCTTCCCCTCTCCTCCTTCCCTTCCCTCCCCTCCCCTCCCTTCCTCTGCTCCAAGCGCCACCTGGGCCGCCGCCCCTGCTCCTGCCGCCGCCGCCTGGGGCCGTCGTGGACCCCTGCTGCCGCCGTGCGCGCGGGGGACGGGGGGGGGGGGGGGGTTAGTTGCCGCAGGGGCCCTGGCCCCCCGGCGCGGGGAGAGCCGGGGGGGGGGGGGGGGGCGATCCGGTGCTTCCTCAGCTGCCGGGGCCCGATCCGTCCCTTCCTCCTCCTCCTGGCCTGTTGCCGACCCTGCCTGCCCCTACCGCCGCCACTGCGGGTGCGGGGGCGCCACCGGCCCCCAGCAGCCGCTGCTCGCCGACTCGGCCGCCGCCGCCGCTGCGGCCCATCGGGCCGCAATCGCTACAGGCAAGCAGCCCGCTGCCGACGCCGCCCTTCCTGAGGTTATCCCCGCGTCGACCGCACTCACTCCCACGCGGTCTGGACTCGGGATGTCTCCCGCGGATGCTCCGTTCACCGCCAACCTCCGTGGGCAGTAGGCCGACGCCGCTCTCGCCGCGGCCCTCCTCGCCGCCAAGTCGAACACTTCGGCGGCTCAGGAGCGGGTCCGCGTGGCTGCCCTCGCTTGGAAGCGCGAGCGCGCCACGGCCGACGCCCTCGCTCTTCGGGTCGCCGTCCCCGAGCACGGCGCTTCTTCCTCCCACCAGGCCCCGCCCGCTGGATCTGGACCCCGGCACGACCCGACCGACCCCATGGTCGTCCAGCTCCACCTCCAGGCCGCCGGCGTCCAGAACATCAGGGCCCTGGTCACCGTTCTCCTCGACCCCACGTCCTCCTCCAATGGACGCTGGCGGGACCAGGTCTGTTGGGGGAGCCACCTTCGCTGAGGTGCGAAGACGCCTATTCGAGGCAAGGCTCCGGCGATCAAGAGCGGAGACCCCGAAACGAAGACCCCGGAGCGAAGGCCTCGGATCGAAGGAGCCCGGTCGAAGACCCCGCACGCTGTCGCTGCTGGCTCCCGTCCCGTGCGATCACGGAGTCACCAAAGCGAAGGTTCCGAAGCGAAGGTGCAAGGGCGGACGTAAACCAGGTGAGGGTTGGCGGACTCACCCGGCGAAGGCCCGGTTCCGAAGGCCTGGTCGATGGTGTCGGACGACGAAGGGTCTGGAACAAGGCTAGGTCCCACATGTCGGGCCAGATGTAGTCCATTGAGTTTGTATGTTTGATATTACCAAATAACCCACGGAATATTCTGTATTTGGGGCAGTTAGGGGGTAGTATAGGAATTATAGCAAGTGGGTAGGTGAACCGTTGGGCTATAAATACCCCCCTGTAACTGTACAGATTATGATGGAATACAAAGCAAATATGCCGTTGCTTTGATTTTCGTGTCATTATTACGTCCATTGCCATTTCTTTAAGGGCTTCGCCCTCCACTACTCGAGCTGTTGTGACCTCTTCGCCCCGAAGAGTGTCTTACACCAACAAGGTCCTCCTCGCTCTCCGCCGCTACGTCCTCGACGACCACGTCCTCCTCGACACGCCGATCGAGGCGCGGGACGTGGTGTGGCTGCGCCTCGACAGCGTCGCCATGTCCTAGATCTTTGGGACCATCTCCCTAGATCTTCAGAATATCGTCAGGACCCACGGCGGCACCGCGCGACAGGCTTGGGTGGCGCTCGTGGGGCTGTTCCTCGGCAACGCCGAGTTCCGCGCTCTCCAGCTCGACGCCACCTTCCGTACCTTCGAGCAGGGGGACCTCTCCGTTGGGGAGTTCTGCAGGAGGATGAAGAGCATGGCCGATGCTCTTCACGACCTCGGGTGCTCGGTACCCAACCGGGTCTTGGCGCTCAATGTCGTGCGGGGTCTCAGTCCTACCTACGACCATCTGCGGACATGGATCACCTGCCAGAGGCCCTTCCCTTCCTTCCTGCAGGTCCGGGACGGCCTGGTCCTCGAGATCACCCGAGGTCTCGTGACCGGCTCGTCTTCGTCCTTCTCCACCGCGCTCGTGGCTGCTCCACCGGCCTCCTCCGCTTCGCCCGCCACCTCCCTCCTTGTTGCTCCTCCCACCGGCCAGACCGGGGGTCGGGGGGGGGGGGACGTGGTGGTGGTGGTACTGGTGGCCCTCCTTCTGGTGCTGCTGGTACCGGTGGTGGCTCTGGTAGGGGCCTCGCTCCCGCTCCTGCCTCTGCCCCTGGAGGTACGCCCTGGCCATCCTTCAGCAACCCATAGTCAGGGCGCATCTCGATGTGGCCGTTCCAGGGTCGGGACGGGGGCCCTCGCCCACAGCAGCTGACGGCCATGTTCACCGGTGCTGCTCCCCTGTTCGCGCCGTCCTGGACTCCACCTGCTCAGCCCAGCCAGCCACCCACCTGGCCTGGGGGGTGGGACTGACTCTGCCGGCCAGCACTGAGTGGATCGCCGACTCGGTGCCTCCTTCCACACCACCCCAGACGCCGGTATCCTCTCTTCTGTCCGACCCCCACATCCCTCTTGTCCTTCCATCATGGTGGGTGATGAGTCCTGTCTTCCCGTCACCGCCGTGGGTTCTGCTCCTTGTTCTTTTCTCCTTCCTAATGTTCTTGTTGCTCCTCATATGATTCATAATCTTCTTTCCATTCGCCAGTTTACTTCTGACAATTCTTGTTCCATCGAATTTGACTCCTCTGGTCTTACTGTGAAGGATTCGGTTTTCCGGCGTCCGCTCCTCCGATGTGACAGCTCGGGGCCCCTTTACACCCTTCGCCTTCCTGCTTCCGCTACTTTGCCTTCGACTTCCTCTTCGTCTGCTGCTTTTTCCACGGCGCCGTCTTTCACCACCTGGCACCGCCGGCTTGGTCACCCCGGCCGCGACATTTTGGCTCGGCTTAGTTGTAGTACTGATGTTTCTTGTACTAGGGCTCCTGCTGAGCACCTTTGTCATGCGTGCCAGCTTGGTCGTCATGTTAGACTTCTTTTTTCTTCTTCTTCGCATGCGACACATGCTTTTGATCTTGTTCATTGTGACCTGTGGTCTTCTCCTGTACCCAGCATTTCTGGTTATAAATACTATCTGGTGGTGGTTGATGATTTTTCTCATTACTCTTGGACTTTAACTTTGCGCGTCAAGTCTGAGACCTTTCCCACCCTCCTTCACTTCTTTGCTTGGGTGTTCACTCAGTTTGGCCTCACCATTAAGGCCGTCCAGTGTGACAACGGGCGTGAGTTCGACAACTCCACCTCCCGTTCTTTCTTTCTCTCTCGATGTGTTCAGATGCGCATGTCTTGTCCGTATACCTCTCCTCAGAACGGCAAGGCTGAGCGGATGATTCGCACAACGAATGACGTCATGCGCACCCTTCTGATCCATGCCTCTCTGCCTCCCCGCTTCTGGGCTGAGGGTCTCCACACTGCCACCTACTTGCTCAACCGCCTTCCGTCCACAGCTTCTCCTGCTCCCACTCCTCACCACGCTCTTTTCGGTACCCCTCCCAGCTACGACCACCTTCGTGTCTTCGGGTGTGCATGCTATCCTAACATCTCCGCCACTGCTCCTCACAAGTTGGCACCCCGCTCGACTCGTTGTGTGTTTCTTGGTTACTCCCCTAACCACAAGGGGTATTGATGCTTTGACATCTCCTCTCGCCGGGTTCTTATCTCCCGACACGTTGTGTTTGACGAGTCGGATTTTCCCTACTCCACCTCCTCTACGCCTTCACCTGACCCCAAGTTAGAGTCCTTGTTTTCGGCTGACCCAGTGGTTCAGCCACCTTTGTCTGTCTGTCCTTTCCCTGCAGGTCTTTCTGGTACACCGGCACCGTCTCCGGTGGTCTCCACTGCGCCTCACGTGGCCTCGGTGCCTTCTGTCGCGCCACGCGCGGCCCCGGTGATCTCTGTCGCGCCACGCGCGGTCCCGGTGTCTCCTGCTGCACCACGCGCGGCCCTGGTGCCCCCTCCTGCACCGGCACGCTACGCCCAGCCGGTGCAGGTGTACCGGCGTCGTTCGGTGCCGGTGCCGGCACCGGCGCCGACCCCGGCTCCGGAGGCTCCAGCGTCGCCACCTCCACCGGAGCCGTCGCCACCGCCACCTCCACCGTCTCGCTCTCGTGACGAGCCGGTGGTGTATCACCTGCCCGTCATCCATCGGGATTCTGGTCATATTCATCCCATGGTGACTCGGCGGATGGCTTCTTAGACCGTGACTCTCTCAGCCACCGAGGGCGAGCCGCGGATCTCTCCGCTCCTCTGTCTGCGATGCCCTGGCGGATCCTCACTGGCGTCGTGCGATGGAAGAGGAGTACGCGGCTCTTCTTACTAACCAGACGTGGGACCTCGTGCCGCGTCCGTCTGGTTGCAATGTGGTCACTGGCAAGTGGATCTGGACGCATAAGTGTCGGGCTGATGGCACACTGGATCGCTATAAGGCTCGTTGGGTTCTCCGGGGTTTCACCCAGCGGTCTGGTGTGGACTATGATGAGACTTTCAGTCCAGTGGTGGAGCCTGCTGCAGTGCGCACGGTCCTCTCGCTCGCTCTCTCTCGCTCATGGCCGGTGCACCAGCTCGATGTGAAGAATGCCTTTCTCCATGACACTCTGTCAGAGACAGTCTACTGCAGTCAGCCGGCGGGCTTTGTGGACTCCAGTCGTCCGGATATGGTTTGGAGAAATACAAAGAAATTGATCCCCCAAAACAATGTAGAACAAAGTATGCAGGAAAGTAGCCCAAACTAATACTACATAACATCATACATATACTACATAAGCTCTTGTTTGCTTTATTGTGCAACGGTACAGTATTGTTTTCTCCCACAACACTACAATTTCTCCTCCACTAGACATTACCCCTCCACTAATGAAAGCAGAGTTTCTACCACATAGCTCATATTTGGTCTTCTTCTCCTCTCCTCTTCCACACATGAAACTGCTGTCTTTAGCAACATTGCCGCTTGTAAATAATCAAATTCTCCACTCAATCTGCAATCGACAAACTCCAGGAGCCAAGACTGATCTTTGCTTGCCAATTTCTCTTTAAGAATTTTAGCATAGTGTCCAACAGCCATTTCCACCTCCACCTCGCCCGCCCCCTGAACCACCTGGCTGGAAATCCGAGTACCCATCACTAACTCAAGAAGCACTACTCCGTAGCTGTAAACATCTGCCTTGCCAGTGATTGGAAGATTTAGAGCCCACTCTGGTGCAATGTACCCTCTAGTCCCATGCACTCTTGACAGCATTTGTGCTCCGACTCCCCGACCTAACAGTTTCACTAACCCAAAATCTGCAATCTTGGGCTCGAATTCTTCATCTAACAGTATGTTCTCTGGTTTGATATCACAATGCACAATCCATTCAAGGCACTCATGGTGGAGATAGGCCAGTCCTTTTGCTACCCCAAGTGCAATGTTGTACCTTTGGCTCCATTGCAGAACAGGAAATAAGTTCAAATTATCAAACAGAACTCTGTCTAAAGAACCTTTCTCAACAAACTCGGAAACCAGAAGTCTATGAGTCTTCTCAGCACAAAACCCCCAAATTCTCACCACATTCATATGATAAATTCTTCCAATGACGCTAAGTTCAGATCTGAACCCTTGCTCTCCTTGGACCATATCACTTAGCTTCTTCACTGCAACCTTCCTTTCATCACCAAGGAGTCCCTTGTAAACCACTCCTGATCCGCCTCTACCCAGCTCTTGATGGAAATAATTGGTCGCTTTCTGTAGTTCCCTGTAGCTGAACCTGCAGAACTGGCCGTAAATTATCATACTCCCTACATCTGTAGTCTCTGGTCTTTTTTTCCATTTGTGAAGAGCCCACAACCCAATTAAGATTAATGTGACTTCAACAGCAAGTAGTGTCAATGCAGAAGTAAGGAAGTAGCCAAACTTGAACTTTTTCTGAGAAATTTCTATAGGAGGTGCCATTTTTTCAGTCAAATTGCAAACAAGGCCTTGTCTAGAAGGCAAATTTGTCAATGACAATGCCACCTTGGGAACTTTTAGATAGATATCATTGTTGAGTTCCGGGGATTTTTTGCCACTGAAAAGCAAGGTCTTCAGATAGCATTGGCCTGTATCCCCCCGGACACCAACAGCCTGGCAGTCACCATCGTCTAAGCACATTTTCATGCACTTCTCCAATGGCATTGACATGTTATAGTTTACTTCATAACCCCAGAAATCTGTTCCAGGAAGACTTGTGAATGTGAAGTCCTTGCTCGCTACACTGCGCTTGCACCCTTTGCTCCAGTCACTTGGTTCGGTCATTTCGAAGCCTTCGAGACAAGAACACTCGACCTCCGGTATGTATCTGCACAGGCTGTTTTCGCCACAGAGGCCATGTATTTCACATAGTCGAGTGAATAACATCCAAGAGATGTACCAGCTGCCACTGCTAATGTCTAGACTGTACATCCTAAGGTTACCATCATAATCCAGTGTCAGCCTCCTCATGATGCCATCACCAAGATCAGAGGCTTCAAATTTAAGCTGGTCACCAGCCACAAATGCACCTTTGCTGTCCAGACTACTGTATTGGTTCCTGTTACCATTAGCCGATGACTGGGTGTGTGTAGGCCAATATTTGGTACTGATCCCATTTGTTCTATTGTAGGTAAGAGTCAACGTGTAGTTACTGTCAAAGTAAAGGGTGTAGAAGCCGGAAGAGACCAAACCATTGGCCGATGCAGAGACCAGGCGTGTGTTCATGGCCATCGACTGCGACGGCAGAAGTGTGTCCGTCGGCGAGTTGAAGCTGCTCCAGAGGGGATTACCGCCTTGATCCATGATGACAAGGCTGCCGGTGTCCAGGAGCGCCACGCTGTCGGCGTGCATCGCGGCCGTGTTGGTGCTCCATAAAGCTGTGCCGTCGTAGTCAAGGAGTTCCAGGCTCCCGGACCTCTGGAAGACGACCCTGGAGCCGTTGCCGTTCACCGGCGCGTCGCGGTTGGCCGTCCAGGCGATGGTCCTGCCAGCTGACCATGAGAACCAGATGGAGAAGGTGAAGGCGTTGGTGCCCACCTTGTACAAGCCGCAGGCGAAGGCGCCGTTGGGCGACACCAGGATGGTATTGGTGCTTTCTCCGGTGGGGACGGAGATGGAGAAGCCTTTGGCGAGAGTGCCGTTTGCAAGAGCGACGGAGGGGAGGAGGAAGGAGAGCAGCGCGGTGGCGAGACTGAAGACTTGGCCAGCGGCCATGGCTGGTTGTCTAGCATTCACAAGAGATCTTGTGCGTCGCTGGAGCTATAGTAGGCGTCGTGTGGTGAGAGGCTACCAGCCAAATAGTGGCACATGGGAGTTAGCTACATGACTAGTCCGTCTCTTATTTATTTATTTATTACTTTTTTGCGGGTTTGGTCGGTCTCACGCCGAGTACAGACTGGTCCTATACTTCAACCGATCCATCACGGTTTGGCCCACTGGAAGGTTGCAGCCATCAGTCGTGTTTGGCCAACTTGAGGAAAGAAAAGATTCCTCCAGTTGGTCAAACACGGCTGATGTGGCCAACTGAAAGAAGTTTGGGGCGCGATTGGTTTACTTCCCTGCGCAGCCTATCTCGCACCTGCCCCAGGCTCACGGTGGCCAGGTTGGCCAGATGCAATGGTCTTCAGTTTGGTTGCTGGATCCAGAGCCAGGTGTGACAAAGAAATTATTTGGTTTGTTGCTGTTCCACGCCGCTCTCTCTAGTTGGTGCAGGTGCATACGTACGGGTGCATGCAGCGAGCCTGGCCCGTGAGATACGAAGAAAAAGGTCACATCTCAGGATGCAGTCTGGCACCCTTCTTTTGCACCAAGTGAGTCAGGTCCTATCGGTGCACCAACCAAAGTGCACCAACCAAACAATAGCTAGTTCTCGTATGGAGACACTACTAGATCATTCGTCCGTGGCTCTAGTACCGGGCATATTTTAGTCCGGTACTAATATTGTCTCGGAGTTATTTTAATACCGGGTCCAAATTTAAATATCCCTTGAGCCATTTTAGTACCGACCCAAGACACCGATCAGTACTAAATATCGTCTTTTAGTACCGGTCGGTGTTTCAGGCCATTTAGTACCAGCCCGAGACACCGGCCGGTACTGAAAGACGACATTTAGTACCGGCCAGAGACACCGGCCGGTACTAAATTTCTCCACCACCACCACCGTCCTTATTCAATATCCACCACCACCTAGTACGCCACACATCTTCCTCCTGCTAAGTCCTCTCATCCTCTCTCTCCCTCCCTCTCCTCAAGCAGTCCGCAGGGCGCGCGCCCTCTCCGTCGGCGCGGGGGCCAGGCCCGCCTCCGGCGGCGGCCGCGCGGGGGCAGGCCGCCCTCCAGCGGCGCACGGGAGCCAGGCCCGCCCTCCGGCGGCGCGCGGGAGCCAGGCCGGCCTCCGGTGGGCGTGCGGGGCTCGGCCCTCCCGGCGGCGTTGCTCGTCACATTCTTTTTCTGATTTTTTTTTAAATTTATGATTGTAAGATGAATCATTCTGAAATTTGTGATTGTGATTGTTATGTGATTATTTAATTGTGATGATCGGTGTTGTGGAAAAGGAAAAAGAAAGAAAATGAGAAAAGAATGATTGTAATATTTGTGATTGTGATGTGATTTTTTGAATGTGACGAAGGGTGGTACGGTGTGGGAAAGAGAAAAGAAAGAAAGAAAATGAGAAAATAATGAAAATGAAAAAAGAGGCGGGAATGGAAAAGCTACGTTTAGGCACAAAGATTTTAGTACCAGTCGGTAACTAAAGAAACCTTTTAGTACCGGACAGCTTGATCGGTACTAAATGACGTGCCATTTAGTACTGGCCAAGCGGTACTGGTCAGCTATCCGGTACTAATGGCGAGTTCTGGCCCGGTACTAAAGGCTGTTTTTCTAGCAGTGAGAGGGCCTGGCTGAGGACAGATGCAGCCAACCAATTGGGCCCTTGGGGGCTTAGAAATTCTTGACCTCGACATGTTTAGCAGGGCCTTAAGATTACGGTGGCTCTGGCTTGAGTCGGTTGACTCTGATCGACTTTGGACAGACATTTGTTCAAATCTCCCTTGGTGACGCAGATCTCCCTGGGAGATGACAACAAGGCAAAATTCTGGCATGACACTCGGCTGGATGGGAGGGCCCCTATTGGTATAAGTGAGCATGACGCAAACACAGAACATTCCAATAAGAACTAAGCAATCTAAGTTGGATCAGGGGCTTATTGAGGATGAATTCTTTTACTGAAATGCCCGAGTTTGTTTTTCTTTCGGATCTGGTGACGCAGATCTCCCTTGGTGATGGGCAGGATGTAATTGCATGGGAGTGGACTGCAAATGAAGAATACTCTTCAAAGTCGGCGTATACAGCACGTTCAATGCCATTGCCGTTTGGAAGGCGAGAGTTTTTTTTAGAAAAAGGATTATGAATCCGGCCTCTACATCCGTGGATGTACACAACCAAGTTACAAAGTTTACATGGAAAGAAGAGCACAACCAGTCTCTAAAGCAGATAAAGAACTACTGCAAACGATAGTTTTGCTTCCACCCTCCCTTGACTAGCTCCATAACAATGATCTCTATGTTTCTGCTCATCTCGAAGAGTGCGTTCTTAGCGTGCTCGTCACGCAGCAGTTGCGCCCAGAACCGTAACCAGTACAATCCCCCTGAAGATAACCTGCAAAATTGAAAATAATATCATTTCGACATCTCCAAATGGCCCAGCAAATAGCAGCGACCCCGACCCAAATCAAGTTCCTAATCTTTTTGGATTAATTAGATAGCCATGAGTCGAACATATGGCCAATCGATCTAGGTGGTGTCAAACCTGTAGCATAAAAGATAATCCTCCAAACCATTCTCGCATAAGGGCAGTCCAGGAAGAGGTGTTTGATAGTCTCATTACTATTACATCCACAACACCTTTGGCTTCATGTCCAATTTTTCTAAGTGAGGTTGTCTTTAGTTAAAATCACACCTCTTTGTAAAAACCAGAGGAAAATCTTAATTTTTAGAGGTATCTTCAGCTTCCAGATCAACTTATATACATAAAAGGCAGATGAGTATCAAGGAGATAC
This sequence comes from Panicum virgatum, assembly GCF_016808335.1. NCBI lineage: Eukaryota > Viridiplantae > Streptophyta > Magnoliopsida > Poales > Poaceae > Panicum > Panicum virgatum. Next base: position 4,969,191 of record NC_053148.1, read on the forward strand.
AGATAGAAAGAGGGAACCGTAAATAACCCGGTTTTGGTCAAGTTCCATCTAAAATTATCTAACCCATCCACCAAATCAACATGAGCGATCTGAGCTACCAGGTTAAGCCATTCCACAAGTTTGTTATCCACCAATGCCCTCCTGAAAGATACATTGAGGGGTCTCGTAGCCATTATATTGGCCACTGTTGCATGAGGATCACGCACAATATTATAGATTGATGGATATTTAACTTTGAATGGCAACTCACCTGCCCAAGTATCCTCCCAGAACCTAGCCTTGCTCCCATATTTTATTTCAAAGGAGCCTTTAGCCACAACCTCGTCTTTTATTTTCATAAGACCTCTCCAGAAATGAGAGTCATAAGGTTTGGCCTTGACCTAAGAGAGACTTAGATCTTAGATACTTATTTGTTAGTAAGTTTTGCCACAAACCATTGGTGTTTAGCAAATTTACTGACCATTTTGTCAGTAAGCATTTATTTTGTAATTATAAATTTAAGATCCCAAGTCTCCCTTGTTTTTTAGAACGGCACAAGATGTCCCATTTAGTAAGGCGATATTTATGCTTATCAAAAGATCCTTGCCAAAAAAAAATCTTGATCTAAAATAGTCAAGATTGTTGAGCACCCCTTTTGGGATCTCAAAAAAATACATCATAAACATGGGAAGGCTACTAAGTACTGAGTTTTGTAAAACCAGGCGTCAACCATAAGACAGGTACTTAGCTTTCCAGCAAGATAGCTTTTTCTCAAAACGTTCTTCAATTTTACTCCAATCCGAATTAAGGAGTTGTACGTCTATGGTGCATTGGAATTCCTAAATATCTGAAGGGGTATTCCCCTGCATTACAACCAAAGAAGTTGGTATAAATGTCCTCCATTTGTTTTGCTGCACCATAGCAGAAGATTTTGCTCTCGTGAAAATTGATCTTTCGATCGGATAACTGTTCGCTGTCACAGAGCAAAAGTTTGAGATTCTTTGCCTGTTCCAAGTCATGATCTAAACAGATGATAGTGTCATTAGTATATTGCAAAATTGACAAGCTATCATCTACAAGATGAGGGATGACACATCTTATTTGACCATCGGCCTTTGCTCTTTTAATCAGGAGATCCAACATATCAGCCACAATGATAAAAAAGATAGGTGACATCGGATCTCCCTGACGGAGCCCTCTCTTTGTTTGGAAGTATGGGCCAATATCATCATTGACTTTGATACCCACACTCCCGCCAGTCAACATTCCTTCAACCCATCTACACCATTTAGGAGAGAAACCTTTCATGCGTAGAGTTTGTTGAAGGAATTACCACTTAACCTTATCATAGGCCTTTTCCAAATTGATTTTGAAAATGACCCCATCAATCCTTTTGGTATGGGATAGTCTCATGTAGAATAATGACACCCTCCAAGATATTCCTGCCTGGCATAAAGGCAGTCTGCGTAGGACTCACCACTGTCTAAGCTACCTTATTCAGTCTATTCGTGCCCACCTTTTGTAAAAATTTTAAAGCTAACATTGAGAACACAGATTGGCCTATATTATTGAATTTTGGTAGCATCCCGAATTTTAGGAATTAGCATGATAATCCCAAAATTCAAGCTATAGAGGTTTAATTCCACTTTGTGGAAATCCCTAAAGAGAGCCAAAAGGTCACTCTTAATTAAGGGCCTGTTTGGGAGCACTCCACTCCCAAAATAGCCACTCCACTCCCCCAACTCCACTCCACTCCACCACCTGTGATCCGTTTTGTTTGGGAGAGCTCCACTCCACAAATCTCAAAAGCCTAGTTCCCTCTCCCCACCGGCCCAAGGAGCATGCAGCAGCCCAGCTCAGCCCATTTCAACTTCTCTCACTTTCACACGAGTCCCGCTTGTAAGTTATCTTCTACATCTCCACCCCTTCCTTGAGTTCCCTTTCTTCCTCCTCCTCCCGTGTGTGCCCCAAGGGCCGGCCGGGCACCACGGAGAGCCGGGCGCGGCGGAGGCTACCGCCGGTGTGCCCCACGCCCACGCGGAGGCCACCACCGGCGCGCTTCGGGGCGGTGGTGAGGAGGTTCTAGGCCAAGGCGGAGAGGCAGCTGCGGTGGCCTCCGTCGGCGTGCCCGTCGCCCGCGCGGGGGAAGCGTGGCCGGCGCGGGAGACGCGACCGGCGGGGGAGCCGCGGAGATCTCCAAGGTCGACGGCGGGAATCTGGGCTGGTGGGACTCCGGCGTGCTTCGAGGCGGCGAGCCATGACGGTCGCGGCGAGCCTCGGGGTGGGGGCGGGGAGCCATCGGTGGCGGCGAGATCCGAGGGTGGGGGTGGGGAGCACTCGACTGCGGCGACCTCCGGGCGGTGGTAGGCAAGCTCCGGGCGGCGGCAGGCGAGCTCCGGGCGGCGGCATGCGAGCTCCGGGCTGCGGTGACCTCCGGGCGGCGGCGAGCTCCGGGCGACGGCGAGCGCTCGGCGCCTCCACGAGAACTGTTGACTTTTTCTATTCTTTAGGTGAAAGCGTATGGAAAGGTTGTGTAAACAGTGGCAGGTGGGTAATGAAAGGCCCTTGTTTGGTTTTGGTAATTGAGTGACAACTTATGTGGACTAATAAGTGTTTATGTTGAGATACACAGGAGATTAGTCCACACAAAGACACTAGTATGAGCAACATGTGCCATGGAGGAGAAATGGCTAAGTGTTGATGCTATGCTCATATAGTGTGATCGAGGAGCTCATTGCATATGAGACATGACATGGAGTTATGTGACCTAAGTGGAGAAGATCAAGACAAGGCTTGGCTTGATGGACCGGTTGAAATGGAGAAGGGCAAGTCAAGGCTTTGAAGCGAGGGACCGCGAGGCGGTGAAGCTTGGGCAAGATTTGGCGCCGATGGACCGAGGCAACGGTGAAAAGCGAGCAAGGTCAAGATCGATGGACCAAAGAAGTCATGTGATGATATGGAGTGGATCATATCATTTAAGAAAGATCAAGCCAAGTGTTGACTCGTAATGATGATCAAAAGGCTTGATGGAGTTTGGTGCTTGTGAGGCATCAACATTTGGGAAGATGAAATGGAATGCGCAAGGCAAAGGTATGACTTGTAGGGCATTTCATTTCACCGGTCAAAGGTTGTGTAGAGAAGTGCATGACCGGATTTAGGATAGATGGCCGTACTATCAAGAGGGGCAAACTTGTTTGCATATCGGTCATCTAGTGCCACTTGAGCGATCTAACATTGCGATGTTGCTAGGATCGAGTGGCGTGGTGAGATCAAGTGAAAATCCTTTGAAAATGATTGTGAAATGCTAACACACATGCACATGGTGTTGTTCACGTGGTGGTGTTGGCACATTTGCAAAGGAGAAAGAGTTGGAGTTGATGTTGATCAACTTTGGGAAGCAAGAAAGGTTTTTCGGTTTTCTCCGGAAATTAGGTTGTCTCTTGGAGTGGAATACTGCTTTGATTCATTGTGTTTTGGATCAAGAATTCAGTTGGGTTGTGTAGCCCTCTGAATTAGCTTTCCATAGAGTCCAAGATCACCTAATTTGGACATCGGAGCTAAGAGTTATGGCCGTTTTACCGAGGTACATTTCTGCTGGAAATTGACCTGCGGACGGTCCGCACTAGACCTGCGGACGGTCCGCCCTTGAGGGGCGGACGGTCCGCCGTTATCTCGGTTGAGCTCAAACAGAACCGTTTTTGGCTCTGTGGGTGGTCCAAAATGACCTGCGGACCGTCCGGTCCTTGGGGGCGGACGGTCCGCCTCCTACTGAAATTTCTGGGACAGAAACACTGCGGGTTCTGTGTGTGCTAACTTTTTGAACCGCGGACAGTCCGCCCCTAGGGAGCGGACAGTCCGCCGGTAACTTCCAGATTTAGTCAGAGACGTTTGCAAATCGGTTGGCTCGAAGTTTTGAACCGCGGACAGTCCGCCCCAGGGGCGCGGACAGTCCGCGAAGGGCTCTAACGGTCGACTCTGACACATAATAATTGCAGTTCTAGCCGTTGGTTTTGAATGGCGGACGGTCCGGTTTTTGTGAGGCGGACAGTCCGCGAAAACTCTGTTTTCGTGGGATTTGAGTGTAACGGCTAGTTTTGGGCCTCCCTCTATAAATAGAGGGTGTGGCCGGCCATTTGAGATGGCTTAGCACCTTGGGGACTTGGTGTCCATGTGTGAGAGTGCTTGAGAGCCCTCTACTCACTCTAACTTGATAGAAATCATCCGATCGAGTGAGAGAGCGATTCTAGTGCGATTGCTTTGAGAGATTGCATCGAGTGGCACTAGGTGATCATGTTGCAAGCCGGTGTGCTTGTTACTCTTGGAGGTTGCCACCTCCTAGACGACTTGGTGGCAAGAGGCTCCGTTGAAGCCCGCAAGAAGTTTGTGCGGTGCTCCGGAGAAGAGTTTGTGAGGGGTATTGTGCTCACCTCGCGGGAGCCGCGAAGAGCAACTCTAGTTGAGCGAGACGTGAAGAGCAACAAGTGGTTCGGCCGGATCATGTGCTAGAGCTCGGTGTGAGCACTCCACGTGGGAGAGTGTGACTTGAGAGTCACCACTAGCAAGAGGATCGGCGGCAACCTTGGAGCTTGTCTCAACGGGGATTAGCTTGGTGGCAACCAAGTGAACCTCGGGATAAAAATCACCGTGTCAACTTTGTCTACTCTTCTCGGTGGTTTGCATTCTCCAAATCACAAGCATTGTATTTACATTCATATATATCTTATGCTTGTGTAGTTGCTCCTAGTGTAACTAGTTAACTTGTGTAGCTTAATTAGTTGCTCTTGCTTAGATTGTGTAGCTAAGCAAGTTGAGCTCTTGGATTTGGATTGTGTATCCTTGTCCTTGAGCATCTAGTGAGCTTAGGTTTGGCTTTGTGCTTTTGCTCATTAGAATTGTGTAGGAGCTCCCCGGTTTGTGAAGTACTAGTGCTTAGGCTTGTATGACTTGGCATTAGAATTGTTAGGAGAGCTCTTACTAGCTTGGCACTCCATTTGCTTTGTGTAGGATCTTTTTGGAGGTGCCTTAGAGTTCTAGTTAGAGGGGTGAAGTCTTGGCTAAGCGAATAGTTTCAATTCCGCATAAGTTTCGGTTAGCCGGCGCAATTAGTTTTAGAAAGGACTATTCACCCCCCCTCTAGTCCGCCATCTCGACCCTACAAGTGGTATCAGAGCCGAGGTCTCTCATTTGTGGTCCTTACCGACCCGAGAGGATGGCGACTTATGGGCTAGATGTTGAGTGTCCACACATTTTTTATGGCACACACTTTGCACTGTGGAAAAATTGGATGATATGCAATTTTAAATTTATTTGCCCTCAAATGTGGTGGATGGTGGATGTAGGTTTTTCTCATGTGTTAGATGAAGGAAATCTAACTCCAACACAAGAGAAATGCCTAGATCTAGACATCCAAGCTACTAACATATTATTTAGATCTTTGCATGATTGCATTCTTTGTGAGGTCATGGACAAGGAAACCGCCCATGAGATTTGGAGTTATCTAAATGAGAAATATGGGGCGGCCTCCGATGATCATGATGATTTTAAGGCCCTAGAGGAAATACATGAGGATGGTGAGCATATCCACGACATGGTAGTTGTGGAAGATTGCTCCACCTCATGGTCAAGTGATGATGATGATGATGATCAATCTACAACAAGCTCACTTGACATAATTGATGATGATTCAAGTGTTGCAAATTATAATTCTACTCCAAGCATACTTGATGATCAAGTTGGCTCATGTACGGATGATATTGCTACTTCAAGCTCATCTCCATCTCCACATTGCTTCATGTCACAAAGTGACACAAAGGTATCAAATTGCAATGTGATTGATCTTAATTCATATGATGAGCTCTTGAGTAGATATGCTAGCTTGACCAAATTATTTGAGGAAGTGTTAGTCAAAACAATCAAATTTGAAAAAGAAAACTCTTTTCTCAAAGACACATGTGAACAACAAAAGCATCTACTTTATGTCATAAGTTGTTCACATGAGGAGCTAAAATTGACTCATGAGGAGCTTAGTGTTGCTCATGAGAATTTGGTACTAGACCATGCTTTACTCACTAACAAGCTTTCTAGTAAAGTAATTAAAACTAGTGAGAGCTCATCACATGGGTCAAAGGATCAATTGCAAAATATTGCTAACCCTTGTGATGTAGGTAAGAAACATGTATCCACCTCATGTGATGATTTATTGTTTATGCCATGTACTTCACATATAGATGCTTGTTCTTCTTCTACTATGCAATATGAGACTAACCTTGTAGAAGAAAACAAAGAGCTCCAAAGTCAAGTGAAGTATTTAAGCAACAAGATAGAGAGATGGACAAAATCAAAAGTCACCCTTGAAAGCATAATCAAAAATCAAAGAAGTTTCGGTGACATGAGTGGCATTGGTTCCAACAAGAGTAAAGCCAAAGGCAAGAAATGGGGCAAAAATAAATATAATAGAAAGATGAAGAAGCAAGAAGAAATGAAGCTATCTCATTTCATGTGCTTTCAATGCCATGAGATGGGACATCTTGCAAATGGTTGCCCCAACAAAGAAAAGCTAAAGTTGAAGAAGGAAGAAGAGAAGCTTAAACATATCAAATGCTTCAAGTGCCGCACTTGGGGTCACCTCACCTCAATGTGCCCAACCAAGCAATTGGTGAAGCAACAAGAACCTCAACCAAAGCCACAAGTTGAGCAAGAGAAGGCACCCCAACCTCAAGTCAAGATCAACCATGATGATCAAGTTGATGACTTGAAGATGATGAAAAAGAGAACAAGAAGGGGTGGCAAGGCAATAGCAAGGCATCCAACTCATATTCAAGATGCCAAGATGTTAAGCAAAGACATGATTCAAGATAAGAATCCACATGCTCACATCAAGTGCTATAGTTGTGCAAAATTGGGTCACCAAGCTTCGGGTTGCCCAAACAAGCTTGAGAAGAAGGATCAAGCAAACTATGAGAAGCAAGGCAATGAGAAGCATCAAATGAGTAAGAAAGAAAAGGCTCAACAAAAGAGAAGATGCTACTTATGCCGGGAAAGGGGACACATGGCTTATTCATGTCCCTTAGGTAACAATTCTAAGCTTATTTCAATTGATGCAAATATTATGCTTAGAAAGGATGGTAATGGTACCTCATTTGTTACTATTGCAAAACATCCCGCTATTCATACTAAGGTTTTGCCAAAGTATGTTGCTCCTAACTTGAGAGGACCCAACCTAGTTTGGGTACCATCAAAACGTGGATAAATGTGTGTAGGTACCAATGACATTGGAGGCTTGACTCAATTGGTTTTATCTTGTTCATCATGTGATTGAGTCAAGTAATCGAAGCCTAGTGCTATTCTCATCCCAATGTCAAGTCAAAACAATGAAGTCCAAGTTCTACAACATACAAGTATCTGTTTCTAGTTGTGAAGATTTATTGGAAATATTTGATGGCTTGCAAATTTATTTGAGTTGAATCTCGTTTTTGGATGAAAATCTTTTTGCAAGTTGAGAAATGAGCTACTTGTCATTTGACTTCTCAAATATGACTTGAAAACTAATAGTTATGGCATTTGGTTCATATATGCACTTCTTGTTTCATTTTTCTGAATTTTTAAGCCATTTATGAGTTTTCATGATTCTACTCGATTTATTTTTGAATTCTTGTTGAAACTTGCTCATATGAGTCTTTTGAAGGTTTTCATGCAATATTTGAGATTTTTGGATTTTTATATGAGCAATGATCCCAAATTGAGGTTGAATTGAGAAAGTTTGGAACAAATTCTGGACAGTCTGAAATTTGGTACTGCGGACAGTCCGCGGGTAAGGGGCGGACAGTCCGCCGTTCATGGGACTTGCTCACCAGAGGCTCTGCAGAGAAATTCTCAACCGCAAAAATACACTGCGGACAGTCCGCCAAAGGACCGCGGACGGTCCGCCTGTGTTGGGCAGTATTTGCCAGAGGCAGTTTCAGTCGAGCGGCAGTGTGAAAATTCAAAGGCGGACGGTCCGCTAGGATATCGCGGACAGTCCGCGAATGGACAAAAAGGAGGATCCTGACAGCTGAACTTATCATGAACTACAAAGGTATATCCCTAGTTGATCACATTCATTATATGCTAAGGACATGATTAGTGCATATAGTCATATATAGTGATCATTCATGAAAAATAAAATATTTTTAAATGTTTTATGATGCCACTATTGCTTCTATGGTTGATATGATCTAGTGGTAACATATGACATGTTCATGAGCTAGTAAACCCAAGTAGTTGATCTAGAAAATGAGTTTTCAAATGTTTAACTCAACATTGTCAAGATAACCCTTACAATGAGGTGTGAAGAAGCTTGTCATTGGTTCAAACCGAGTTGAATTATTTGGGCAAGTAGTCTAGATCAAGTCAAAGAGAAAGAAGCTCATGGAAACAATCTAGTTCAAGAATTGGTTATCAATGTCAAATTCAATAAAGTGGTCCATCATGATTTTACAAGTGATACTAGATTCAACAAAAGGTATATCATTGTATCTCTACAAGTGATGTACATGGTCATACAAGTAGTATTCATTCAAGTAGATCTAGTGCAATAATGTTGGTTCCACAAGTGATCCTCAACTTTAAGTGATCAATTCAAATCAAGAAAGCTATCCTCATCAAGAAGAGCTCAAGATTCAAGTAGATTGACAAAACACTTTGACATAGGGGGAGGAGCCCCACTACAAAGTTTCAAGGTCAAGGATCATACTAGTATCCTACATGTGGCATTTCAAGGTGATCTTCATGCTTCCACATGTTGTTGTTACAAGTGGTGTCAATTCCAATCAAATTGAAAGTGTCCATCAAAAATGAAGATTCAAGACTCAACCATCTACCCAAGTCCAACTCTTTGTATCAAACCACAAATGCTTCATATGATTGCCTACAAGGGGTGTTCAAGTGGTAACCCTATAAGTACAAGAGGTACAACCTCAAGTGGTAGCCATTGATCTTCACATGGCCAATTTCATGTGGTTTCGGCCTTTTTATGGTCATTGATGACAAAGGGGGAGAGAAATGAACAAAGATATGAATTATCCTTGGATGACAAAGGGAGAGATGAGATGAGAGTGCGATCATGGACATGGATCAAGAGGAGCAATATTGAGGAGGATCAATATTCTTGGACAAGAGGAGCACACAAGTAGGGGGAGCAAGCTCATGAACTTAGTTGTTTGCATTTGATATGTGCATATTCATGTGCTTGTTTGCATTTGCATAAGTTTTAAAATTTATATATGCATTGCTTGTGTGTGATGTATGCTAGTCATAGAACTTGGTTGATGATTTGATAACTAGCATGCATAGATTGTAGCTAGACTTTTTTTACAAGTGAATCAAGAGCCTTGCTAATATTGTTGATCTCATGAGGTATCTTGAGTTTTTGATGAATGTCTAGTTACTCATTGATGCTAAGGAATGAACTTCAAGGATGCAACTCAAGTTGGTATCATGCTTCAAAGGTTTATCCTATATACCTTAGCATCACTTAGTAGTGATAACAATCCCACAAATTTCATATTTATGCATGTGTGAGTTTAAAACCAAATCTCTTGAGCACACATGTAGGGGGAGTTATCACTACCAAGTTGGATTTTTATGGTGCTTATCCAATCTTTTACAAGTGGTCTTAATGATGGATAAGAAACATAAAATCCAAACCAAGTTAGCTATTTACACGTATGTGAAGTGCTAGCTTGGAATATCCTTAATTTCCATATCTTTGTAGAGTTGTCATCAATTACCAAAAAGGGGGAGATTGAAAGGCCCTTGTTTGGTTTTGGTAATTGAGTGACAACTTATGTGGACTAATAAGTGTTTATGTTGAGATACACAGGAGATTAGTCCACACAAAGACACTAGTATGAGCAACATGTGCCATGGAGGAGAAATGGCTAAGTGTTGATGCTATGCTCATATAGTGTGATCGAGGAGCTCATTGCATATGAGACATGACATGGAGTTATGTGACCTAAGTGGAGAAGATCAAGACAAGGCTTGGCTTGATGGACCGGTTGAAATGGAGAAGGGCAAGTCAAGGCTTTGAAGCGAGGGACCGCGAGGCGGTGAAGCTTGGGCAAGATTTGGCGCCGATGGACCGAGGCAACGGTGAAAAGCGAGCAAGGTCAAGATCGATGGACCAAAGAAGTCATGTGATGATATGGAGTGGATCATATCATTTAAGAAAGATCAAGCCAAGTGTTGACTCGTAATGATGATCAAAAGGCTTGATGGAGTTTGGTGCTTGTGAGGCATCAACATTTGGGAAGATGAAATGGAATGCGCAAGGCAAAGGTATGACTTGTAGGGCATTTCATTTCACCGGTCAAAGGTTGTGTAGAGAAGTGCATGACCGGATTTAGGATAGATGGTCGTACTATCAAGAGGGGCAAACTTGTTTGCATATCGGTCATCTAGTGCCACTTGAGCGATCTAACATTGCGATGTTGCTAGGATCGAGTGGCGTGGTGAGATCAAGTGAAAATCCTTTGAAAATGATTGTGAAATGCTAACACACATGCACATGGTGTTGTTCACGTGGTGGTGTTGGCACATTTGCAAAGGAGAAAGAGTTGGAGTTGATGTTGATCAACTTTGGGAAGCAAGAAAGGTTTTTCGGTTTTCTCCGGAAATTAGGTTGTCTCTTGGAGTGGAATACTGCTTTGATTCATTGTGTTTTGGATCAAGAATTCAGTTGGGTTGTGTAGCCCTCTGAATTAGCTTTCCATAGAGTCCAAGATCACCTAATTTGGACATCGGAGCTAAGAGTTATGGCCGTTTTACCGAGGTACATTTCTGCTGGAAATTGACCTGCGGACGGTCCGCACTAGACCTGCGGACGGTCCGCCCTTGAGGGGCGGACGGTCCGCCGTTATCTCGGTTGAGCTCAAACAGAACCGTTTTTGGCTCTGTGGGTGGTCCAAAATGACCTGCGGACCGTCCGGTCCTTGGGGGCGGACGGTCCGCCTCCTACTGAAATTTCTGGGACAGAAACACTGCGGGTTCTGTGTGTGCTAACTTTTTGAACCGCGGACAGTCCGCCCCTAGGGAGCGGACAGTCCGCCGGTAACTTCCAGATTTAGTCAGAAACGTTTGCAAATCGGTTGGCTCGAAGTTTTGAACCGCGGACAGTCCGCCCCAGGGGCGCGGACAGTCCGCGAAGGGCTCTAACGGTCGACTCTGACACATAATAATTGCAGTTCTAGCCGTTGGTTTTGAATGGCGGACGGTCCGGTTTTTGTGAGGCGGACAGTCCGCGAAAACTCTGTTTTCGTGGGATTTGAGTGTAACGGCTAGTTTTGGGCCTCCCTCTATAAATAGAGGGTGTGGCCGGCCATTTGAGATGGCTTAGCACCTTGGGGACTTGGTGTCCATGTGTGAGAGTGCTTGAGAGCCCTCTACTCACTCTAACTTGATAGAAATCATCCGATCGAGTGAGAGAGCGATTCTAGTGCGATTGCTTTGAGAGATTGCATCGAGTGGCACTAGGTGATCGTGTTGCAAGCCGGTGTGCTTGTTACTCTTGGAGGTTGCCACCTCCTAGACGACTTGGTGGCAAGAGGCTCCGTTGAAGCCCGCAAGAAGTTTGTGCGGTGCTCCGGAGAAGAGTTTGTGAGGGGTATTGTGCTCACCTCGCGGGAGCCGCGAAGAGCAACTCTAGTTGAGCGAGACGTGAAGAGCAACAAGTGGTTCGGCCGGATCATGTGCTAGAGCTCGGTGTGAGCACTCCACGTGGGAGAGTGTGACTTGAGAGTCACCACTAGCAAGAGGATCGGCGGCAACCTTGGAGCTTGTCTCAACGGGGATTAGCTTGGTGGCAACCAAGTGAACCTCGGGATAAAAATCACCGTGTCAACTTTGTCTACTCTTCTCGGTGGTTTGCATTCTCCAAATCACAAGCATTGTATTTACATTCATATATATCTTATGCTTGTGTAGTTGCTCCTAGTGTAACTAGTTAACTTGTGTAGCTTAATTAGTTGCTCTTGCTTAGATTGTGTAGCTAAGCAAGTTGAGCTCTTGGATTTGGATTGTGTATCCTTGTCCTTGAGCATCTAGTGAGCTTAGGTTTGGCTTTGTGCTTTTGCTCATTAGAATTGTGTAGGAGCTCCCCGGTTTGTGAAGTACTAGTGCTTAGGCTTGTATGACTTGGCATTAGAATTGTTAGGAGAGCTCTTACTAGCTTGGCACTCCATTTGCTTTGTGTAGGATCTTTTTGGAGGTGCCTTAGAGTTCTAGTTAGAGGGGTGAAGTCTTGGCTAAGCGAATAGTTTCAATTCCGCATAAGTTTCGGTTAGCCGGCGCAATTAGTTTTAGAAAGGACTATTCACCCCCCCTCTAGTCCGCCATCTCGACCCTACAGGTAATTATCTGCAACTCCACCAGCTCCCAAAATTTGTGGAGCACCTCTTGAGGAGGTCCCAAAAAAATATGGAGTGGAGCTAATATTTCCTGGAGTGCAGTGGAGCTGGTTGACCTGTTTGGGTATTCTTTTGTGGAGCGGAGCTCTCCCAAACACTTCCTAAATTCCATAAGACTTGATAAAATTCCACTGGAAAACCATCAGGACCCGGCACCTTATTATGTTCCATCTGGAACACGGCATCTCTCACTTCAGTTTCTGTGAACTTGCTGATGAGCGCATCATTTTCCTCTTGGGAAACTTGTGGAATATCCAAGATTTGATTTTCCATAAGTACAATTTCCGACACATCTGGAGTCACAAAGAGGTTTTTATAAAACTGAGTGATATGTTTTTTAAGCTGATCGTCACCAATAACAACTCTTTGATCATTTTCAAGTTTATATATATGTTTTTTTGGTGCTTACCATTAGCAACTTGATGGAAGAACCTAGTACTATCGTCTCCTTCCAGAAGTGTTTTTACTTTGGCTCTCTCGTACCACTTGATTTCTTCTTCTCTCAAAAGAAGAACTAATCTCTCTTTTAGGTAGTGTTTATAATTAATTTCCTGATCGGAAAGAGGAGCCATCTCAGCTTTTTTATCCAGATTTTCTAAAAGAGCTAGGAGTTTCTTCTTTTCTTTTCTATAAGTTCCTGCTGTGTGCTTAGCCCAGCCTTTGAGATGTTGTCTGAGCCTACAAATCTTATTCTGCCATCAATCCAGTGGTGTACGTCCTGAATAGTCTGATTGCCAAATGTTTACAACCATATCATAACACCCACCCCTAATTAACCATTCTTTTTCAAATTTGAAAGGACGTTGGTCGGGTATATGGGTGGACGCCCCGTGTTAAGGACTAGAGGAGTGTGGTCAGAAATATTTCTATCTCTTGGTTCTACAGTTGCTAGAGGAAACTTATCTTCCCAATCTGTACTGACGAGAACTCTATCCAGCTTCTCAAAGGTCGGTTTGTCTCCAGGACCCGCCCAAGTATATTGACGGCCGGACATAACAATCTCCTTGAGATAGAGATTCAGTGACAGCATTGAACAAATTTGGCCATTTGTAGTCAAACACTCTGGGGCTCTTATCTTCCGGTCTTCGCATAATATTAAAATCACCCCCAATTAGATAATAGAGCGATTCTTTTTAGCAAGTGTTTGCCAATTTCCACTAAAAAAGCATGTTTGTTCTGATATTGTGCCAGGCCATAGACCGTATAAAGCACAAATTTGAAGCCATCGCTTTTGCATCTTAAGGTAAATTTCACAAAGAAATCTCCCTCAGCAATGGCTCCAATATCAAAAACATTCAGATCCACTCCTAGAAGGATGCCTCCAGATCTACCATGTGGTGCCATTCAATGCCAAAGGAAATCCCGCACCACACACAAATTCTTTAAGGTATGATCTGGGAAATCATCTCTGCTAGTTTTAGAAAGAGCTATGAAATTAATTTGCTCTTCCTTAATTAAATTATCCAAAAATCTGTGTTTAGCCAAGTCTGCAAGACATTTGCTATTCCAGAATATCCCTTTTATTTGAGAACAATTTTTGAAGGGGTTTTTGGCTTCCCCTCGTGAGGCCTTGTGAGGTCAAGGCGCAGCTGATCTTGCCGCTAGAGGGCGCAGCGGTGGTCCAATGGGTGCTGGTGGACGCACCGCAAATCTACGCGGCGCATTCACTGGTGGTTCGCAGGCTGCCGGTAGTGGGGGCAACAGAGGCACTAACGCCCCCCAACCCTTTCCCGGTCGAGGTGGTGGACGTTCACATGGTGGATGTGGTGCTCAGGCTGGTGGTGGTGCCGTTCATGTTCCCAATACTGATGCTGCAGTTCCTGATGACCGGCCACAACAGGGCAGGCAAAAGAGGAAACGTAAGGAAGAGACAACTATCAAACTTGATTGTACAATCTGCTCAGAGGAGCACTACACTAGTAAGTGTCCTTAACTCTGTGGTCCTAAGCCGACGCTATCTTATTGTGGTGCTGCCACGGATGGTCTCGGTTTCTTCAGTATTCAAGCTGCGAGGCCGTATCATATTGTTCAGAACACAAGTGTAAATGTCTCTGCTTTGATCATAGTGGACGAAGGGGTAGTTTCGATGGATTTGCTTAGGTCCGAGCTGGCGAGAATTATTCCTGTGCAGTGGGACTGGGCAGTGCAGGAAAATGGAGATAATTCCTACCTTGTCCCGTTTCCTTGGAAGGAAGAGCTTGAGAGAATTGTTGCCATTTGTACAGTCACTACCAAAAATAGAGTGGGAGTTCTGATTTTTGAGGAGTTTGATGCGGAAGTTAAGCCTATTAGGTTTTGGACCAAGTGTGGCTTACTGTGACTAATGTCCCTACTCCCCTCCGAGCTTTCTTGCCTTTGTGGGCGGTGGGTTCGGTGGTGAGCCCCACTCAGAAAGTGGACATGCATCATCCTTGTCTTACGGGGAAGTACGCATGCATTCTGGTGGCATTGTTGAATGTCAAGGATATCCCAAAGAAGGCAGACATATGCATCAACAGGAGCATTTATAGAGTGTACTTTAAGGTTGATGAAGTGGTACTCGATGACTCCTTCAACCCAGAGGATGATGATTTATTTGGGTGACGATGCCATTAATGGGATAAATGATGATACTCACCATGATGTTGATGGCAGTGGTGACCACCAGATGGAGGATGCAACAGATGGTTCTGTTCCAAAGGCTGCAGACTCACATGACCAACACTCAGGTAAACCTGCTCAAGATATGAATAAGAAATAGCAAGTTGTAGTAATTGATGATGCCCTTGACATAGCCTGTGAGCAGCTGATTAATGAGATTAGTTTTAAGGTTATGCTTGAGGCTGATGGCGATGATAAGACTTATTCACCGCCAACTGCTGAGGACTACGCAACCTATTGTGCTTTGGTAGATTCTTCAGAGGCAGGTTCATCGTTTGCTTCAGAGGTGCCGGTCCCTGTGATGGACATGTCTGATTCACCAGGTGTGGTCGTAGCGGAGGCATCGAACACGGTATCCCTGGGGGTTGCTGCGTAGGAGATGCTGCCCTCGTTGGTTCAAGAGGGATTCCAGGGTCAGGCGGGGGATTACAGCGCCTCGGCAGGTGATACACCGAGGCAGGTGCCTGTCGGGCCTGGCCCTGAGCAGCCTCCTACCGTGCTTGTTGGTGGTGTGGGCGATGCCAGCTCTGTTCTCGAGAAGATGTCGGCGGATGGCACTACAACGCCTGCTACACTGTTCCTGCAGGAGGAGCTTACTGATGCTGCGCCCGAGCAGGGGGATTCATTGGTCGATCCTCGGGTGGCAATAGTTGATGAAGGGATTCCTAGGGTAGACTTGAAGCTGCCCGCTGCTCAACCAAAGGACACAGGCGGGAATGTACTGGGAGCTGACAATCTCAAACCCATCACTATTCGTAGAAGCTCCAGATCTAAAGCAAAGGCAGATGAATATACAGAAAACTGAGCGGATGGCTGCTAAAAAGAACCTTGAATCTCCAGGTACATCTTTTACCAGCTTTTCTTATTTGCGTATTGTTTCAAACCTTGGTAGGGTAAGCATCAACTTAGGCTCTAGTGATGATATTGTTAAAACTTCTATTGTTTCTATCAAGAATCTTGAGATAGATAGAATGGTGGTTCATGCCAATAAGAAAGGGTAATTTAAAATCTGATAAGTTACAAGTTGAGAGTGACGATGAGAGAGAAGCTAGACTCGACGCTGTTCTCAGCCACGCTTGTGGTAATCTAAATGAGAATATCCAGGACATGGAGACTGATCTCATTATTAACCTTTCTCTTGTTCATCGCAAGACAAAAATCAAGCACTGCCAAAAATCTTAAAAAAAGGCAGATTCCCTAAGAAGGAAGGCGAGAGCTGAGGGAAAGCATAAGTTTTTTGCTTGGCTGTTGGCGCAGAGTAAAGTCCTAACTGCAAACAAGCTCTTGGCAAGGAACTGGCCTTGTAACCCTATTTACCCCCTCTGTCATCAAGCGATGAAAAAAAAACTGAGCACCTGTGTCTGCATTGCATTTGCGCAGAAGGTTTTGGTTCAGGGTAAGCACCTTTTCGGGCGGCCTGATCGCAATGCCCAAACTGAATAGCGACGTGGAGAAATGGTGGAACACAAGGCGAGTCAAGGTGGAATTGATGATGTACACCGCTCGGCATATTTAGAAGGCAAGAACTAGAAAAAAGTTTTAAGACAAGCATGAGAGCCCTTTACAGGTGTTTCTACTGATGAGGACATGAAACCTATGGATACGACCATGATAGTTAAATACAAGGTGAGCTCGTTCCAATATTTGCATAATGATTTTTGGTACAATTCACTTGGTTCCACTTGTACATGTCAATCTTTGATTGTAGGCACAAATGTAAAGTTGAACTCTCGGTTCGTCGGTAGACCGATAGTGAATCAGTGCGAAGGTCATAACTCAGCCATCCGGAGTGCGATTGAGGTCCATGAGCTCTTGATGGAAAGCTTATTTGATAAGCTTTCAAATAGATCTACTCCCACCTCAATATCTCATCGGTAAGGTCTTCAAATCATCAAGACATTCTGCCATTGTTCCTGCCGGAAGTTGTCATGGGCTTGTTGTTCATCCTTGGGATCCTAGCCCAAGTTGGAGCACCCCCAAAGGAGGTGGGAGACACACAAAGGAGTCCCTTGGATGTCCTCCACCTTGCACACCACCTTAGGAGACCAGCAATGGTGTCCAAGTCGAGTTGGAGGCCCAATCCGTGTCAAGTTCGAGTCTGTTTCGGACTCCAGGAACAGCCCGCACTAAAATGGACACCCAGGTCGCATACGGAGTCGGATTTGGGCACACTTGGTATGGATGGAAAGATAATTTCAATATGTTTCCAATGGAACTGGTCTCGGACCCAATTTCATCTGGAGTCGACGGAAATCGTCGAAACAAGATGATGTCCAGAATCTGTCTCGATGTTGCATCACCACTTTTCGGTTTTTGGGCCATGTATCGAGTTGAGCCCATTAGGGGTGCGACCAAGGGGGTGTCAGACCCGGGGCAACGGAACTGCTTACAGATATAGAATGTTCTAGAGTAACAGATAGCTCATGGATGCACCTTAACTCCCTTGTAACTACCCGAATAGGCGTAGGACTAGCTACAGTACAAAGGAAACTATTCGATTGTGTTGTAGTAGGACTCCAACTGTACTCGGCTAGGACTTTCCATGTAACCATGTCCCCCCGGATATATAATTGCGGGCAGGGACCCCCTCCAAAGACATCTACACCTAAGGCAATACAGACCACCACACAGGACGTAGGGTATTACGCAACTCGCGGCCCGAACCTGTCTAAATCTTTGTGTTCCTTGCATCATCGAGTTCCAGAGCTGTCGATCCTTACCTACAAACCCTACTGCTAAGGGTATCCCTGAGCAGACTTGGTGGTAAACACCAACAGCTCGCGTGCCAGGTAGGGGACTCGGCGAGTTCATCGGCGAGTTCGATGGCCACTTTCGCTTTCAGCACCATGACGCCTCCCAGAGGCGCCACCTTCATCTTCGGTTCGTGGGTCTGCGTCGCCAATGGTTCAGGCGGCTTCGATAGCCATTTAACCAACTTTCCCATGCCGAAGAGCTCTACGTCGGAGGACTCCAACAAGCTCGCTAGATCTCATGATTGCAGCGTTATGTTGCTTCCCGACCCCGCCAAGGAGATCGAGTAGAAACTCGAAAATAATTCGAGTTCTATTCGAACTCAGATTGATCTCAAACTGAAATCCACTCGGATTGTGACTCTTATCGCGCAACCCGTCTTTGTTTTGCGCAATTCATCATCTATTTATAAACAGATGATTAGATCCTCCTATGAAAATAGCTTGGATCGCCTACTTCACGTCGAAAACCAATCAGCCACCGCTAGCTGGGAGGCACCCGTTTTTGACGTTTACCCAGATCCAGTCGAGTCACCTCAAGACAGCCTGGATTTCATCACCAATGCGGTGGCTAAGATGCAACTCAAATCTTGTCGAGGTCATACCCTCGCAGAACTACTCGACAACCTACGAGAAGTTGCTAGCATTGATGATCTCCCATTTCAACACGGCATTCCCCTCGAAACCGAGAGGGAAACTAGCTCCGGTGGAATTGTCCTAGCTGATTACGAATCAGACCTGGAAAGCTTCTCTCACGAGTGTTTGGTTCCGGTAATCATCCAGCCCGGAGGTGCTCCAAGCCACCATGATCCAAATGAAGCCTTGGATCAGATCTCAGCAGACAACCTGACCCAAGACGCTCCAGCTGATGAAGACGAAGTCACTCGTACAACCTGCAGGGAAAGGAATCAACGCAAAGAAGTGCGCAGGACTCGTGCGGCCGAACGTGCTCGTCTCCCGCAATGCAACCTCAACAACGAATTCAACAATGTCGTGGATCCTATCTTCAGAACACCAATCGCCACAATGACAGAAGCAACCCTGCGACTCATGACGATGCCCCAGAATCCCGAGTTGGAATGATTCATAAATCTCACCAAAAATGTTGTTGAACAACTCAAGAGATAGATCCCCCTTATCCTCGCTTCACGGTACGCGATCAAGGGCCACTGCAACAGCAATACCTCAAGCAAGCCGTACCCCCGGAGGCCACCAGCATCAACAGTAGCAGGAACAGCAGAACCGAAGAAACCAGGAAGCTGCGAGTAGTCATCGCCCCAGAGGTGGCCAACCACAAGCAAATCAAGCTCATGGCCCTCAGCCAAACCGCAACAACAACAACCGTGGGAACAACAGGGAAGAGGTAGCCGATTCCATTGTGGACGCACGGGACATCATCAACGTAAGACACAGACCGCAACTTGCGGACAACTCCGACCGCTTCCAAGCCCTGAGCAAGGCTTTCGACAACATCGAGTACCCAAAGGATTTCAATCCTACGAACATCCAAAAGTACGACCGTAAGTAAGACCCTGCTCAATGGTTATGTTTATACTCGACCGCTATTAGTGTTGCAGGGGGAGATACCAACACCAAGGTCCTCTACCTCCCTATGGCCCTGGAGCCCGCACCCCTCACATGGTTCGAAAGCCTGGCGCGCGAGTCAATCCACTCGAGGGAGGACCTCAAGAAGGCGTTCGCCGACAACTTCCAAGGGTCGCTACACCGAGTAGCTACTCGCCACGCCCTATCCATGATCAAGTAGGAGCAAGGCGAGTCGATCAGATCCTACATCAAGCGCTTCTTCGACACAAGGGCTACCATCCCCAACGTCGCCGACGATGACGTCATCGACTACTTCCAGAGCGGCATCACCGTCCAGTCACTATATCACGACTTTGGGCGTAATCGGCCCAAAATGGTGGTAGATCTACGTGACATGATGTAGCACTGGGCAGATGAAGAGGAGCAAGAACGCAGTCGCTTTCCCCGCCACAACAACGACAACAACGGGAAGCGCCACAACGACCGTGGAGGGCCCAGCAACCAGCGGGATCCTACGCGTAAGCGTAAGCCTGATGACACTGTTGGTACTATGGATCGCACACCGCGTGGTAAGAAGGGCGACAAGCCGCAGGACCAGTTCGACAAGATCCTCCACAATAAAAGATGTCCAATCCACCCCAAGAGCAACCACTCGATGTGGGAGTGCACGATCCTGCGCAAATCCTTCCAGTCGGCACCTGCTACTGTTCCAAAGAAAGAACAAGACAAAGATGATGAAGATGACAAGAAAGACCCTGATGGTTTCCAACAGTACCAAAATGTCGTCAACATCATATTTGGAGGAGATCCTAGCTTCTCCAAGCGAGCTCAGAAGCTCCTACTCAGAGAGATCCTCTCAGTCGAACCAGCAATTCAGAGGCCACTCAAATATAGCGAGGTCCCCATTACCTTCTCCAGGGAGGATCAGTGGACCAGCTTCTCTGAACCTAGAAAGTTCCCGCTAGTACTCGATCCATTCGTTCAGGGCTCCAAGCTTACTCGAGTACTCATCGACGGCGGAAGTGGGCTCAACCTGATCATTGCAAGCACATTGGTAAAGATGGGCCTCAACTATATGAGTCTGTTTACTCCAAGCAAGGCTCCGTTCTACGGCATCGTTCCTGGAAACTCTTCTACACCAATTGGCTCGGTCACCCTCAAAGTCACATTTGGTACACAACAGAACTTCCGGACAGAGTACATCAAATTCGAAGTAGCCGACTTCGAGTCCTCTTACCATGCTATCTTGGGAAGACCGGCACTAGCCAAGTTCATGGCATTACCGCACTATGTCTACCTGCTCCTCAAGATGCCAGGCAACACAGGAGTCCTTTCACTACGTGGAGACCTCATCAAGTCTTTCGAATGTGACAAGGAAGCAATAGATCATGCGGCCACAATCTAGGTCCCTAGCTCTGTCAGCGAAATACTTGCTGCTGCTAAGGAACTCTCCCTCAAGGAGTCGATGCCTTCCAAAAAGCAAAGCCAATCATCGGTTAAACCAACTGCTGATGAGGGCACCAAGACTATCCAGTTACAGGAGGGAGACGACTCCAAGAAAGCCATCATCGGAGCAGGACTGGGTGACAAATAGAAACTCGAGCTCGTCAACTTCCTTAGGGCCAACCGAGACGTATTCGCGTGGAAGTCAGTGGATATGCCAGGGGTGCCCAAGGAGTTGATCGAGCATGCCTTGAAGGTCGACCCTAATGCCACACCAAAGAAGCAACGGCTACGGCGTTTCTCACCGGACAAGCGAGAGGCCATCAAGAAAGAGTTGGCAAAACTACTCGCAGCAGGGTTCATCAAGGAAGTCTACCATCCCGAATGGTTGGCTAACCCTGTGCTCGTCCAGAAGGAGGATGTGCGTCGACTACACCGATCTAAACAAGCACTGCCCAAAGGATCCTTTCGGGCTACCATGCATTGATCAAGTAATCGACTCAACAGCAGGATGTGTCCTGTTATCCTTCCTCGACTACTACTCAGGGTATCATCAAATCTCCCTGAAAGAAGAAGACCAAATTAAGACGGCATTCATCACCCCTTACGGGGCATACGCCTACAAGACCATGTCCTTCGGGTTGAAGAACGCTGGTGCTACCTACCAGCGTGCGATACAGCTGTGTTTCTCCGATCAGCTACATCGCAATGTTGAAGCCTATGTTGACGACGTCGTTGTCAAAACGAAGACCTAGGATCAATTCATTACTGACCTAGAAGAGACCTTCAACAGCCTCCGAAAATTCCACTGGAAGCTCAACCCAACCAAGTGCGTCTTTGGTGTACCCTCTGGAAAACTACTCGGATTCATCGTCAGTAACCAAGGAATTGAGGCTAATCCAGAGAAGATCAATGCCATCATGGCCGTGGACGCTCCAGCTACCATCAAGGACATCCAGAAGCTTACAGGCTGCATGGCAGCCTTGAATCGATTCTTGTCCAGGCTTGGCGAACGCTGATTACCCTTCTTCAAACTCCTAAAGCGACAAGATAAATTCGAGTGGACTACAGAAGCCGCGGAAGCACTCGAGAATCTCAAGCATCATCTCCAGTCACCGTTGATTCTAATAGCTCCACTATCCGGTGAGGAATTACTCCTTTACATCGCTGCGACTACCCATGTAGTCAGTACGGCAATAGTAGTCGAACGCCCGGAGGAAGGCCACGCTTACGGTGTTCAGAGACAAGTCTACTTCATCAGCAAAGTACTCTCTGAATCAAAGGTTAGATATCCATCAATTCAGAAACTTTTGTATGGAATTCTAATCACCTCCAGGAAGCTCCAGCATTACTTCGACGAATACAAGATCTCAGTCATAACTGACTTCCTATTGGGGGATATACTCCACAATCGGGATGCCACTAGACAAATCTCAAAGTGGGCAGTTGAACTGGGAGCTTTGGAAATCAACTTCAAGCCAAGAACAGTAATCAAGTTACAGGCACTAGTCGACTTCTTGGCTGAATGGCGGGAAAATCAAATTCCAGCACCCCAGAACATTCCAGAGCATTGGGTGATGTACTTCGATGGCTCACTCAAGATCGATGGAGGAGGCGCAGGAGTTTTGTTCATCTCCCCCAAGGGAGAACAATTGAAGTATGTGTTCCAAATCTTGTTCAAGGTCTCCAACAATGAAGCTGAATACGAGGCATTGCTACACGGCCTCCGACTAGCAGTATCTCTCGGCATCAAGCGACTACTTGTCTACGGCGATTCTCTACTCGTCGTTCAACAAGTCAATAAACAATGTGACGTCAACAAGGATACAATGGACGCATACGTTGCAGAAATTAGAAAGCTCGAAAACAAGTTCTCAGGATTGGAAATCCACCACGTCGATCGCAACAACAATGTGGGAGCTGATGTCCTCTCCAAACTTGGGTCCACTCGAGCAGCTGTTCCACCAGGAGTTTTTGTCCATGAACTTCACCACCCATCAGTCAAGGAATAAAGCCAACAAGCCACTGACACAGAGGCCCCAGCCACAGTCAGAGAAGCGGCATCCTCGGGCAAATGGACAAGTTGAGCGCATCAATAGTTTAGTACTCGATGGCTTGAAGAAAAGACTCTATGATGCCAACACCAAGAAAGGTGGCAAATGGATTCAAGAACTACCTCACGTAGTCTGGGGGCTGCGAACCCAGCCTAGCAAAGCAACTAGACAATCTCCTTTCTTCCTTACCTATGGGTCAGAGGCTATACGACCCGCTGATATCATGTGGAGATCCCCAAGAGTAGAAGCCTATCAAGAAGGAGAAGCAGATGAAGCTCGACAACTGGAGTTAGATTCAGTCGAAGAGGCCAGAGTCAACGCCTTAACTCAATCGGCTAGATATCATCAAGGAGTCAGACGCTATCATGATCGCAACGTCCAGTAAAGATCCTTCAACATTGGAGATCTAGTACTTCGCCGGATTCAGGATGAGACAGGACTGCACAAGTTAAATTCCAGATTGGAAGGTCCCTTCATCGTAACTAAGGTTACAATACCAGGTTCATACAGAATCACTGATGCAGATGGCAATGAGGTACCGAATTCCTGGAACATCGAGCACTTGCGCAAGTTTTATCCTTGATCCAAGCAGCTTAGTGGTGTCAGTTGACTTCCTTAATAAAGTGAGGATCCTTATTGGCATATCGACTACATTAAAGGCAATTTGACGGCATCACCAGGTCAGGATAAGCTTACACAGTTTTCTATCAGAACAACTACACAAGCCGCATCCTTTCCCTTAAAGGGCACAACCTACTCGCCTAGCTCGAGAAGGTGAACGGATACCTTTACTAGTTGTCCATCTTGGGTAACTCGACCGAGTTCATCCTAACAGGTCAACTATGAGGAACTCCAGCATTGTTGTAAATGTAAAACTACTCGCTTGCTCGAGTACGTTATGGATACTACTACATTTTGTCCATCTTGGGCAATCCGACGGGGTTCGCCCTAATAGGTCAATCTTAGTGGTTACTCCAGTCTACAAGTTAGACACCTTACTTGCCTCGCTCGAGTAAGCTTCAGATATCTTTATGGCATTTACATCTTGGACAACCCGACGGGGTTCGTACCTAACAGTTTTGCCTTAAGGATTACTCTAGTCCTTGGTTAAAGGACACCTTACTCGCCTTACTCGAGTAAGCCTTGGATATCCCTATGACATTTACGTCTTGGGCAACCCGACGGGGTTCGTACCTAACAGTTTTGTCTTACGGATTACTCCAGTCTTTGGTAAAGACACACTACTCGCTTGCTCGAGTAGTTTATGGATACCTTTTCAAGTTTCTCAAATCGGGTAGTCTGACGGGACTCACTCTAAATGATTAACTTTAAGGATTACTTCATTCAAGTATTCTACTCGATTAGCTCATATTTATCCTACGGTATCAGATCATGCTTCTGAAGACACACCAACAGGATACGAATTATGAACAACGACAAGAATCCAATGAAGATTACAAGAGTTGTTACAAGCAGTCTACTCTACCATGTTCTTCAGAATTTTCTCCGCAATCACTTCTGATTCCTTACAATACTCTCGGAATTTCTCATCAGAGCAACTGGGAGCTATTCCTTTAGCTATCGGAGTTAAATTAAACTGAGGCAAGTATGACTTGACAACTCCTATCATATGGGTTAGATAATTCTTGGAAGTAGCCGTCATAACATCAAAAAAATTCTGGGGAGCTTCTTCCAAACGCTCCACCAAGGACTTGCTACTTGACGACTCTTCTTCAGTATCAACCACATCCACAAGAGCTTGAGCTGCTGCTATTAGTCGAGTATGGTCTTTCGGAGAACCTGATGGGAAGATATCTCAGAAATTGATATGACAAAGCAAAATCAGGACAAAAGATCGAGTGCTTACAGGCTTGGGCAGTTTGCAATTGCTTCTGAAGCCTGGAATTTTTCTCTTGAAGCTTTGATCTTTCTTCTTCAAGGTTCTTAATCTGGCGCTTCATGTCACAAACCTCCAGATGATGCTGCTGACTTGCTTCATAAAGTTTGTTTCGAGCAGCAAGGGTTCATCCAGTCGTTTGGCAATCATGGCCTTTTGCTCCTCTAAGATCTTCCGATTGTCTATAGTCTTATATAAAGCATGAGACTTCAAGAAAGATCGAATGGCTACATCTTGAAACATACAAGGCGAATTTGGTCAGACATCAACAACTACTCGATGAAGACAAGTAGTGGCAGAAGACTCACCTTGGTAAATTTAAAGCTCCACTGCATATAATCTGCAAGTTTCTTCATGTTGTCTAGAGACAACAGTGGATCATCAAATAGTTCCTTTCCCATCTTTCTGGGTTGACTGAGGCATAGACTGGAATGGTACCAGTCGAACGGAAGGATCTTTTGACCCTTCTGATCCACTACTCCCAGATCCACCAGCTTTGGAGGTTCCTTCAGCAGCCGCATGAGTATCAGATGTTTCAGGGCTTGGTTCGTTTGGTTTCTCAGCTGTGTCTGCACTCGGCAAACTAGCAGTCGGGGTCTCGATCAACCCAATTACAAGAGAATCAGGGGCTGATCAACTAGTTCTTTCTGAACCACTCGACACCCAGTTGTGGAAGTCTTGGACTTGATCTTTCTCATGTGCCAAAAGATGTTGGATCCTAGCCAAGCAAGATTCTGAATAAGAGAGCTGAGGCAAACGGGATACAATTAACAAAATTTTATATACTTACTAGCCGGCATCGAGACGAGGAACTTTCCTCTGCAACATTGATCCGGGAGCCACCTTCCATTCTTGCTGTCATCAGAATCAACATTTACAGAAGTCGGAGGCATACAATGCCAGAGTTTATAATTTTTCTGCAGAAAGAAGCCAATACCTAGTTAGAAAATCAAAAAAGGCTAACTACAAGTACTCGACATGGTATCTAAAGCACATACCCAGGCATTCCCGGGAGGATTTTGTGCCGAGAAGAGTGTTGGAAGCGTCAAAGACTTGTCGAAGTTATCGAGTACTTTGCAGCATCTCTTTATTACTTCAGACTGAGCCATTGGTTCTGAGGACATCCTAGTGGGATCATGCGTACCTTCATATCTAAAGGCAGGATGCTTTCGCAGCTGGAGAGGCTGCGTCCGGTGACTGATAAATGAGAAGACCACATGATCTCCAGTGACTCCCTTCTTCTTAACAATGGCTATTGCACGAAGAATGGCTTCAACTTGCTTGCCACTAGGTCCTCTACTCGACCAGTTCTCCTGGACTTGGGGGGGGCACCAGCAGTCCTTTCTGGAAGTGGGGATTCAAACACTACAAGAGAAACCACCTACCACGACTAGAAATTAGCAACCACGCATAATATGTGGTCGTCGTGTGGTATTCCACATTGGGCCAAGGCTTATACAGTGAACACGACGACGAAATTAAATCCTGTCGTTGTCCAGCTGCTTGTGTGGTCGTTAACTGGGTTGCTGTACCTTGGATCGGGGGGGGGGGGGAAAGCGGGATGCCAAAATTTCCTGCTCTGATTTGGCCGACTCCAAAAAAAATACTATGTTTTGACTCAATGAAACAACTCTATTTTTGGCGCAAATATTTCTGATCTGATAGAATCAGTTATTGACTCCGTAGTTATCTATTCGCCGGGTCATCATAGGCCGTAGGGATCCCAAGCGACCGTGTGGTTACTGCTCCCTTTCCTGCATCTCCATCTCCATCGACCTCCAGCAGGCGCCGCTGCCGTCCCCGCTACCCGTCGCCGGGACCTTCGGCCGGCGCCCCTGCTGTCCGCGCTACCCATCGCCGGGACCTCCGGCCAGCGCCCCTCCCGTTCCTGCTACCCGTCGCCGGGACCTTCGGCCAGCGCCCCTGCCGTCCCCGCCGTCCATTGCCGGCACCTCCGACCAACGTCATCAGTTTCTCCAACCAGGACTATCAATCCGTCCGGCAGGTCCGTTAGTTTTGATTGCCATCTCCCTAGTCAATTTTTATGGGCTCCTACTTCAGAAAATTAAAGGGGCGAAGTGCATTGTTTGATCTGACAATTATTCATGCTCCTTTTGGCTCTCATGCCCAGTTGCTTGTCTATCAATAACAATTAGGCGTACTGATACATTTGGTCTTGTTCATTTAAATAAGATTTTTGTAATTAAAATCATACCGGTAAATGATAGATATCTCTGTTTTGACTCCATATATATTGGTACAGGTAGTTAGGTAGTCAGATATAAAACACTAGATGGCACCAAGTAAGGCATGGATGGATTTGGTTGATGAACGTATCAGTGAGGAATGTTTAGATAGGAACATCTCCAAAAAAGATATTTATTTGGCTGGTGTAAAAAAGTTTCTGGACTATGCCTTTAATAGGACAGGTAGCTCTGATGAAATTAAATGTCCATGCATCAGATGCTGCAATACATACTCCAAATCTCGTGGAGAAGTGTATTCCCATCTTAAAATCATTGGGATCATAGGAAACTATAGATTTTGGTATCATCATGGAGAAGTTTTGGGTGAGCCTAAGACAGATTCAGAAATTGAAGAGGATGGTGGCTCTTATGAAATAACTGAAGAAGAAGGTTATAATGGAATGGAAGAGTTAATGATGGATTTATTTCCCCAAGAAACTAACCCAATCAGCAACACTATGACGGCACCAACTCCCAATGAAGAATATGATCAGGAACCAAATGTTGAAGCTGCAAAATTCTACAGATTGCTTGAAGACTTGAGCCAACCTCTTTATGAAGGATCTAGTATATCCAAATTAGCTGCTACTGTTAAGTTGCTTAATACAAAGAATTTGGGGAAGTGGAGTAACAAGTCCTTTTCTATGTTAGTGGAGTTACTCCGCAAGGACTTTCTACCAGATAATTCCACTTTGCCAAACTCTTATTATGAAGCCAAAAAGATTATGAAGGAACTGGGACTAAGCTACATAAAAATCGATGCTTGCCACAATGATTGCATGCTATACTGGAAAAATGATATAGATGCACAATTCTGCAAGGTATGTAACAGATCGAGATGGAAGAAAGATAAGCATTCAGGTGAAGAAATAGTGTCAGCCAAAGGGAAGAAGATCCCAGAGAAGACTATGTGATATTTTCCAATCAAGCCAAGACTTCAGCGACTGTACATGTGTAGGAAAATTGCTAGTTTCTGTACATGGCATAATGAGGGCAGGGTAGATGATGGCGTGATTGCCCTTAGTAACATAATTTCTTCAAATTGTAGGAAAAAAGCAAGAGAAACTCCACAAATAGATCTAGATTAAAAATTCATCATCGCAGTGGCAGCAAACCTTACAGACAGATCATCTGGGACAATGTATGTATAGACTGTATAGATTTCATTGCTCCCTTTTTTTACTTGTCAATTCATTACATGTTCCATTGTTCTATTACTATAGGTGGCAACGAAAACAAGCCTCCAAGTTTGGACACATTATTTTCTATCACTCACACAAAGGGTGGAACTTTTGTGGATTCTGAAACCTCCAGCAAGCATGTAAGTTTATAATTCCACATGAACCTTTTTTTTTGTTCAGTGTTACCTCATAATAGTTACATATGTGTTGGTATAAGCCCCTAATTCAGATTGTTTTGCTCTACAGGCACAGATTCAGAAGGAAAGGTTGTTGAACCCTTCTCTTTCTAATGTAGAACTTGTGGACAAGTGCTTCCCACCCACAAGGCGTGACCATGTTGTTGGTTATGGTGGTGGAATAAAAGCAAGAGACTTGAGAAGTCCAGCTATTAGCAAGGCTGAACTGATAGAAAAACTAGCACAGTCTGAGCAAGAAAGACAAGCACTCCAGAATGATAATGAAGTCCTTCGTGAAGAAAATCGAAAAGTTAACAATTGTATGAGCCGAATGGAAGAAGAATGGGCACAAATGAAGAAGTATATGAGTGCTAACTATAGCCAACATGATTCACCAGGATCAGCTGTAAGCATGGACACTCAAAAATATTGTTTATTCATGATCCCCCCCTATTTTTCAGTGCTGATATGAAACATTCATACTGTAGGGAACAAGATATCCGGATGAAGATTATTAAAACAAGACAAGTGAATGGTTCATGAGCAGATCTACGTTGCATGCATATGCCAATTTTTATAGCTAGTTTGATCTTCTTTACAGGATTGGCCTTAGCCTTTGTTAGTTTCATGTTCTGGACATCTGTTGCAAAAAACACAAAGTACTATGATGTTGGATTATTTTTGTTGCAAATATATTTTTTTAACAAGCATGCATGCTTTTCCTATTAAAAAATATATGGTTTCCCTACATGGTGCAAAGCGGTTGTTAACTCCCCACAAGTAGCTGATCTGAAAATATTAGCCTGGTTGTTAATCTTTTTGACGTGGTTGTTAAAACTATTTACCATAGTAGAAAGTTGTTGCTGATAGAAAAATTGTGGTCGTTAAAAAAGAAAGAAATGGTCGTTGAATGCCTTATGCAACATGTCAAAATAGTATTAACGATCAAAATTGTGGTTGTTATCAATTAAAATGTGGTCGTTGATAGTAGAGTTTCAACAACCACATATTGTGCCGTCGTTGTAAAGTTAACGAACGGAAATTGTATGTGGTCGTTAATAGTATTAACGACGGAACTTTTAACAACCATAGACGACCACACTTTTGTGGTCGTTAATAACTTTAAACGACCACATCTGCACTTTTAACAACCACATATCCTGTCATTAATAACCTTTTCTGTTGTAGTGAAAGTTCCCAACATGAAACCAGAATTTCTTCCATTCGGCTCCTTTACCCGCCGGATCATAAGCCAAGTACTCGCCTCGGTTCTCAGGGCGCAGTACTAATTCACATCCCCCGACGACGGCTGGATTGGTGGCATTAGGGATTGGAACAAGGAAGAAGAAATGTTGGAAAAGGTGGAAATGGGGGAGAATTCCAAGGAATGCCTGACAGAAATGAGTGAAAATTGAAAGAAGTCTATAGAAAAATTCTGACACGGGAAGAGTGAGACCACGTTCTACAAAATCGTGAAATATAATGGTCTCAAGGATACCTTCCATGGGGCAATCTTCTCCTTCACCAGCACGCCACTGGCTTACGCCCTGCTCTTGGAGGAGACCCATACTCTCCAACTCCCGGATCAGTGATTCAGACATCTTGCTTTTACGCCAACCTGTGGACATATTGGCGATTGTTTCCTCTTCAATCTTGGACTTGTTCTTCTTGGGAGCCATCTCACAGTCACGAGTTTTAGCTCAGGGGCTACGAGAGGGGCATTTGGATTTTGACTGAGAAGAGGCAAATGTGAATCTGAGTTTGACGGCGGCCAGGAGTTCAAGGGGTAAAACCCTTGGAAGTTTTCAACTGGCTTTATACGGTCTTCAGGGGCAATTTTATGAATATTTGGAATGCCAACGGATTCTTTCCTTCTAAGGGAAGTTTTCAGTTTTTGCCACGAGTTTAAATTGATTCTTAAATCTAAATGGAGGGATTTAAATTCAAGACTCGGGGGCTGCGGAATATATGTATCAGAGATTTATTTTTCAAATTTTTTGAAAAATAAAGAAGAAAAAAAGACTGAAGTGACCCTCAACCAAATTCTAAGATTCAACCTAAGGCTCGGGGGCTACTCTATATGGAGCGTGAATACTTCGCGTACCATATATGATCAAGATTTCGGGGCTTGAGCACCTCACAGCCTCGAAGCAAATGAAAGTACTTGAAGGACTACTCGACGTATCTGAAGGAAGAACCAGAAGCAACCAAGTGGATGTTCTGTCTACTTGAAGTACTCGAAGACGCCTAGCCAAGTACTCGACGCCTGCAGGACTCAGCTACGAAGAGCTCGGGGGCTTGTCAGACCCGGGGCAATGGGACTGCTTACAGACATAGTATGTTCTAGAGTAAGGGATAGCTCATGGATGTACCTTACCTCCCTTATAACTATTCGAATAGGCGTAAGACTAGCTATAGTACAAAGGAAACTACCCGATTGTGTTGTAGTAGGACTCCAACTGTACTCGGCTAGGACTTTCTATGTAACCATGTCCCCCCGGATATATAAGGGCGGGCAGGGACCCCCTCCAAACACATCTACACCTAAGGCAATACAGACCACCACACATGACGTAGGGTATTACGCAACTCGTGGCCCGAACCTGTCTAAATCTTTGTGTTCCTTGCACCATCGAGTTCCAGAGCCGTCGATCCTTACCTACAAACCCTACTGCTAAGAGTATCCCTGAGCAGGCTTGGCGGTAAACACCGATAGGGGGTCTTGCACGAACTAAACCCTTTATAAGCTGTCGCCGCCGCCATCGTTATACTTTGGGTTTTGCTTAGCGAATTTCTTGAATGCCATTGACCCCACATGTCATAGACACAAAAAAAATCTCTTCAATGCCATTCAGTGGCATTCAAGGGATTGGTGAAAATTTCAATGGCATTCACGGAATTAACTCTAGATTATTCTGTCAAGAACAGTTTCGCCGCCGTGTCGGTTTGTGAGACCCCAACTTTGAGATTAATCATTTATCTACAGAGTCACTTCAAATGAGTTGCGTTCTTTCGAGTTCTTGCTTGTGTTCTTCGTTGCGCTTGCAGGGATTAGCCTTCTTAGAGAGGTCAACCGGGTTGTGACACGGTTGATAACCAGAGGAGTTGTGGTGCTAAGATTGCTGGATTCGGGTCTTAGTATCTGAAGCCGGATCAGTGTGTCTCGCCCCGCCTACAAAGAGAGTTATCCAGAACCTGACGGAAGATCGGGAACCCACGTCCCCATTATTTGGTAATCAGAGCTTTAGGTATACCGTCAGGTTTACATCAATCTTTTAGTTCGAGTATTATCGTCTTCGTCCCATAGTCCACCGCCATATTTGTTTTCTACCTAAAACCATCCGCGCCATAACCTTTGCATAATTCAGTTTCAGAGTTCGTAGTGTTGAGTTTTTGTCCTAGTTCAAGGTATTGTTGCTGGTTTAGATTGTGTTTCAGTCTAATTTATGTGCTCTCCCTTTGTTTTCCGTCAACTCTTGCCATCACCATCCACTAGATGATCTTTTGTCCATATCACATCCTGATTCGAACGTCTTCCATAAAACAGTCATAACTTTTGCGTCCGAACTCAAAAAGGTAAAAATTTTATACCTACGGATAACTACAGAAAATTTTAGATCTGTTTCAGCCTAGCTTTGCTAGGTTCGAAAAAATTAGAATTGCTAAATTCGATCAGGAAAACTGAGTTTCGGGGCCGACAAGTTTGGCATGCATTTGAGAGCACAATCCTGATTTTGCATAGACCACATCTTTTATCCAATTGAGCTCATATTTTTTGTGGTTTGTTCTTGTGTATGAAAAGGTTGAGCAAAAAAAAGGTTGAGAAAAAAAAGAAAAATAGTGAATGAAAAAAAAGAAAAAAAGAGAACATAAGCAATAGCCAATAGCTCTATTTGTTTGTGGTGCCTTTTAGGGCTGGGCAAAATTAATCGAGAACCGGGAACCGAACCGAAAAACTGAGAACTAAAACCGAAAGAACCGAAACCGAGAATTTCGGTTCTCTGTTCGGTTCCCATTTCCCAGGAACCGAAATTCTCGGTTCGGTTCGGTTCTAAACCTCGGTTAACCGAGGAACCGAACCTATCAGACATTCAGCCCATTAAACATTTAGCCCACTGGAGCCCAATAAACAAACCCAAGCTAAACACCCTGCCAGCCCACGCCATCCACATCCACGGCTCCTCCAGCCCCTGTCTCCTCACCCTTCACCCCCAATCCCCATGCCGCCCCGACCAGTGCCCAGCCCCGCCCGGCCGGCGAGCACCCATCGCCCTCGGGCCCCGCCCCCGACCAACGCCTGCCGCCCGCCGCCCCTACCCCCTGCGAGCGTCCGCCCCAGCCGGCCCCTGCCCACACCCGGCACGCGGCACAGCACCTGCACCCACCCGGCCAGCGCTTGCCACCGCCAGCCCCCGCCAGTGTCAGGCTTGCGGATCGCTCCGCCGGCAGCCGGGCACGCCGGCCCCTCCAGCGCCCGCCGGCAGCCGGGCGCGCCGCCTCCTCCTCAGATCTATGAAGCTCCAAGCCTGACCTCGTCGGCGACCGAAGCGCGGATCCAAGATGCCTTCGCCCGTGCGGGGCTGTTGCTCGAATTTGCGCCGCCTCCCCTGCGACGATGCACTCGCCTGCCCCTCTCAATCCTTGCTGTTGTGTGTCTTCATTTTCCTCATCTGAGAGTTCGGTTCCTTCGATTAGAACCAAAACCGAACCGAATTAACCAAAACCGAATTTTCTCGGTTCTTACGTATGGAAAGAACCGATCGGTTCCTATTTTCTAGGAACCGAACTTCCGTGGGAACCGAGGTCGGTTCCACCCGAATGCCCAGCCTGAGTGCCTTTTGCCTTATCCTTGTTCGTTGCTACCTTTCATTTGATTCCCTCTCTTGTTTGTCATGAATTGGTGCTAGGAACAAGTATAGGCCAGCAACTAGGTCAAGTGCTTTGGATATTTATTCAATATTGCTATCTGTTACTGATTTGTGTGCCACATACATATATTTATTTATTTGTGTGCCTCCCAAGATCCACATATTACTTCAGATCAGTACACCCAGAGGATCTTACAATCTTGGTACCACTTCCTCACAGGTATCACGAACCAGCCACCGGTTGTACCATCCACTGCTAGCGCTGGTAAGAATCTTGTAATGGCTTGGTAAGACGCTTTATTTTGTTGTGTTGAGAGGCACCATTATGCACTTTCATAGTAGTTGATAGGGATAATCTTTTGTTGTCTTTCTCCTATTGCTAACCTTTTGTAGGACAACATGAGTAATGTAGCCCAACAAGTGTTCAGTTTACAAATGGAGAAGGTAGAGAAAAATGAGTGCAACTATTTGTTCCAGACTTACTTTGTTGTGAGGAATCGACGTTGTCGTGTCATCATTGACTGTGATAGCAACCGTAACATTGCAAGTTTGGAGTTGGTCGAGAAGCTTGGTTTGACCACACAACCACATCCATGTCCGTACTATATCCAATCGGTAAATTCTTGTGACAATATAATGGTAGATAAAATTGCACGCATTGAATTTTTCATTGGTACTTATAGGGATAGTGCAGGATTTGATATAATACCTATGCAAGCATGTCATTTATTGTTTGGTCAACCATGGAATGATATAAACAATATTTTGCATAATACGGTTGCCAAGAAATTCTCTTTTAAACATACCGGTAGAAAAATTACTCTTATAGCTATGAACGCGGCTGAAATTTTAGAAGCCGATCTTGAAAGAGCAGAGAGAAGAAAGAATGAGTCTTTTAGAAAAAAATGGATTATTTCAGATGTTATAGTGCCTTCCTCTAGATTTGATTTTGTACAAAATGAAGGTATCACTTTGTCTACTATTGGAACTAATATTTTGCAGCATGTATCTAAAAAAGAAGACAAGGTGATAGAGAATAAACAGATAATTGTCTCAGATAAGAGCTCTCTTGATGTGCTGAAATTGTCCACCACTCATGCTACAATAGACCAACATTTAGTGGACACCAAATCTAATTTGGCTTTGTCACATGATGAATATTGTACTGATTTTTGTGATAAACAAGAGTTGTGTGATAGTTCTATGTTCATCCCTGTGCCACAACTTGTGAAGGAAACTGATCTTTTTGTTTTGGAACCAAAGACTTATGCTAAAAATAAACATTTGATTCCAATTGCTACTGAAAAGGACGAACAGAAATTGTTGTCTTCTTTAAATACTTTAGGTTATATAGAGTTTGATACTTTGTGTGCTCTTAGTAGTTTGGAGGTGAAATTTAAATGTGTTGGATTGCCATGGTTATCTCGATGTACATATCACTTTATTGGCAATTATAATTGTAAAGGAGCATACATGGTGCATCGTGTCTATATGTGCTCAAATCTGAAATCTCCTTTGGTTGTGTAAGAATTTGATCAAGTAGAAGGTTGCAATAACAATAATCATATCTTTTCGACATCCCCTAGTTTTGTTTTAAAGAAATAGGTTAACTTTAAAGAAACAGGATGATGAGGATACGACCATGATAGTTAAATACAAGGTGAGCTCGTTCCTATATTTGCATAATGATTTTTGGTACAATTCACTTGGTTCCACTTGTACATGTCAATCTTTGATTGTAGGCACATATGTAAAGTTGAGCTTTCGGTGCGTCGGTAGACCGATAGTGAATCAGTGCGAAGGTCATAACTCAGCCATCCAGAGTGCTATTGAGGTCCATGAGCTCTTGATGGAAAGCTTATTTGATAAGCTTTCAAATAGATCTGGTCCCACCTCAATATCTCATAGGCAAGGTCTTCAAATCATCAAGACATTCTGCCATTGTTTCTGCCGGAAGCTACATCATCGTCATGGGCTTGTTGTTCATTCTTGGGATCCTGGCCCAAGTTGGAGCACCCCCAAAGGAGGTGGGAGACAAACCAAGGAGTCCCTTGGACGTCATCCACCTTGGCCACCACCTTAGGAGACCAGCAAAGGTGTCCAAGTCGAGTTGGAGGCCCAATATATGTCAAGTTCGAGTCTGTTTCGGACTCCAGGAACAGCCCGCACTAAAATGGATGCCCAGGTCGCATACATAGTCAGATTTGGGCGCACTTGGTATGGATGAAAAGATAATTTCAAGTCGCTTCCAATGGCACTGGTGTCAGGTCCAAATTTATCCGGAGTCGACGGGATTCGTCGAAATAAGATGATGTCTAGAATCTGTCTCATGTTGCATCACCACTTTTCGGTCTTTGGGTCATGTATCGAGTTGAACCCATTAGGGGTGCGACCAGGGGGTCTTGCACAAACTAAACCCTTTATTAGCTGCCACCACTGCCGGGTTTTGCTTAGATTTATTCTGTCAAGAACAGTTGTCGCCGTTCATCGGTTTGTGAGACCCCAACTTTGAGTTAATCATTCATCAGCAGAGTCACTTCAATTGAGCTGCGTTCTTTCGAGTTCTTGCTTGTGTTCATCGTTGCGCTTGCAGGGATTAGCCTTCTTGGTGAGATCAACCGGTTTGTGACACATTTGATAGGGTCTTAGGATCTGAAGCCGGATCGGTGTGTCTCGCTCTGCCTACAACGAGAGTTATCCAGAACCTGACGGAAGATCGGGAACCCGAGTCCCCATTATCTACAAATCAAGGAGGAGATGGACCTTCATTGGCAGGTGTGCGGGGCTTACCAGCCAGCGTTGTTTCCATGATTAGTGTCTTTCTAGTTACTTGTTTTCGAGTTGTTCTAATTTTCTTATGGACCTTCATCCCTATGAAAGGTTTCATTTTGTTGTTTCCAAGAGTGCCACATCACCAAAACACAAATGAAATTTGGATGAAACTCACTCCACAATGCATTGTTTCGTATTTGTTATTTCATAAGCTCTCATCCCATTTAATTCTAAGACTCATCAAGAGTTCGTGCATACATGGTTTCATCTAGATCAAACTCATTTCGTCTCTCTCTTTATTAAACTAGTGTCACATCATCTAAAATAGTGATATGGTACCCTATTTAATGCGTATGAAGATCTCATGAAATTTTCACTGGGAGTGACCATACGTAACTGTCGAACACTCTTCTCCTCCTAAAATATGGCAGCACTCTTGCTAACTTTTTTTTTCTAAAAAAAATCGTCCATCAGCCTCGTCTCCTCTTGGACACAAGGACCGAGCGATCGCGACATCTTGTGGAGCTCCCCGCGCCACCGGAGCACAGCCAATCTGGCATGATCCGTGCAACGATCGGCGTTGGCCGATCTGTTGCCCGATCACACCATCGCGCACACCGCTGCGCGCCGCTGGGTCCTCGCCGCCGGTTGAGCTGCAGCTCCTCTGGCCACCGCCAGCGCGCCTACCGGCGCTCGCTCGTGGACGCATGTGACACCCTAGGTGTCAGTATAGCCAAAGCTAGGCAATTAGTATAACCACATACACAAATCAGCTAAGAAAACTTAAATAAGAACCCTATATCTAGTTTTGCAAACCTGTGTGTAAATGTGTGTGTGTTTGAGTGCAATGTGCTTAAAAAACAATGTTTGGTATACTTTTAAACTTGACTTGACATGAGTGGTAATAAGGCACTAAAATACACCTTTTATAATGATCTATAAACTTTCTATGCAAATTAAATTCAAACTGAAAAACCATCAAATGAACTGATCAATGGAACCCTTCTTTGATTGTGAAGAGCCACTACTTCAAACAAAATAATAAAGACCTGACATGAGTGGTAATAAGGCACTAAAATACACCTTTTATAATAATCTATAAACTTTCTATGCAAATCAAATTCAAACTGGAAAACCATCAAATGAAATGATCAATGGAACCTTTCTTTGATTGTGAAGAGCCACTACTTCAAACAAAATAATAAAATAAGGCCACAATTAGTTTTGAAATCTTGAAAATCTTTTTAAAGAAAAGAAGACATAAAACATACTTACCTCGAGGTCCACTAAGAAAATATTTAGCTATTCAATTCTTTCTTAAATGACAACATGGACTTATAAAACAAAATAAAACTTCAAACAAAGGGTTCCACGTTCCTTTTGCACATAATGTCAAATATTTATACAAAACAATAATGCATTCTTGTATAGGGGTATGTGTGGATATAAAACTTGTTCCTTTAATATTCTTAAAGCTTTCATGCTCAACTTGTCATAAAAATGTAGTATAAAGACACACTCATATTTTTATGACACATAGTTTAATTTAAAAGACTTTTTGCAAATTCAAAAATTTAAACAAATTAAATAAACATAGTTCAATTTCTAGTAGTAAGGAAGTTAAAATTACTTTCAAACCAATGCAAATATGCATATGAAAATGAATAGGCATATTCACCATGTCATATTAAACAAAAGTCTAGTTGAAGCCTAAGAGTAAAAGTGTCAAAATTCACATGAAATGATAAGTACATTAAATGACAGTTTTTGAAATAATAAAATAATCTTCAATATAATTCGTTGCTCAAATGAAAAAGTGTCTGCAACAAAAGTTGTAGATCTCAAAAATTTGAACAAAATTGGTATTCGGTAGTTTTTCATTTGAGGCCATTACTAAGAAGGAGATAATTTTTTTCTTTACAGAGCAGTCCCTGGAAACATTAGAAATAGCAAACAAGTCCCTGACTTCATCTCCTACCTCTCCCCTCCCGTGCTCTCTGCCTACGGCCCCGCCACCTGGCGGGCCACTTGGCCGCGGTAGGGGTGGAATCGAGCCGAGCCTCGACTTTTTTCGAGCTTTCTTCGAAATCAATATATTCGTATTTATTATAGTCTCCCACGTTGTTTGATATGCAACTTCAAATCGAGCATAACGAGCCGAGACGAGCCGAGCCTGCCAAAATTGACTTTTGTTCCAAATCAACTAATCTTTATTTTAAAAAAAGAACGAACGTAATCGAAACAATTTTGAAACGAGCCACCGAGCCAGGTTAACGAGCTTTTTTTCCAGCCCTCCGCGCCCCAGCCGAAACCAACGGCATGCCCACTGGTTCGCCACAAACCGCTCCCTTTGGCGCTCCCTGAGCTTGCCACACCTCCCAGCTTGCCACCGCAACACCGGCGGTCGACAGTCGTCCCCCGGCCGTGCCCTCCCCTCACTCGGCCCTCCCCCAGGCAGCTGCGCCTCAGCTCGCCCTCCTCCCCCTCCTCCCGTGCCTATAAAAGCAGGGCCGAGATCCCTGAGCGCGCGAGCCGCGCCGGACCTCCATTTTAGCTTGTTGAATAATTCTGGTGCTTTTCTAGTGGTTTAGCTGTTGGTTAGTTGCTGCATGGCCGGCTGTTGGGCTGTGCACGTTTTGGGCTTTGACTCGCACTGTGTTTGCGAGGGAGCGCGTCGTGCGGCATGAACTAGGCGTTTGGGATGGCACTCATCGATGATGGGCGTGCCGCGCATGTCGGAGGCCACGGCTCCGATTTAGTTGTATTCTCTCCTTTATATGCAATACATAGAGTCCAGAAAACGCTGCCAAGTTAAGCAGCACAAACAAGACCGTGTACTTGTGTTCTCTATGTTCCAGTTCGTGTGAGTTGTGTGCGTGTGTTCTTGAGTTCGCCGGCTTCGCGAATGGCGACGTCTCTCCGGCGTTCTCTGACAAGTGGCATCAGAGCCGGTTGCGGGCCGGGGATCGATCGTGGCGACGTATTGTCGTTGGAATCGTCACCGCGCGATCGAGTGGGTGATGTCGCGCACTCCGCCGGCGTCGCCGAAGGGTGGCGGCAAGAAGGGAGGCAAGGACGACAGCCCAGGGGCGAGCGGAGCCAAGAACGGCGATGTCGTGCTTCAGCGGATCGTTCGTGAGGTGGGCGGCGGGACAAGCTACCCCACCCTCACCAAGACGAACTATTCCGACTGGGCACGGCTCATGAAGGTGAAGCTCAAGGCCCGGCACCTTTGGCAGGCGATCAAGGCGGCAACGTCGATCCGGACGACGACATGATGGCCCTTGACGCTCTGTGCACGGCGGTGCCACCGGAGCTGGCGACGGCGATCTCCGACAAGGACACGGTGAAGGAGGTGTGGGATGCCATCAAGACGATGCGCGTTGGCGACGATCGGGTTAGGAAGAACACTGCACAGCAGCTACTGCGCGAGTTCAAGCTCGCCACGTACAAGGACGGCGAGACGGTTGAGGACTACGCGCTGCGGCTGACCGGCATGGTGGCGACCCTTGCTACCCTCGGCGAGGTGGTGGATCAAGGCAAGATCGTGGAGAAGATGCTGCAATGCGTGCCGCCGCGCTTCAAGCAGATAGCGGTCATGATCCGTACACTCCTCGACACATCCACGCTCACGGTGGCGGAGCTGACCGGGCGACTCAAGGTGGCGGAGGAGGCATTCGAGGAGCCATCGTCGACCCTGCGCCACGACGGCAAGCTATACCTCACAGAGGAGGAGTGGAACGCGCGTCGGAGGCAGCATGAGGCCGAGGACCACGGCTGCGGCAGCGCAAGCGGGAGCTCCAGGCGTCGCGGAGCAAGAAGGGGGTGCGGCAGAGGGCGCGGCGGCGCTGGGTCATCTTCCTCAGGCAAGCCGGCGAACAAGCCCATAGGTAAGGATGAGTGCCGGCGTTGTGGGAAGACCGGTCACTGGGCCCATGAGTGCCCTTCCCGGCCCAAGAAGGAGCAGGCCCACGTCGCGCAGGAAGAAGAGGAAGCCTCCCTGCTGCTTGTGAAATCAACGTCCTCTGTTCCATCGAGGAAGCGCCGCCGGATGGGCGGCCGGCCGCGCCGCCGCCTGCGGGCGCCCTGGGAGGAGGGCGAGCACCTCCCCGGCGCAGAGTACACCTACAGCGGCAACCAGCGGCGCCGACCTCATCACTGCGGCAAGGCGAGGGGTCCCCATCGCTGCTGATGCGGGATCCGGATTCGGAGGAGCCGGAGCCGGACTGCAGGCCACCGTCCACCTCCTGGAGCACAAGGTCCTGGCGCACCTCGACGCCGAGGAGAAGGAGCACGGGGCGGATTCGTGGGTCCTCGACACAGGGGCCACGAACCACATGTCGGGTTCCCGTGTGGCGTTCACGGAGCTCGACGCCACGGTCTGCGGCACGGTGCGATTCGGCGATGACTCGGTGGCCCAAATCGAGGGGTGCGGCACAATCGTCTTCCGGTGCAAGAACGGCGAGCAACACACATTCCGCGGAGTCTACTACATCCCCCGACTCACGACGAACATCGTGAGCGTCGGGCAGCTCGACGAGGTGGGCTACAAGATCATCGTCGACGACAGCGTGATGACGATCCGTGAGCCGGGAAGGAAGGTCCTCGCGAGAATCAAGCGCTCGGTGAACCGGCTGTATGTGCTCAACATCAACGTTGCATAGCCGGTTGCCTTGGCTACACGCACCCAGGAGGAGGTGCGGCGCTGGCACGCGCGGCTCGGCCACATGAACATGGCCGCGCTGCGGAAGATGGCGCGGGAGGAGCTCGTGCGGGGACTGCCGGCGATCAAACACGACGACCGCCTCTGCGAGGCGTGTCTCGCCGGCAAGCAGAGGCGCACCTCGTTCCCGGAGCAGGCGGAGTACCGGGCGCAACAAGCTCTGTAGCTGGTCCATGGCAACTTGTGCGGACCCATCACGCCGGAGACGCCGAGCGGCAGCAAGTACTTCCTTCTGTTGGTGGACGACCACAGCCGCTTCATGTGGCTGACGGTGCTGCCATCGAAGGACCGAGTGGCGGCGGCGATCAAGGAGTTCCAAGCTTGGGCGGAAGGAGAGTCCGGGCTGAAGCTGGGAGCCCTCAAAACTGATCGAGGTGGTGAATTCACCTCGATTGAGTTTGCTGAGCACTACGCGGCTGAGGGGGTGCGACGGCAGCTCACTGCCCCCTACAGCCCCCAGCAGAATGGAGTCGTGGAGTGCCGCAATGGCACAGTGGTGGCGGCATCAAGGAGCATGCTCAAGGCGAAAGGCTTGCCAGGCTGGTTTTGGGGCGAGGCAATGAACACCGCTGTGTACGTCCTGAAACGGTGCCCGACGAAGAGCGTGGAGGGCATGACTCCGTTTGAGGCTTGGTACGGGAAGAAGCCGACGGTGCACCACCTAAAGACCTTTGGCTGCATCGTCTATGTGCGGAACACGGCTCCGCACCTCAAGAAGCTGGAGGACCGTGGGCGCAAGATGATCTTCGTCGGCTACGAGCGGGGTACCAAGGCGTACAGGGCCTACGATCCTGCTACGCGTTGCGTCCACATCACCAGGAACGTGATCTTCGACGAGGAGGCGCAGTGGGACTGGTCCCGTGGCGAGGAAGCAGGCGCGGCGGCTGGGAACGTCGACGACACCTTTACCGTCGAGTTCGCCACCAGGTACGTGCCTGCTGATCTGGAGGTGCCAAGTGAGGGGGATGGGACGCCAGGAATGCCCCCTACCGCGACATCGACTTGGCAGGGTGGCTCGGGCACGCCTACACCGACCGTTCCCGGCGCGACATCGACTCCTCCCGCCACGACACCTGCTGGTCCGAGCACGCCGGCTGCGACACCGGCCGGAGTTCAGTTCGTGACGCCTCCGCAGCTTCAAGGCGACGAGCTGGACGACGACCACGACGAGGACGCGCCGCTGCGGTTTCGTGCTATGGACGACATCGTGGGGCCGGAATCACGGCCGGGCTTTGCTGTTCGTGATCTTGGCGATGGCATGCTGTTGGCGGTGAGCGCGGAGGAGCCTGCGTCCTTGGCTCAGGCGCAGAAGGAGGCGTGCTGGCGTAGGGCGATGGAGGAGGAGCTGCGGTCAATTGAAGAGAACCGCACGTGGACACTCACTGAGCTGCCTCAAGGCTGGCGTGCCATTGGGCTCAAGTGGGTGTTCAAAGTGAAGAGGGACGAGCACGGCGCAGTGGTGAGGCACAACGCGCAGCTCGTCGTCAAGGGATATGCACAGTGCCACGGCATCGACTACGATGAAGTCTTTGCACCAGTGGCGCGCATGGAGGCAGTGCGGCTGCTCCTGGCCCTTGCTGCTCATGAGGGCTACGAGGTTCACCACATGGATGTCAAGACGGCGTTCTTGAATGGTGATCTGCAGGAGGAAGTGTTTGTGGAGCAAGTGCCAGGCTTTGCTCAGGAAGGGCAAGAACACAAGGTACTCAAACTGCACAAAGCCTTATATGGTTTGCATCAAGCTCCTCGTGCCTGGAATCAAAAGCTAGATGATAAGCTGGGTGTTCTTGGGTTCAAGAAGTGTCCATCTGAACATGCTATTTACTGTCAGGGTGCTGGTTCTGAGAGGCTTGTAGTGGGGGTCTATGTGGATGATTTAATTATCACAGGGGCCAGCTGCAACAGCATCAAAAAGTTCAAAGCACAAATGACAGAAATATTCAAGATGAGTGATCTGGGATTGAGGTGAAGCGAGGAGTGGAGGGAATCACTCTGTGTCAAGGAAGTTATGCTGGTAAAATCCTTGAGAAGGCTGGCATGGTGGAGTGCAATGCTTGTGATGTTCCTAGGCGTTTGGGATGGCACTCGTCGATGATGGGCGTGCCGCGCATGTCGGAGGCCACGGCTCCGATTTAGTTGTATTCTCTCCTTTATATGCAATACATAGAGTCCAGAAAACGCTGCCAAGTTAAGCAGCACA
The DNA here is from genome assembly GCF_016808335.1 of Panicum virgatum. NCBI lineage: Eukaryota > Viridiplantae > Streptophyta > Magnoliopsida > Poales > Poaceae > Panicum > Panicum virgatum. The sequence goes on from NC_053148.1 coordinate 5,012,108, forward strand.
AACAAGACCGTGTACTTGCGTTCTCTATGTTCCAGTTCGCGTGAGTTGTGTGCGTGTGTTCTTGAGTTCGCCGGTGTCGCGGACGGCGACGTCTCTCCGGCATTCTCTGACATTGCTGCCCCTAGTGCTCACAGCAGAGCTCGCCGTTTCAGCACCGCACTGCCCAAGCCGTCACTGCCACTAGCTTCGCCTCGCTCCACTGAAACTCCAGAGCCCAGCCGCCCCTTCCAAATCCCACCGGAGCATCGCCGCCGGCGAGCAGAGCCACCGCCGGCCGCCCCTCTCTGCGGACCCGCCTCCTCCGGCCCTCTCCCGACGAGCCAAGATCATCCAAAGGTAGCCCTCGAGCCCCCCTCTCCCTTTTCCCCTAGAGGGCACCTGCCTCCGGTGACTCTCCTCGCCGGGAACCGCCGCGCCAATCCTCTCCCTGCTCTGTTCCAGTCCGTCCAGGGACCTCCAGTTAAAAGAAACCAAAGTTCCAGAGTTGAAAAATGCAAAATGTGCTAGAACTCAAAACAGCAAACTTTGAAAATGCGTAGAAATTCGTAGAAAAATCAGAAAATGCAAACCCAAATGTTCTGGAATCCTTGCAATGAAAGCTACAAGTTTTGTTACATGCAAATCTTCAGATTCTGCCTACATTTTAATCTAGGAAAAAGATTAGTTTAAATAGCACATAAATGTTCTAGAAGTTTGGTTCAGTAGCTATGCTTGAATTTTACTAGGTTGTTCTTAGTACTGTTAGAAGCATCTGGTAAAAATATGAGCTTAATTAGGAACCTTTTACTTGCTCAAATGACCAAGATACCTAAATCTACTAGTTCACTTCATATATTAATGCTAGTAGAAATGGACATGGTTTAGCTATGAAACTTTTTATGTATGAACATGCTACTGGATCCTTGCTGTAATACAAGTTTGAGGAGCAGACCAGCACGCTTTGCTAAGTAAATGTCTTGCAAAGAAGGTAAATTAAATCAAGTAGGCTAATCCGAATCTGGGCACCTAACTTGAGTTGATTCAGACATTCAGTAGATCGGGTACTAGAGTGGACAGTGCTAAGAACTCCTACAATAATGCTTGATTGACTATTCACCTGCACTTTCATTGTGCTTTAATTTCACGTTTTTCATTGTGCCTTTAGATCTTTTCCTTATTCGATCTGCAAATAAAACTTTGCACTCAATCAGTAACTCAGTTACTTTCCCGGTTACATAAGATTATTTATTTTAAGGATATAAGATCACTTTGGCATATTATTGAACTCATTAACTATAGGTGCGTGCACAGAAACTTGAGCCAATGACGCATAAAATGCAAGATCCCGTGATCCACCACAAATATTTTAGAGCGTTGCAGTAAGAGCAACTGCTTCTATCCTCCACATGCGTTTCGCTGACCCTTTTTGCTCCAACACTCGCCTAATGACCATATATTTCTATTTTTCTCATCAGGGAAACAATGAAATTAAATACATGTACGTTTGTTGCAGCGGCAACAATAATAGTAGTAGTAGTAGTAGTAATACATAAAAAAAATTCGGATTTTTTTTCTTTCGAAACGAAGATCCGAACAGTTTCCACATGTATTTAATTGTTTCTTTACATGGTTCTAGCTTGGGTTTTGCACTACTACAAAAATAATTTGTAGCAACAGCTTAATTTTTTTAGGGGCGGAACTAAATTTAACCCGTTGCTACAATGGTCCTCGATACTGTAGCAATCGAGTCGCTCCTAGAAATACATTTGTAGGGGCGGCTCAAATGGCTCTATTTGTAGGGACGGCTGGGGGTGAGCTGTTCCTACAAATGGATTTTTAGGGGCGGTTCACACCCCGACCCGCCCCTACAAATATATGTACAAATTTTGGGCACTTTCTTCCTTCTCCCGACCCTCTATTGTTGGCTCGAGAGAAGCTCCCCCAATATCCGAAAAAAAAGAAAAAAAAGAGCGGATTTCAACTTGATTCTCATCGAGTTGAGGGCTCTAGGAGGTAAGTTTAATCTTAATCCTTGTCATTTGTACAGTTTTTTGTTTGTTTTTTGGCTCAAATGGAGCTCTCTTTGTCTCTCACTAGATCTAGATCTCCATGGTGTGAATTAGTCATTTGAGATACTATTTGTTTCAAATTTTTGGATGAAGTTGTGCTATTTTAGCATGAGAACAAGATAATCTAAACATCGTCCGGTTCCACGTGCAAGGCGGTTCTGTCCGGTTCGATGCATGTTGTCGGCTAGCAGCTAGTAGTCTCGTCCGTTACGGAAGATCAAATACTAATTTTTTTCCCGGCGCAATTGTGCCAAATGATGAAAGTGTGATGATCCCAATTCCCAATCGCCTATGGCTCGCTCGCTCTATGCTGGCCTAAACTTTTTAGCGGCCGGTATGGGATGGAGGAACATAACTTTGCAGGCAAGGAACGGATGCGATTATGCGAAAATGTGCTTTTCAACAAGATTAAGCGAAAGTTTCAACCGGCCAAGGCTACGGTCACCTGCCCCGTCCCCGGCCCGTTGCCTAGGACGACAGATAGGATACGTCCAAAAAAAAAATCCCGGCCCCGACGGAGAGAAGAAGGGACCGTGGCGTGCTTGACTCATGCCACAGGATCCTCTCGGACAAACTAGTATATTTCTGCTGTACTAGTGGTTGATTATAACGGGTGTCCAAGCTAGATTGGTGGTCGCATTCAGACCAGGCTCTTTTGTCTCGCGCGCCGGCAACGTTTTGCCAAACGTGCAAGGCGATTAATTACACATTCCCTCCAGCCAGTGGTGTAATTAATGTGAAGCAAAACGTGTTGAGGGGGTAATTTAGATTTTTTTTTCTAATGTTAATCAACCTACCATCCAAAATGTGGGGGAAAAACATGATGGAATAAACAGTATTTAGGCGTAAACCAATGTGTAAACTCAATAGTTTATTTTAACGTGACTGCATTGAACAATAAGGCAAATAAAGTTCCAGATATGAATGTGGACAATGAATTGGACATATATATCAAACTTTTATCTATGGAATTATCTTAGATACTAACTGGACATTTATAGCATATACTGCAAAAAATGAGTTAGACCACCACTCGCATATACTAACTGGACGTCGCTACTGGAGGGAGGTGGCCACGGCGCCGGTGCCCGGCCTCGCTTCCGCTGCCTGTTGCCGTGTGCGGGGCCACCGGTTGGTTTGTCTGTTTCCTCTCCGGACTGCTCCCGCTCGTGTGCTCCCCGGTCGCCGGAGTTGATGCCTTGCGGGCAAGCTCTGATGATTAGAGATTGGGCGACGTCGCTTTGTTTCTATCACCGTCCGATCTTGATCGGGCTGTTGAAAAATGAAAAGCAGTCACTGGTCTCTACTCTCTAGACCTTTCTACTGTCGTAAAACGCCGCGTGCTCTACCTCGCGACCGCCCGTCTTGCAGCTGTGGCCCTGCGTGATGAGCTCGCTGCCGGCCGGCGGCTGCAGCGTCGAATACTCGAATCTCAAGCAGCACCGCTTCCTGCGCCGTGCCCGCGCCTTCGTCGGCTTCGTCCGACACATTCGGTTTGCCACCGTATCGATTTCCCTCTCCAGCGCCGCTGCTCCTCCTGGCCACTATCGCCCAGCTTTGCTGCTGTGAGCTCCGCTCCGTGACACGGCCCTATCAGGCACGGCAGGGCCGGACGCGATGCGTCGCAGGAGCTGAGGCAGAGCAGCAGGGCGTGCGGCTGAAAGACGGGCGAGGAGTACGCCACTATCAGTCGCAGCCCCTAGCTTGTCACGGAATTGATGTGTTTAGACTGTTCTGTCTATGCTTAATTCTATTGTGCCGCCTCGCCGGCTTCCTCAGTTCCCCCACAGAGCTATGCACAAAATAGGTACGATTTCACTTTGTTAATTACTCCCTCCATCTACTTTTATAAGATGCATATGCATATTAAGATTTAAACTTTGCAATCTTTAACCTATTATTTTACTATTATTTTTTATTTTCACAATATAAACTTTATATGATTGCATTCCTTATCAAATATACTTTACCGTGATTGTAAATTTATAGCCATAAGTAATACTCCCTCCATTCACCTTAAATAGATATATTTTAAAAACTCAAATATTCATAAATGATAAATATATTTGCTATTGGCACATACCAGAGGCGGAGCTCTCCATTAGGCACGATGGGGGCAGCTGCCCACCTACTGCAGGCAGGAAGCCCCTTGTACACCTCTCTTCTTTCTCAGGTGTGTTGTGGTCGCTCTCTTTTCTTTCTTAGGGTGTGGTCGCGCGAGGAGCAGAGCCAATTCATCCCAGCCTCTGGCAGTCTGGCGGCATTGCATCCAACCTCGTTTTTGGGAGATGGATGTGCGAGCGAAGGCCAAAGGCCCAATAGGAGAGAGCTCACCAGCCCAATAAATTCCCACGGCATCAGGGAATAATCACCGGCCGATCTAACTCTCAGATCTCTAATTTGGCATGCTACCGTCTGAGCTACGCGGGTGACAAGTGATGGCGACCGCGACCCTATCACCGTCACCACGTCGCACATCACGACATCAAGCTACAACCCTGCACCTGCACGCCCGAGCGCGTCGTCGTCGTCGCCGTCCTAGCTGCAGCATGCCGAAGCTCGTTGCTACCTGCTGTTGGCCGCCAGCGCCTCTTTCTGCCGACTGCCCGCTGCTAGCTATTGCGGGCTGGCACTCTGGCTAATTGATCTGCCAGAACTTGAGTTAGTCCATAATCGCTGATCTCTCATCACCCATCAGGTGACCAGTGAGGAACCGAATATTTTTGAATGTATCTTCTGCCCCACCTTTTGAGCGAGTTTCGCCACTGGCACAAGCTATGATAATAAATAGCAATAGTAACGAGGAGTTCCCATTTAAAACATCAGAGAACCAACAAAAAAGTTTTTGTTGCATTTACTATATAATAAGTAAGGTTGTTTTCCTTGGTCATTGTGTCGAGGTGAAATATAGCTATCAAAAGTGAATGTAGAGAGTATAATATAAGATAAATAAATGGTCAAAGTATTATTTGGAAGACCGTGTCATATTATACCGTGTCTTAAAAATGGATGGAGAGAGTATACACCAAAGTGAAGGGGATGCACTTCAATCTTTGCTTATTGTTTGATAGTATGTGTTCTTCAATGTTACTTAATTAGGTACTTTCAAATGTTTCAATTTGACTACACCTTTCAACTGAATATTTCAATGTTTATCTGTAACACCTTCCAAATTTAAATTATATGCTGATTACGTTCTTTCCATGCTCTGAACAAATCCGTAGTGCTAATTTGATAGTAATTTAATTCCTTCTTGATTCTAATACAAATTTAAAACATATAAACAGGCACGCCTAGATTTCTCAACTACTTTTACCATTTTCCAGTTCAATACAATTTCTCTTGCGATGGACAGAGGTTATGAGAAACTGGAAGCTGACCCTGTTAACTATTTGTGTAAGCATATGAGACCATTACCATTTTAATTTTTCTTACAATATTTCAACAATTTGTGTAGTAACATCAATAAACATTTGTAAGAATCAGTTTGCAACATGTAATTTCCTGAATCCAAATTTGATTTAATGCTCCTTGCCTGATGATATTTTAGCATTTTGCATGCATGACAGGAGGCAACATCAGAGTATACAAGGATCATGAGAGCAATTTCTCATGACCAATTTGTGGTGAAAGATCGGACTATCAAGAGTACCAAGCACATTACGATCAGTTGCTACAATAATTTCTCGTACGCTAGTGACGATAGCGCGGCAAGGCCGCCGCGTCATACTTTCTAGTACAAATACGATGCTGCCCGGGGCCCTCTTTGTCTTGGGCCACCGCATCGTCCCCGCACGGCCCGTGTGGGGGGGTGGCTCGCGAAGCGGCGGCCCGTGTTCGTGGGCCGTTTCGCGACTGCTACCCGTGGGCCGCCTCCCGCACGCGGCCGAAAAATGGCGTCATCCATCTGAAGGGCCTCCAGCCCAGCCAGCACGTCAGCCTCCCTCGCTTGCGGACACGCGCTCTAGTCTCCTACGCCACGCGCGGCGCCTTTACCGTGCGCAACCGGCCACCGGGTTGGTTGGTTTGTCCGTTTCCTACCCGGTGTGCTCGTGTCGGTCGCGTCCGCCGCCCACTGCCTGCGTATCAAAAAAAAAATGTGTGTCTGTGACATACTGCTCGTGCCAAGTCACAAGGACCAAGTCACTGGTACGATCACTTGGTCAAGCTCCGTGAGAAATGGCCAGTGGTAGGATCATCAATCCATTTTCTCTCACAAAAAAGGAAGAAAAAGGAGGATCCCCCGGCTCCGAGCACCCCCGACGATGCATGATGCACGGAAAAGTAGGGTGGTTGGTGGGTGGAGCCCGTTGTCCCCACCGGCAGGCACGGGGGCTTTCCACCAACCCCCTCCCCCACCAGGCCACCACCGGGCACCGCCGCGCTGACCGCCACGGCCATCCGCCCCCCACCTCCACCTGGCGGCGGGGCGGCCCCCTCCCCGCCCCGGACCCCGGCCCCCATGTCGCGGCCGCGGCTGCCCCACCCCACGTCCCCACCAACCAACCCTCACCGACCGCTGACGCGCCGGCCCCACCACCCGCGGTTGCTCGCGCTCGCAGGCCACGACCTCGTCACGTTCTCCACCACCCCTCGTCTACCTGTAGCCACTGGTCATCGCGGTGCCTGCCTGCCTGTGCCTGGCAGCGCGGCCGCGGGTTATATAAAGCCGCCACCCGCCGGCCTCGTCCCGGCAGCCAACCCGAGGTCAATCCAGCCACAGCCCACCCAGCTCGTACCCAGATCTCCCGGACCCGTTCAGCGCCTGCTGTAGCGTCGGCGATGGCCAGCACGGCGGCCGAGGCGGCGAAGGCGGCGGAGCAGCCGGCCAACGGCAACGGCGAGCAGAAGACGCGCCACTCCGAGGTCGGCCACAAGAGCCTGCTCAAGAGCGACGACCTCTACCAGGTACTTGCCCGGCTGCCCCCGCCGCCCCCATTCCCGAGCTCGCTGCTCGCGCTCTGGATCCTCTTCCTCCTCCTCCTCCTCCTCCTCGTTTGCTGGGTCTGACCTGACTGATCCGGGATCGGGGAATTCCGCAGTACATCCTGGACACGAGCGTGTACCCGCGGGAGCCCGAGAGCATGAAGGAGCTCCGCGAGATCACCGCCAAGCACCCGTGGTACGCGCCGCTCGATCCATCCATCGATCGATCGATCTTCCGGGCCGTTTCCCGGGCCTCCTCTCTCTGTTCGATGCGGATCTGAAAGATGGTGCCGTTGGTGGCGCACTTGCAGGAACCTGATGACGACGTCGGCGGACGAGGGGCAGTTCCTCAACATGCTCATCAAGCTCATCGGCGCCAAGAAGACCATGGAGATCGGCGTCTACACCGGCTACTCCCTCCTCGCCACCGCCCTCGCGCTCCCCGAGGACGGCACGGTCAGTCCATCCCTCCCAGATCTGCCTTCCCTGTTCCTGAGCAGCAGCAGCAGCAGCAGCCCACTGACAAAGGCTCGGTCCGCAGATCTTGGCCATGGACATCAACCGCGAGAACTACGAGCTCGGCCTGCCCTGCATCGAGAAGGCCGGCGTCGCCCACAAGATCGACTTCCGCGAGGGCCCCGCGCTCCCCGTCCTCGACGACCTCATCGCCGACGTACGGAATGCTGCCCGATCCCCTTGTCCCCTGACCTTGCCCGTCCAGAAATGGCGGCCCGGCCGGTCTCCTGGTCTCTGAATCCTCCTCCTCCCCCCGTGCGTGCAGGAGAAGAACCACGGCACCTTCGACTTCGCCTTCGTGGACGCCGACAAGGACAACTACCTCAACTACCACGAGCGGCTGCTCAAGCTCGTGAAGCTCGGCGGCCTCATCGGCTACGACAACACGCTGTGGAACGGCTCCGTCGTGCTCCCCGACGACGCGCCCATGCGCAAGTACATCCGCTACTACCGCGACTTCGTGCTCGTGCTCAACAAGGCGCTCGCCGCCGACGAGCGCGTCGAGATCTGCCAGCTCCCCGTCGGCGACGGCGTCACCCTCTGCCGCCGCGTCAAGTGAGCGTGGCCCGGCCCGGCTGCCAACCCCACCGTACCGACGACGGCCGCCGCCGCCGCCCAACTCCAATCATAGACGACGCGCAGCATTAATTATTCACCATCTTTTTTTTGGCTCTTTCTTGGCTTTGTAATCTTGGAAATTGTAACCATTTTCGTGCGTAAATGTCGAGACCATAATACTATAAATTCACAGTACCATGAAGATCCCTTGTTCATGCTTCGCACTAGCTTGGCAACGGTTGAATTGCTGCTGAATTTTAGTCGATGTTGATACTCTCAAACCGAAATTCAGTAAAAATCCAGCGGATCAGACAAAAACGTCGGTAACTTGGTCGGATCGAAGCTGCCAAATTCGGCAAATTTTGCATTCATCTAGAAGTGCAGACTTCGATTCCTGTTTGGTGTATGCGTTGCGTTGAAGTTTTACTACCCCATCTGTTGGATGCTTCCATCTTTTGACAGAGATGGCAGATGGCACCCAGTTTGCTTGAGGAGTTCATCGACAGCGACAGCTGCGTGCAGATATTTGCTACTAACATCTGTAGGTTGTAGCTGGCCGAACGACCTAATTGTGAACAGAAGCTTCTCTGCCAGAGGACTAGCAGTTGCGTGAAGTTGAGTGCCCATGTGGCCTGTGCCCATGTGCTGATGTGGATACAAGAACAAAATGAAAAATCAATCAGAATGTAGTTGGCATGTATATAATAGTAGGAGCGGAAAAAAAATTCAAAAAAAAAACTCAGTCACAAGATCCAGTGCCCATGAATTGCAAAAAATCCTAGAGCAAACCTACTCCTGTGGTCTTACTATAGATTGCCAAAGAAATCGCCAGAAACAGAAATTAACCAGTTTGTCAGTCAGACATTCATGTCAGGGGAAGCAGTTGTGGTGTGGTAGCTTGATCATCACATACCGGAAGTGGCGTGTGATGAAATCAACCCATCAGACTGGGTTCCAGGACAGTTAAGCAGGTTGCCGGAGTTGGGTTCGCGTCCCTATCTCAAGGGTGGGTGGATGAATCAGTGAATGGTTGATGAGACGGTGCCGTCTTGAATCTCATCTTGGTGGAACATAGGTATCCAAGTAAGACTCTAAACGATCTATTTGCAACGATTTCCTTTTTGTAAAAAAAATAGACAAGATTCTAAAGGAGTGCACTAAAGGTTTCTATCCACAACCTAGTATCATGCAGTCATATTTAACCAAATCTCTTCTTTTTATCAGATCGGCCCATCAAACTGAGCATTACTATATGATACTACATCAGATCGTCCATGCATGACGGTTCAGCAATCAGCACTTTGAGATGTATCTGCACTGTAACCTACTAAACTTTATATGTACAGTGTGATATATGATTCGTAGTACATGTATGCCCTTACTAGCACAATCTGTGGTTCTGATGGTCCAAATTATTCTGTGCCGCCATGATGGTATAATTTAAAGATACAATCGATTTTTTTTTTGAGAAGAACAACAATCAACACAACACAAACAAGTGAACAAACATTTGATCCTTTCATGTATCCCTTTCTGACAATTCTTGCCATGAACCAGTGATGGGCTCATGGCTGGCTTCGTGAAAATCCTTGTCCATGGACAGACAGACACACATCATCAAGAGACCTGCACCCCGGCGTTGAGGATCTGGGGGATGGACCTGATGCGCAGGGCAGGGCTGATGGAGAGCAGGCCCACGAAGCTCTCCGGCGGCACCCGCATGCCGCCCACGTTGATGCACTCCAGCCGCCGGCACTTGTTCACCAGCGCCACCAGCCCGGCCTCCGTCACGTGGCGGCAGCTCCACAGGATGATGCTCTGCACATGGAAGAAAGCCACCCCCACCACACTGTGAGCACTTGCAGGTCAACTGCATCTGCATCTTCTAATAAGCACTTGCAAAATTCCATTTCAAGTGATCTGAACTTGCAGATGATTAGCACGTTGCAGTTTCGGTGTCATGACCAAGTTTACAGCACATTCATGGCAGCAATGCAATTTTATTTTGGCAAAACCAGTTTATGTTGTGCAGAACAGTAGAACTGATGCCAGGTCTTCTTAAAAAATAAAATAAAACTGATGCCAGGGGTACTTTGGAACTCCTTTGGGTGCCTTACTTTGCTGCAGAACTGAAACTGCACAGGCCTTCTGTAATCACTAGAGGGTGGAACGTTCTGAAACTATCGAACCCATGTCTTTCCAATGAAGGGCTCTATATCGATTCAGCAATCAGATTTGGCGCATAGCTCCTAGAACAACTCCACTCAACACCCCATTCGACTAAAGCTAACTGAACACCCACAAATCTGTTAAAAAAAAACAGCCTACATTCATGTGCTATAGCAGCCAGACAGCCCGGGATGGTCCGGAAGGCCCAATCAGAAAGAACAGCAACATCGTTGTCAACCACTGTAGTCCAGATCCTGACCTGAACAATCTCAGTATCTAGCACCATTGGTTACCTGAATCTGCACGACAAGTATCTGCCCACTGATCCCACTCCCAAGTTAAAAGAATTGCTGTTCTATGACAGGACCAAGGAACCAAGTACAAGAATGTCTTAGTAGTACATGTAGATGTTAGGATCAATATTTTCCTCTTGAACACAAAGGAGAAATGTGTTTCATTGCATTAAAGAAGTCACTTCTAATTAACCACCAAACTGAAAGCTAATGAAACACCACCAAATTGAGTCTACTTAACCTCAGTTTCTATACTATACTGCAAACTTGGACAAGCATGAACGAAATAGTCCAAGCCTCTAATCATGAATTTACTAAACCATGTACATATATGAATCTATCTTCATGAAAGAGATTGACCATAATTTTAAAAAGGCCACACTAGTTCAGCAATGATGTATTCATGTATACAGCCCTGGCCTAAGTACTCTGATAGTGAATCCCCCTGTTTGTGCTAAAGCATTGTGATCTGAATTATGATTATGAAAGCTACCTTAGAGAAAGAACAATGTTAAAAGGAACATACAAAAAGAACAGCAGAGTCCCATCTGCTATTCCAATTCCTGTATGCATATTCTGATCACATAAACAATGAGAAGGAATGCTCAGTTGTTACCTGGCATAATTTATCACCTATTTACACATAATAAGTCATAGCTACGCTTAATCTACTCCCAGCAGATGTACCATGGACCAAAATTGGATGGACCACTGTTCTGTGATAGGCCCCACAAACCAAGTTCATTAGTTTGTTCCAACCATTCATTGATTTGTTCCACGTTTTCCTTTTCCTCATTGACTAGTTGATTCCAAAGTACCAAAATAATGCCATAATTCAAATAACTTCTACTAGAAGTTTCTTCAAACTACAGATTGGGCTGTTCATAGACCCATTTTGCATGATGTAGTTCGTCAGGTCCATAGCTTGTTGAAATTTAGAAAAGAGAGCACACCTTCAGATTTGTGCAGCTATTTGCGACTGCATTCAGGGATTCGTCTGTGATGAATGTGCCACCAATATTCAGGTGCTGCAGAGAATAAGCCCTTGAAACCTACAGGGGAGTTTGAGAAAAGTGCTATTGTTATTAAGGAAAATAGCACTTGATCTTAAGAAAGTTCTTAGTGGTCTGGATTACCAAACTGCCAGAAAACTTTTGCGTTGCAGATAAGAGTTGTATTTACTTAAATATTATTAAGAACATGGATCATTCTGATTTCTTCAACATGTCGCAAAGTCTAATACATAGGTACATGGCCTACGAAAAAAATGAAAGTAATGATGGACGAAACTCAAGAAATCTGCAGGGAAGTTTGACAAATGCACATTTGTTATAATGGACATTAACACCTCAAAGACATGCTTACCCGAGTTAACCAAATTGTCATTTTTTTTTCGCAGATAGAGAGGTGAATTCAACCCAAACATGGATCACTCTGAAAGTAGCAACCTAATAGTCTATACTATACATGGACCAAGAAAAGAATGAATAAAAAATTATGCATAAATGATGAGAAAGCAAAGAATGAATAAAAAATTATGCATAAATGATGAGAAAGCAAAGCCACACAAGTTAGCAATTGTAAAGCGACTCAACTTTTTCTTGACGTCAACATCCTGACAATTAACATATCAATCTCTAGATAATTTCAATGACCAAGAACATTATTTAAGTACACTTTACAAAAAAAACATCAGCCTAATTAAAATTAGCAGAGACCATTTCTTTCTTTCTTTTTTTGTTGGACAAAAAGAAGCAGGTGGAGCAATTAGCAAAGCTATTGACCTCAATCTGAATATTGACAGGACGGAATCTAAAAGAACTTTCCCGTTCTCACCAGCGGGACAACGCCTTTATCAGTAATTCCAGCCAATCCCCACAGCGATATGGATGTCAGGTTCCCGACGCAATCCGCGGACGAAATCTTGATCAAGCCTTCGTCGGTGATTTGGCAGCCCCAGCAGCTTCGTGAACTCCAAGAAAGGGGAAGGCAGCGTTAGGAAAGGATTGCTCGGTGGGTCGATCGATCGGGAGAGGTTGGAGCGTCGGCGAGAGCCGTTGAACTCACATGTCGAGGTCGCGGAGGTTGACGGCGGCGCGGACGAGGCGCGCGGCGGTGTCGTCGCCGGTGCGCTGCCCCGCGAAGCTCAGCCGCCGCCGCGACGCCAGCGACAGCTCCACCGCCCGGCGCCACCTCCGGCTCACTCCCCCCGCCCTGACGGCCAGAGGTAAAAGCAGAGCACAAGCAAATCGCGTCACGATCGACATGGCGGCGCATCAGCCAAGAAGCCGAGCAGCAGGAATCCGTCGGTCATAGGAAGCGATGGGTTTGGCTTTCCCGTACATGGACAGGTCGCGGAAGGTGGGGAGGAGGGAGAGGACGTGCGCGAGGAGGTCGGCGGGGAGCCGCTCGATGTCCGCCTCCGCCGCGCCGCCATCGCCGTCGCGCTGCTGCTTCTGCTGCTCCATCTCTCTCGCCCGACGCTGAGGAAGCCGGCGGGCGGGGCTTCTTGTAGCGCCAGACGTCGCCGCCACCGTCACGTGACGCCGATGCGTGCACCTCGACGCGAGTGGACGCGGGCGCGGCGTGGAAATTCTCGGCTCGGCTGCGCCCGGGCGCGCGGGGCGGATGAGCCGATCATGTGGACACCCTCGCGCCATCACGCGACATTTTAAAAGGCCTTCGGCGGCCGGACGCCTCGAGATGCTACGTCTAACTGTTACGAAAAGCGTCCTGCCTGGATCAGACCTGCGGTTGAGATGTGCTGACGGGGAAGTCAAGCTGCTAATAAATTCAAAACAACACCAAAACCGCACCAAATTTTCTGCAAAATGACTTACTCCGCTAATTAATTTTTGACTCCAAACCAGACCAGTCCAGTTGCAGGATAAAACCAAAACAAACCACACCTCGTGCCCTGCCCCATCCATACACAGGGGTCTGTAGCCCGTGCCGTTTCTCCGCGTGAGAGTGTGTCCGACCTTCCTTTGAGCTTTAGCATGACGACAAATAAAGATTTTTTTTTACCTCAACTTAAAATTCGCTCCTACAGAAAGTCAAACTTAGGATCTGCTACTGAATCCTAACCAACTCAGCTAGTGGATCCTAAACCTCGATTTCTTAGTATGTATGACTTCTGCGTAGCTGTCTTGATATACTGGCTTCCAGGATGCTCGCGTATTGATGGAATCTCGGCCACTGCTGTTGGCCCGTTGCCCGTCGGGTTGGTCGATCGGGCGGAGCATCTGAGCCGGCAAGCCGCGGAGAGCCATGTCTGGCGCCGGCGGATCCGCAGACAAGACGCGTCGACGGTGAACCCCGGGCGGCGCGATGACAGCAATCCCCGGCGGAGTGGTGGCACGGTAGGAGAAGAGTTACAGCCCCTTCGAGGGGGCCGCTGCTTGGCGCGCGTTCGCTACGTCCGCTGGCAGCGAACGAGCGTCAGCGGCGCACAAGCCTAGCTGCTGGCGGAGAACAGGCTAGCAACTGCACCGTGGGCGTGGGTTGCTACTAGTAGCAGCGCGTGCAGTTGTCCCCACGTAACCACCGCCTCCCCCTTCTCTCCTCTGCGTGCACCATATCTAAACTGCATAGGGATGGAAAAAGCTACTGACACATGCATGCAAGTGACTTCATTTCTTTTTTTCTAAATAACTTTTCACACAGACGTGCACCTTAAAATCGATTTTCACCACTAAATTGCTGGCATTTTTTTGCACGATATGAGATCCATTATGAATATATTTTTTGAAAAACTTGAAATTTAAATTTGGTGTATACACGAGAAACTTTGCACATGAGATGTGAAAACTATCTATCAATGAAGATCAATGAAGATGTTAGAAACTTTCAGCCTAGACATAGACATGAGAAACTTTGAACAATGAATATAATAACTTTCAATAGAGATGTTGGAAACTTTGAAGAGCGGATATGAAACTTTCAATTTGTACATGGAAATTTTTTGCACATGAGATATGAAAACACTCTATCAATGGAGATGTCAGAAACTTTCAGCCTAGACATGAGAAACTTAGAACAATGAATATAGTAACTTTCAATAGAGATGTTGAAAACTTTGAACAACGGATATGAAACTTTCAGTCTGAACACGGAAAACTTTGAATATGAGATATGAAAACTATCTATTAATTTCCTTCAAAAAACTATCTATCAATGGAGATGTTTGAAGCTTTCATCCTATACATGAGAAACTTTGAACAATAAATATAATAGCTTTCAATAGAGATGTTGGAAATTTTGAACAACGGATATGAAACTTTGAACAGGAGATATGAAAACTATCGAATAGAAATATTAGAAACTTTCAGTCTATACACGATAAACTTTTTACAACGAATATAACAGCTCTCAATAGAGATATAAAAACTTTGAACAACAAATATAAAAACTTCCAGCTTATACACGAGAAACTTTGAACTACAAATATAAAAACTATCAATAGAGATGATTAAAACTTTGAACAAAGAATGTAAAACTTTCATTTTTAAAAAATATTCAAAATGGGGCTCGTATTGTGCGAAAAAATACCAGTAATCTTGTGGTGAAAACCGTTTGTCAAATGATGTCAGAGTTAGGAGTTATAGGGGAAAAACAAAATTAAATTGTCTTGCATGCATGCATACGTCACGTTAGTTTTTCCATCTCCATGGACTAGGTGGGTGTGCACGCAAACCTCCCGACATCACCTCCCACCTCCTTCAGACAGCACGGCTCGCTGCACGCGTCCGATTTTTGGTGATCGCTGCTAGCGGTAGCGGCGCACGAGCGCTAAATAAGAATTTGGAATTCAAACTGACCTGAACTACTCCCCGCATGGAACCAAACTGATCCAAACTATTTCCGAATGTTTGCCCTTTTGCACTCAACTATCGGAAGTCCGAACCAAACATACCGGTTTGCCACCAAACTATTATCAGCTTGATGGGGAAGCAGCAAAGAGCCAAAGATCATAGGGTATAAACTCAACTAAAGTTGCCATGTATACAATAAAATAAAAAGTTGCAAATCGTGTGCAGTTACAATAACTCAATAAGCACATAATGTTACAAAGTACCACGTTTTTTTTACACAAGCAGCTCTTTGGAAAATGTGATTTGGTTAAGATGAATCCGACTGCTGTTATTTTAGGTTGCGTACAATTATATAGATTTAGAAAAAAGAATTTTTAGATTACAGTCTTATTAATCTCATCTTGTTTGTGCAATCCGAAATAATGATGGTTGTTCGTGAATAGATGCAGTTGCTAATGAAATTGTGGTACAAGTACAATGCAGATAAGCATGTCTACTTCAGGAAAAGTGAACTGTTGCTTTGCACAGTTAAACTAAACAAATGATTCTTAATAAATACGACAAGGATATGTAGCGTACTAGTGGCATTTCGGAACGCGTTTTGTTTACGAGGCCCAAAGTCGTCGTGGCCGCGCTTTTGTATGTCATCATGACTGAATTGGGGGCAGGACATGCTCTGATCGTATGGGATGTTATCACGATGGCATCTTCGAGCTTATCATGTAATGTTAGTCCAAAAAATTGCCAGTTGATAAGGTCATGCAGGCATCCACCAACCATAACAAGTCTAATATAGATTATTTTTATAAAGTCCAACATGAACTCACATTTCTGTTTTGGGTTTGAGTATAGATCATGTATTGCTAATGTGTGGGGTATAAAATTGGATATTTTGCATTCCATGTAAGCCCGATCAAGGCAACTTGGTCAATAATTAGCTGGTAAATCATGCACTTCCAACGAACCAATAAAATTGAGACTAAACCTAGCCATCGTTACATGAATTAGTCTGTCTCTACCTTTTCTTCTGTGGATACAGTAAACAGGAACTGCATCTGTTGCTTCAAAAGCACTAACCATACTCCACAAGAATCAGGCTCTCAACGAGCAGACGCAACGTTTTAGTCAACTCATGTTGCATCAGCTGATGAGTCGCCCACCACCTAATTCTACGGATGGCAGGGCCAGCTGCCGTGGAGAATGGAGAATTCAGACTAAACCATGAAACATTCGAGTTACAATGACAATGGGTTCAAATAAATCAGGGGCCTATGAATGACAGGTTCCCGCCAGGTTTGAATGGCTGCCAAATTTAGGCCCTCCAATGAAAGAATCAGAATCAGCCTCTGGTATTTTGGGCCAGCTTCTTTGCGCGCCCATTCAATGGATGCCCATCGTCCTTTCCTCGGGAATCCTCTGGCTTTCGGGCCCAAGCAGGGGCTCGGTCAGGCTCATAGCGGTAATCATAAAACAACTCTTCGCCAGCTAGGATTCTTTCTTTGGCAAATATGCCCACTCTATGATCACCAGCTACCATGATAACCTTGGCATAGCAATTCGGATCAGGGGAATGGTTGGCAAATTTCAGCTTGTCACCCATTCTGTATGCATCAAGAACAAACTGCATTCAAACGGTACAAGTCAGCATGTGGCAAGACAGGCAGATGCTAGACAAATCAGACATATGAAGTTGAAAAACTAGGAAACACAAAGCAACGATGCCAGGCTGGTCCGTAAAGGTGACCAGCGAAGTATTTAATAACTGAATGCTTGCAGAGGATAATTTTGCAGACCTACCTCATTGTTCAGGTTGAAAAGAAATGATGAATTCTCACGATCGTATATCTTTCCACGCTTATCTGCCTCCTTGTGGGAGATTAGTTCCCCGGTATACTCACCAAGATATTCATGTTTACTGACACTATTCTGAAGATTTAAGAAAAGAGAAATTAGATAGGATGAAGGGAAGAAGGAATGGAAAAGATCAAATGAATTGTTTTACCTTCAGGAACGCTCCCCAGCCAGAAATGTCGGATCTTCCAAGTAAGACCTGAGAAGATACACATGTATGCCTTTGATGAAATATCTATTGAGATGAAAAGATCACATCACAATGTAACAATATTTTACTAAGACATGTTGCCTCACAATAGATGTCCATTCAGAAACTCAGATAGGTTTAGGCCTTTGCACTCAAGTCCCATGTACATCAAATTTACAATGTACCACATAAAGTTCGAATATAGCTAAGTTCAAGACTCTCCTGTCAAATGATTGTGGTTCTTTTTTCTCGAACAATGGACACAAAAGGAAATACAAATCAATATCATCTCAATGGAATTAGAAACAAAATGCCAATAGCATGGGTACATTAACAAAGCAAAACTCTTTACCCTTTGTTGTTGTTTGAGAAGCAGTTTCATGTTCCGGCATTCATAATTATCTCCCCTCTGGTTTGGAACTCCCAATGTACCATCACCACACCTGTAAGTTAAAAAATATAAAGTGTGCAATGGAGTAGTTCAGTTTCTGTATGATTCCAGTCTAGCATGTGTAATATTTACATTACAGCCAAGCATGTGTAGCATTTGACTCCGAGTTCAATATTTTAAAATGGGACACAAGGTTTATTTCAGCCCCATTAAAATTGCGAAGGTATTCAATATTTAGCATAAGCCATGGCAAGATAATTCCAAATTATTGCAATTGATGATTGTGGATGTAACTTACGATCAGTCTTATCGATCATCTTAAATCTAATCAACTATTTTCTAAGACATTAATATGCAGAATTTGGCATGTTGAGATTCTACAATCTAAACAATCAAGAATCTTAATGCACTTCTTGGTGATCAATATTCCTAAGACTAGATGAAATTACATATGCCCAACCCCTAATCCAAGTTTAAAAAAAAAACTCACACAAGGAAATTTTGCATTACAATTACAGCTTTACTTCTTTGTAGATGATTGAGATGCACGACACCACTAGTCCCAACCCAAGACCTCAGGTTGTGAAATACAAGGAACGTATAAATTCGTTATGGTACAGGTGGTAGATGACCAAAGTGTGATTGGAGAACAAATAATTTGGAGGTATCACAACAGATGATAATCATGACTAACAAACAAGATCCCCCAAGGATTTCTCAGATTTTCAAATACATACCCAACCCAGCAGTTTCTGCAAACATCAGGATCACATTCCCTATCAGCAGCAAAGCACGGGCATTGGCGGCTGCGACACTGACTCTTTGCACAATGACAACCTCGAAAACGGTTCTTACAAATTTTCGAACACCTGGAATACATAAGGGAGGCAATAAGTTTCACAAAAGGGACATGGTAAATCAATAAAATACAAAAGACACAGGATGGTGGTGACATGTTAAACGGCATGCGAATTTCCTTTCCAATCAAAACTATAAAGAAAAAACCAAACAAAAAACAGACAGTACAGCCGAATAAATGGCACAGGATTCCACACCACACGCATCTCTTGCACATTGGTATGAATCGACAGTGTGAGCCAACAAGAGCATGGGCGAGCCAAGCATTGGCGTCAATCCAAACAGCCACACCTGGGCATGGACACATGGCCTACACAAAAAATTGGCAACGTGGCTCTAGGCAACAATCCAAATGTCCCTGCAATCAGTGGCGAAGCTAGAGCAAATCGAAGAGGGGTGCACTCGCCTTGTGGGTGCATAGAGTTGAGCCCTGGGGGGTGCATATATAGTGAAAATTTTGTTATAATCACTAGTTTTGCTTATTTCCGTGGGTGCATTGGCACCCCCTATTTAGAATGTAGCTTCGCCCCTGCCTGCAATACCTTTGAACTGAAATGTTCCTAGAGTAACAGGGTAACAAGATAAACTCAAAGGGCAGCATCAGAAAAGAATTATTTATTGATTTACTCTAGCGACATACTGCAGATTCTTTTTTTATAAGCAACCATTCCTGATTGTCTTCCTGCTATAAGACTAGCATAGAAATGTTTGAATTCTAAACAAAGGGTAAGTATCTGGCAGAACGGATAAAATATTTCCAGTACCAGCAAAAGGTAGGTAAAACCATAATAGTTAATGCCGCATCGTCAGTATAACTAAGAAAAAGCCATAGAAAATGTATTAAGAATGCATTTTCATATATAAGTTGATGCAAAGGAAAATAGGTAATTACCCGCAATATTTCTCACAGCATGTCGCATTTGTGAGACATGGACACTGCTTCCCACATGCAGATTGACAACCACAAGGATTATATTGTCGACAGGGCTGATCTTTCCTTTCTGTAATCCTTTTCCTTATAGAATGGTAACCTGCAGATTTCCAGGTGTACTTCAAACGACGCACTTTACCTCTCCTTCTGAAAAACCTCGATCTCGAGCGCAACTCATTACCCTGGGATATCAACATGAGCAACATCAAATTAAGTTAGTAACTGAAGTGCATGTATTAATAGGTGAGGGACACAATGAATCAAACCTTTATATATCCTTTAACAAGAGAATCAACACCACTAAGAGTTCCAGATGCACTGCTGTTTTCAATATAACTCATATACTGAAAAACATCTCTGCATGTCTTCATTCCTCCAAGAAGGTTCCGAGCAATTAAACAACTGCATGAAAGACAAGCCATGGGTTCAGTGCGACTACTGAGATTAGGTTAACCAAGATTAAATTTGCCGTTTTAGAATTACATAAGAAAGATATCTGAGATGTTTATATGGTGATTCGAGTCCCAAGGTGAAGGAAAAGATGAGTTCCAAGAAAATTTGGAGATTAAGGGAGCATCAAATTTCCTTAGTTCCTTGCAGATGGAACACAACTCTGATATAACAATAAGCTATCTGGAGCTGGATGTTAGGAGAAAGCAAACCTGTTCCTTCCAAAAATCTCTAATCCTTTGACCAAAAGTCCCTGCTCAATTGGCTTCCAGGATCTAAAGTTATCCTCTTGCTTGCATATATTCTCATCAACGAATTCTTCTTTCCTTGAACTATCGTAACCATCTTCCTCCATTGAATCATTATGAGCTTCAGCTGAAGCTGAGCTATTCAGAAGTGTACTCTTCTTTCTGGTACTTCTTGTGCTTGGAGTGTATTCAGAGGATACTATTGCTTCCTTGTTTCCATTTCGCGCATCAGACCTAAGCAGAGTTCTTACGTCCCTTGCTGCCAAAGGGGATTCACTAACAGAATTAGAATCCGACGATGCCAATTCTCTTTGACCTTTTTTCACGCTCATAAGAATTCTCTCAGCAATTCTTCTATTGGTAATCTTTCTGATTCCACCTTTTGGGGCAATTTTAACTTTTGAGGGACTAGGGGAGGGCTGTGGAGATTTATTGATTATTGGATGTACTTCTGAGTCACTGCTTTCTGAGACAGCCCTTGCAGTTGAAGAGGTTTCACTTTGCTGAGATTTAGTCTTCCTTCCGCTGGAGCCATTCTTTTTTCTATTTGCGCCTGGCTGGTTCGTTGCATTGCCTGATGAGCGAGTTGGTCCCTCACCATCAATAAGCATGTGATCAATTGCAGCTACAGAATCCGGTTCAGAGGCCTGCAAAAAATATGGTTAGCAAAACAAATATCAAAGCAAAATCGTTCACCTATGCTTCAGGATTCAGAAGGCTGAATTGTTGCACAACACAACCACACAAGCCACCTTTTGAAAATCACTCACGATAAAATACGAACCTGTTTATGGCAATGACGACCACAGGGTACACAATCACCAATCCCATTCCAAGCTGGCTGTTTTTCTGTCTGTATACAGAAGACAGAGGCCAGGTAAAGATAAAATTTTGGAAATTAACTCTTTCAATTTGGGAAAACTTACAGGAAATACTAAATCTTGAGAACACCCATGTAGCTTGCAATCAAAAACCTGTCAGCATCACCAAAGAGCAGAAGCGGTCATCAGTACAGGTTCAAGAAAACAAGGTGTGAAAGATAACAGGTGAGCATACTAGACATCGTCGACAGAAGAGATTGTCAAAGGAATCCAATGCTGCGTCCAAATCTTTGTCACCGTACAAATCTTCCACTTTGGCATTTTGCTCAGTCACTTTCTTACAAGAATCCTGAGTTTTCTCACCATGCAGGATCTCATACCTGGCCTGTAAAATAGAGCATGTGCTTTATATGTCAGATATGCTAGAGAAAATGGGAAAGGAAGGGCCAAATAAACCTTCAGCAGACACGAGATTCATAGTCACATGAAGATAAAACTAGCCTTTATGTCATCAGTAGCCCTCTCAAGATATTGAGCCAGTGTTTGCCATACATCATCTGGCTTACCACATTCTTGAACAGTCATCCTAACAAAGAGCAAAAGAGCAGTTTATCAGATATCAAGCATGTCGAAAACAAGCATATAGCAGAATCTGTAATCTATTGTTGATCTATCTATCCTTCTGAAGAAGATAAAAATAATGTACAAATCGACAAGAATTGGAATGGAGTATACAGTACATACTACTACATAATAAAAATTTATACAATATTATGTCTATCATTATGTACTGCATGATTTTTTATGTACATGAAAAAGCATTCAAAGACCATGTATAGAAAGAAATAGTGTGCTAGTAATAACTTCGTATCAACCTTTCTACATCCTGCACCTGTGCGCAAAAGTATCCACTTAATACCTAAATGATTTTTTTATACTGTGTTTTTTTCAATTTTAAATAGCCACCAAACTAGCTCCGCTATGTTTTGCAACATTTATGGAGTCATATGTATAAATACATTATTGCAAACATCTAATCATGCTATAAACTCCACATAATCACTTGAGGGTACCATATGTTCAACAGGCACATAATGTCTTCCTACGACAGATGACTTGCATTGCTCTAACTGGCCCACATAATGTCTTCTCACCAAGTATTTTAACATATTGCTTCTCCAAAATGACAAATGTAACATTTACCTTACAGAAATTTAAGTGCAATAGCATTCCTTTACTAAACTTTTTTTTGCAAAATTGTCACATGCATCACCAAACATTAGTGCCTAACTTAAACATAAGGCAATGTGCCCAAATGCTAAAGGAAAATGAATAAATCGAGCTTCCTTACTGAATAATGCAATCTTCTGAATGTTTAAATTCTTTTTTCTCCTCCTCGTCCTCAATGGCTTCATCTTCGCTATCACTGCAAATTAGTGCTTCGCCACAACTGGAATCATAGTAAATCCTCCGCCGACCAAGTACGGATTGATCTTCTGACATCCTCTGGTTCCTGTATGAAATCCCAGAAAAATGTTACATCTCAAGGAACCATGAGACCTTCATCTTGCACATACCAGAAAAAATGAATTATGATATCGTGCATACAAGTTGCAATCTTTTTTTCAGCCAAGGGAAAACAACCATCTTGAACTTAGCAGAAAAGGTACACGGATCTAACAACTACAAAGATATTACTGATACGAAAAAATCACTAGAAAAATTCAAGCTCGAAGGTTGAACACAAAATGCTCTGGTAATGTGTTATACAGTGTATATGCCACATTCAATTTTAAGCAACTTGTTGGGACATGCAGGGTATTGGGAATGTTGAGAAATGCCTATGATTATGAACTAACCTGTCCAAAAATATCCATGTTGTATAGGGTGGAAGCTTTGACACTTCTGGTAGTTTAATTGGTCGGATAGCATTCTTTGCAATGAGATTTCCACCCAGAATAACATTCAATGAGGAGAAAGGACTTCCATCTTGAAAATTGCTACCGTCTTTGTCAGCAGGACAAACATCAACACCATGCAGTGTGCATAGCGCATCATCTTGCCTTTTCGTGAGCAAATTTGGTGCTAAATCAGTACCCTTTGATGTATTATTTTGCCTGTTTTTTGACAAATTGTAAGTCCTCTGAGTAAAGGTGCTGAGGTTAGCCTCATTCTCCCCTATTCTATTCTGGAAAAAAAATCATAAGGAAAATCAACAACATAAATATCAGATGCAAATATTCAGAAAAAATACATATGTAGCTTGAATGTACCTTGATGTACATTAAACGATCTGCAGTAATCCTCTTCTTTATTGAATCAATTACAGATAAAACATAGGGGGAGGCAGCTTTTTCTTCTTCAGCACGCACATCCGTAATACTGGTAACCTAAGAAAAGCAAAATCAAGTAACTTTATCACAACAGATGTAGTACAAAATTCAAACGGCAGCTAATGTACTTGAATGGAACACAGGTCAAGGCCAAAACATGATCATTATCAGAACCCAACAATTAGTTTCTACCTGCACAGCTCCAACATTTTTAATAAGAATAGCACCCAATAGAAAAGTGGATGATCACTTTCAAATTAATTATTAACCGTTTTGCACAACCAAGATGTAAGTTAGGCTAGGGGAGGAAGATGCACTGTACAGAAACAAACAATCCAAAGAAACACAATACACATCAAATCCCTAAGTTTCAAATTAGTGACTTGATGCATTTAAAAGATGAGCAAAATTTAGACATATACTCCACCTTGAGTTCAAGAATGTTTTGATTTCAGATCCAGAATTTACATATAATAGTATTAAAACATAACTTCATTATTGGATAAGGCCAGCTATCATCCATATTCCGCATCATCTTGTGTGAGCAACATTGTTTACATGAAATTATGCAAAAGATATTATTTAGTTCTTCATTCTGATATGGTTGAGATATTAAGATGTGTACCAAGATCATTTTATTTCTCATTTCTTCAAATGAAAAAAGCCTAAATGAATTGGAAATTCAAGGTTGAGCAAATGATTGGCACCAAAATTTTGCAATAAATCAGCATTACTCCAACCAAAAAAAAAAGGAATATTGTGCTTTGACTCCGGAGTTCCAAAATGTAAAAGGTTTTAGTTTGTCCTAAGTCAAACTTCTCTAACTCTAACCAAGTTTATAGAATATGTACCAGCACCCACAATACAAGAGTAGTTTCACCTAAATTCAACATGAAATATGTCTTGATAGTGCATTTATTTGGTATTGTATATGTTATTATATTTTTGTATAAACTTGGTCAAAGTTAGAGAAGTTTAACTTCAGACAAAACTGAAACCTATTACATTTTGGAACAGAGGGTGTATTTGATAAGAAAAACATAAAACTAATGGTGTTGCAGTGGCTGATTAACATGTGATGTAAGGTACCACTGAGAACTGGGTACTGTCTACGAACATGAGAAAAAACTTCTTTTATATTCTCGTGCTCCTTATTGTGCTGGTTGTGGTATGTCCACAAGGAATACAATGGTTGCACCCCAGAACTCCCTTCTACGCGCAAAATGCCCTAAGTCCATAAAATAAAGATCAGACCTTCAGATTTCATATACATCAATGGGGAAAAAATAATGCAACTGCATAGACAAAATGCAGACTCCAGCATCAAGCTGAAGGTAATGTAGCTCCTCCTGTTCCTACTTTTTTTTATCAAACGCAGTACAATGGCCCAAATGTTGACAATTACACTTATCCGGTCTCTGAAAATAACCCCAACAAAACCCAAGCAGTCCAGGAATTAAAACACCGTGACAACCCCACCTACCACAGCCGCAAATACCAAAACGTGCCCACCGGAGCCCGCACGCGCAGCCGCACAAACAAGGCAGGAAGCCAAAAGGCCGCCTCGAAATCCGGCGCCCGTACCTCAACTCCCCACAAACGCGTCAGATCTCTGCCCAAATTCCCCCAAACCGAGCGATCGCCGCCGCATCGGCAACAAAATCCTACCCACATTGCCCCGTCGACCCGAGACACGAACCGCCCGCCGGCCCGCGCACACGAAACCTCAGCACCGCAGGAGGGAGGGGGCAGACCTGCGCGGCGCTGGTGGATGGGCGCGGCCGGCCCGCAGACTCCGAGGCCGATGCGGAAGACGCCGCCGCCGCCGCCGTTTCCATCGCCCGCGGAAACCCTAGGCCCCCGCGCGCGCTCCCGCCCACCCACGACGAGTTGGGCGCGGAGCCGCTTCGATTAAAAAAAATGAACAAGGATTGGTGGGGGAGAGGAGGGGGGCAGAGCAGAGGTGAAGCGGAGGGTAAGAGAAGGGGAGGCGTTTTGTTTTGAAATGAGCGGCTCGTGACCTTGTGGGGCTGGCAGCCTACCGGCTACCGGAGGTCAACATGGTGGCGCCAGCTGCCGTGGTGGGGTGTGATACCGGGTTTGAGCACACCTACGCTCACTGAGTTGCGGGTCCATGAGCGGTGGGTCAGGTTGCAGCCGAAGTGGGTTAGCTTGACGTGTCGAACTGGGTGTAAAGGGGGGGGGGCGCGTGGCTGCGTCAGATAACAACGGTGCGCCGCGGCTCGCGGCGGGTAGGAGTTGGTAAAGCGTGAGCTTTTATGGCTTTTATGGAAGGAAAAAAACATGCGTTCGTCTTTTCTCCTCTCATCACTACAGGGGTGCTTATTTTTCTCCGTCAGCATAAAATATCAACTGAATGTTTAGAGAAAATTTAGCCTAGAGTACTTTACTTCATACAGTTGACAATATGAATGCAGAATGAGATTTGCAAGAATCTAATAGATTTCTAAAAGAGATCTTGATACGTCCTTGCTGTTACAAGGCTATCTCATACGCCCACTATGTGCCAAGGTGTGTCTAGCGATACGCATCGCGTATACGTTTCTACTTAATTAAATAATGGTTTCTGTTTAGAAATACTGGGTGTTGGCCTCCTACGGGATGTATAATCTGAATAAAATAACAATCATTCTAGAAAATTTTACAATAAGAAAATAACAAACAATAAACATAATATCAACAAAAACTAACGTGCCCAAACCATATATTTTAATAGTAAAACACATGTTAAAGATGATGAAAAGAAAGGGTATCCACCGTGCTAAATATCTTTACTTAAACTTCTACAGTTTTTAAAACCCACATAGATAGAGAATGATTTTCATAACTTCATCAATTATCTGTGCACCTGGCTTTTCCTTTGGACAGTACTATGTTCTCTTTTTAAAGTTTTTTTTTGAACATTGCCAGGAGCACTATCCGGCATTTAAGAACTCAAGTTGGCCACCCACACTGGTCATACGCTCAACGCAGATGGGCTGCCGGGAAATCCGAGAACACGCCTACCGGGGCTTACACACGCACACACACCTATACACACGCACACACCCCGGCCCCCCTCGTGCGACACCAGCGAACGCCCAAACTGGGATTCGAACGCTGGTGGGCAGCTCGGCCACTGCCGGAGCTAGCCACCGGACATTCGGTCCATTCGCCTCTTTCTAACTGGTAGAGTGAACAGCATTATATATATTCCATAACTGTCATACCATATCTTGAATTGGGATTCATCATTTAATCACTCAACATCCTCAAAGGACATTGGATGCTTCAATTGACAGTGCAAAATCGCAAATTTGCAGCTTGTGCCACAAATGTTAAATGGCTTAACTTTTTTTTGTTACAAGACTATCTCATGCGCCCATAAGGAGCCAAGTTGTCGTCTAGCGACACGTGTCGCGTTCCACTTAATTAAATAATGAGTACCTTATTTCTGTTTAGAAATATATAGTGATACAATATCTACAAGAGTCTGGAGATTCGGACCCTGTTACAGATTGTTGTTTCTACTAGGTGCTAAGGTGTGGACTGGTAGTATATTTTGCGTCCATGTTGTACCAAAAAGAAATTCTATCCAACTAAATGTTAAAGTTTATATCATTTTTTGTAAAAAGAAATATTAACACTTTCTACTACATTTTAAGGACTAGAAAAATCCTTCCTTTTTTCTTTCATTTCAAAAGTGCATAAAGATTATATTGCCAATGGATCTGGGGCTTAGTGTTGACATGCATATTTGTCTAACACAAATTACCTATTGTACTACCATTCTCAGCTTTATTATCTCCCAAGATTTGTTTATCTACCCATCATAAAAATTGTAGCCTGGGTGAAACTGATTTTATAATTGTAAATAATAACTGACTTCTTAGGTGAATGTAGTGCTACTGAGGAGAGTTGAAGTTCAAAGATGTGGAACCAAGTGACGAGGCTAAAAAATAGATGCTGCCATATGGTTAGTAGACTAGCCATGGTAAGCTTGAAACATTTCAGGTTATTACGACACTACTCCATGCTGTGCTATAGAAAATCTGAGTAGTTGGCGAAATTCAAGTGAAATGCACTAGCGGAACAATAATTAAAAAAAAAACTTAGGAAGATACGCTATTGTGCGTAGCTCGCCTTATGTATTGTTGAATGTGCTCTAGATGTAATAGAACGCAGGATATTCCAGGTTAAGGCAACATTCTGAGTAACACTAGTGTATTATTACATGACCTAATAAAAACCACCTTGGAAAACATCAGAAATTGCCGAGAAAGTCAAAACAGCAGGAGCTAAGGATCAACCCAAAAAAATCACAGGTGTGTAACAATAGCACACAGAAATATATACACGGCCATCAAAGCGCCCCGGGGCCAGACGGATTCGGACCAGGATTCTATGTAAAAGCTTGGGACACAGTACGACCGCAGGTCATGCATCTGCTACACATGTTCCACGGTGGCCAGGTAGAGCTAGAGAGGATCAATAGGTCTTACATGGTCCTGCTCCCGAAGAAACCGGCAGCGGCTAGCATTGGAGACTATCGGCCTATATGCCTGCAAAACTGTAGTGTAAAAATCATCTCCAAGGTCCTCACGAGCAGACTGCAACGCGAAATCCAATCTCTGGTGGACATCGACCAAACTGGCTTCCTGAAAGGTCGGTCAATCTCTGAAAATTTTGTCTATGCAATGGAACTTGTGCAATGCTGCCATCGCCGGCGAAACCCAACACTGGTGCTCAAACTCGACTTCGCCAAAGCTTTTGACACTGTCCACTGGGACGGGTTACAGGCGGTTTTGAGGGCACGAGGGTTCAGTGATCGCTGGAGGGGCTGGGTCCAGGAGTTGCTTCGGACGTCGAAGACTGCTGTGCTACTGAATGGGTGCCCGGGCCCGTGGATCAGCTGCGCGAGAGGCTTGCGCCAGGGAGATCCCATGTCACCGTACCTGTTCTTGCTGGTCGCGGATGTACTTCAGAGCTTGATCAAGCGCGAACAAGTGATCCGGCACCCTGCCGTGGATGGCGCGCCTTGTGCAGTACTCCAGTACGCTGACGACACTCTCCTGGTGCTGCGTGGAGAACTGGAGGGCGTCAAGCGTCTCAAACAGGTACTGGACACCTTCAGTCAAGCCACTGGTCTGTGTATCAACTTTCACAAGAGTGTGATGGTGCCAATGCACATGGAAGAGCAGGTAGTGCATCAGTGTGTCGCTGAACTGGGATGCAAGCAGGAAGGTTTCCCGCAGACGTACTTGGGTCTGCCGTTGTCAAGTACTAAACTCAGACTGTCCGCGTTCGCTCCGCTCATCGCAAAAGCGGACAAATACTTGGCAGGATGGCAAGCGGCGCTCCTAAACCCCATGGGACGTCTGGTGTTGGTGAATACGGTATTGGACAGCCAACTGGTTTACGCTATGAGCGTGATGCAACTGCAGCCTGGGGTGATCAAGGCAGTGAACAAGAAAAGAAGAGGGTTTCTGTGGGCCGGGGAGAAAGAGGCGTCTGGCGCGCGGTGCTTGGTCGCATGGGACGATGTGTGCCTGGACAAGGCCGCGGGTGGTCTCGGGGTCAAGGACCTGCAGACACAGAACACTTGCCTCATGCTGAAACTACTTCATAGATTGCACACTGCGACCACCTCCTCCTGGGCACGCTGGGCAAGGGAGCGAGTTTGCATGGCCACAATGGAAGGGAGCATAGAAGGGGAACACTGGATTGCGTTGAGAGCACTACTGCCACTATATAGAGCCATCACCACCTGCAGCGTTGTCAGTGGGAGGGACACGTCGTTTTGGTCAGATGCTTGGCTCGGGGAGGACGATCTTGCCACTAGGTTCCCGGTGCTGTTCAGCCATGTGAAGAATGCAGAAGCAAGCGTCCGGGACGTGGTGGAAGCAGGCGTGGAGCCATGCCTAGTGCCTAGGCTCACGCCACAGGCGAGGGAGGAACTCAGGGAATTGCAGGCGGCACTCTCGCAGGTTACCTTGCAGGAAGGAGGAGACCAACGCTACTGCCCTATGGCGGATGAGAATAATAAGTTGCTAAGTAAGCCTCTGTATCAAGTATTGAGGGCGCGCAGTGACAACATGGACGCCCGCGCGGCTTTTGTCTGGGAAAGTAGAGCACCTCCCCGTGTTCAATTCTTCGGATGGCTTGTCAACAGAAGCCGACTCCAATGCCGGGCCAACCTAGCCAGAAGGAAGATTGTGCCTGATGATAGATGTGAGGTCTGTGGAGAATCAACTGAAACTACCGCCCATATACTATTGCAATGCGAGTTTGCAGCCCGCTTCTGGGAAGAACTGGGAATGGACATCTCATCGAGCGACACAGATAACGTGCTTCTGCGGATCTCTCGACCACAGGCGATGCCAGAGAAGCACTTCAGTACCTTCATCTTGCTGTGCTGTTGGGAGCTGTGGAAACGCCGCAACAATGTGGTGTTTCGGGGAGAAAGAGCGACGATTCAAGAGACGCTGAGGGCCTGCCGAGCAGATGTAGAGCTATGGAAACATAGACTACGCCAAGAAGACCGCTGGGTAGTGGCGGCCTGGTGCGCGAGGCTACATAATGGCTAGATAAGCTAAAAAACGTGTTTGGTGTTGGAGTTGAGTGGGTGACACTTTTGGCAAGTGTTCGCCAACTGTAAAACTTTCTTGAATTCAGCCATTTGGGGCAATTTGGCAATACAATCAGGTGGGGATCCTCTCCCCCCGTTGACAGTCAAAAAAAATATATATATATATACACGGCCTGCCAAATATAGAACATTTACTCTCATATGCAATGTTTTCTTTGCAAGAACTATACTTATTAGCTTGTCAGTTAAAAAACACAGTAAGGGGGAATCACTTCAAACACACACAAAATAGAATTATGTCATTTAAGGTCAGTCTCGATGGGCGTTTCATAGAGAATTTCATAGCAATAAATATCATCAATTTTGCTAACATGGCAAGGAAAGAGAAAGATGAAGTTTCATGGGATGTGAGAAAAGTTTCATCACCATAAAACCCATCTGGCACAGTTACCTAGTTCCCCGTCTAGGTAACTGTGTCCATGAAATCTTCACTGAGACTGGCCTAATAATTGAACAATAGCCATACTAGTCAGTAAACTAGCTAGCTAGCCAAACTCAGTGTATTTTGGCATCCAAAATGATGTTTTGCGTTCATCCCATACACTATTATTAGGTCCTGTTACATCGGTGAGCATTAGGAATTTCCGTGTAAGCTTTGTCTTGGGCAGGTAGCATCAGCAAAGCTGGTTTCACGCATTAAACCTAAGCGAAGGGAGTTCAGTTATGCATGAAATAAATGGCATTTTCTTCCTCACACAAACATGACACAAACACAGTGGATTTAAAATGGATAACCGACAAACAAAAGGCTAATGGATGTATGCTTCCTGTAGTAACATAAGCAGAGCATGATATGTATTCCAATTAAATTGAGAGTAACATAAGCAGAGCATGATATGTATTCCAATTAAATGGAGAACCGCACGTAGCGCGGATGGTAGGGGCTAGTGGTTGGCTTCCTACCGGCCAGCGTTCGAGTCTTGCTTGGCACTAGTTTTTCACCAAAAAAAACTCTTTGTCTGCCCCATGTGCCAAAGCATAGTTGGGTCCGATCCTGATTGCTGGTCCCCTATATGTGTGGATCGCCTATTCTCACGGGTTATGAGCACTGTGTACGGATGGGATAGGGGTTCAGGGGTTTTTTCAAGATAGGTCTTCTTTCATTCGTGAAAATGCCGGCGATCTTTCCCCACAAAGTTCGAGTTTTTTTAGTATTCCAATTAAATGCGGAGTTCCTCTGGGGACCATGTCTTCACCATGTGAAGGGAGGTGGCTAAGGACGTCCGCAATGGTTAGCTATTTAGCTAGCTAGATCTGATGTGGTAATAAAAAAAGTAGGAGAGAGAGTAGTCACTAGTGATGAGCAAATAACTAATCTATTTCACATAGTCTAAGAACATGTGGAAGGAACATGTGGATCCAATAGTATAAAATAGTCTTTTTTATCTCTCACTTCCACGTCAGCAGACTAAATAGCTAGTACTAGCTATTTCCATTGCGGACGCTCTAGTTTTGCTGTGATGAGGAGGTCATCATTTACCGCCTCTTCTTCGTCTGAATTATGTATCTGTGGTAGCTGAAATTATTGGTGTTCCTTTTATAGATTCTTTTGAGGTTGCAGCCAAGTTCTAGATTAGTGGGAAAAAAACATGAATGTTTAACATATGTGAGCATATGGGTCACTACCATGTTCCGAAACGAAAACGAGAGAAAAGGAAATGTGGCCAGCATTAAATATATAATAATGAGTATATTTAACACCTTAGGTATGGGTTTCAATTTATAGTTATTCTTGATGGCGTACGTATGTAGCCATTAAAAACGAACGTACCATTTACATCTACACAAAGTGCAGCAGATATGTGCATCAATTAAATTGTGCTTTCTTCAATTTTTTGTACTGATACAGGTTTTTGCCGGGGGGTGTAAATATATAAAAGCATTTTATGGTGATTTCTAAATGGATATAGAGTATATTGGGTGTTTCTTTTTCTTAATGACGAGAGTGCATAATTTACAAATAGGTATAGCCGTATAGGGTATCTAGGACTTTAGATTAACATATCCATAATGACATAAGTTATTTATAAATATGGGGCATATATTTTAGGCGTTTTTTATTTTATAGTAGACCTTTAAAGTGAATGGAGGATTTGTAAAACCAATAGAATTTTAATAGATATATTTTAGTAGTCACGATATCAAATGGTACCGGAATCTCACAAATTGGAGCGTAATTTCCATGAGATTTTGAACCTGCGCGAAAACAAAAAAAAAATTCTCACGGAAAAGCAGAAAGGGAAATGAAAAGGTTATCCCGTATTCTGCAATTCAAGCATCCGGCCGCATCTTCCCTCTTCACTCTCTATCCATCCGTCAGCTCACTCGCCAGCGAAATCCGAGCACCGCCTCCCCGCGCGCGCCTCTTCCCGGCCTCCCGGCGGCGCGGGCGACGCCATGCCGCTTGCCCTCCCCTTCCTCCACCTCCCGCCCAACCCCGCCCCTTTCTATCCCTCCCGGATCCAGCGCACCCAACAGTCCCACCCTCACCTCTCCCTCCGCACCCGACGCCCCTCGGCGGCGGCGGCGGCGGCGGCGGCGGCCGAAGCAGGGAACCCGTCAGCATCGGTGGACGTCGACGTCGAGATGGTTCGCGGGCGGGACGGAGTGTGGACGGCGCGGTCCCCGACGG
Source organism: Panicum virgatum (assembly GCF_016808335.1). Taxonomy (NCBI): domain Eukaryota; kingdom Viridiplantae; phylum Streptophyta; class Magnoliopsida; order Poales; family Poaceae; genus Panicum; species Panicum virgatum. The sequence goes on from NC_053148.1 coordinate 5,044,786, forward strand.
TGGTAGTCCTGTGGGACCTCGACAACAAGCCCCCGCGCGGGGCGCCGTTCCCGGCGGCCACGTCCCTCATCGCCGCCGCCTCCCTCCTCGGCCGCGTCGTCTCCATCTCCGCCTTCGCCAACCGCCACGCCTTCTCCCACCTTCCCGCCTGGGTCGCTGCCGAGCGCCGCGACCGCCGCGCCCTGGACCGCGCCGAGCGCGCGGGGCTCGCCGCACCTTCCGTGCCCTACTCGTGCCCCGTCTGCGGCCGCCGTTTCCCCACCCGCCCCGATCTCACCCGCCACTTCCGGCAGCTCCACGAGCGGGAGCGCAACAAGAAGCTCTCTCGCCTCCGCTCCCTCAAGGGCAAGAAGCGGCAGAAATTCCGCGAGCGGTTCATCACCGGCAACACCAAGTACGAGGACGCCGCACGGGAGCTCCTCACCCCCAAGGTCGGATACGGGCTCGCCTCCGAGCTCCGGCGCGCGGGCGTCCACGTCCGCACCGTCTCCGACAAGCCGCAGGCCGCGGACCACGCGCTCAAGCGCCAGGTGAAGCACTCCGTGGCTTATGGCGTCGACTGGATGGTGCTCGTCTCTGACGACTCTGACTTCACCGACACGGTGCGCAATGCACACGCCGCCGACCTGAGGACCGTGGTGGTAGGGGACGCGTGCCGCGCGCTTGGCAAGGTTGCTGACATTTGGTTGCCATGGGATAGAGTCGAGAATGGTGAGGTTGATGAGGAGATGCTAAGGAGTTGTACACTTCCGGGTTATGGAGAAGACCAGGAAGATGACCGGGGTGAGGAGTTCAGATTGGATTGGGATACCAGTGACTTGGATGATGTTATTGATGATATTGTTGGAAGAACCAGTTTGGTTGGGGCTACGACAATATCAGCGTTTGCCGACGAGGATGTTACAGATGGTATATTTGGAGTTGAATTGAATGGAGATAGCATGTTTTGGAGTAGTGACGACGAGGAAGAGGATGGTTACTTGTGAGATTCACATGGGGATTTACAGGTAAACAGTAAACACATGGATGGATACATTTCTAGTTTTCTGTACATCTGATGATCAATTGGTCATGCAGCAATTAGCAAACTATTGTAGAATTAGCAACTAGATTGTATTCCCTGGAAAATTAACTGGATCATGAATGTTGGACCAGTTTGCTTCGGTCACTATGTGCTCCCAGTGGCAGCTGTATTTGGCAACTAGATTGAATTAGTTCACCTCTTTGGCTTTAACTTCTACTTTTGAGCATGGAAGAAAACTAAATTCGTTCACCTAGTGATTGCGCACCATTGTGACATTGTCCATATAGTTGAAGAAAGCTTGTGTCTAGTTGTCAAGCCATTATTGGAACAGACACATTTCTCCACCTTGTATTCAGCTGGAAGCTCCATTTGTTTTTCAGTGCATTTCACTCAGGTTTCAGAATGAAGTACAACAACCCAACCAATCAACACCACAGGCTTGTATTTTTGCCTCCCTGCACACCCTCCTGAACTAATTTCTCATACGTCATACGGATGTGCAATTGCTTCGCTCACTGCTATTCTACCTAAGATTAGAGTTATTCTTTTCTAGGATCTACTATTTTGTCAAATAATTCAGCCATTGTTCCTTGGAACATTTACCAGTAAAGACAGGCCCTTCAGTGCTTTCAAGATAGGGCTTTCACAGGACTTTCTTCTCATTACTTCTCAGTTTTATATGCATTGTAGCACATGCTCCAAATTCGGTTGATGCTACCGTCATGATGATCATGCCAGCATAATTCCTGCTCTGCATTTCTCCAAGAAGTTATTCTAGGAAAAAAAACATTATCTTCCTGGTATTTCTTAATTTTGGCAGTTGAAGCCCATGCTTTATTCATAGAAATTGTCTGGATGTGTACTCAATTATTTCCTTCTGGCCAAAAGGGTATGGAAGTTGGAGGGTGTGTATAAGTTCATTTCTCTCCAATAAACCTTTTGAAAGCGGAACACCTTTTATCTGTTTTACTGTAGAAACTGATCATGTGATTGCGAGAATCCGTGCTTGTCGTTCATTAGAGCAGTGCTAGAATGTAAACAATGAAGCTAAAACGCAGTTGCTTCCCTTCTGTGTTATATGGGAGTAATTAACAAAAGGTCCTATGTTCCTTCTATATGTGATTGCCAACCTGAGCTCCCATGTTTTTTTTAAAAAAAACTGTATCATGAAGCTGCCTTCTGTGATGTTTGTAGGCTGCAGTAATTCTTAATGTATAAATAGCGATAAGCAACTCCAGAAATATTTTGTCACTTGCAGAACAATAGGACAGGGATCTGCAAACCCAAACTGCAGTCCATGCAATCTGCTGATCTCTTCGCAAGCCTTTCTTTTCCAATCAATATTTTCTTTCCTGCCGAGTCCTGGAGACTTCTTATCCACTTCTTTCTGCAAGACTTTGACTTCCATTGCAAGCACAAGCAGGGGCAGGAGCCAGTTTTCCACAAGGGACTCCAGTTATAAAATATGTCTAGTGCATTGACATTTTATCCTGTACTGTCTTGTGATGTTTTTAAATGCTGTACACGGCATACACCTGGTCAGTCTACCAAGTCCCGTTAAGAGGATTTTTGGTTCATCTGCATCCTTTGCTTTTATTAAGGGCTTTCGCAAAGGTTGCAAACATCCAGATCGGAAGAAGATTAGCAATTACAGGTATTCGGTGCAACTTTGGGATAGCAACTTTGAGATGCCTGAATTGGGAGACCGAATCTGAATAATAAGTCACTCGGGTCTTAACTTTCCAGCCACAGGATTGTCCTGCAGCTGATGATGGTCCTATCGTGAAGAACAATCGAGCCCATGAAGTTCAGCTTGAGGAATGGATTGCCGTTTTCCGCGTTTGGCATCTGCTGCAAGGCCAAGGAATGATTTGCTACTCACTCCTCTCCGCTGTACTCTCGCAGCATGCCCCGAGCAGGAAACTGCGCTGGCCGAGCGCGAGCGGTGCAGAGCATCACCCCAGCCGCCGCCGCCGCCGCCGCCGGCCACCGGCCACCGGCCACCGGCCAACTCCAGCCGCTCAAGGATACGGGACAACCCCGAGCCGCCCGCGTTGCCGAGGGTGAGAGGAAGAGGAGATGAAAATCCGAGGGCCGGCGCCACGGCGGCAGGCCAGGGCCCACCCGCGCGGGGCGGCATCGGCATCCCCCACCGAACCCGAACCGAAGCGGATAACAACGGCGTCGCGGTCGGCCCCCGCTCGCTTGTCGGGCCGGGGGTGCGGGGCCCGCTCTACGCGACACGGGCACACGCGGCCCGGCCCGGCCATCTCCCCCACCGTTGTTCTCTATCCACCACCCCCCACCACTTCGCTCGCGGCCGCGCGCTCCCTCCCGTATCTATTCTAGCCGGCCGCAGCCCGCAGGGCAGGAGGAGGCGCGGGGGACCTCTCGGCTGTCCGCGTAGCCGGCCGCAGCCCGCAGCCGCCCGCCCTCCCGCGCATGTCGGCGCGCGCTACCTGCCCCGTCCCCGTCGGTCGCCGCCGCACCGTTCCGGCTTGCTCGCCCAGCCTGCACCTGATCCCCGGTCCATACGGTCCGTCCGTCCGTTCGCTGCATGCCACCCGTGGCGGCGCGACACGTGGTGCTGACACGAGGGCGGTGCACCGTGCACCGGCCCGTCGGCGGCACTCGCTGGCTGGTCTCGGGTCTCGTCTCGTCTCCCGCTAAGACGGTCGCGGTCTTGGGTGGGGTGGGCAATCGATCGCGTCGCTTGCTTTAGGCGAGGAGGCCCAGTTCTCTACCTGCTGCGCCACCAGCCCGCGGCGGGGGCGGCATGCCAGATTCGGTGCACGTAACGTAAGCTGGCATCGCGGTGCCGCCGTCGTAGCTTTTCTCGCGGCGTTCAGAACTGGGCGTGCGGCGTGCGTGCGTCTCGCCAGCCGCGGGACCAGGCCGGTTCACATCACCACGGGCATCTACGTTACATCAGCGGACACACAAGTACACGGAGAAACTATACGCGTCGTCTCCTCCTCTAGCAACTCATTTCGATAGAGATAGAGAGAGAGCATCGGTGCGCGCCGACCACCAATTATTTCGGGCGCTCTACTAATGACCGCACCCGTCACACCCAAACCTAACGATCGACTAGTTTACTCCGCTAATCTCCCTGGCGATAAGCTCATGGCCGCGGTCACCACAACTGGCGTGGCGCGCCGGCCGGGCCGTCCCTGTCGCCGGTCGCCACACACGCGCGCACAGGCGCGCGCACCGACTCGCGCCCCCCGCGAAAGATCCCAGGCACGCACGCCCTAATCGCCGGCGCACCCACCAACTCGCGCGCCCCACGCTAATCCCCACCTGGCCGCAGGCCTAATCCCCTCCTATTTATAGACCCCACCGCTCAGGCGCGGGAGAAGAGAGGGAGGGGTGAAGGGGCAGGTCAGAGAGGGGAGAGGGAGGGAGACCACAGACCAGTAGCAGCAGCGAGCGAGCGCGCCCACGCCACGCTACCCCGCCGCCGCGGCCACTGCGAGGTGCGAGCTGCTGCCGCCGGATCGGGGGGATGGAGAGGGAGGCCACCGCGTTCTACCCGCCGGCCCAGCCCGTGCCGGCCGCACCCGCTGCGGAGGTGGTGGGCGCTGGCGGCGTGGGGGCCGCCGCGGCGGGAGGGAACGCGCGCGGCGGGGGCGGAGGAGGAGGGAGGCAGTACCGCGGCGTGCGGATGCGGAAGTGGGGCAAGTGGGTGGCCGAGATCCGGGAGCCCAACAAGCGGTCGCGGATCTGGCTCGGGTCCTACTCCACCGCTGTGGCGGCGGCGCGGGCCTACGACACCGCGGTCTTCTACCTCCGCGGCCGCTCCGCGCGGCTCAACTTCCCCGACCAGCTCGACGGCGCCGCGGTGGCCGAGCGCCCCGAGGGCCACAAGGACGGCGGCGCGGGGCTCACCGCCGCCGCCATCCGCAAGAAGGCGGCCGAGGTCGGCGCACGCGTCGACGCGCTCCACTGCGGCGGCGTCGCTCACCCGCCTCCGCCGCTGTCGTCCCACCGCCGCCGCGCCAAGAACCCCGACCTCAACCGGGAGCCGACCCCGGACACCTCCGACGACGAGTGAAGCGCGCTGATTTTGTCTTCTCTTCCTCCTCCGCCTCCATCTACTAGTCTCTAGTCCTTAGGCAACAACTACTCACCCGAGGAGTAGCTAGCTAGCTAGCCAGCCAGTAGTAGCAGTAAGCAAGCAACCAGATAGCGTGGCGCCAGGCCAAACGGATGGGCGTGGGCGGATGCAACGCATGGTGCTCGATGGAATGGGGATGAGCTCGGAGGTAGCCAATAATGGAGCCGCGACGTCGCCGTCAGCGCGGGAAGCCGTAGTGAGTAGGAGGGAACATAGGGTCGTGTGCGAGCTGTGCCGTTTGGACCGGAGGCGACGGCGACGGCGACCGCGACGGATCGAGCAGGGGCAGGAGACACAGACGGTGCGTGGGTGCGTGTCAGTGTGTTCGGGCATGTAGCTAGCGAAGGCGGCTATGTACCTCTCCCCTTCACTTAAAGATGTGTGCAAAGAAGAAGAAAAAAAGATACCCGGCAAGCGAGCTTCATGAATCTTTTGCTTGCTTCATGTTTATGATTCCATGGTGCCATTTGAATTTGCAAACCAACAGGCGTCGTGATCCGAATCTCGGACCTGTTTGGAACTTTGGAACATGGTGGCAAAATTTCAAACTAGGAATAAGCTGCTCTCGAAGTTGAAGTATCATTTGAATTTGGAAACCACAAGGTGTGATGACCGCATCGAATCTCTTGCCTGCTTGGAATGTTGGAATTTCGCAGGGAACTTTTAAATTGGGAATAATTTGCTCTTGAAGTTGAGGTATTTTTTGAATTAGGAAACCACCACGTCTCGTGATCGGAATCCAGAGCTTCTTTGATTGTTAGAACTTCGCGGGAAAGTTTCAAATTGCGAGTAGCCTGCTCTTGAAACGAAAGTACCAAATTTGGAAACCAACAGGTGGTGCGATCGAATCTCAGGCCTGTTTGAAATAAATTTGAATTTCACAGAAAAAAATAAAAATTACAGATCGATTTGCTCTTGGAATAGAAGTGTCATTTGAATTTGGGAATGGACACGTGTTGCAATTGGATCTCGGCCGGTCTATTTGGAACATCGGAATCTCACGGGGAATTGTCAAATTAAGGATAATTTGGTCTTCAAAAGGGGGGAAAACCCATGTGTTCCAAAGAAGGTTTTGCGCGATGCATTGGGGTGAATCTTGCATGCTCCGGATGCCAAACCGGGCCACATGTGTTTGGCTGAAAGCAGCAGCCATGATTTGCCGGAGCCGGCTTTAGCACCTCCTCGCACGCCCCGGCCCCCTCGGGAGTGGCCCTCGTGTCACCTGCCGGCGGTGGCGGCAAAGGATGAGGAGGCAGCGGGCACCCAGGGCGGCGGCGCTGGCCGCCTGACGTCGACCCCCCGGCGCAACGCTGCGGTGCCGCGCGGGGATTGGCACCCTGGCCGGCGCGGCGGACGCGACGGGCGGCGGGCGGGCGGACCCGTCCCGCGCGCGGAAAGCGATGGATGGATAAGCGGTGCGCCGGTGGCGGTGGCGGGGTCGGGGGGGGGGGGGGGGGGGGGGGCGGTTGGTTCGGCCGTGAGGACGGCGTGGACCGGGCGTGCCGCCGCCGTGCGTGGGGTCTCCTCGCCGGCTGGCTGGCCGATGACCCGCGTGTCGGCAATTGATTACGGCGCTCGAGTGCTGCCGAGCCGAGCAGCTGTGCGCCGCTCTGGAGCCCGGACGGGGAGATTTACGCGGGAAGATTCGTGTGGGCTCTCCCTCTGACCCGGAGGCGTCGGGGTGCAGCGCCTGCGCCACGGGCGCCGGATGATATCCCCTGTGGCTTCTTCAGAATGCTGTGAACGGTGATCGTGCCGTGTCGTGGGCTCGTGGCACGTTGGACTCGAAGCCCAAAAGACCGTGAAAGAAAAATATCTGAAGCCTGAAAGTTCTACTCCTAGTAGCTTTCGAGCGCGAACATTCCGGTTGGACAGGTCACGGCTGTGGCGGCAGCGATCAGGCTCAGGCAGGCATGGCCGTAGGGTTGAAAATGGGACGGGATCCCGTCCCGACCGGCTCCGTTTACCGTTTAAACCGACCGTAAACCGTTTCTGCGAAAAAAATGGGAAAACAAAACGGGAAAACGGGAACGGGAATGGTTGGGGTGTTTTCCCGACCGTTTTCACGGTTCCCGTTTTCAGCCGGGAAAATTTCCGCAGGAATTCCCGTATTTGTCGTAGTCGGCTGTGTTACCTGTGTTGGAAACGTGAATTGTTGTTTGCATGTGTTCCAACGTGAATTGTGAATTCGTGATTCACTTTATCTGTGTTTCTTAGTTATACGAGTCTTGTTTCCATGTTATTTATGCATAGTTGTAATTATTTTATCGAGTTAAATGTTTGAAGTGGTTGTATGTATTTTCCCGTTTTAAGTTATCGATTCCCGATCGTAATCGGCATGCTCCCGACCGATTGATTCCGTTCCCGATATCCCGTAATACCGATTTCGTTTTCCCGTCCGATTTTCCCGTTCCCGTTTTCGTTCCCGACCAAAAAATACAGTTGCGGGAACGGTTGAGGGGTTTTCCCGACCGTTCCCGACCGTTTTCATCCCTACATGGCCACATGGGTGCCGTGTTTAGTTCACGCTATTCTATTCAGAGAATCTTTTATACATGAAGTAGTAAATGAAGTCAATTTGCAAAGTTTTTTTCATGAATAGGTGTAACTTTTCGCGACACATCTAATGACGGTAAGTAATCGATAATCGGCTACAGTGACGCTACAGTAACTATCCTCTAATCGCGCGGTCAAAGATCTTATTAGATTCTTCAGGATCACTAGCGCGGGGTTCTGAAGTTGATTTTGTAAACTGCTTTTGTTTGACACCGTAGTTAATGGTTAAAGTATTACTATTTATTAGCACAACACAAACCAAATTGGCCGCTAGTATCGGCGTTGAAAACGACCGCGATCCAGCCCTGCGATCTCGAGAATCCATCTGGGTCGGCGTCAGCTCCGTATGCTTTGGGAGCTCTGGCGCGGAGCGGGCGGCCACCACTGCCGTCGGCCGCTGGCCGCCGGGTTCCCTCGCCGACACGGACCACCGGGCGGCGGCCAGGACACTGGTTTGACCGCGCTCACGCCGGGCGGCCTGCCGTGCACTGTAGACTTCTGTCATTTGACATTTCCGATCCTTCAGACTCCGGACTCCCAAAGTCCACCGTCCAGCGGTCGCATACTTAAATCGTGCGCGCCGGCGGCCGGCCAGCTGTTTCACGCCGATGGGCGGTGAAATTCCGGAGCGCCGCCTCGGCCATGCGTTCCGTTCCGTCACGGCAGAGTGCAAGGAGGCGGTGCCGCTGGTTCGCTGGCTGGTTCTGAATGGCGAAGATTGCGACACCGACGCGGCAGCGTTACTCGCTTGGTTTTGGTTCTGGTTCAACCCGGCCGGAACAGGTGGGAACTGGTCGCTGTCTCAGACGTCGGAGCCGGCGGCGCCGGCGAGCCCGCAAGTGGAGGCGGACAGGCGGTTGTAGCGTGCGGCAGGGGTGGAGCGGCCTAGCTCGCCTGGGCCTCGTTTAGTTGCGTTCGTAAATTTTTTGAAATCAAAATTTTGAAGTATTAAATATAGATTAATTATAAAATTAATTATAAAATTTGTTTATAAACTACGAGACGAATCTAATGAGTATAATTAGTTCATCATTAGAGCATGTGTACTGTAGCAATTTAGTGTCTAATCATAGTCTAATTAGACTCATTAGATTTGTCTCGTAATTTACCAGCAAACTATGCAATTCGTTTTTTATTTTATCTAGATTTAATATTTTATGCATGTAAAATTCTCTTTCGATGTGATAGATTTCGAATTTTGGATTTTACAACTAAATAAGGATCTGGTCTGCTGGTCGTGCACGACGCCGCGTTAGTTTGCGTGCGGCCGCCGTGCGGCTGCTACGCCGTCGATCGTATTCGCGGATTGGATGGACGTGAAGGAAGGTGGTGGGCTGCGTCCTGGTGTCGAGCAGCTGACCTGTCGGGCAGCTCTGCAGCTTTGGCGAGGCAGTTCCTCGCAGACCTGGACTGGTATTCATCTATGATCCTGATCACGGCAACGGATCGACAGATCGATCCCGTCCCCTTGTGACGGCGAGCGAGAGGCTCAACTTCAACCTGAACTGGCCACGCAAGCACGGAATACACGCCTGTACCCTGACTGCCTGCCATTACCAACAGCATTCAACATAGGCAAGCTATGCGGATGACAGTACAGATCGGCGCATAATCTTCTTATAATTTCTTGCCACTGATGATACACTGCCCAAATAACTTGAACCGAGTTTAAATCTCTCCGACCAGCCGCAGGCGCAGCACGGCAGCTCGACTGCATGCAGTCTCTCAAGCATGTCACCGTGCTGTCTGCAGCCGGGCGCGCGGCTACGAGCAGCAGGCTGTTAGTGTGAAGCGTGTTTGCGTTGCAGTTAGGCTACTTCCAATAGGAATAGGTAGTACCATGATCATTGGTTAATTATGTGCTACAGAGTATTTGTTCTGACTAACAGTGAATTAACGAGGAGAGGGAAACCTACATAGGATATACGGCTTACTATACTAGGCACGAAATCTAATCGTTACAAACCGCAAAATAATATTACAGACTCGTTTCATATGATACTTTTTGGGCCTCTGTCATATTGAGATAGTTGTACCGCTTAGTATTGAGATAGTTGTTGTATCATATTACTCTTATGAATGTGTCAGTTTTTTTTTGGATAAAGTGAAATGATACATGCAATGGCTTGGAGATATAATGACTCAGTTAGCTACCTATCTATTATTTTTCCACTTTATTTTTTAAAAATAATGAAAATCAATTTAATCAAACGAGTTTCCTGTGTCGTCGATCTTACCCAAAGGAAAACAAAACTTGCACATCTATTTACAGCACACCCAGCATCTCCATATATCATCCTATCAAAACCTCCATGGACCATGATAACAGTATCTTGAGTACCTTTTTTTTTAAAAAAAAAGTATCTTGAGTACCGCGTGTATGTCATTTACGTATAGGTTCGGGTACACACTAGCAATTAGACAGAGAAGAGAAGAGTACATCTGTACATGTACACTCTCTAAGTTGTCACACGTTTATTTAACACATGCATTGGAAAATGGAAAACCAGCAAGGCTTCCGGTCACAGGTTTAAGCAGAGACCTTCAAGGCTTCAACACACTACTAGTAGACGACCTAAAGCAGGCCACAGACGACGGCCATACACGCGTCCGGTCGCAATGGGGACCGAGCGGCGGCTTAGGGTACGGTAGACGAAACCCTTTGACACGAACAAGTGAACAACGAACTAGGTACAGCGTGACGATGAACAGCTCGTAGCTACTACTACTAGCTATAGTGAGTGGCTGAGTGCTAGCGCTCTCGTCATGCTCTGAAAGACTGAAACCACCGACGACCTGAATACAATGCACTGATCTACGCTCCGAGGACGATTATTGAGTGGCGAGCTCGCAAACGCAACACGTTGCTGCAGTGCTGCTGACGTACGTATGTCGTCAGCTACGCGAGGATCTTGAGCCGCTTCACCGACTTGGCAAAGTCCCTGCATAACGAATAAAATTAATTAGCACTGCTTTTAGCTTAATTAACAGATAGCTGATCGACCAGCTGGTCTTGTGTCATGTACGGAGACGGCATGCTAATTGTGTGGCAACGACGACGACTTACTCCCACGGCACGTCTCCGACGAGCAGCCAGTCCCCCTCGCCGTCCTCGTAGGTCACCACGGACGGGTGGTGGCCACGGCCACGGCGGCGCTCGCCGTCCTGGGCCGCCGCCTCCCCCTCCACATCTGCACCCGCGCCTTCGTTCGTGGACGGGAACATGCGGGCGAGCGTGCGGAGCAGCTCCTCGTAGGAGCCGTGGAGGGAGACGTCCACCTTCCGCCCGATGGCCACCCCTTCCATCCTCACCTTCACGTACCCGCCGCCGCAGCTCCGCCGCCTGTGCGCGCACTTCACCGGCGGCCACCCCACCAGCCTCTTCCTCCTGCACGTACGGCGGCGCGCGCGCATTTATTTCAGTCGTCGGCGCAAACGAACTAAAGAAACCTTGCTCGCTTGGCCATGCATGGCAAGAGATAATCCCGCCGCCGCCGCCGCCGGGACGCGGGCACGCGGCGCGCGTAGATACTCACTTGTTGCTCATTTCACGGTCGACGCCGTCGCGGGCGCCGCCACCGCCGCCGCCGTCGCCGTCGCGCACGAAGAGCGGGAGCGTGGCCTTCTCGGCCCGGCAGAACGCCTCGCCGAACGCCCTCTTCCCGCAGGCGGCACCCGCCGGGGCGCCGTCGTGGAGTCCGACGGACTCCCCGCCGCCGCCGCCGCCGCCGCCCAGCGCGTGCGGGTTCGGCGGCGCGAGCCCGAGCTCCAGCTCCATCGGATCACCTCCCCGTCGCCTCCACGCTCGCCGCGCGCATACGCGTCGTGGCCACTCCGCGATCCGGTCCGATGCAGCTGCTACTAGCTAGTGTGCGACAGACTGGAACACACAGGCACAAGGCACCAACCAAAACCAACCCTTGCTAGACTCGACTCGAGAAGCGATCGACCACGAGCAGGGATGGATGCGTGCCCATATTTATACGTGCAGCGGCGCACATGCGGGCGTGTCGCGTGCGGGGGATCGACCCCACCGGCGCCGGCGGGGCGGAGCGGTGGATCTGGGCGGCGCAGGGGGGCAGATCCGGCGAGGGAATAAACAAGGGGCCGACAGGGTGTCGGGCGCCCGGGGGACCCGGCCGCGGGCGCGCTGTCCGCCTGTCGCGCCCCACGCGCGCCCACCCCCGGCCGGCCGGCCGGGACGGACGGACGGTCTCGCGTGGTGGGGCCGCGGGGTGGGTGCTGCCGCGGCGCGACACGGCATGGCGAGTGCGCGGCTGGCAGCTGCCGGGGGCGGGGGATGTGCGGTGTGCCGCGGCCGAGGGGAGTGGGCGCCGGCTGGCTCGGCAAAGGCTTTGCCGAGCGAGCGGGCGAGCGGGTGGGTGTGGGTCAGTAGTGGCCCTTGCGCACGCGCGCGGCGGGTCCGGCGAGCATATATGTAAATTTATGACCCGTTTAGTTTCCAATTTTTTTCTATAGTATTTGTCACATCAAATTTTTAGATATATGTATGAAGTATTAAATATAATTAAAAAAAATAATTAATTACATAGTCTGACTGATTTCCACGAGATGAATCTAACGATGTTAATTAATCAATAATTAGACATTAATTATCAAATAACAACGAAACATGCTACAGTACCTAAACTCAAACTTTTTCATCAACTAAACACACCCTATATCGCTGGAAGAAAGAAAGAGCATTCAGAGCTCGTGTTTCATTGCTTGCCGCGTGGCTTCAGTGCTGTGCTGGTGGCCAATCACGCCGTTGGGCGTTGCCTCTCTAGCATTGTTTTTTTAGCTTGCCTCTCTAGCATTGTTGGCCGCGTGTGCAATATGCGTGCGTATGACGCTGGAGGCTTGACGCGATGGGAAAGAGGATCGGCCTTGCGTATGGAACAAATCGGACGTTGCTCAATCGCCGCCGCTTCGCATAGCATGCGCCAGCGGATCGTCGTCCTTCGGCGTCCCTCGCATCGGCCTGCTAGATTAGCTCTACATTACTTATCTCTCATACTTTATATATTTTCTTTCCATCACTAATAATATCTTTTATATTTTGTAGCAAGTGTCGTAGCATATTACTCAAATGATAGGGTAGAAGGATGAACCCCTACATTTGAGCAAGAGGGAGTTGTGTTTTGGTGATTGCCAATTTTTTTTGGTATTAGCGATAAAATTGGTATTCTGTTTGAGCACCTCCTATTACCAAAAGAATAAGTTTTTGGTATTAAAAAAAGGGATAGGCAATCTACTGGAGATACTTAACGGATTAAAACCCACCCCACCCCAATACTTACGGAGGTCTAATAGCAACTCAACCTAACTCAAAACCTTAAATACATAACCCACCCCGCTCCGTCCCATATGTCCCATATGACGTTTAAATCCATGGGTATACACTCTTGATATGGGGCCCACGTGTTTATCTACCCACACTACTGTGCATAGAGTAGTAGCTATATAGTTTGAGTCATCTCCAATAAATTTCAGTCAATTGTGATAAAATGCGAATGGGAGATTCTATTTCCAAAGTCCGGCTCTTGACGTGAAACCCACGTGTAGTTCTAGCCACACTGTTTTACAAAGAGTAGCTACCAGGCTGCCAGTTTGAGTCATCTACAACGAATTTCAATCAATTTTAATAAAATTTATAATGTGAACTTGAGGTTCTATTTCCAAAGTTTGGCTCTTGACGTGGAGCCCACATGTAGTTCTAGCCATACTGCTTTGCAGAGAGTAGCTACCGATCATACATAGTTATTTCTAACAAATTTCAATCAATTTTGATAAAATTCTATAATGTGAATATGAGATTTTATTTTCATGGTCCGCCTCTTAACATGGGCCCACATGTAGATCTAACCACACTATTTTACACAAAGTAGTTGCCAGTCATACCGAGTCATCTCCAACAAATTTAATAGAATTTTATGTTTGAACACGTGGGTTTTAATTTCGGAGTCCGGCTTTCAAAGCAGAACAACCCGCATTTCAACCCATTTCGTTTGCATAAAGTATCAATTTCAACCCATCTCAATTCATTCCAACCCACATTTATGTAGAACCCTCTCCGCCCCATGCATGAAGCTACGATAAGTGAAACTTTATTCATCTCTGCCTTCTGCAAGCAAGCTATTATTATTATTATTATTATTATTATTATTATTATTATTATAATATTATTATTATTATAATATTATTATTATAATATTATTATTATAATATTATTATTATTATTATTATTATTATTAATTGATAGCTTGATTTTCCGTAGCTATGGTGAACTTAAACTGTTTTACATAGATTTTTGATAAGTTGAAAGATGCCATTTGCATTAGGCAGGAATTCTTTGAAGTAAGCCTTCAATGTTCTGTATTATATTTTGTATCTGTGCAGTGCTATTGTTATTGAGCTTCGCAAATCCTATGACTCCTTACTCAAAGGCATATCAAGTCAATTTGAATAACCGGTTATTATTAAGCCATGTTTATGGTTATATAAACCGTGATGATACATTGATATCTTTCCTCATTATTGAATCTGCCTAGATCATTAAAAGCAACTTAAATACCACCATTAAAGTGTAATAGCTACACCATTTCTGACAACCCATACCATCCACGCCTTCTCTACGGGCGCGGCGTTAGCGCGCCAACCATCCTAGTGCTCGGTGTGGCTGGTAAGATTCGCGACTGATGTTGGGTTCTAGCTTATCAGTGGAATATGATTGTTGTTATTTCCACTTTAGTCTCTGACATCGATGATCACGCACATCGCTCTTTCAGTATCGATGATCAGCCTGTTTTGAATGCCAAAATTGAATACTAAACTTTAACATCTATTAGTACTCATGTATTAGCTAAAATTTTTAAATTTTAGCTAAGAGCAAGGCTAATGATTTAGCCTGCTGCTGGCTGTAAGAATTTTTGCAGTTTATCTCTCAGCCCACTTGTATAGTGGTTTAGCTCTCCACCATTAATATATGGTCCACTTGTCTATCTCACAAAATTTTTTATTTCTTGTGTTGAAACTGACTGTAAGCTAAGGTCAGTCTCAATGCATAGTTTCATCACACGATTACCAAGACCAAAAACTAGGTAAATGAGCCGGATGAGTTTCATAGGGATGAAACTCCTCTCACATCCCATAAAACTCACCCTTCTCTTTCCTCATAAATATCATGCTACATCAGCAAAATTAAATGGCATGAAACTCTCATGAAACTCCACTGAGACTGGCCTAATAGCTCACTTCTCCTCTCTCTCTTCCACCTTAGCATTTAGGCTGTTTATAGCCCATCATAATACTTGCTCTAAACTGAGTTGAATCTCTTCAGGCCAGGCGCTGGATTATGATCATGCGCATATGTAAGCAGTCATTATGAGAGGCAAATCAATCATGAGTAATTCCCTCAACGTCGTAGAAATTTCGATAACTTTCTTCGGTGCCATAGAAATTTTAGAACTGTTCTTAGTGCCATCGAAGTTTTGACTTATCCGTTCAGTGTCATTCCGTTACTATTTCCATCCATGTGTTGTTAAGTGTGGTTTGAATCGACAATTTTGCCCCTTGGATCCAAACACCAGTGTTTTGCCAATAACACTTTCAACATCTTTTTTTTTGTCAGTCATCAAATTTTTACCAAACCTTTTCTTTTGTGTAATAGTAACGCATTACTATTACTACTCGGAAGTCGGAACCCATCCGGCACTTGTGACCGATACCGTGACATACCGAGAACAAATTTAAGTTTACGGTGGACACAACTGTCCCGCATGCAGCCGGGCAGCGCTGGGGGGCATGTGGGGCGCGGCTGTTTCTTGCGCGCGGTTTCCGCCGGGATTCCGATGGCCACCACCTCTCCCTGCAGGCGGCCCCCCCGGACGCTGCCACTGGCGGTCGCCCGATCTCCAGTGTGGGCAGTGTCACTTGCCCATACGCGGCATCTCATCGCGATCTGCGCGCATGGGCGCCACGCTTCCCCATGCCTCGCCGCCCCCGCTGCCGCTGGCTCCCTTCCCTTCCAGCAAGCCGCGGTAGATTTTCTCCGCAGGCTTTCAGTGCCCAGCGACCGCCTGCCCCTGATCTTCTTTTTTTTACTCCTCCAGTTGTGTGCACACTGGACGGACACGTCGTGGATGGTCTTGTTTGGGGGACAAGATAACTCGGATGTCAAAAGTTTGGGCGTCACGGCAGGCTCCACAAGAGGAAAAAGGGCGAGTGGTGTCTGATGCTGCTGCCCGCGTGCCGCGGGGAGCCGTACTGCGTTTTCTTGGGTCGAGCAGCTAGCGTGTACGGTGTACCGGCGGCCACCGGACCGCCGGCGGGCCGGCACGGCGCGACGAGATCTCACGCCGCTGCCGGACGGCGACGGGGAAACACGGCGTGGACGGGCTGCCTGAGCTGATGCGCGACGAAGCGACTCGTGTTTCCGCCAGCCTCCGGTGACGTGCGGCGTCTTGATGGGGCTGGCCTGCCGGCGGCAACGTCAAAAGAAGCGGCCCCGCTGGTGCGGATTTCCTCGTAGCAGCAGCAGGGCATGCGGCTAGTGCGGTGCGACGTGGCGTTGCGTCCATTCAGATGTAGACTACGCACGTAGTCTGCGAGTTAAACAAAGGTTACCCCTGCAGGTGTCCGGGAGCTCTGCTTTTGACTTGGCCTCTGCATCCGGTCTCTAGGGCTTCTGACCACCGAACACACAATGATGCGTGATCCCGCGAGTACAATGAACTCGCGCCGAACACTTGCCTTGGCGCGGCTCTGGCATCGTGACTCGTCCCAGCTATCCTATCCTCTGCGCCGCGCGGCGCGGTGCGCTGAACCTTGGGTCGGAAGGTCGCGCGCGACAAGTGTCGAGCCGCCGCCGCTCTGGCCGGCCGCTAGCGGTTGCGTCGCACGAGGTATCCGCGCCGCCCCCCGCTGGCCGCAGGGGGCGTGGCCGTGGATCGGTGGCACCGGGCCTTGGTCCAGGCTCCATGCTCCTGCGTGAAACTTTGCGCGCTGCTAGTTGTTTTCGAGCTGGACGGGAGCATCTCGGAAGCCATGTATACACAGGGTTTTTAAATCCGACCGCTAACCGGTAACCGCCGGACTCCGTTCCGGTATACCAGTCCGGTTTGGCCGGTTACCGATCAGAACCGGACAAATTCAAATTTAAATTCAAACTTTCCAGTTCAACTGATTCGTACCGGTATACCGGCCGGTTTGACTAGTAACCGGTCAAATTCATTTTTTTGGTTTAAATTCAAATGCCTGCAAAGTATACTAAATAAATGTTTGTATAACATATTTTAGTCTAAATGAACCCTCTAACCCTCTTTTGTACTACTTTTATATTGTATTTGTATACTTTTGTATGCACATTTTTTTTGTTTAACTTCAAATCCCTGCAAATTATACTAAATGAACGAATTTTTGAGAAAATTTGACACCATTAGATTTGTCGCACCTTGAAGTATTTTTAGGAATTTTTTGAAATTTTTTCATTTTTTTGAATTTAAATTTAAATTTTGAATTTGGGCCGGTTTGGTACCGGCCCGAACCGGAACCGGACCGGTCCGGTTTGACAGGTAACCGGTAACCGGTCAAACCGGACCGGTTCCCACCGGTTAGGGAAACCTGTGTATACACGGTCTCGGAGCGGGCCGGACTCACGAGTCACCCTCCTAATAGTTTGAGTTAAAATCAATTGTAGTGGTTTGAAGTATCAAAAAAAAATTGTAGTGGTTTGGATTTTGTATTGGGTCATAAGAGAAACGGTTTATTTTGGTTTGAGTCATTAATACCACCGAGTAACTGCTCTGTTAACGTAAAGTCCATGTGTAGCTCTAACTACACTATTTTGCACAGAGTAGCTACAAGTCATACTGAGTCGTCTTAAAAAAATTCAGCCAATTTTGATAAAATTTTATAGTGTGAACGCGAGATTTTATTTCCAGGATCCGGCTCTTGATGTGGGGCCCTCGTATAGTTCTAGCCACACTGATTTGCAGAGAGTAGTGGCTAGTCATACTGAGCCATCTCCAACAAATCTGAATTAATTTCGATAAAATTTTATAGTGTGAACGCGAGGTTTTATTTTTAGGGTCCGACTCTTAACATGGGACCCACATATATGCCTATCCATACTGCTTCGCATAGATTAGTTGTCAGTCATACGAAGTCATCTTTAACAATTTTCAGTCAATTTTGACAAATTTTTTATGGTGCGAACGTAAGGTTTTATTTCCAGGATCCAGTTCTCAACGGGTTTACATTTGTATATATAATTATATTGTTTTGCATAAAGTATTTATTTCAATTTAACCTTGTAGCAGACTCATGGTGTGGTTTGGAATGGTTTTTATATAGTATGGATTGGTTTGGAGTGGTTTATATTAATATATTTAATAAAAATAGTTTGGTGCGGTTTTGGTTTGGATCCTAATGGTGAACTCACGATGATGCCCGACTGGTGAGGAGAGGGCTGCATCTTCTTGATTGAGCGGCTCGTGCTCGGCGTCGTGTTGCCACCGGCAGCGGCACCAGCGATGTGACGGCCCGTGGTCACCGCGACGACGTCACGCGCGCGCCTCTTTGGTTCATCATCACTACGGAGAACTGACCTATCCTAGCTTGTCTCGTTGGCAAAATTCTGGGAATGAATGAATTTATTCACCGAAATGCCGGCTAGCCATCATTGGATATTTTGGATGTGGATACGGTCCATCTAGCTAGCAGCCCAATGCTTGGGTATATCGGGCCACAAAAAAATGCTTTGGGTATATCGGGGGCCCAAGATGTCCAAATTCCGGAGTGTGCAATCAAGCTTCGTTTTTTTGTACACTAATGCAGAGACACAAACTCCCTCTCAATTCTTAATCTCCTCTTTTCCCTCTCAACATGGAGAGGGCCAGCATCAGTTTTGTATCACAGAAATTACGTGTCACGATTCTACAAGCCTAATCCATTTGAGGATCCCGGATCTTTGACAGTTCTTGCCTTTTTAGCTGCAATTGGCACAATGGCCACCCACTACAGATTCAGGCATTCAGCCCTGCCCCCACAGCAGCATGCGCGTCTCTGTGTGTTCTTGCTTGGTAAATGCGTACTCCCTCCGTCCCAAAAAGACCGTCGTTCTTTAACTCTTAGAAACTGCGTTTGATTACTCGTCTTATTCAAAATTTTTAAGTATATTATAAGACAAATAAAATATTATTAAAATATCATTAGTGATATAATAAGTCATAATAAAAATGATAATATTTGTAAAATAAAGTTGAATAAGACGAGCAGTCAAACGCAGTTTTTAAGAGTCAAAGAACGACGGTATTTTTGGGACGGAGAGAGTAAAGCCGAGCTACCGGGCCGCGTGGCCCAAGAGTGCAGTGCGCGGGGGTCGTCGCTCAATCTGATAACGGTTTGGGTCAAATCCGGTGTGTACAGTTTGGTTTCTTTTTTTGGGCTGTTACGGTTCGATGGTAACTGAGTTAAAATGCTATTGGGCTGGTTCGGTTTAGGTTTAGAGTTAGAATAGGTCAGTCTAGTCTAGTCTGGTCTGGTGTGCTGCTGGGTGCCCTCGCCCTCAGCGGCGGAGGCAAGAGCGGCGCCGGCGCCCGCTCCCTCCGTGCCCGTCTCGACACCAAGCTGCAGGGGATCGACACCTCCGTGCCCGTCTCCGCTCCCGGCGGCTGCAGGGGATCGACACCAAGCGGCGCCGGCCGCTGCAGACGAAGCCCGCGCGGGGTTGCTCGCGGCTCTGCTAGGTATGGAGATCCTCCTCCCCTTCTCCCATGGATCGATCCTCCACCCTCTCCCCATCTAGATCGATCAGCTTTAGGTCGTTTGCTGTTGCATAGGTGTGTCGTTTCTTGTCTTGCATGATAATCTCTCTTGCTGCTTCCAACTTTTTCTTTTCCCATGCTTGCGCCATAGATCAATACTTGTTTGTCGTATTAGCATAAATCTTGTTTGCAATTTTAAGTGATATCTCAATGGGTATCAAATTATTAGCACCTGCAATGGTACTGTAATTCAGTGTCCCAAATTCGGGAGTACTTCTGATTATTCTGGAGGACTTCGAATCCCAGTTGAATGAAGAACCAACAAAATATAGATATCATGAGTTGATTTAGTATGAGTTATTTTATTCTTGCATATTTCTGAGTATTTCTCTAGGAGTAGCTTTGATATATTTGTGCACAGTTTTCATTTTAGTGACAATCATATCTTATTATTAAGTAGTTAAACATGTCATCCACCGTTTCTGGTAGTTCAACAAGTCATGATTCTATGGAGTTATCCACATCCCAAACACCACGTCGTACTAGATCCAATGTTTGGGAACACTATGAGCATAACTTAGTCGGTGTGGATGGTGATCGGAAGGCTGTTTGCAATACACTTGAACACTAAGTTTGGAACTAGTAGTCTAAGAGGTCACATTGCTAGTACTTGCCTAGCAATTACTACTCCTATCAGACAAAAATTCAAAGCCACTCTCAATAAGCAACTCTCAGCAGAGCCTTTTATGTTTGACCCCCAAATTTGTCGTAAGCAACCCTCAGCAGAACCTTTTGTATTTGACCCCCAAATTTGTCGCAGAGAGAATTAGTGTTTGGGTTGGTTTGCTTTTTGCTCCAGTTTGGATTGGTTCGGGCTGGACAAACATATTAGTGGGTTGAAATTGGTTCGGGCTGAATGCACCGTGGCATTAGTTTGGGATGGGCTTGGTTTCGGTTGTTGGCCCATTAACAGATTGAGTCGTCGCATCGGTCGTCAACGTGGCGTCGCTCGGCGGCCGGCAAACATTCCGCGCACACAAAAGCCATACCGGTAGCAGCAGTGCTACACACTGTGCAGCTAGGCCAGCCTTGTCTCCGGTGGTTCATCGCGGGCGCGTCCGGCATGGCTAACGAACGAACGAATCTGTCGGGCTGAGCCTTGTCTCCGGTGGTTCATCGCGGGCGCGTCCGGCGTTCCGGCATGGCTAACGAACGAACGAATCTGTCGGGCTGAACTGAATAAAAAGAAAAAAACAAAACGAAGTTGGAGATGCGGGGTATCGATCCCCGTACCTCTCGCATGCTAAGCGAGCGCTCTACCATCTGAGCTACATCCTCGTGGTGCTGATAGAGTTATATTTTCATTCTTTGCAAAGAGCTGGATGGGCTGGGCTCTCAGGTTGCCACCTTTGTCCTTTAGTTCGCACGGCCCAAGCTGACAGAGTCTCCGTTCGTCGTCTCCTGTCCCGCCGCAGCGGGCCACTTTGCATCGTCCGGGAGCTTAACTTTTCTTTTTGCCCCAAAACTGGGCTGTTGGTCCATTTAAAAAAAACTGGGTCGATGGATCCCACACTACTGACGGGAGACGGAGTACCCAGAACGCAGCACCAATGCATTAGAGGCACTGTCTGTCCATCACAACACAAATGGCACAATGAGTCTAGACCCAAGGTTTGTACCCAAAAGCACCAAATGAGGAAATGGTAGGCGATCGAATCAAAAGCAAGCAATAAAAGCTCCTCAAAAATATGCTGCAGCACTTGCCGCTTTTAGTCTGCCAGGCAATAAAAACTCCTCGCCTCGTGCTCCTCCGATTCCTCTCTAGATGCCCTCGAGGAGTCGAGGCCTCCCTCGACGTCCCGTACACGCCGAGCCTTTTTGGAGTCGGCGCGTACCGGACGGCGGCGGCCCTTGTAACCAACCAACGGGGCACCAACAACCGCCACCCCACGGTTTGCACCGCACGGCAAGCAGCGGCGTGTGGCTGGCCTGGCCTAGTGGCCTGGGCCGTGCGGAGCCCCAGCGAGAAAACGGCGTCGTCGTCCGTCGGCGCGTGGGGTGGGGTGGGAATCGGAAGGAGGGAGAAAAGGCGACGGACAGGCCACGCCGAAAGGCGCAGCTGCGAGGCTGGTCTCCGCTGTTACGTCTCGGCTCGGCTCTGCTCTGCTCTGCCCGCCTCTCCCTCTCCCTCTCCCTCTCCCTCCATCCCTTCCTCTAGTCCAAGCCCCCCACCCCACGTCCCCACCCCCACCGGCCACCACCACTCCTTCCGTTCCGACTTCCGAGTCGTCGAGTCCAAGTCCCCCCCCCCCCCTCCCTGCTCCACCTCCGCTCGCACACGCGGGAACGGGAACGCGCGCCGCCGGCGGGGAGGGGAGGGCGATGCACCCGAAGCTGTCGCGGGCCGCCCGCAGGCTCCTCTGCTGCGGCGGGCCCGCCTCCGGGGAGGACCTGTAAGTCACAAAGCTCCCCAGCCTTGCTCTTCCTTCCCTTCTCTTAAGCAGTGCGTGGGTTCGCGGAATTCCGGAATCCGGCGCGCCGTGCGAGCAGCGCGGCGATTGGTATGGTATGTGCGCGCGCGAAAATAGATAGCTGTTTGGGTTTCTGGCGGCGGTGAATTCGGCGCGCCTCTTTTGCTCGGTTCGCGGCGTTTTTTTTTTTTGGTCTTGAATGACGCCGCCGGATGCAGGTGTGGATTCCAGCGATGGTAAATCGTTTCTGGTTTTAAGCGAATTTTTCCGAATACTCGAGGGTGGTGCAAGAGGTGATTTGTTGGTGCACAATTTGGTGGGAAAAGGAGGCGTGTTGGATTGGTTTCGGAACATGAGCGAGCTAGTGGGGATTTGGGTGCTCCTGTTTTTTGTTATCTGATGGTAGAGGATACTCAGCTTTATTCTGTTCCTCCTTTTCGTACCTTCCATTCCATGTTACTTTTTTCCAGCTTTCGAAATATTATTATGACCTTTGTGACTTTTGGGTTTCACCTCTAGCTTACCCCAACTCGCTTGGGACGAAATGCTATGTTGTTGTAGGAATATTATTATGAATTTTTTAGGGAAAATTGACATATTTCTATACTTTGATGAGCCATCCTAAGGATAATGCAAATGATGCCTGATCGATTTTCCATGCTCGGATTAGGCAAATTTGTTCCAGGAGCAGAAGGGGATTTGTATCAGTGGAATTGGATATGAGTTGATCGCCTCTATGTTATAATTGGAAGATTAATCGATTCGTAGTAACTTATCATGTGTTTCATGGATTTGGTTTGCCAGGTCTGACGAAGGGACTGGATCGTTAAGGTGGGTGTTCTCATTGAGGGAGCTTCGATCGGCAACAAACAACTTCAACTACGATAACAAGATTGGAGAAGGGCCATTTGGGAGTGTGTATTGGGGACAAGTTTGGGATGGCTCTCAGGTGTCTGCTCTGCACATCTTGTTCCTTGCTGTGAATTAAATTCTTTTGACTTTACTGTTTTTAAATTCTCGTTTTTCAGTTGGTCCCGTCGCAATTATTCTGCACAGTTGGCCAAATTTTATTCGTACCTCTCACTGAATTGCCAAGCAACCACTATCGGTTAACTTTTCTTGATTAGTTTTGGAACATTGATCTTTGATTGTGTTATTATGAGGTAGGTAGGATATGTTGTCATAGGGAAGTAAACAAAAAAAAATGTCAGATGAACTGGCTACAGGTTTGCAAATCTCTATCTTGTAAACAAAGGAGGAAAAGAAAGGCTTAGTTTGCCCTGTCGTGGTTGCAACTAATGTGACATGTCTTCTTTTAAAATTATGATTGAGTCCTCGTATTCCTGCAGAATAACCTTATTTTTAAGCATTATAAAGACAGTTAGTTTAGTGTTAGCTCGACAAATGAAAACCATCTCTCAAGTACAGTATGCTCTGTTTCTACCTTTGTCCTTTTTATGTGTACTTCCGTCCATTGAGTCAAATTGAGTGGCTGGTAAAAATTGTGACGACATGCCGTTTCATACATTATTGCCGCTATCCAGTTTTAATATATAAAATGATGAATTCAATGCAACCTACTGATTGACTTTGCCAATCTTTTTTTATGCAGATTGCTGTCAAGAGGTTAAAGAATTCAAAGAATGGCACAGAAGTGGAATTTGCTTCAGAAGTTGAGATCTTGGGAAGAATAAGACATAAAAATCTCCTGAGTTTCCGTGGATATTGTGCGGATGGACCTGAACGCATTCTGGTGTATGACTATATGGCAAACTCAAGTCTCTATGCACATCTTCATGGACCACTTTCTGCGGAGTGTCTCCTTGACTGGCGCAGGAGAGCATCTATTGCCATTGGTGCTGCTCGGGCTCTCTTGTCAGTAAAAATCCTCTTCGCTCATAACAGAATAGTGCTGATAATTCATACTTTGTTGCTTTTGATACGCACTGTGTTAGACTGTACTCACAAGTGCTTTCTCACAGGTATCTTCATCACCATGCAACACCTCAGATAATCCATGGGAGCATCAAGGCCACCAATGTGTTACTGGATTCGGACTTCCAGGCTCATGTTGGTGATTTCGGTCTGATAATGCTTATTCCTGATGGAATAGATCATGAAAAGATAACCAGTGAAAATCAACGAGGCTATCTTGCTCCTGAGTACATTATGTTTGGCAAACCAACAGCAGGTTGTGATGTATACAGCTTTGGAATAATATTATTGGAGCTTGCGAGCGGCAAAAGGCCAATAGAAAAGTCGGGCTCTGTCAAGACATTTGGAATTCGAAACCGGGTGCTCCCGTTGGCGAAGGAGGGTAGATACGATGAAATTGCGGACTCAAAGCTCAGTGACAAGTTTTCAGAATCTGAGCTGAAAAGAATGGTGTTGGTCGGGCTTGCATGCACACATTCAGAACCCGAAAAGAGACCGACAATGCTTGACGTTGTGCCATTGCTGAAAGGCGAATCGAAAGAGATGCTTCTGAAGCTCGAAAGAGATGAGCTGTTTAGGCCAGACTTGACCGTGAGTTCCCAGGGAACATCGACTCCAGAAGGGAGCACAGACTCTGCGCCAAGGAAAGATCAAGAACTGGGTGGGGAGTGAATTGTGATAGATTGCTG
Organism: Panicum virgatum; assembly: GCF_016808335.1. NCBI lineage: Eukaryota > Viridiplantae > Streptophyta > Magnoliopsida > Poales > Poaceae > Panicum > Panicum virgatum. The sequence goes on from NC_053148.1 coordinate 5,069,349, forward strand.
CCTTAGGCGGTGTTAAAGTGCATATTTGTGGTATTGATAATTAGTTTGTGTGGTTTTACATGGATGGAAATTGTACAGCATTGTTAATTGTAAGGTGTTCTTTTTTTTCCCTTTTCCCCTTTTCCTGCTGAGAGAGAGTAAGAAAGAGTGAGGGGTTTGCAGAATGGAGATAGGTTGTTATGCGAAGTGCTTTTTGCATGCACCGCATAGAAAGATGCATATGTTTCCCAAATGTTTGTATATTTTTCTGATCATGTTGTCCGCATATTAACTCTCCATTAATCTGCATTCAGATCAATATACAGAGAGACGATGGAGGGGGTGTTTTGGAATAGGGACTTAAAAAAAGTCCCAGTGACTTTTTAGTATTTAGAAGTATTAAATAAATGTTAATTATAAAACTAACTGTAGAACCTTGGGGCTAAACTGCGAGACGAATCTAATAAGGTATCTTAATCCATGATTAGTGAATGGTTACTGTAGCATCATTGTAGCAATTATGAATTAGTTATGCTCATTAGATTCGTCTCGCGAAAAAACACTCAGCTGTCAAAAAACATTTATAAACAAATTTTATTTAATACTATAAAATAGTAAGATTCATTTTGATGTGATAGGACTTCTGAAAAAAGTTGGGATGGGCCTGAATCGTCTTGGTAGGTATTTTGAGACTGAACTTTCACTTTGGCCGCCTTTTTTCCCACGATGGCAGTTTGCCTAATCCATGCCATACCATGGACGCATTCAGAACTTGTCTGGAACACCATGGCAAACTCACAAAGAAACTATGGCTCTGACCGTCTGACTGGTTACCTCGCCTGAAACTACACTGACGCAGGCCTGTATATATTATATGGCGCAAAAGGCGCGACGCCTGAAACTACACTGACTGACGAGGCATGGCATGCGGCTTACAATGTGAAAAATGTGCTAGCAAAACAGCAACCCGCTCAGGCAAAGCACATCAACAGACCAAACGTGATCTTAATTTTAATTGAGACGTGAGATACCGTACGGTTGGTAGTTGATACGTGCAAACAACTACTCAGTCACAGTCCATCGCCTCATCTCTGTATCCTGTATATGAAAGTTGAATGAAATCTCTGAGTATCAAAAGAAGAAGAAGAAAACTCAATCACAGTGGGACCCAAGCTTCTCACAGTATTTCTTTATTGATACTCTAGCTGTTCAACTGAACAGGATGATTTACTTGAAGCCTGAGGTACTCTTGTAACCCTTATGAGTGACCAGGACACAAGCTGGCATTTTTCATTTTTTTTTTTGCTCTGGTACTTGCATGACTCAGTTTAACAAAAAAAACCTTAGTTAATTGATTATCTGAAAGTTTTGAAAAGCATGTGATGCCTTTATACCATTAGAATAATAAGAGCATCTCCAAGAGCTCTTGTATCTTGAGTGTGTTAGCTATGTCATGATACAATTACAAAATTAGCTACATTTGTAAAACAATTCATTAAAAATAATGATATAAATTGTAGGCACAAATATGAAACTTCGTCTAAAAATATTTGGTCCGAAAGTAGGTTTATCTGAGAAAGAGTCTTTGTAAAGAAGACCATGGTGTAATAGTCTTTCACGATCCATTACATCATGTCCCTCAATGGTACCAATTCGACCTGGGTGATTAAGTGTATCCTCAACTATTGCCGCACCAGAAGTAATAGCTTTCCTCTCTCATCATCCGAAGTGGAGGAATCAATCATTTCATCCATTACAAACTGATTGAATTCATCGTCCATTACAAACTGATTGAATTCATCATCTGAATCCATACTCGACGACGTTGTTGTCCAAACAAGATTACAGAATGGATCAAAACATGGGTGATCAAAAAATCGCTTCAATGCAGTGCGGAACGGAGTAAAGCACTACATTGAAGTTAGCACATCACGATACCTCAAATAGACTAGGTGAAGAACGCGCTCCGCCGTGTAGGAAGAAAACGTAGAAGGAAACTGAAAAGGAAAAAAAAATTGAGGAAAAAGAAGGAAAATTGAGAGAAAAAAGGAAACACGGCACCACACGGCGGTGGACGCTACCGGGCGTTCCCGCCGCCCGCGCCTCTGCCTGGATGTCGCCTCCGTTCGTCTCGCTCACGCCGCCATTCGCCCTGATGCCTCGACACCAGAGCCGCCGCCGCCGCCACTGCTTCGACACCAGCGTCCAGATCCGCCGCCCGGATCTGCCGGCCGCTGCACCACCTCGCCGCCGCCGCCCAGATCCGCCGTTTGCCGATCCACCTCGACGCCGCTGGACCGGATCCGCCGCCCATTGCTTCGCCTCGACGTCGCCGGCCTAGATCGGCGGACGACGGCACCGGAGGGCGGAGCGGACCAGATCCGCCATCGGCACGCTGCCAGTCGGAGAGGCAGAGCGGACGGCAGGGGTCAGAGGGGCAGTGACGGCGGGGGTCGAGATGTGGAGAGCCCGGGAGGGGGGGGGGCGGCCAAGGACGACAGCGACCGACGGTGGTGGAGGAGGGCGAGGGGCAGAGAGTGGCGACCGGCGGCGTGGGCGGAGGGCGGCGGCAGGGAATACTAGGGTTAAGGTTAGGGAAGGGGGAGGGGGAGGCCGGGGAGGGTGCGCCGCGGGTTGGGGGGCCTTGCGGGGAATGGGGCTGTTGGGTGGGTGGCTCGGCGGGGTAGTTTGCAAAAAAAGTGGACAGCGAGTTCAAATAAAAAAACTTGAAGAGTCTATTTGCGAAAAAAATTAAGGAACAGCGTGGATCGATCTCCCGCGACGGATCGGACGGCCAGCGTTACGCTATCTTTCTCCGGGGACACGTGTAGCTCCGTGGGCAGCCGGGTGCTCCCATGCCTCCCTCTTCACGGTGTATAGTAGTAAGAGTAATAGTAGTAAGAGTATTTGATCAAACCAGCGAGCATCCACGTCGAGCGCCGTCGCCGAGGGTCTTGGTCCTCACATCCTGGCGGTGCACCTTCTAGATGCCTTCATGCAAGGGTCCTCACGTCCAGGGCGCGGTGGTGCATCCAGGGCAGCGGCGCTCAGGTCACGGGCCGGCGGCGCTCACGTACGTCCAGCCGTCCAGGGCATCGCGAACAGGATCGCGGAATTGGGAGAGACCGATTGAATTGGATGACGTGGATCCAAGTTTGAATATAGCCCTCATATTTTACTTAGTCTCTTAAACTACTTCATAAAATTAGGTGGTTTTCTATTTTTAAAAACAGTACATTCTTCAAATTAGCTAACAAAATACGAGAGTTCTTGAAGATGCTCTAAAAAGCGTTTTTTTAACTCATTCATGGTATCGGCATTTTTAAAACTACTAGCATGGCAGCATCGGACTTGGATTCCGGTAGCGTCGACCGCACGCACGTCGAGTCCGATGCTACCGTGCCGCTTCAGTTGCGCGTTGCATCCACTCCTGCCCCACGCCCCCACCTCGCCTGCCGCAAACTCGCTTCGTCGCCGGCGCAAGATCCGTGGTCAGCTTCGGCGCTACCACCACCGGCCATGGGGAAGAGGAAGTCGAGGAGCTCCAAGGCGGTGCCCAAGAAGAAGCCGCCGAAGCTGGACACGGAATTCGCCTGCCCGTTCTGCGGCCACCCCGACGCCGTCGGGTGCTTCATCGACCTGAAGCACAGGTTCGCCAGGGCGTCGTGCCGCATCTGCCAGGAGAAATACGCCACCAGGGCCAACGCCCTGACGGAGCCCGTCGACGTCGACAGCGAGTGGATCGACGCCTGCGTGGACGCCAACGAGGGCGTCGCCGACCGCCACTGCCGGCCGCGCCTGGCTGACGCCGGAGTCTAGGAAGACGACGTGTGATCATGCTCTGTACTTAGCTAGTTTCAGTCATAGGTTTCAAGTGGTTTCAGACATGTAACTGTTTTTACAGGTCATATCAAAGTTTGCGACATGATTAGATGATTCTGCTTAAATTGCAGAGCAAATATGGTAGCCTAGTGATGGGGTCGAAGCTCGGTTGATGATTGATATGTTTTTTTAGATGAGGGGATGATTGATATGTGCAGGAAAAACCTTGGAAATGAAACATGAAACTGAACGGAGCAACATGATAACTCCGACGGGAATTCGACAATACACCCCAACCAACAACTGCATACTTCAGCACATAAACAATGTATGACCAATAGAGATGCAGATAGTATTTAATACTACAGAATGCTTTCAGCAGTCTATTGGTTCTGAAACTAAATGGCCAATTCAGACCGCTTCTGGTCAGTAGAACGCATTAAATCAAGTAACAAAAAAAGTAGAGGGGTGGTTAACGTGATGCGTTCTCCGAAAAACAGTAAAGCTGCTGAGTTTTCTGAAGCTAACTGAACGAAAATCACAAGCAGATTCTCAAGTCATTGTATCGTAGCAAGACATTCAGACCTCCGATTTCAGAAGAGACGATTTGTGATGTTTTGTCAGATGTCCTGCACTGTTGTGTCTCTCAACATTCGGGGTACAATAACGCCTGAGAAGCTGGATTCACATGGGAAAAAGTAAAACAACGCCATCGTTAGGCACCATGTCATGGGTGTTGCAGCAGAGATCGTAAACTAACAGCTGCAACTTTGCAAATAAGGAAACAAAAGAAGGAGCAGACAATCAGTGCTCAGTGTAACTACCTGAAATCTTAACTGAAGATCATACTGTTGCCATAATATGAATTTCTGAATTGAGGATCATGGTATGAAATGGAATCTGACAATTTCTGTAGTTAAACAAATTTCAGGACATGCTATGGATACAGCGCCACAACGGACCTAGGATTTTTTTTGCATTGAACTGCTTGTGCATATGTACGTTCTGCTAAGAAGAGACGGACGACAATTTTCCAAAAATACAGAGGTTCTCTCAACATGTGATGTGACTATGTGAGCTACTAGGGTAACCACTAGGCAAGTTACATGTCCTGTTGTCACTATTATTATCTACTGAACATCTATCTGTGTATATTTTTGTTTTTCACCTACAACTGTTCTCTCTCTATAGATGATAACCACTTGAGATGCATGTTTTTTGTCGAATTCTCGTAGAACTCTCCAACTTGTTTCTCCCATTAGAAGGCGAGAATCGGTTAGGTTTGGACCATATATAGCCACACTCACGAACGTGATCTGAAACAATGTCCCATCTGATCAACTCTTGTTATTCAATTTGATCAGTAACGTTTCTGAACTGAAGGACATAGAATCCTGGGCAATTTATCTCTGTCCTTATTACAAATCGCACAGTTATTGCAGCTTGCTGCGTATTGCAGTCCCTACAGGTCAGCCTCACAGCAAATGACATGTTGTTGGTGAACACTGAATCAAGTGCAAAAAGTCTCTAGAGGTGGAGAGGATATGCATATGCTTCGTGCTACAGAATGTTTTTTCCTAAGCTGGTGCCTTTTTCTTCCAAAGCAGGATCAATTATTTTTGTTGTTTTGTCTCCTCCCCACTCCCCAGTCTACTCACTTCGGATTGCTAAGCAGGGGCACCCTCTCTGTTCCAGAATTCAGAAACTGCTCGTGCATCAGAACCGACAATACACTACTAGCTGTTCCACGCTGCACTCCCAGTCCAATGCCAAGGACTTTTTTTCAAGCTCTTGATTCCTCTGCATCTTACTAGATCCGGCCATTGATACAGGGAGGTCATGGTTTGAAACCTGCGCTCCCCGGCTCGCGTCGGCGTCGTGCTGCTTCCCCTGCCAGCGAGCCCCCTGCCGGGCACTAGCTTGCAAGACCCCGTTCTCGAGTCCCCATGTCCGTCGCGCGTTCATCCACACCAAAGCCTCACGGCCGGCGCCCGGCGCCCGGCGGCTCGCCGCCGGAGCTCCGCGCAGCTAATCGTGCCCGGCAACATCGGCGCGGTAGAGCGTCCGCCAGAGGACTGGAGGAGCGTGGAATGGGAGGACTCGCTGCGTAGCAACCGCGCTTGCTTGATCGTGGCCCTGAAGCTCCGACGATCCCCTGAGCTCACGCCCGGCGCCATCGATGGCATGGCAACCACGCCGCCCTGCGGCATGGTTGGTCAGCGCTGGAACGGCATGCGGCCGCACGCCCGAGGAAGGCGGCAGCCGGCAGGGCTTCGTCATCTTGATCCTCCCATCCTGTCCGTACGATACCGATCCGATGGACAGCACGGGCCCTTGGGGGCGGACGGGGTTTCATTTACTGTCCAACCCCGGACGGTAGATGAAACACCGTCCACTCAAGTCCGGCGCCATCGGTGGCAAGGCAACCATGCCGTGCTGACCTCCGCCGCGGGCGTTTATGGCTTCCGCGCAGGAGATAGAGGTCGTAAGCCCCGTCGAGCACAGCTTGCCGACAGCCGATCGACACCGGTGTCCGCGTCGTGCTCGTGCGGTTCAGCGCCTCGGCGGCGTCCGTCGGTCCGGCGAGCGTCCACAGCCGGAGATTCAGAGAACCTCCCGTGTGCCTGGTGTGCGGCGCCGTCCATACCCCAACCACCGAGGTTGGTCGGCGCTGGAGCGGCCGAGGAGCCGGGAGGGGCCGGAGGGCCTCGCTCCCTTGAAGTTGAGGCAGTCAATCGTAACCGTACAAGACTGATTGGTTGCCCGGACCGATGCTTGGACCTGGCTCTCGCGATGCAAAAAGCCTGTGGCAGCCTGGCTCAGCAGATACGAGCGAAACGAGCGTTTCCCCGCAGCCTGGCTCGGGCGGGCGCAGTAAGAGCTCGGGCGTGTAGAAAAATCTATCCGACACACACACATCCACCCATCCAATCACTTTCTCCTCTCAGCCTGGCTACGAGGAACTCGCCAACCAAACTAGCTTATCTCGCATGCATCGGGCCTGGCCAACCATGGCCTGGCTCCCTCATGCGAGCCAGGTTCAATGGAGAAGTGAACCAATCAGCCCCACCCCCGGACGGCAGATGAAGCACCGTCCACCCCATATGCCCCGCACCACCGGTGGCGACCACGCCGTGCTCACCTCCGCCGCGGGCGTTCACGGCTTCCACGCAGGAGATAGAGGTCCCAGGGCCCGTCTAGCTCAGCTTGCCGGTCGTTGAACACCAACGCCGGTGAGGCGGAACGCGCGTCCTCGCGCTCCTGTAGTGTACGGGCATGCCCGGCCGGCCGGCCGGCGGCTCCCCATCACACACCGGAGGCGTTCACCGCCACGGGTGGACGCCGACGCCACGTGGTCCGGCCAGTGCGTCGGCACACGGTCTCGGCGCGGCGAGTCCTCGTCCCCGGCCGTTTCGTAGATCGAACCGTTGCTCCGCCAGGTCGACGCTCCGCCCACGCTCGACGAGATGGCCCGCATGGTCTGCAGATGGACCGGAAGGAGCGCAAGATGCAGTGCGTGGTCGCGTTCGCAGGGCACCTGGACACACCAGAGCTTCGATTACGCCCTCTGGCTGCTCGCCAGGTTGCTGTCCAGTGTCCACCGAAAGCTAGCGTTCCTCTGCTCAACAGGCCGCCGCTTCAGATGCCCACCGTGGGGCAAGCCAAGCGTGAGTGCGAGAACGATCCTTCAGATGCATGGCGTTTTGGTCGGGGTCTGCATTCCGGCCGAATCAGGTATGTTTTCTTCTGGATGAAATTATGAATTCAGATTCCACTATTCCAGAGTTGCTATGATGGGTTTGTACCGGATTATGGCTTTCAATCAGAAGCAGAGCTTTTTCTCCTTCAAAAAAAAAAGAGTTGCTAATTTTCTATGATAATCTGACAAATGAAGTCTTAGTCCAATGGTGTTGGCACACAAAGCCTTGGCTTGAACAATATATCCAAGTGATGCCATATGCATGTACCTATATTGCCTGAGAAACTGATAAGAGTATTTGAATGTCTCGTCAGAATTGATCACTTTCATCAGCTGCATATCATCAAAGATCAAAGTTTATTCAACTCGACAGCACATAGTAAATCCATGATCGATGCCTTGACAATTCTCATGCTCCAGCTTTAAAGGTCAAGTAGTCAATATTCTAGTAGGAAGGGAATACCTTCAAGTTTTCAGACTCAAATTATAATGAGAAAAGGAAAAAGTCTAGTACAATTTAACTATCTGGTCCACACAGTCCACTACTCTAAAAACTGCCGACGTACAGAATAAGCGAAATGCGCGAGCCAGAGTAGACCGTTTGGCCAGTCAGCATGCAGAATTGCAGAGGAGGCTGGCTCCTTCAGTGTGGCGGTGGGCGATGCAGCTGACTGGCAACGGAAGAGAGAGACTTCATCACCAGCACGACGCATGACGCTTCCCAATCGGAGCATCTATGGTCCTTGTACTGATCTATCCGACTCGGACAACTAGTGATCATGTGCGCCAAAATTTGACGTATCCCATTCCCACCTGCTGAAACAGGCCCTGTTTAGTTCTCAAAAAATTTCCTACAGTACTCGTTACATCGAATCTTCGGACACATGCATAGAGCATTAAATATAGTTGAAAAAAATAATTAACTACATAATTTAATTGAAAATGACGAGATGAATCTTTTAAATATAATTAGTCTATAATTAAATATTAATTATCAAATAACAACGAATACCTAAATCTAAAAATTTTCATGAACTAAACACAGCCAGAAACAGCTAGCAAGAAGCAAGCAACAGATCCTGCACAAACCACCGTGTTGGGAGGCAGGTCGTCGAGGTCGACTACCAGTAGCAGTACCAGAGGGGTTAGCCGCCCATACAAGCCGGCGCGCGCACACAGCGTGAAGTGGCAGACGTTCAGGTTGTTCTCTCGGAACGCCGCCGGGGTGGAAACGGAACCGGTGGCACGCACATTCTGGCAGTGTGGAACGCACGCACGTCGAGTCCGATTGCAAAGGGCTCACATGCTGAACAAAATACTGGCATACACTGAAGGGAAAGAAAAGCACATTGTGTGACGCTGCAAACGCAGCAGAGCAGGAAGGATCGTTCTGGATCTGAAACGGAGTCAGCACGAAGTTCGACTCACTTTGCTGGAAATATCAAGAAACGAAGAGAAGGATGTTCTATGCTTAGCTTCAGCATGTAACCACAATTTGCTTTCGGAATGAACATCCGTTCAAACGAACCATGATTCTCAGTTCGCGACTGAAAGATAAATTCAACACAAGCGGAAGCAATTACCAGTCTGCGTGTAAAGTTCTGAACTATCAGCATAGCTGCGAACCAAAATCTTTACTGTTACCATGGCGTGCGCTAGCACTTGTACAATTCTACCCCATCTTCTCAAGGGCTGTCTTACAACAAAAAGGTATAATACAGGCTAATGCAACAGGTAAATAACAGACGATACCTGACCCCCGGTTACAACCTTACAGGTTCACACATCGCTGTTCAAAATAAAGCTAAGTGCGTCTCAGATACAGGGCTAAACATGGGATGGGGGAGTATCGGCCTGGCGACTATGAGAAGGTATCCTCCCTATCCCCTTCCGCGACCTCACCCTCCTCGATGTTGCTGAACTCCAAGAAGTGTGTTGGCCGGTGGTCCTCGTGGTAGAAGTCCCGGGGCATGCCCAGCTTCATATTGTACTTCATCTGAGGGTCATGCTTCACACCCATGAAGTTGAAGTTCCAAGGGGCGTTATCTGGAACCTGATTATTGGAACAGAAACATGCAAGTGTTGGAGCAATGTGACTAAAGGTGCAAAACAGAGGTTTTGGAGAGTGTTGAAACCAATAACACATATACCATGTAGAAGCCAAGGAAGCGGTCACTCAGAAGCATCTGGACCTTCTCGTAATGAGTTGGGAGGTATCCATGAGGGTTGCTCCCATTGTCCTTGTTGCTGCGTCCCCACTCGTAACCGCTTGGTGTCAGCTTGTATGCAGTCAACGAGCAGGATCCTGGAGTGAAGCTGCATGTCAGGATGATACACTTCTCACCATCCCATTGTTTGTTGCTCTCCAGAATCTTTGCATGTGATGTCAGATCCTGCAAGTACAACACAGTTAGTCCCATGAATTAGGTCCGAAAATGAATAAACGCGAAGTATCATAAGCTTCTGACAACAGTTAAAAAATGCTAGATAGAGGAAAACCTGTGGTGATAGCTGTGGAGCTTCATTCGGCTGTGTATGCATCCATCCCAATGGTTCCAGGTCATTAAGGAACTCATGCTCAGGAAGATTTGCTGGCAGAGTCACCATCTGGTGAGTTCCATGCTGTGGAGGAATGGCTATACACCTGATCTCTTTAACTTGAGGATTGTCCTGTGGACTCAGCCCATACAAGAATCCTGCAATCTGTGTCCGCAGATCTGCTATGCATATGAACTTCTTCAATATGTTCTTTGGCATAATGTAAGTGTAGCCAGTCTCCTGCAATCAGAATGAATGCATTCAGTAAACATTCAACAATTCTTTCTGCAACGAGATGCAATTACTGTACTCACCTTTATATCATCAGAGTTGACATAAATGTGATTGACACGAAGATACAAGTTTGTGGCAGAGATTGCTCTGACACGCCAATCAGTCTTTGATGCAAATGCTTGTTGCTCATATGGACTTGTTGTCGTGATAATGAGCTCATCTCCATGTACATTCGTCGTCCTTGTGGTAACAGCGGTTAACTGAGTCGTCTCTCGAGACTGCAAAAACCAGGTAAAACCAAGAGTGAGCAAACTGCCAAGATTATCTCCAAAAGAAGAAGGCAAGTGCAACTATTTATGTTTTACCTGTTTCTCAATCTCGGCAATCTGTTGCCTCTGCTGTGATGGTGGAGCAATTTCCGCACCAAGTATGATATCTCGGATTTCAGATTGTGTCAATGCAGAAGTATTAACATTGTTTTTCTTGGCATAATCAGAAAGAATGAGGTCCCTTAGTGCGCATTCAACCTTCAACCACTGTTCATCATTTAAAGTTGGCCATATGTGATGTGGTTCGGTAACAATTGTTTTATCAGGTTTGAGCAACATCTTTGCCTTCTCGTTATTCACATGTAGAGCCCGTAGAATAAGTACGATACGAGAGAATGCTGTGTATGAAGAGATACTTTTCAACCAATCATCATATATATTATAAAGGACCATCTGTGGTTCAGTTGCCTTCAGAATAAGGTCACCAAACTTCTCAATCTTTAAGCAAGCCTGGAAAGGAAGCTGCAGTTCGCTGCCCTTGATAACAATGTTAGGGAAGTCAAGTAGATGGACCTCCAAAGGATCCAACATACCCTTCCTTGTCACAATAATTTGCTTTGGCTGCTCTTCTACAGGAAGAGATCGAACTAATGCAGCAACTTCCTCAGCTGTTTTCCACTTGGCCAGCTGTCCAAGACGCTTTTGCCCCGCCCATACACTTGTGTGGATAACCTGCACATTATGATCCATACTCAGTTCAAATCATCTATGCTTAGGCTTTTAGGGCAGTACACCAATACCAAAATTACATGAAAACTAGAATAGAAATTGGAAAATAACAAACCTTAAGAAAGAGTTGACCAGTTCTTGGATTGAAAATGAAAATAGCACCATTGATGGGTTTTGTGGTCAAGTTACCCTCAAATGTTTTGTGAATGGTGACTCGATACACATTTGTATCATCCACAAACCATATGATTTGATTGCTGAAGATCTCTCCATAGTTCTGTGACGAAAGGTACGGTTCAGTGGGTTCAGATGAGTACAACTGCAGACCCTTCCTTATCCTCTCCCTCAGCACATACAGAGCAGGATTTGACTGAAAAGAGAAGTCAAGAAGGTTACTCAGATTGGCCATTTATTATAGTTGGGTGATCATCAATCAAACCAAATGGATCTAGATGTTAACATGGTTATATACCTTCATGATCTTGTTCATTGCTTGCTGAAGTAGGGGCTTTGACCCAGGGAACCAGTTGCCAAAAGCGGAGTGCAGATTATACGCTAGATCAATTCCAATCATCACCCCTGCAACAGATGCCAATGAACATTAGCTATATTCAATTCAGAAGCAAACCAGTTGGTGACAGGTATATGGACATATTGCCAGAAGGGAAGTGCAGATTATATTGCTGAAGTGGAGAAGATAGGAAATTTGCATATACTCAGAAGCATACCAGTTGGCGACGGGTAGATGGACATATTGTCTGTTGTGTAATCCATGAACTTGGCTCTTGTATAACGTTCTATGTCATGTGAATCATAATCTCCCCAACGCAGTTGCACATCAATCCAATACTTGTTACTTGCTTTCTGATCAAAGAGATCCTTCGACTCAGAAACTAAGCTAGGCTTTGACATCTGCCATCTGTGTGCAGCAAAAAGGAGGACATCTGCACAGGAACTGTTCATCTTGTAACTCTTCCTGGGATGTATCGTCTCTTTCTGTACAGTCTCTATCTCCAGAGCATCCAACTCTTGATCCAAAACTTGGCAAAGATCCATAACAACACTTTCATGGATCTTCTGCCACAGATGTGCACGGAAGATCTGGATCAGAGAAATCTTCAATGTCGGGATTTTCCCATGCATGAATATCCCTGTAAGATCTAGCTGGACCTGGAAACCAACATACACATTTGCACGGTTGATGGTTGGTGACCACCACAGGGTAAACCTTCTATTGGGGATTTGGTTGAGCCCAGAACGCTGTGCATTTGTAAGTTTCTTGTATTTCATAGACTCTTCGAAACCTGATGCCTTCTCCCAAAAGAGACCCTCCCAAGTAGGGAAATAAGTTCCTTTAAATAATGTATGCTCCAGAATACCTTCTACACCACCAAGTGCTTGAATGACATCAGTTCTGTAGTTATTTAGGTTCCAAAGTTTCCCATCATGTCGCTGATGTGTCCACCAGAATGGATTCTGTTTCAGCACTTGATATTGCTTAAAATCTGTTCTCACTCTCCATCCTTTGTCATACGCTAGTGTATGGCGGTCCTTTTGGAAAAGAGTGTTGATACGAGGTATACCTCTATCCCATGAGTCTTCAAGATCCTCAAGAGTTAACCGTCTGTTCTGTGACTGTGCTTCCTGCCTCTTCAAAGCATATTCAGCCCAAACACGCTGTGAATCAATAAACTCACTCTCCCACGGCTGGATGTAGCGATACAAGTTAGGAATAAGCTGGTCCTCTTCATGGCTCATACCACTTCGGAAATGTGTTACACCAACATCTGTCTGCTTACTGTACCTAAGATCGCTTTGTGGTATAAGAATATGACCCATCGACAACATACCAAGACCTCCAATTTCTTTAGGTGTATAGAAGATAACAGGAGGAAACCTACTAGGCATCTTTGAATTCAGGCCAATTTTGATACGGGTCTGGATCTTGTTTTCACATTTGACAAGTAAATCCAGAAGCTCCTGTGTATGGACTGTTGCTTCACGAAAATATGTCATAAGGCCAATGAGAGCAGTATTCCACTTGTTGACTATCTTGGTGAATGTTGTTGACCCTGATGACATTAGAATCTGCCGGACACGGTTCTCGAACACTTTCATATGCTCATCATCGACTCTCAGGAAGGCAATTGCTGTCCTTTCTTTTGTCTGTTCATTCTGCAAATTCCATACTCCATCCTTTGTGTTGCTGAATGCCTCCTGAGTCATCCGTATCTTTGGCAGTATACGGACCTCAAACCCACACATACTAAAAAGTAAGTTTGGATTGTCCTTGCTGTAAACAGAGACAAAGCTATTCTCCCATTCTAAGGTTGTAATGCTCCTCGGAAGGCGGTTCTTCATGTCCCAGAACACACTTCTTCCAAGATTTACATCATGTTTCATCAGCCTCATCCTTGCATCTCTAGGCCAACATTTCTTGTTATTGTAACCAACCATGTTCTCATTGTTAGGATCAGGATGTTCTGTCAAGTAACGCTGAATTAAATCCCGTGCTTCCTCATGGGTGAAGCGGAACAATATATGCACCTTGTCAATATATCGAGAATACAACCTGATGGGATGCCTTGTCTCAATTTTTGTGTCAGCAAATGTAAGGAACTCATTTGGCATTTGAGGTGGCCCAGCAATCTCACTTGCACGTGTCAGACCGAGAATCAAGAGATCCAGCACAAGGCCATAATACTGAACAACAAAAGATGCGAACTGAAGCCCTCTAATGAGACCATAAGAATTTGTGTGGCTCATGTCCTTGTAAGACAGCACAACATTGTTCTTTGCAGTAACATAATCAGCTATGTTATGATCTAAGACCAACCGAAGAAGCCTGTTCAACAGAGTCAGATCAATTTTTTCAAAGAACTTCTCAAATTTTGTCTGGAGCATCACAACACACTGTCCATCACTTGTGTCCCAAATATCCTGTAAATTATTTATGCCCTGGCACCATTTATAAACAAGCAGAGGTGGTGGTTCTGAATCAGCAGGCTTGACCCAATTTGGGAAGAGATGGCGTTTATCCCCCTCATACCACAAGTACTGGTCAAGGTATGCATCAGTGATTTTTTCAAGAGGTTCGATTTCATATACTGGAATCAAGTAGCTGTACAAGTCCATGAATTCTATGCCAACCTCTTTGAAAGCACGCTGAGTAAGAAGATGCCTTTTTATCCTTGACAGTGCTTCATGTGGATTATCATACGCTTGTTCAATCAACCCAAGTTCCTCCCGTTGCAGTTGGTTCAACCTAACTGCTACACTGTATGACTCCTTCAGCCTTTCCAGTGCAAGTATAAGAAGTTTGGTGTCATGCTTGTATGATAGTGGCGGAAAAGGAATTGGCGAGAACTTTCTAGATTCCAGCCAGTGAACTGTTGTTGTATAAATAGCAACAGCTTCCTCAGGAGTTACATATGGCCCATCTTTCAAGTAGTTGTGTTGTCTCTCTTGTTCTGCCTTCAGCCACAGACGAGTTAACCTTCCAAGATTCTTCCGACAAACAGTCTTGTCAACTGTAGCACCACGCCTGATACGCTCACGGTTGTAGTGAGCAACATTTGTCCACCAATCTGCCTTTGACTTCACATAACGAAGAATCATGTTCTCAATAGGCACAGGCAGACCAGGGACTTTCCATGGGATATTTGCCTTCCAGCATCGCCATGCCTCACTAAGATGCTGCAGTATAGTTCGGGCCTTGTTTTGCTTGATGCCCTCTGGCATAGCATCTAGAACATCGTGCATAACTGCGGCACGAAGCTCTAAATCAAAATGAGACTCAACACGTTGCTTTGTTACTGTTTTGGCTACTCCCTTTGAATGTCTACCCTCAAACTGCCTTGCCAACAGGTTACCTAACCAGCGCTCCAATAATGGGACAATACCCCGAAGGAAGAAGAGCCACACTCTCCACATTGGAGCCCAGAACCCACAGCCAGGTCCTTTTCCAACAGGGCCAGTGTTGAAACGGTAATATATCAAGTGCTTCAGATCTTTGCACATCCTAATCTGCCTCATCAACCGATACTTGTACCTATACATACCAGTTAACTGGCCAACATGAGAGAATATGTATTGCAGACCATCTGCCAACTGGAAAGCATCAACATTTCCCAGACGGAACTGGATGTTAGCATCAACAACCAACTTAGTAAGTCGTAAAATCTCACGACACAGATGGAATGCATTTCCAAAACGAGATTTCTTCCTTTCCTTTGTGGTAAGAGTCTTCACGGGTTTCAAATTAAAATTGTAGTCTAAATGAAGATAGTTAAGATTCTTCCTGTGAATCAACAAGTTCAGCATGTTGTAACCCTGCTTGCAAACTTGCAAGCCTGCCTCTGCCCAGTCAAGCTCAGTAGTTTGGAAAAACTTTGTAGCTTGGAGTGAACGGAACAGGTGCTTCTTTTTCTGAGCCTTGGGAGGCCTATGGTGTAGCTCATTGAGTACATAACACTTCAACAGCTTCTGGTAACTCACACGAACTTTCACAGGATAAGCTGGTGGGCTGAAAACAAGTATTGAGAAAATGCAGTCAGTTGAGCAGTAATTGAGTAGAAATACATAATAAAAACAAAACAAGGAATGGACTTGTAAGGTTCAAGCTAGCACTCACCAATGCTCCTTGTACCACTCTGATACAAGAGGAATGTCCTCAGCACGACGTGTTCTGCCAGATCTCATGTTAAAAGGCTTTGGAGCAAAAAGTAAGGATATACCAGCAGCTGTTGTATCAGTGTAGAGTTCAGTGTTTTTCAAGAGAGGCTCCACGTCTTCTGGGAGACAAAAATCTTCATCATCGTCCTCTTCAGTTGCTTTCCTCTCCCGACGATCAACCTTGTTAGTTGAAGTGATGGGATTTATCAGAGGATCGTAGTAGAATGCTGGCAAATCTGGATCCTCTGTCTTGATATACATTATCATGGGGGTATGATAGACCCCAAGTTTCACTTTTCTTGGCCTGTTATTGTACAGATGAGGGAAAGCAATCCTGTACTCAGTCCGAAGTGGCTGACGTATGATGAGTTTATTTATGTCATTAAACTCATTCCAGTCCTCATCACCCTTCTCCATATCACGGTACAGAGGCTCGAACTTCGGACCCCCTGACAGAATATAGATCTGTTAGTGCTTGATAGGGAAAAAATAGCATAAAAAGGAACAAAAATAAAATTAGGCAGAGCTTCCCTCTTTTGGCAAAGTATATGACTATATGAAAGAAAATGAGATGCTATCACAAGTATTATCCAAAGACCACCTTGCCAATAGGAACACAGATACACAACACTATACTTGGTGGGCAAAATTTTGGTGTACCCATTAACATGAAAGCTGCAAGCCCACAAAAGCCTACTCTGTGCTATGCCCAATAAAGGAAAGGTGGAAAAAAACCATGACACTGACCATAGCTTTATGGAACTTAAAGTAGTCATACATACCTGGAATGCACATATTAAGTGCCTTGGCAGTAAAGAAAGACTCCATGTCAAACAAGTAGAAATAATTCCTATCAATCAGGTCTGACAACAGCTGGCCAGCAAGGCGATATAATGTTGCCATTATGGGAAGAGATAGATGCCATTTCCTGTAGCTGGGGCCATTTATAAGCTTGGTCTTCATAAGAGGCTTGTGATCATAGAACCATTCATAGACAGCTGCATCTTCTTCGCTGTCCAACTCCAATTGAATGGCCTCGAGGGGTTCAACATCCAACAGATTATCAGCATAGTCCAGTGGAGGTTCCTCATCATCAAATGGAGGAAAGCGCATTCGTTTAAAATGTCGCCTATCCCTCTTCTCTCTCCGCATCATGATCCACATTGTACCCCACTGAGAAAGCACATTAAAAGAAGAGGTTTAAGCATAAAAGAAGAAAGTACATGTAACAACTGGGTTACAGCTCACTATGTAGCAATAAAAGGGTGCGAGAAGTCTATGGATTGTTTACCTGTGCAAGGTATATGGGTTCCACAACCCATGGGATTTCATTTACAAAAGTGATAGCCCCAGTAATGTGATACAAGACTTTCACATGCCGAACCTGAAAATATGTATATATTAAACAAATGACATGCCACAAGACCACAGGTAATCACACAGAAAAACAATCAGTATTTACTAATACATCTAAATCTAAAAGGACATGGCAAAATACCTGCTCCCAAGGCATCGGCATGTTCTCCAGTAGTTTATAGACAGCATGGGGCACAAATTTGAGTGCTCCAAGATAAACACGTTTGTCATGCCTGTACTTCTTGGAGGACATGTCTCCGTGGTCTCTGTTAAAAAAAAAGGAAACATAAATAGAGTGCATCTTAAACAGGATATACACGTAACAGAGAAAGGTTATCATTGGAACTTTGAAATTCACTGGATGGATAACAAAATGTATGTACAGATGGAAGGTATGACCAGCTTGCACCAGAAAGCTAAAAGTTCCCGAGTAGGACAAGCTAGGGATGCCACCATTACATTAGGAACCAGAAACTCAAATCCAACAACAGTATGATAACAGCCATGAGCACCCTAAGCACGCTGACAGGGAGACCCAAAGAACCTCACACAACACAAGAGGCTTAACTTTTCAACTGCCTACATAGAATCTCCATTCTTAAATCCATAGAACTCGAACTTAAGAGGTTGTCCTCGGATCAATTGGGTCAAAATTGAAAAATCAAAATTACTCAAGATCATTTAGCTCCCAGAAGATTGACCACAACATGCAACAGAATACAAATCGCTAAAAACAATACTTTAGAATTTTCATGATAGAAGGTACAAATAAACAAGAAACAGACACCGATAGAACAAAAGAAGCAGTAAATTGGCTAGCACAACTAGAAGCAATTGTGCCTCCACAATGTTGACTAAAAGAAACAATGATCCTCGTATGACTTGTGACTTGTGTTGACTAAAAGGCACACCAGATTCTCTACTCGCACAACATGTAGCATTAAATGGGAGGCCCACAGCAACCCAATCAGTTCAGAGCTACGCGCAACTGAAATAACCCAACCACGAACCAAAAAAACACTAAAACCCAGCCATGAGCACAAAGTAAAGCCTAAAACATCCTTAGGGGAGGCGGATCTGGATGTTCACCTGATGATTTTGCGGACGTGCTCAGGAGGCATGTCCTCCTTCTGCGCCTCGACGAACCCGAACTTGCGCTTGTCGCCGTAGCGCTTGGAGTTGAGCTGGTGCCACTTGCGGGCCTTCTCCACCAGCTGCGCCTCCAGCTCCGCCGGCGTCAGCGGCTTGGCGCCCTGCGGCGCCCCGGCCGGCGGCGGCGGGGGCGGGGGCTGGCCCGCCCCGGCCCCCGCCGTGCCCGGGGGAGGCGGGGCCGCCGCCATGTGCGGCGGCGGCGGAGGCGGCGCGCCGCTCCACATCGGCGACGGGCAGGGCGCGGCGGCCTCCCGCAGCTGCCTAGGGTTTTAGCGTCGTCGAGACGGGTGGTGTGTGTTCGGGAGGGGTCGGGGTAAAAGAGACGGAGGGGAAGAATGGAGAAGGGAGAGAGAAACCGATGGGACCGGGGCGGCTTGGGATATTTGTATCTGGGGGCCTTGCGGCTATGGCGGTGCAGTCGAGCCGACTTCGGAAGTTTGGGCCGTGCTGTGAGCGGCTTGATGGGCCTTCATTTCCGAGTCGGCTTTGTCGGGATAACGGCGATGGGCTCAGCTGCTTCTTGCAACTTCAACAATTTTACCCCCTCAGAAAAAACTTCTCCAATTTTCCAGTAGTTTATCAAGTGACGATGGGCAATAAGATTGGGCAAACTGGATATGCAGCGGTAAATTTTTCTCATACTTACTCAATTTTCCAGCGGTAAGTTTTGTTAGGAAAAAATACACTTTTTGAAATGAATTTCTACTTTTTATTTTATAATCTGTAGCATGCGTCATGTGAACTGTGATGACACTGAGCGTTCACTCTTATTTCTTGCAACTCATTTTTTTCCCTGGAAAATGTAGAAGAGCTGTGTTTCTTTGTATTAAGATAGAATAAATCAAGTTCGAGTTACACACCGCATAACGACTTCATATGCAAGCCTACTTTTTGTTAGATCACAAGATAAAAAAAAACGGACCTAGGAACATAACATAAACGTAACTATTCAGAGCAAGTATAGCCGTATAGGGTGACGGGGAGCCGGCGTGGAGGCTTGCGTGAAGAGAGAGAAAGCAGGTGCAGGCAACTCGTGGAACGCCGACTCCCAACAGGTGAATAACCATTTGCGCACCTCCCATTGGCTGGTGTTTGCTGCTGGCATTAAAAATTAGTGGGGTCCACCACCACCCGCCCTCTTGCAGCCGGCTGTCGGCGGGTTTATTAGCCTTGCTCCCACTAATTAAACAACCTAGCTTCGTCGCATGACAACCATGCCAGGAAGAACGGCTTACGCCTGTGACGATTCGCTGCACCCGGAAACAACTCCTAAAGTATCCGGATGTGATAAGTGGATCAGCGAGCGACAAATTTCAGAATTTTGGTTCCAATTCATAAACCTTTCATAATATGGTTGAGCAGATAGAATGCGGTGGAATAACGCAACTAGTGCATCACAGAATCTGCTTTCACAATCGAGTCATCAGTTTTTTTTTTGAAATACAGCATTATCATCGTGTGTCTGATCATCTGACGGAATAACGCTGAGTTACTATGCAGTCTCACGCTCACGCTGTCGTGCTCGTGCCCTGCTTTGTTATACACTAGAAAAATGCTGCGCCGTTGGCGCCCCCAGAGGTCCGTCACGGATATATATATATGTGGTTATAAAGTTTTATTATTGGCTCGGTCAAATTTGATTTGGGTTGTTAAATGTATGTGTGTGAGGTGTAGACTGTTGAAATATGTCTACGGATCATCCATACGTTCGTAGCGAGGAAGTTTGTATGTGGCAGTCATTATAGGTGTCAATGCTGCGGTATATGCAGTGTGTAAATGTGCGAGGCGATTAAATCCGTCACAGATACACATTAAGGAGATTGGTTTCGTAAAACTCTAGGGGGTTTTCTGTGAATTTGAAGTTCGTCGAGTGCAGATTGGTTTCGCCGAGGACCATGGGTTTTTTTTCATAAAGTTGCCATCAATAGAGTGCGTGTCGATTTCATTGAAGTTCTGGTGGTCTTTTGTAGAATTCACAAAGACCGGGTTTTTTTTTTGTAAAATTGCCATCCATGGGCTGCGGGTTGATTTCACCAAAGGTCCAGGAGTTTTTCGCCAAATTTACGTCCCTAGATCGTCCATGCGTCCGTAGCGAGAAAGCTTGTGTGTGGTGGCCATCATACGTGTTAATGTTGTGGTATATGAAGTGTGTAAATGTGTGAGGCGATTTAACCCGTCACCAATATACATTAAGCGGGTTGGTTTTGCAGAAGTCTTGGGGTGTTTTCTGTAGATTTGTTGTTCGTGGAGTGCAAATTGATTTCACCAAAGCTCATAGGGTTTTATGTGGAGCGACGTAGGTAGAGTGCGGGTTGATTTTATTAGAGTTCAGAGTTTTTTTTGTTTGAAAAACTATAGTAAATAGCACATATAATTGGTTCTGTGGGCCCCACATATGGTGGGACCCACTTGTGGGTCCTGTGGGTCCATAGTGGAGCCCACTTGTGGGACCCATGTTGTCGGGTCCTACGGGGCCCATGGTGAGGCCCACATGTGGGACCCATGTCCACAGGTCCCACATATTGGGTCAAATGCTCTATAATTGTTTCTGGTCGTTGGATCGACCGATCTGACGGTCTCTACATTCTTGCCGATGTGGGCACCTCCTGGTGCAAGGAAATGCACCAGGATTAGTTATATAGACTCTGCATTCTCCATGCGCTTTAGCAGGAGGCTCCTAATAGACTCGGTACTCTCTCTTCATGTGATGCACTAGCATATCTTATCACGAGTTTCAATCCTCGTTTTAGCATCGAACATGAATGAACCTTGAGAATTCGTAGCCTGGAGATTATATTTTGATGAAAGACTCGCGAGAATTAATGGTTAAAAAACGTGAGAGCTCCAATACCAAAATTTCTTTTTTCTGGAAGAATATCAAAATTTTCTCAGGCGGTGGGAATCGCTTGCTCTTTCTTCTCTTTGACTTTGAGTCTTCCTTTCGCATCACCTCCGGTAGGCTGCGCAAGAATTCGAATCCGATTCGCGTAGGTAAGGTACGCGCGGTTCAGGCCCTGACTATTTAACCGCCGCAGCCATTGCAAGTTTTTCGCATCGCGGCATCACCTCAATCGCCATCGAATCGAGTTAATTAAACCCTCGTGTCCTCCATCCGCAGTTCCAAGACAACCGTCATGGACGCAGCACCGTCGTCGAGCTGTGCTTCTCGTGTTCCCTACCTCGCCTTGAAGCACGCGGCGGGTTCAGATGAACCCATCCTTTTCAGCATATAGGAGAAGAAGGCCTTTGACATCGCTGGTGGAGGCGAGCTGAAGAACAACAATTGCTGGGTCTGGGTCTTGGTCCGCGACGCCGCCGCCTCGTCCACCTACCTCCTCGACCCTCACGACCGGAGCACCAGGATCCAGCTGCCGCATCTAGCGGAGGATGACCTCCCTCCCGTCTGCACCTGCCTGCTCTCCGACCACCCTGATCCCGCCGATCCATCGAGGGCTCGTGCTCCTAATCGAGCCCGACAACCCTGTCATCCATTACTGCCAGATCGGCGGCGACGAGTGGGTGAAATACGAGTATGACATCGGAACGCTGGATTTACCTGACCTGGGCGAAGGCTGCAAGGAGAAACTAGTCATCTGCTCGATTGCAGCTTTCAACGGCAGGTTCTACTTCAACGGCGGATTCGACGAGCTCGGCGTGCTCGAGTTCACTCCCGCGCCGGCGTTCAGCTCCGTCGCCATCCGCGACGCCATCGAGCAGCCCTTCGGGTTCGAGAAGGTGTTCCTGGTCGAGTCCGGGCAGGGGCTCTTCATGGTCTCCCTGATATCGTTCAGCGACCCCAACGTGGTCCGGATGGACTTCTCGAGGCAGGAGTGGCGCGAGGCCGGGGACATCGGCGGCAGGGCGTTCCTGCTGTCGCCGTGGTACTTCGGCGCCTCGCGCCCGGCGGCGGAGTGCGGGCTGGAGCCGGACTGCGTCTACGCGGCGTACGCGGGGACGAAGCGCCTGGTTTTGTTCAACGTGAAGGACGGGACAATGAGGCTGCAGGACCTGGATGGAGCTCCGGTGTCCAAGCAAGCTTCGTTGATGCTTATTTATTTGTTTTAGGAGCACATTTGTTTCAGGAGCACATTGTTTTCTCTAGCTGTTTTGTAGCCTGTTCTTCAACCATTAATCATCCCGTTGCAATAAGCAAATACCTTATAACTGTCAATGATTCTGGACGCTCCACTCTTATTTCGTTCCTGAAATTCAGACCATGGTAGTTACTGATTTAAAGAGCAAACAAGGTTAAATCTGGTTACATTACGCGTGATTTGTTAGCGACTTGTTCCTTTGATTACCAGTGAGTTTTCTGCTCTCAAGTTGGTTCAGACTCCAGACCTTCAGGAATACCAATATGCTGGGCACCAGATGAAGGTTGGCTGTTTCAGTCAAAGGTTAGACCGTGAAAAGCTGTTTTAAAAAACCCATAAAAAGCTTAATGTAAAAGTTCTAGATTAATTTTTAAAACTTCGTGGAGCCATCATGGTCAATTTTAATAACCGTACTAATAAGGTGAACGCATTTAACCTTTATTATCGTGTAATAAATGATATCATGTGAAGTAATTTAGTTCTGTAATTTCTATGCTCCCAAATCCGCATTCCAGAGCCCAAACCATAAAACAAAAAAAAAACCTCCCTTGCCCCATCCTGTGTTTTCGCCGGACACGCCTCGCGTCAAGGGTCAGCAGAGCCAGATCAGATCCCAAATGACCCCACTGATCCCCATGGACTCAACTAAACAAAACCGAAACGCAAAGCAGGGGCCTCTTCGCAATTCCCACCACCACCACCACCACCGTCACCACCGCCCGCCCCCAGATCCGCCCGGCCGACGCCGCCCCCCTCCGCCGCCCCCGCGGCGGTGAGATCCCCCGCCGTCCCGCCCTGGATTCCGTCGAGAAGATCGTCGAGGACTTCGCCATGGACCTCGCCATCAACCCCTTCTCCTCCGGCACCCGCCTCCGGTGAGTCGCCGTCCTCTCCCGCACCGCGCCCTCCCTCCCCCCTCGGATCTGCTCGTGGCGTGACCGGGCCGGCGTGGGCGTTGCTTACGCAGGGACATGATACGCGCGATACGCGCGTGCAAGACGGCCGCGGAGGAGCGCGCGGTGGTGCGGCGGGAGGGCGCCGCGATACGGGCCGCCATCAGCGAGGGCGACCAGGACTACCGGCACCGGAACATGGCCAAGCTCATGTTCATCCACATGCTCGGCTACCCCACCCACTTCGGCCAGATGGAGTGCCTCAAGCTCCTCGCCGCCGCGGGCTTCCCCGAGAAGCGCATCGGCTACCTCGGGCTCATGCTGCTGCTCGACGAGCGGCAGGAGGTCCTTATGCTCGTCACCAACTCCCTCAAGCAGTATCCGCCAAGCCTGCGCCTACCATTTTTTGTGTTTGCTG
Organism: Panicum virgatum; assembly: GCF_016808335.1. NCBI lineage: Eukaryota > Viridiplantae > Streptophyta > Magnoliopsida > Poales > Poaceae > Panicum > Panicum virgatum. The sequence goes on from NC_053148.1 coordinate 5,093,207, forward strand.
ATGCTCTTTTGCGCCATTTCTGATTTATGTGCTGATACTAGAGTATTTGGTACTACTTAACGTGGGCAGAGATCTTAACCACTCGAACCAGTTCATTGTGGGGCTTGCACTCTGCGCCCTTGGCAACATATGTTCTGCTGAAATGGCGCGTGATCTGGCACCTGAAGTGGAGAGGCTGTTGCAAAATAGGGACCCTAATACGAAGAAGAAGGTACTCATTTTTTACATGATAGTTTAACTCCTAGTGAAGTCTGTTTGAGCACTTTAATGATATTCCCAATCCAACTGTAACTCTCCTTATAATTCTGCATATGAAAGAGTTAGCTATTAGTAAGATGCTTCAAGGACCAGAACAATTGTTTGCCATTTCACTATTTAGCTGTAACACTACTGGCTCTGTGCTTTAGAGGTAAGCGATAAGCAATAGTGCTGCGAATCATACTCATTTAGATAACAGATATTAGCGCCAATAAATTTGTCATTGAACAGCCCTTATTTTCTTTTAGGGTATTCTTGCTGTCGTCGTCTCATAGCTTACTCCTTGGCATTTCCCCAACTTGGCATTTCATCCTTGACCACTATTTATCCTTTTTGGTTAGCTTGTGAAATGTATACTGTAGAGAAATCTTGTTGATTGTCTAGCTCTTGCTATTTTGTAGGCTGCCTTATGCTCTATAAGGATTGTACGGAAAGTTCCAGACTTGGCAGAAAATTTCATGAGTGCTGCTGCATCATTACTGAAGGAAAAACATCACGGAGTTCTGATATCCGCTGTTCAGCTTTGCACTGAACTCTGTAAAGCCAGCACTGAAGCATTGGAGTACTTGAGGAAGGTAGAGTGCATTCCATTGGAGAGTTATCTACACACATAATGCATGCAATCTTGAAGTTAGATAGCAACAGCTATTTATTTCCCATTACTCATTTGCATTACTGTTTATCCTTGCATGTTTTCCATATTAATAGGCCTGAGAAACGCAGCCATTCTTGTTTTCATTCACATCAGTGAAAGAGACAGTGTTCAAAGAATTTCAAGTTGTTTCCTTAGTCTAAAATCTAAATTGAACCATCATTTTACTTTTGGAAACCTGGCATGATCTTTACTCTATGATGAGACGTGTCACGTGTCCATTGCCTTTAAATAAGCTCGACATTTTTATGTATTTCTCCTTTTTACCATCTATGAAATGTAAGATGTTGATTAGCCATTCCTCCTCTTTACTTGCCTCAATAGATTACATTTTCTGAACTACCCCTACACTGATTTCTAGGCAAACACTGTAGCCTTTTGATCAATGTTGTCTGTTAATTTCCATTATCTATCTCAAATGGCCTGTGAGCAATAACATCATTAGTAATATTAGTTAGAAAATGCGGTGCAACCATGGTAGTTCTTTGTTATTCAATGGCACACCTGATCGATGTTTGATGTGGGCTTTGCCAGTAAGGTGGCTTGTGTGTGTCGTGTTGAAAGCGTGTGTACAGATGTAATAGACCGGCCTTCTAGATAGCAGCTGCTCGCAAAGAAACATTGTCACTGTAGAGAGTTGTAGTGTAGTATAGACTTTCCAAATTCATCAGATGACTTGATTCTTGATAGATGTTGGGTGGTGTGGGTATAGACATGCACCACCCAGGTGTGAATCCTCTCCGACTCGGAATTTAGGTGCTTATTTCTTCTTATTATGGGACCTAGTTCCTCCTAGGTTGGCAACTCTTTTAATCAGATGACTTGAGAGTCAACGCTAACAACCTTTGTTGCTCTCACATTTGTATGTTCCACATCGGGATGCATAGATCTCAAACCTATTCCTTGCTTATTTGGATCATTCATGTCCTGTTACCTTAACACAGATTCCACCATAAACATTCCTATAATAATGTGACCATTTTTTTTTGTGTGCAACCATTCCTTTTGCTGGATCTGCAACAACAACAACAACAACAACAACAACAACAACAACAACAACAACAACAACATAGCCTTTTGTCCCAAGCGAGTTGGGGTAGGCTAGAGATGAAACCCAAAAGACACAAAGGTCATGGTTCAGGCACGTTGATAGCTAGTCTCCAAGCGCTCCTATCCAAAGCTAACTCCTCAGAGATATCCCAATCTTTAAGGTCTCTCTTAACCGACTCGTCCCAAGTCAGATTAGGTCTACCTCTACCCCTCTTTACCTTATCAACACGCTTTAGCACCCCACTACGCACCGGCGCCTCCGGAGACCTCCGTTGGACATGTCCAAACCATCTCAACCGATGTTGGGTAAGTTTCTCCTCAATTGGTGCCACTCCTACCCTTTCCCGAATAGCTTCGTTTCGGACTCTATCCCTCCTTGTGTGCCCGCAAAACCACCGTAACATCCGCATCTCTGCTACACTCAGTTGCTGGACATGTCGCCTTTTTGTAAGCCAACATTCAGCACCGTATAACATCGCCGGGCGAATCGTTGTCCTATGGAACTTACCTTTTAGCCTTTGTGGCACCCTCCTGTCACAGAGGACACTAGAAGCTTGACGCCATTTCAACCAGCCCGCTGAGATTCTATGCCTAACATCTTCATCAATGTCGCCATCCTTTTGTAGCATCGAACCTAAATACCGAAAAATGTCTTTATGGGCCACCACTTGCCCATCGAGACTAACGTCACCACCCTCATGCCTAGATGCGCTGAAATCGCACATCATGTACTCGGTCTTGGTCCTACTAAGTCTGAACCCTTTTGACTCTAATGTGCGTCTCCACAGCTCTAACTTCCTATTTACCCCTGCTCTACTCTCGTCCACTAGCACCACATCATCAGCAAAGTAATCTTATGGGTTTCATATCCATTAGAGTGATTATTTTTTACACTGGTTCGCCAAACCTACCGCAACCCTCCTCCTTTACCCGGGCTTGGGACCGGCTATGTTGAGACGACTCAACAAAGTCTTCCAGTCAACACAGGCGGAGTTTGCTGGATCTGCAACAAAATTAATTTATTTTTCTTCTGTTCTGCGTCGTAGATGATTTTTGACATTGTTGTTGGATGATACCATGAAGATCATTGCGAACTTGCATGTTTATTTGTGGCTATAAATGTACTGACAGAGCCTTCTTGTTGCAGCACTGTCTTGAAGGTTTGGTTCGAATACTGAGAGACGTCTCCAATAGTTCATATGCTCCTGAATACGATATTGCTGGCATTACAGATCCGTTCTTACATATCCGAGTGCTTAAACTCATGCGGATACTGGGCCAAGGAGATGCAGATTGCAGTGAGTACATTAATGATATACTTGCTCAGGTGATTTGTTCATGTTCTGTTTTATACTTGCACAACTACTGGAGCCATTTTCTTTGAATAATCACCACAATTCATGTATTACAATATTATACAACTATAACAATATGAACTCCTAGTAGCACTATCCTGAGTAATTTGTAACTTGTTAATCTCGAAGTGATGCTCATCTAGAGCTTGCTCAGTGAGTTACTACCATTGCGTGTTAGATTCTAAAAACCGTGTCATACGAATGTTGACTTCCTACTATAATTTGTACATTTTCATGGTTATCTTTGCACTTTGCATTCTAAATACTTGGTTTTCTTTTACAGGTTTCAACGAAAACCGAGTCAAATAAGAATGCTGGAAATGCTATTTTATATGAATGTGTTGAGACCATAATGGGCATCGAAGCTACTAGTGGTTTACGTGTGTTGGCAATCAATATTTTGGGTAGATTTTTGTCCAACCGTGATAATAACATAAGGTAAATTTAATCTTGCTTTCAGCCATCTAATATGGTTTTAAAAAATACAGGCCAAAAGGGTGAAAGGGGTTATTTATTTACTTACTGTGGTTTGATGGGCAAGTTATTTGGTCTTGACTTGTTCCTGTAGAGTATGAGCATTTTTTTTATACTCATAGAGAATATGAGCATTATTGTAAGGCTTGGCGGTTACAGTGCTATTCTTTAGACAACAAGAATGGATAAGGCACATAACTGTGTTTTAATAGTATAAAGTGTTTTCTCATCTCTCATCACAAAAATTCTTACTGTATATACTGCCTTTTCAGATATGTTGCCCTGAACATGCTTATGAAGGCCATTGCCGTAGACACACAAGCAGTGCAGAGGCACAGGGCAACCATTTTAGAGTGTGTCAAGGTAAACCAAGCACAATTTGGCAGACTAATGTGATGTGTCTGTTCCTTTTGGCTCTTTCTTCTACATATACGAAGTAAAATATGCTCATCATGTACAATCTTGGAACAATATTCACTAATGAGAGTTTTCTGAGATAAAGTTTTGTTCATTTCTTCATATCTTTAGAAGGAAGTTCTGTCCTGCTTTGTATTTTTCCTGTCTGTCCTTAAGTTATATGCCTAACAAGAGGAAGAACACTAGCTATTTGATCCATGTATAAGTGATTATTATATTTTCATCCATAAAAGCATCCTCAACACACTTTCGATTTATCTGCCTTTGTTTGGATTTGTGCTATTGACCTGTCACTTCCTACCGAACTCCTAGTCTGCTTTTGTACTTAAATATTTTTAATCGCATATGATCTGTCAGGATGCAGATGTCTCCATTCGCAAAAGGGCACTGGAACTTGTCTACCTACTTGTCAATGATACAAATGTAAAGCCTTTGGCTAAGGAGCTTGTTGATTACCTTGAAGTTAGTGATCAAGATTTCAAGGAAGACCTCACTGCCAAGATATGCTCAATAGTTGAAAAGTAAGTTGTTATTTCTGGATCTATCATTTCTCCTTGTTGTAAAATGTTTATGGTTTGTGCAGTTGTGTTTCCTAGGTATGCAATTGGAAGAAAAAAAAAACTGATATGCATGTTCCTTACTGCTCCAATGGTTACAAATATATCCACTGATGTTAGATGTATATTGAAATATAATTGATAATTGACAGGCAATATGGATATTTGGTTGTGCAATGCTTGTTGCATTCTCCTCTGGTACAGTGTCTTTGTTTTCTCTTAGACAGAGGAAAGTGAATGGAATAAGGGAGCATCATTCATTAATACGTGAAGAATTGATTTGTTCTCATTTGAATTCATTACCATATTCTCTCTTTTGAGCCTGCCTAAAGTCTTTAAACATGGTTCTTTCAACACAATATCGTTCTAGTTTTCTGGATGTTATCACCTATCAAAATATACGGATCATACATTATTTCACAGTATGCTAGATGGAATGCTATAGTGTCAATGTTTTAGATCCTTGCCACATAACTTGCAGCACTTCGTTGTCTTTTGCTGCATGCTTTTATTCCTTTTATGTATGGAGCTGCAGTCCTTTGCTAACCCCCCCCCCCCCCCCCCCACCCCCCTTTTTTTGTTCTGATTAACTGCAGCTCATTTTGGTATTTAATTCTTGTGCTCGTATTGGATAATTTTTTATGGAATGATTTATGGGAAATTAATAGTGTTGTGTTTTTTTTGCTAGGTTTTCCCAGGACAAACTATGGTACTTAGACCAGATGTTCAGAGTTTTATCACTGGTACGTGGAGCAGTGCAGCTTTCTGGAGCTCTCATTTTTTTGCTAGATATTAATTCTACATCTATACAATTTTCTTTTCCTGATTACTGGTGTTCTCAGTAAAATACTCTTTATGTTTTCTAGCGAAAGTTCTCAATCCACAGTGTTAGGGAGTAGTTACCAAATCCCCGCGTTTTCAACACCTTTCCGATCCGATAACTCCACCTGTGAAAAGACTCAAGACTAACCAAACCAGAATGCTGGTAGCCAAATTATTTATCATATTTACGCGCTGTTGTTACTATATGATTTACCTTCACCCAATCAAATATCTAAGTCTGTAAATTTATGAGCATGAATTTCTTTTGCACTGGTAAATTAGAAATCCATATTGTTGTTTAACTCTTTTATCCACAGGCTGGAAATTACGTGAAGGATGATGTATGGCATGCTCTTATAGTTCTAATGAGTAATGCATCTGAACTTCAAGGATATTCAGTCAGGTCATTATATAAAGCATTGCTAGCATGTGGTGAGCAGGTATGGAGAAATAATTAGTGTTCTTTGTAATATATACTATTGGATTATGTATCTAATGGGCATAGACCTCTTCTATGTTGGTATGTTTAGGAAAGTTTAGTTAGGGTGTCTGTTTGGTGCATCGGTGAATATGGAGAAATGCTGGTGAACAATATTAGTATGTTGGACATGGAGGAACCGATCACGGTGAGTTGAAAGTTCTTGTTAGTCATCTCTATTTGGTGATACACTTTCTATTGAGAAGATGACGAACACTGCACAGATAATTCCATTTTATATCATTACATATTCTTGTTACTTTCTATATGCAAAATAATTTGTTAGTTATGTTCAAACTGTTCCAACTTCAGTGTATATATATATGAAGTTGATAAATGGTAACTCCAGGATGAGCTAAAATCTTCTCACAGTATCCTCCCTTGTGATCTTGCAATTACTTATTGTATCTGTAATGGCTGTTATCAGGAGAAGTTACACGATCATTTGTTTACTCACGTAGCTGCATATATGGTTGATTGCAGAATTTTGCCTTTATAGAGTATATCGCTTTAGCCTCTTTCACTTGTTGCCCTTTCTCTTTATGTATTTCATTTAGGAGCATTGCACTTCAAATCTAGTGTCAAACTGTGTAGCCAATTTCCGATCTTGTTCAGGTAACAGAATCTGATGCTGTGGATGCTGTAGAGGTTTCTCTTAAACGCTACTCTGCAGATGTTACTACTAGGGCTATGTGTCTCGTCTCTCTTTTGAAGCTTTCCTCCCGGTTTCCACCAACCTCAGAGTAAGTTATTGTTGAGCTGGACATTGTGTCATAGTCATCGTAAAATACTCTATACCATAGTGGGCAACCTACCAGTTGACTCAACTACACAGTTCCTTTCTGTATGAAGTAGCAGAGTTTGGCTGTCTTGATTCACATGGAGTTTGTTTTAAATCTGCTATGGTTAAAGATTTTCATATTCTAATTTTCTCCCTGTATTTGTGAATGAACACATGAGCTTACCAATCATTAAACAAGAAAGCACTAAGTTCTGAATTTTCACTAGGTCAGATCAATAAATAGTCCATGACTGTTTGGTAATTGGGGTCTGTACATCACATAATTTCTTGTGAACTGGTTTCATTGTTTTGTCAGTAAGAACTATATTGAAGACAGAAGAGCTGATAATGTAACAATCATTGTTTTGCTTTGTTTACATGCAATATCAGCTTCATTTCAAGTCTATGTTTGTTACCTTGTTTTGCATGCCTTGAATCAAGTTCACTTTTGCTCAGTAATACATTGTAAAGTGATTGTATGATTTCATCATTTTTTTTGTGGTTGTGTCGCCAGGAGGATAAAAGAAATAGTTGCTCAGAATAAAGGGAATACTGTGCTTGAATTGCAGCAAAGATCTATTGAATTCAGTTCCATCATACAAAGACATCAATCTATAAAGTGAGTGCCAGATTCCTATTATTGAGGATACTTTTGTGTTACCATATTTTTTATATTAAAAATGGTAATATGGACAATGCTGGTATATGTGCAGATCATCTTTACTTGAACGCATGCCTGTATTGGATGAAGCTAATTATTTGGTGAAGAGAGCTGCTTCTACACAGGCCACAGTTTCATCAGTAAAATCCGCTCCAGCAGTCACTCCTGGAGGCCAACCTAAGCTTCCAAATGGTGTAGCAAAGCCACCAGCAGCTCCTTTAGCTGATTTGCTTGATTTGAGTTCCGATGATACCCCAGTGACTACTTCGGCACCTACTACAGCGCCTAATGATTTTCTACAGGACCTTTTGGGCATTAGCTTGACTGACTCATCCCCTGCAGGTCTTATCTTGGCTATTTACCTTTCATAAGGATCTGCTTCTGTTTCTTCTCGTTTTGCGCAAGCAAATCAAGTTATGATTTATCGCATATTTATTATCTTTGGGCACAAAGTCCACGCTTGGTTTTAATTATGTCAGTAGTTCATGCATTGCTGCCCTATAAATGGGTTTAAACCTTGTCGAGTGCATCTTGTTTTTGACTGTTCAAGATCATGGCAACTCCATGTAGCTTAATCTCTGCTGAACGGGCTCTTATATATTGGTCCATTATGCTGTTTGTGGCATTGTATGTTGAAGTGTTGCTTTCTGGTGTATGTCTAGGTGGAGCTCCATCCACAAGCACGGACATTCTAATGGATCTTCTATCTATTGGTTCAACTCCTGTACAAAATGGCCCACCAACATCAAACTTCATCCCTCCTGGCATTGGTAAAACAAAGTCATGATATAAGATTGAAAATTTGGTTTTGAGTTTTTGTCATTCATGCTTATTTTTCTCTCTCTGTGCAGCAGAAACCAAATCTGTTGCTGTTACACCTCAAGTTGTGGATCTTCTTGATGGTTTGTCCTCGAGCACGTCTCTTCCTGGTTAGCTCCAGTTACTTGATTATCCCATACAATGGAAAGTCGCAAGTGCCCCCTAAAAGTCACTGAGTTTGATTTCCCTTCCATATCAAACTCAAGGTGATTCAAAGGGCGGCTTTTGCATTTTCCTACTGATTATGTAACATTTTTTATAATGACAAAAAATTTACTGTTACGCGATTTGCCTGCCTGCCTGCCAGATGAGAATGCAGCTTACCCAACAATCACAGCATTCCAGAGTGCAACCTTGAGGATAACATTCAGCTTCAAAAAGCAGCCTGGGAAACCTCAGGAGACCACAATTAATGCTACCTTCACAAATTTAGCAACTACCACATTCACAGATTTCATCTTCCAGGCAGCTGTGCCAAAGGTAGTATTCATCTCTGACACTTGCGCACACTCCAGACAAGAGATATTTGAATAAATAGTTGACATACAAATCAACTTGATTAGTTTATGCTGTAAATCTTGTAATAACTCAATTCATTGTTATTGAAAGCCATCAATGATCCTGGTAAGCTATAGAGTATAGACCTTTTTGTAGCCAAGCACTGCTGTCATGATTAGTTTGGATTCAGTTAGTAAAATTTTCTGTAGATATTGTTGACAGATAATCTTGTTCACGTCTGACATTAAAAAGGTTGTAGTATCCTAACTCTAGGTATGCAGCTCACTTTTCTCATCCAAATCTGTATTCCAGTTCATCCAGTTGCGTTTGGACCCAGCTAGCAGCAGCACTCTTCCTGCCAGTGGAAACGGATCAGTTACGCAAGGCCTCTGTGTCACTAACAACCAGCATGGACAGGTATGTCAAGAGATCCCCCACCCCCCAATGACTTAACCATTTTTCCTGTTTCTTTTACTTCTGAACTAAATTGATACATAAAAGAGCCTATGTAACTGGTAACTCTGTTTTCACATGCCCCTGTGAAAATTATAAATTAGAAAATCAAGTTTACATGACGCACTTTTTATTTGATAATAGTAAGGTAGTTGAATTTCTGCTCTCAAAGTAGAACAAGAATGTTTGTCTTTCCACTCTGGTAATCTGATTCTGGATTATTTGCTTCATAGAAACCACTTGCGATGCGTATCCGGATGTCTTACAAAGTGAATGGCGAGGACAGGCTAGAACAAGGGCAAATCAGCAACTTTCCTGCTGGGTTGTAGAGCCCCACCTGTCTATAATGTCGCGGTTGCTCTTTCAGCGTGCTTCAGGCAAGGTGTTTCCTTGTTCTTAACCATTTCTCTTACTTTTGCTTGCCTGTTAGTGAGTTGTGTACACTGCTAGTTGGTTTTGGCCATTCATTCTTGCTTTATATATAGTGTACAGTAGATGGCAGTGATCAATGATGTATCCTCAGTTTTGCCGAAATGTATTCATATGTTGATGTATATCATACCGAGGGTAACCAAAAATTTTCACCCTATCCCTCATATCAAGCAGCAAAGGAATATGTTGTATCATGATTCCCCGCAATGTAATTATTTATTTGTCTAATCGAGCTCATACAGGCTTATAATTCAGAGTAATTATTTTTTATTTTACAAGCCCAAAACTTAGCACCTCTTTCTGAGCAATTGAAGGGCGATTCGCGTAAACTTTTTACCGTGGCACAAATCCGTCACTCATAATTTGAACACTCAAGTTTTACATTGGAAGTACAGATATGTTTGGTCTGATTCGATGGTCCTCAACTTTGCTCTTGTTTAGTTGCAAAAACTTTTGGAATTTTGGTACTGTAGTACTTTCGTTTGTATTTGGGACTAAATATTATCCGATCATGGGTTAACTAGGTTTAAAAGATTCATCTCGTAAATTAAAGACAAACTGTGTAATTAGTTATTTTATTTAGTTATATTTAATATTTCATATATGTGTTCAAAAATTCGATGTGATGGAGAATTTTGTAAAGTTTTGAAATTTCGGATACAACTAAATAAGGGCTTTATATGGCTGTACGGAGAGCATCAGGGGGCGGAGCCCAGACCAATGGGTCATGTCTATCAAATGATGAGGTCATCAAGCATTATTAACAACTGCGAACAGTGATTTCTATTGCTTTTTTCAAAATTCGTTAGGGTCGGCTGAGGCCATGTTTAGTTCTCAAAATTTTTCAAGATTTTCTGTCATATTAAATTTTTGGACACATGCATGGAGCATTAAATGTAGTTTAAAAAATAATCAATTGTACAGTTTAGCTGTAAATAATGAGATGAATTTTTAAGCCTAATTAGTCTATAATTAAATATTAATTGTTAAATAACAACGAAAGTGCTACAGTTTTAAAAATCTAAAATTTTTCACCAACTAAAAAGTCCCGAGCATGGTCTGCGCGCAGAGTTTTTCTCGGTGCATTGTCAGACATTTGCGCTGCACACGATACCTTCGTAGTCAACATCAGACTGATTGCACAAGTGCAGTGTGACATGGCCTGTTTGGATGACACTAGCACAAAAAGGAATCTTGCCTGCATGAAGCACTAAATGAAGTGTATTTATAAAATTTTTTTACGAATGGGTGTAACTTTTCGCGACGAATCTAATGATGGTAATTAATCGATGATTGACTACAGTGATGCTACAGTAACTAATCTCTAATCATACGTTCAAAGGCTTCATTAGATTCGTCTCGATAAGTAGCGCAGGGGTTGTGAAGTTAGTTTTGCAAACTGCTTTTATTTAATACTTCTAATTATTAGTCAAAATTTGTGCTACTCATGCTACTGGAGTAAACAAACAGGGCCAGCAGAACTTGTTTCCCCATGTGGCATGCCCTAGACCTGTAATCTGGTAGAAACGTAACTGCGCTGAGAAACCTTTTTACTGTCATTTGTCACCTTGCTTAGGCATGTTCGCACGCCGGAGTTTTGCTGGTCCATTCCAAATTTCCAATTTACCCCTCTACTGTACTTCTAACAAGTCCCGTTTACAGTTATACCACCACCAAATAAACCCTCTTTTTTTTTTGAGGGCAACCAAATAAACCCTCTTTAACCACCTCAGATTTTTCTTAAGTAACTGACCAATCTCCCTCCTCTCCACACTCTTCTACATACATCTATCAAATGGTCGTCTGCTACTCAAATCAGCATGACAAACCTAGCCCCAGATCACAAGCCAAGCATGTCAAACCCGAAGCCCCCCCAACTCTCATCTCATGACACGACCACACACGCGATTAGTCTAGCTGCATCAGCCTAGTCGAGCAGTGATAAATGCTAATCGCACAGCCGTGCAACGAGCACACTGAATGCGGCCTACGATGGCGAGGCATCTTCGCCATCGCATTGAAGGGTTAGCAGTACTTGCTGTCCGTTTAATAGCAGATATTGACACGTAACCGCACACGCTTAGGACCAGCGCCTCACATGCAGGGTTACCGGTCAAACCGGACCGGTTCCGGTTCCGGCCGGTACCCAACCGGCCAAAATTCAAATTTTAAATTTGAATTCAAAAAATGAAAAATTCCCAAAAAATTCCTAAAAATACTTTAAGGTGTGATGAATCTAATGGTGTCAAATTTTCTCAAAAATTCATTCATTTAGTATAGTTTGTGGAAATTTAAAGTTAAATCAAAAAAGAAAAAGAAAAAAATGGGCCGGCCCATGAAGGCCCACCGATCAAACCGGTCAAACCGGCCGGTAAACCGGTCAAACCGGTCGGTAAACCGGTAAAACCGGCCGGTAAACCGGTTGCACGGGAGCTTTTGAATTTCAAACCGGTCAAACCGACCGGTAAACCGGTAAAACCGGCCGGTAAACCGGTCAAACCGGCCGGTAAACCGGTCGGAACCGGTTGCACGGGAAAATTTGAATTTATTTGAATTTAGATTTGAATTCAACCGGTTTCCACCGGTTACCGGCCTAACCGGTCCGGTAAACCGGTACCGGAGGGCGGTGGTAACCGGTTTCCGGTTGGTAAATAAAACCCTGCTCACATGCCGCTGCAGTCAAGAAGAAGAGGGAGAGCGGGCTAGTAGACGTTAAACACGAGACACCCGCGTCTCTCTCTCTCTCGGCGATTCAGATTTCGGAACGCTACAGTCCAAGCAGTCCAGCACTAACCAGCAGGGACGTTGTCTGGTTAAGTATGGCTATTTTCTTAAAAAAAAGTTTGTGTTCTTGCAGCCGTTTTTCTAATCGACCTGTTGCAGCTTTCTTGGGTTTGCAGTGCAGTGTGGATCGCCTGCAGAATCTGTGACCAGTAGTTCGGTAGATGCATCGGCCGCACCTGTCACGGAAGCCAGGAAACCTCTCCTGTTAACGTCACATTACTCGCAGGGTCGCAACACCAGTTAAGAAATGGTATAAACATGATCCCGTGAGGTCTCAGTCCTAACAAAAGCTTCTTTGATTTGATCCGGCCTGACTTTTACGGCTCTGAAAAATTGGAGTGGTTGAGCTGCACTGGAATGAGTCCTGCGCTGCGATTTCCTCTCTTTTTTTCTCTCTCTCTCCACTCGCTATTTTCAAAGAAGGGTCCTGAATATTAATTTCCTATGCGTGCAAGTGTACGGTCACTTGTGCTTTACAAGTCCTGGTGATGGCTTGAAGATGGAGCAAGGGTACTACACTGTATAAGCACTTGCTTGCTAAGGCAAGAATCTGCCATTTAAAACCTATCAATCTCCCAATTTGTTTTTTTTTGTCAAGTATCTTACTGAAAATGCGAGCAAAGAGGCTGGCGAATAGCAAATGAACAAAGTATAATCCGCGCACGCGCGCGCGCGCGCGCACACGCACACACACACACACACACACACACACACACACACACACACACACACGATGACACGAAGTCCATCGTGCACCTAGAAAGCTAAGATCATCGCTACCACACGCAAATGTGATTTTGTAAGAGGAACGAATGGCTATGAACAGATTCACCGGCTCAACAAAGTCCGGAGCACGCACCACCACACACGTTCTCTGCGTCACGAATCCCCGGGGCTCCGCCTAGGCCACGGCAGCCGGCCGTTCATCGCCGGCGAGTCGTCGGACGCGAGCACGGGCAGCTTCCCCTTGCCGCTCCGCGGCCACTGCCAAATCTTGGACACCGAGAAGCTGTCGCCCTTGCTGCCGGCGCCGATCCTCTTCCCCTCGGTGCCCGCGGCGGCCTCCGTGCCGGCGGGGTTGGCGCCGGCGCCTCTGAGCCTGGCCCCGGCCCTGGCATGGCCGTCGCCGTGCCTCCTGTGGACGGACACCTGCAGGCTCGCCTCGGCGAGGACGTACTGGTAGGAGCCCATGGAGTAGCACCGCCTGGCGTCCAGGCTGCTGCTGCTCGTCTCGCCGCCCTCCCTGGTCACAATGCCGGCCCCGTCGTGGACGGCGACGGGCGCCGCCCTGGCCAGGTTCTTGAACTTGCCGAGGCGCACCGGGAGCACGGCGTCCTCGCGCTTCCACCCGCCGTCGTCGCCGAACGAGCCGAGCAGCGCGGCGGCGTCGGCGACGAGCGCGCACCGGCAGAGCGGGCACGTGGAGTTGGAGAGCAGCCAGGTGTCGATGCAGTCGATGTGGAACGCGTGCCCGCACAGCGGCAGCAGCCGGAGCCGGTCGTCGCCGGCGAACTCGCACAGGCAGACCGCGCAGTCGAACGGCTCCTTGGCGCCGGCGCCGGCGCCCACCACCTCCCGGTACAGGAACACCGGGAGCGCGTCGATGACGTCCTGGTCCAGCCCGGCGTCGTGCAGGTGGAACAGCTGCTGCAGCTGCCTCTGCAGCGCCGACTCCTCCCCGCCGCCGCCGACCCCGTCGGCGCCACCCTCCGCCCCCTCGCGCGCGCGGCCGCGCCGTCGCAAGCACCTGACCAAGATATGCAGCAGCCCGGAGACGAGCAGCACGACGGCCACTATCACCAAGATGGACACCACCGCGGGGCCAATCCTCGAGCCATGGCCGCCGGAGGACGCCCCGCTGCCGTCCTGCTTCTTGACCTCCCCGGCGACGGCGAGGCCCGCGGCCAATCCTAACAGCAGCATCTCCTCGTCCTGCTCGTTGCCCAGACCGCCCCGGGCAACGCGCTGCTCATCTCGTGCACTAAACCCCGACGCCTTTTGAGCTGAGCCGAGCCGGAGCAGCTAGGAGTGGTAGCTTCTCGGATGCTGGCTCAACTTGCAGCAGGTGCAAGGGTCCAAGCAAAGCAATTAGCTGATGAGGGAAAGGCCAAGGCCAAGGCTTGTGAAGTGTGACGAGCCCATGCTTATATGTAAATGGGGGGAACACGAACACACAGTCACGCAAGCAACCAAACCAACCCAACAAAAGTGGCAGAGCGTACGTGTCTTTCTTCTGCGCGCTGCAAAGGTAAAGGACTGAGCTACGAGTCCACTACTAATCCAGTTCTTTTCTATTGACATTTTTTTGCATTACACTTACACCAAACCACAACTTTGAGGACAACTTTTACACATTTCTTTTACTTTTTTTCCCCAAGTGATGTAAACCAACTTGTTTCAACCACCACTGTAGTCTGTACCCCCTTAACCAACATGCCATATATACACCTACTACTAATAAACTTACATCCTGGTTAAATAATGATTTAATGACAAATATTGAAATGCAGCAGGTGGCAGCCATATAAAAAAATCTTGAGATTCTTGGTTACCAGGCATAATGGGATAAAGAAGAAGGAAGGAACAAAGATATGATCTCTGAACCTTTCTGCAAGGTTGGTACTGTGTTCTTTTCTTCACATCTTCGGCCTTTGGGCTTTCCAGCTTTGGACGGGGGTTGACCGGGCCATGAGGCTGCGGTTAGAAGGCCATTTTCTCGAGCAAAAGGAGCAAGGAACCCGGGCCGCGATTGGGACGCCTGCCTTGCGGTCTTGTTCTTTCCTCCCTCGGGTGGGGGTTGCAAAGAAAAAGCCAAGAAAGCAAGAAATGCCCGGGGGGTGGAGAGGGAGCGAGCGAAAAGTGGAAAAATGGTGCGATCTCCGTGGGGCGACGCTCGTGCTTGTTGTCAGTGGAAATTCGGAGGATATTTTCGTTCCGGTGTCGGATGAGATGAGACCAGGGTTTCAGCTCAGTTCTCCATGGAGAGTTCAGATTTTTGTGCGAGGGGGAAGTGGTTGCGTTGCGTGCGTGGCGGCCCGACCTCTCGTCTGCCTCCAACTGCGATGTGCGTCAGGGCGTCGCCACGCCGCACGTGTGATGTGGCTGAGATCTTGGATGGCGATCAGGTTGTGAATTTGGGACCAAACAGAAAAGGCTTCGACTGGACAGACCCTATCAACTGCGGACTGCCACCTAAAACCTCTGAATTATTCCATCTCTCTTGTAGTATCTCTCTCTCTCACCCACACACACAAAACACTGCTATGTCATGGATACAATGTTATTGATACTCATGCCAAGATCATGTACATTGTGCACATCATACAGATACAGAATGATCCAGCACCTTGAAGCCGTATTTGCACGATTTCTGCAGTCACCGTCAGGTACAAATTGAAAACTCTCGGTCGAAGAGACAAGTCAACAACTCTTACAAAGGCATCAATGCACACAGGTTCCTTCCTACCTACTCAGGATGGCAACGGGGCTAATGGGCTTGGGGACCTGCGGGGATCCGCCCCGTTTGGGGCGGATACGGGGCTGAAAATTCCCCCACGGGGCTAACGGGGCGTGGCCCCGAAATTTAGCGGGACGGGTTCGGGGAATAGTTTGGACCCGTGGGGACCCGTGGAGCCCCGAAGAAAAAAAGAAATAGCCCAGTAAGGCCCAGTCCATCAAAACCAACCCTAACTGTGAATCGTCATCCTCCCGTCCTCTGCCTCACGACATCGCATCCGCCTCGCACCTGGCCCGCCGCTGCCGTCTCCGTCTCGTGCCTCCTCCTCCACTGCCACCTCCGCCTCGCACCTCCCCCTCCGCCGGCACTTCGCGTCCATCCCGCCGCCGTCGCCTCGCGCCTGGCCCGCCGCCGCCTCCTTGCATCCCACACGCCGCCGCCGTCACCTCGCGTCCCGCCAGCCACCGCTGCTGCCGCCTCGCGTCCCGCCCGCCACCGCCGTCGCCGCGTTCATTCATCCCGCCGTCGTCGAGCATTCGTCCAGCCCGCCGCCGAGCCTCGGCTTCCATCCCCACGGAGCCCCATCGGGGATCGGGGATCCGCGGGGAACGGGGCCGGGGATCAATTTGGCCCCGTTAAGCCTTTCGTGGCCGGGGCAGGGAACGCCGTTCGGGGATCGGGGCGGGGACGGGGATCGCTCCCCCGGCCCCGACCCGCCCCGTTGCCACCGTGACTACCTACGCCTGCAGCAGCTCAACAACACCCATCTAAAAACCCCAAGAGTTCCACGGCAACCAACCGACGAGATGCTGCGGCGTCGTTGCCACCAGGAGGACCGGTAGTCCCGTGCCGTCGCGCCCCCACATTGTTTGTTCTGTTGGTGCTCCCGTCCCGGGCCCCCTCCCTGCTGCTGCCGCGTTGACGATTGTGGCCGCGTCACCCCATAGCGATCCGCTCGGTTGGGGTTGGGCCCTCCCCCACCCCACCCCCGCGCCGGCGTGCCGTCCCGTCCGTGCGCCCAAGGTCCCCGTACCTGCCAGTTCGTTCCCTGCCGGGTTGTCGCCTCGATGCTTTTGTGCGCACCACGCGCGCCCGTGCGGGTGCGCCACTGGGTGTGTTTGGTTACTACAGTGAATTTTACGCGCACGTTTTTCGATAAAAGAATCTCGCATGCATGAAGTACTAAATGAAGTCTATTTGTAAAATCTTTTTAGGTATGAGCGTAACTTTTCGTGATGAATCTAATGACAATAATTAATTGATCATTTGCTACAGTGATGCTACAGTGATCTTTCTCTAAACATGCGGTCAAAGGCCTCATTAGATTCGTCTCGTGATTTATACGAAGGATTGTGGAGGTGGTTTTGTAATTATACTTCATTTAATACTTTAAATTTGTGGTTGGATCAAAAGATTTTCGCGAAATTTTTTTTGTACCCCAAACCAAACACGACGCGAGGCCCCCGACGCCCGACTGCCCGAGCTCGTCCCCAGACAATAAACAACCCGCTAGCCTCGTACTCGCTGTGTCTCCGTACGATCTTTGCTGGGGCCCGGCAGGAGTTACGAATCGCTGGCCGGCCTGTCACGTCGTTTCGTTCACGCACTCGCAGGTCGCAGCCTGCACCGAACGCCGTACGCCGGCCGCGTAAAGAGAGCATGGTGGAATGGCGGCAAGCTGAAGACGTGCCGTGCCCATGACGTGGTGACTGCCATTGATGGTTGTAGTTACTGCTCTCTCCGTTTCAAATTATAAATCATTTCAAAAAATTTGAAAAGTCAAATCATCTCAATATTTAATTAAAATTATAGAAAGAAACATAAAGATTTATAACATCAAATAGGTATACTATGAAAATATAACTAATAAAGAATCTAATGATATTTAATTGATATCGTAAATATTATTATTTTGTTGTATAAATTTAATCAAACTTGAAAAAATTTGACTCTCCAAAATTCTTAAAATAACTTGTAATTTGGAACAGAGGGAGTAGCAGGTAGCAGCTGGTGATGGGGCCATCTAATTTACGGTCGCGCAAGAGAATCGATTCGTCCAGGCGATTTCCGACAAGGTAGCGATTTCCGAAAACAATGGTTCCTCCACGTGACTGTTCTCTTTCCGCAGTGGTCCGTTGGACCGTTCTCTTTTATTGTCAGCTGGACCGTTCTCTTTTATCCTTCTACATTTGTTTCGGGACGTGGGAAAATGGGTGTAATCATTGGGTGGGGGGAGTGAAAATAAAAAGTAAGTTTTATTTTTAATATTTAACTATTAATTGACGAATGACATAATTTATTGCGTGGGAAATTTGTTGTTGTAAAATTCCGAAATGTCAAAATATTTTTTAGTTTGCTGCAAAAAACGATAATTTACAAATGTGAAAATAATTTTAAGTAATTTCGTGAAAAAATTTTGTGGTAAAGTTAACTTCGTGAAAATAGCTTAAACCCTAAAATATTTTTTGATGCAAAAATTTTTTGCGTGCGAAAATTTTTCGTTTGGTCCAAATAGCATAAAAAATAATTTCATAAAAAGATTTTGCGTCAAAATTTCAAAGTGTAATACATCTTCACATGCAAAAATTAACTCATGAAAACTTTTTTTGTGGTAAGTTCGAAAAAAAGAATTTTTTGTTCTTTGCTGCAATAGCGTGCCCAAATTTAATTGGTGAAAAAAAATTTGTGTTAAACTTTCGAATTATAATTTTTTTTAGTTTGCTACAATAGCGTGCAAAAAAAACTTATTGTAAAGTTTTGAAATATCAAACTTTTTGCTGGCGATGTATTTAAAAGGAGCAAAAAATAAACAAAAAAAGATGTTGCAAAAAAATAAAGTTCATTATTAACAGAACTAAATTTATCATGTAGCGACCATTAAAAACATAAAATGTTGCCACAAAAATATCTGCAGGACATCCCAAGGGGGCATATGCGGAGGGCATAACTGAACAACCTTCTTATGATTTCAGAAATACCTGAAAAAATATGAAAAAATAATCATGAATAAAGAATCATGTAGCAAAAAAATCACTAAGAATGTGAAAGAACAATTATCCAAAAATTTACAGAAAAAATAGATAGTCGTGAAAAAAGTAAGGGGAAATAAAAAAGAGTATGAAAAAAAGAAATAAAATATAAATTTGTTGAAATTTTTTAAAAAAATTGATGACAAAAAATAATATTAAAAAAATATTTTTTAGCATATATATGTTATGAGGAAAATGTAATTTAGTAGAAGAAAATGATAAGACTTTTGTCAAAAATTGAAAAGAAAAGTTTGAAAAAATTATGTGATTTACCCTAATCAGTTGGACAGGGTACTGGCAAATTGACGTGACTGGCCCTAATTAGTTTCAACGAGTATGGCAGGTTGAAATAAATGGCCCTAATCAATTGGAACGGGTACGACTAGTTAAAAATGACTAACCCTAACTAGTTGGGACGAGTATGGAAAAGGATGACGTGATTTACCCTAATCAGTTGGACAGAGTATTGGCAGATTGACGTGACTGGCCCTAATTAGTTTTGACGAGTATGGCAGGTTGAAATAAATGGCCCTAATCAATTGGGAGTTTGGGACAGGTACAACTAGTAGAAAATGACTAACCCTAATTAATTGTGACGAGTATGATTAGTTGAAAATGACTGACCCTAATCAGTTGGGACGAGTATTAAAAGAATTACGTGAATAACACTAATCAGTTGGACAGGGTATTGGCAGATTGACGTGACTGGCCCTAATCAGTTTCAACAAGTGTGTCAAGTTGTAATTAATGACGCTAATTAGTTGGGACGAGTATGATTAGTTGAAAATGACTGACCCTAATCAGTTGGGACGAGTATGAAAAGAATGACGTGAATTACACTAATCAGTTGGACAAGGTATTGGCAGATTGACGTGACTGGCCCTAGTCAGTTTCAACAAGTGTGTCAAAGTTGTAATGAATTGCCCTAATCAGTTGGGACAAGTATTGTCGTGGGCTTTTGGGGTACCCACAGCCGGGTGGCGGAACGCACCCGCCTATTCCCCGAGGGGGAGTACTCGGGGAAGTGCCAAGCTATTAGGTCGATCTAGCTCGGGGGCAAGAACACAAGAACACACGGATTTAGAGTGGTTCGGGCCGCCGGAGCGTAATACCCAACATCCACTGTGTGGTGTATTGCACTTAGTATGAATGAGTCTATCCTCTGCCCAGCCGGGCTTGAATGCCCTTCCTCTAGCGAGGTCTCCCTTTTATAGACCAAGGGGACGCATACACAGGCGTTCAGACCCCGACAGGCGGGTCTAACATGGATGTATAATATATTGTACAGAAGGCTTCAATGGAGCTACAGCGGTTGAGAATCTTTTCTCGGATACGCTTCATTGCCCTGTAGACTCTCTGACCGAGGGGGGTTTTTATTTGTCCCATCGGCGAGGCGCCCGTTGGGGCAATGTAGCTTGCGACGTAGTCTGTCAAGGCTACCGTGCAGGCGTCATCATGGGCGAAACCGAGCCGTCATGTCCAACTAGCATAGTAGACTGATATACGCGGCGTGGGCGGCGCCAACGACTGCACTGTGCGCCTTGGTAACACGCGACCAACAGTGCAACCTGGCAAAAACCCGCCTCGGGCTCTGCTCTGGCAGAGCGTTCTTCCACCTACCGTATTGAATGCGGTAGGTAGGCGAGTCTTCCAGTGGAAGCCACACGGTCCCGCGCGCGTGCCCGCTCCTATAGACACGTGGCGGCTCCGGACCAGCCCCAGGCGGGGTGTCGGTTCCTCCCTGCTGAGGGGTCCGGATAGTATATGGGGTCCGGGACCCGGCGGGGGTCTGGAACTCCCTGGGAGGTCCGGGGCCCCCAGCTGTTTTGGCTGAGGGCTACCTCCTCCGGGACATGTGGCGTCACCGGACCCTCCTCAAGCAGGGAGCGGGTCCGGGGCCGTTTGCCGGGAGAGTAGGGCTCCGGACCACAGGAGTCCGGCTGCTCGGCCGTCAGGGCGTAGTTTTAGGATAACTACGAGACTCTTGCCTAGACACAGCAAGAGGGGTTACCCCAGTCCTGGGGTACCGACAGTGGCCCCCGGGCCCACCTCGGGAGAGGTACGAACCCGCGGGTGGGGCCACTATCGTGATGTGTTTCCACGCAACTTGGCTGTGTTGGTGTGCTCATGTCGAGAGCGGGTGCTCCGGACCCCTTGGAGGCCGGAACACCTGTTGCCAGGTTCAGGTACTAGAGCGCTTTCCATAGGGCGGCGAAGGTGTAGGCTTGGGTTATGGAACCAATGCCAAGCGGCTACATGGACCTCGGACCGCTCAGGGAGCGAGAATCACTACCCCGGACCTGGCTCCTGGCGACCGTAGTGAGCGGTCTCAGCCGGAGCGGACCACCGAAGTGGACTTGAGTCGATCGTGGCGAGCGGTCTCCGCCGGAGCGGGCCACCAGAGTGGACTTGAGTCGACCGTGGCGAGCGGTCTCCGCCGGAGTGGGCCACCGGAGTGGACTTGAGTCGACCGTGGCGAGGGTCTCCGCCGGAGCGGGCCACCGGAGTGGACTGGAGTCGACCGTGGCGAGCGGTCTCCGCCGGAGCGGGCCACCGGAGTGGACTTGAGTCGACCGTGGCGAGCGGTCTCCGCCGGAGCGGGCCACCGGAGTGGACTTGAAGTCGTTGCTGACGATCCCATGAATTATGCCACCGGTCCTTGCAGCAAGGTGTAGAAAACCAGGCCTTATACCAGAAAGGAGCCCGGGACCTCTAGGGACAGCAGTTTCGGATACTAGGGGACTCGTAACAGGGCAGTGAAGTACGTAGGCTTAGGGTACATTACCAGGCTAAGCTACGCGGATCTTCTCTACCCCATGATACGGGCACCACTTCTCTTGAGCAGGTCCCTAGGGGTTCGAACTGCCTTCCAGCTAGAAGGGGTGTCCCCACCTGACCACAAGCCAGCAACTCAACTTGGATCGTTAGTAACTAAAGGAAAGACTCCGTTTGGGAGAAAGACACAGTTAAACCAAAACGGATAAGTGTAACCAAGGCAAAGTTCAGATAAGACTTGAGAAAGCAATTCTCCTTTATTGTGGTTATCGTGGTGTACATCAGAGGTTGGGATTACGAGGCTGGACCTCTACCGCTCTGGACCACTTGCTGGCGTTGCCTGTTCGTGCGTTGAAGCCAGAGATCGGGTTTACAACGGCGGACCTTTACCGCTCCGGACCACACGTAGGCGCCATGTTATTACAAGGATGTACTCTCCTAGTCCTATCTAGGGGTAACCTACGGCCGCCTTTTGTAAGGCATGCACATTCCCAACCAGAGTGGAATCGCCACCTTTGAGTTCTCCACAGTCGTCGGAGGCGAAGGCATCCTGGATGTGCCTGAACTGCATCATCCAGCATCACCTCGGGAGCTCGGGGGGCCCTTCCCTGCCTAAGAACTGTCATATGCCTAGGTAGCATGGAGACGAATTCTTTGGCTTTGAATGGGAGTGGCCCAGCCGCCGCCGTCTGCCGCCGGAAGCCAGCCCGATGATTGCTCATCACGAGCTGGGTGCTCATTTGGATGAGCACGGAGCGTGGAGAAGGGCGGTTGTTCGCCGGCTCGACCTTGGTGCTTGCGTTAGGCCCCCGCGCCTGGTGGCGGAATCCTGTCTGCAGCAGAACCAAGAGAGACTCGGTCCTGGCGAGGGAGGAGACGACGGTAGACTTCCCCCGGGCCACAGCGGTCGGCTCCAGGCTTCATATTGAGAGAAAGCCTTGAGCCGACGCCATGTCGCCGCAGGTGAGTCCTGGTGGTTGCTTGAGAGAAAACCTTGAGCCGACGCGGAGGTGTTGTAGGGTGACGCACAACGGGCGTCTCCGCTGCGCGCCACTGCGCCGGCTCTGAGGTGTCACAGTGGCGACGCACAGCAGGCGCCGCTGTAGTGCACCGCCGCACCGAGGGCACCGCTGCCTCGGCGCTATGGCATGCGGCGTAGGTGCCGCCATGCCTCTCTTCATCTTCTCGTCGCCGTTGCAGAGGATGAGCTCAGCCTCAGAAGCCTGGAGATCTAGCCAACGCTTGCACGTCCCCACGGACGGCGCCACATGTCGTGGGCTTTTGGGGGTACCCACAGCCGGGTGGTGGAACGCACCCGCCTATTCCCCGAGGGGGAGTACTCGGGGAAGTGCCAAGCTATTAGGCCGATCTAGCTCGGGGGCAAGAACGCAAGAACACACGGATTTAGAGTGGTTCGGTCCGCCGGAGCGTAATACCCTACATCCACTGTGTGGTGTATTGCACTTAGTATGAATGAGTCTATCCTCTGCCCAGCCGGGCTTGAATGCCCTTCCTCTAGCGAGCGTCTCCCTTTTATAGACCAAGGGGACACATACACAGGCGTTCAGACCCCGACAGGCGGGTCTAACGTGGATGTATAATATATTGTACAGAAGGCTTCAATGGAGCTACAGCGGTTGAGAATCTCTTCTCGGATACACTTCATTGCCCTGTAGACTCTCTGACCGAGGGGGGTTTTATTTGTCCCATCGGCGAGGCGCCCGTTGGGGCAATGTAGCTTGCGACGTAGTCTGTCAAGGCTACCGTGCAGGCGTCATCATGGGCGAAACTGAGCCGTCATGTCCAACTAGCATAGTAGACTGATATATGCGGCGTGGGCGGCGCCAGTGACTGCACTGTGCGCTTTGGTAACACGCGACCAACAGTGCAACTTGGCAAAAGCCACCTCGGGCTCAGCTCTGGCAGAGCGTTCTTCCGCCTACCGGGGCCCCCAGCTGTTTTGGCTGAGGGCTACCTCCTCCGGGACATGTGGCGTCACCGGACCCTCCTCAAACGGGGAGCGGGTCCGGGGCCGTTTGCCGGGAAAGTAGGGCTCCGGATCACAGGAGTCCGGCTGCTCGGCCGTCAGGGCGTAGTTTAAGGATAACTACGAGACTCTTGCCTAGACACAGCAAGAGGGGGTACCCCAGTCCTGGGGTACTGACAAGTATGATTAGTTGAAAAATGACTGACCCTAATCAGTTGGGACGAGTATGATTAGTTGAAAATGACTGACCCTAATTAGTTGGGACGGGTATGATTAGTTGAAAATGACTGACCCTAATCAGTTGGGACGAGTATGGAAAGGATGATGTGATTTACCCTAATCAGTTGGACAGGGTACTGGCAAATTGACGTGACTGGCCTTAATTAGTTTCGATGAGTATGGCAGGTTGAAATGAATGGCCCTAATCAATTGGGACGGGTACGACTAGTTAAAAATGACTAACCCTAACCAGTTGGGTCGAGTATGGAAAAGGATGACGTGATTTACCCTAATCAGTTGGACAGAGTATTGGCAGATCGACGTGACTGGCCCTAATTAGTTTCGACGAGTATGGTAAATTGAAATGAATGGTCCTAATCAGTTGGGGCGAGTATGACTAGTTGAAAATGACTAACCCTAATCAGTTGGGACAAGTATGGAAAAGGACAACATGACTGGCCCTAAATAGTTTCGACGAGTATGGCAACATGGAAATGACTAGCCCTAATAAGTCGGTCGAGTATGACTAGTTAAAAATGAATGACCCTACTCAATTGGGTCGAGTATGGTGGAGTTACGAGATTGACCCTAATCAGTTGGGCCGGGTATGACTGATTGAAATCACTGACCCTAATCAATTAAAATGTCCTATACTCTAAAAAGACGTACAAACAAGATGAATTGCTATCAGAAATGATATGCTTTAATTGACATGATATATGTGTTTGAATTACTTAGTTACTTAAGTTGCACGCATGGTTGATGTAGACATAGGAAATTTTGCACAGAAAATTTTTTTTATACCTTTTCCTGCCTTGCACATTGTTTTCCAGAAAAATACCCTGATGAAAAAAATACATAATAAGAAAAAAAACAGAGATAAAAAACATACTAAAAAAATTTGTCCTAATGTTAGAAAGAAAAAAAGAGGGGGTTGGCTTACATGTTGACATGCTATGTTCTTGATATCTGGTAGAACAATCTCATTATCCACATGCGTGCAAAGATAATAGGTTAGCGATTCTCGGATTGGCTTTGCGTGTTCCTGCATGAGGCGGGTGTGGGGGTGCAGTCATAAATGAGTGTAAAGATATAGAGACCGTGCTGAACACATCATGTTTGATACTTACTTGTTTGAAGTGGAAGTAAGTCTTTCCACTGTATGACAACAGAAGCTGCATCACAAAAACACCACTGTCATTCCTGCGTGAAAAAAAAAAGTGAGAAAAAAATTTTAGGGAGTGGGGGTGGGGGTAGCACAAATAGTTCTTTTTCTTAACTGGTTAACCGTGGCAATGAGATCATCAATTTTAGTTGCCTGTCTCGATCCACTTGTGTCCTTGAGAACAATGGACTTTGCATCACTAGATGATTTTGTTGGCACTTTCTTGCCACCAAGGGGGATCCCCAAGATTTGATGAACTGCACTTGCATCAATGCTGAAAGATTTACCACCAGGAAGCTTGACAGACTTAGACCTGGAATCATAATGCTTTGCCAGCCAAATTACTAGATTATTTGGAATTGATGAGCAGTTAAGAGCAACAATCGATCCAAATCCACAATCTATGACTATCTCTTTCTGCTTTTTTGACAGTCTACCAACCAATATAGTCATCTTCACAAGTGAAAAGTTGGAGCTGAATTTCTGAAAAAGATCATATATAGACATTAGTAAATATTATAGGGAAAAGAGTTTATGCAGAAAGATCATATAACAAAAAGAAAAAGGTTATGCAGAAAATTTTGTTGATCCAAAAAATATTATAGCGAAAAAGTTATTATATCAAACTTTGACGAAGATAAAACGTTTATGGAAAAAATAATGTTTTCTAAAATAATCTTGTATAATAAAAATTTATAGGTAAATAGTTTTTTATCAACAAATCGTATGGAAGATAAAAAATGTTTATAACAAAGTTATTACAAAAAAAACTTTGAACAAAGATTTTAAAGAAACTTATGATGAAAGGAGATATGGAGAATAATAAATGCTTTTTCATATGCAAAAGCAGGAAATGAAAACTGTTCAGATCCTGGAGAACCTTAGTAAGACTGCAATGAGGAAAGTGAGCACAGGAGCCATGTTGGTGAAAGTTATAGCGAATATCGCATTCGTGTACTGCAGTCCGTAGAGGAAGGTGTATTGAGAGAGAGAGCGGCGCTGGAAATAAGAAACGAAAAGAAATGAATCAAACAGAATGATTCACACATAAGAAAATATTGGCCTAGCTGTTGTCAACTAGTATGACCAAGTGATCTGTGACTGTACCCAAACGCTGCACTAAAGAAGAGGTACACAAGGATCTCCAGTGTGAGCTTAGGCCTTGTGCTCCTGAAAAGACAAAAAAGGGAGGAAATTCAGAATCACATTACAGTCTAAGCTCTGAACTTTGATCATCCGCATCCGCTGAGAAGTCACATTTCTGTACCGTTCTTTGAAATAGGCTATCAGAGCAAGGAAGACTATGGCCACCAGTTACCGCAGTGTGATAAGTACTAGACGGTCGAGGCCCTCCTGCAGTGCCTTCTTGATCAAGGTTGTTGTCACAGCAGAGATGAGGTCAAAGACTAGCATTGCAATCACCGGTTTCCAATCATGGATCCCCAACATTGCTGCTCCAGTTGCGCCAAGTCTTTGGCCCCTTCACCTGAATTGCCATAACAATGTTCCTGTAATGGACTATTTATAGGTCTTTTACTTGGTAGTGCTTCTGATAAAAAAGATGTGACAGCATATGCGCATTGTGCAATTACCCTTTACCCAAAAACAAAAGGCAAGGTGCTACTGATCGATTAAAAAAAACACATATACATATATATTAAGAAGCAGTTAGTTGTCGCGATGGCAAAGAACATGCCACGGTGCACACTGCACTTGGCTACAATTGCATTTGCAGCAAGTGGCCATACTGACCTGGATGAAATGGGGTTTAGTTCATCGATCGCTGACAAGCGCAACTACTAGACCTGGAATGGCATAGTGCGTGCTTCCACCAAAGTTCTCTGATATTTTAGCAGTTTGCAGACAGCAGACACATGGTGCAGTTAGCACTGAGCACCTGCTCAACTAATGGTCATTTTCAGTCGTATCGAGCAGTAACTGCGAGTTAATATCCATTGCATCTATACACATTATGCACTTGCATTGCATCTATAGACATTACAACAGCGAGTGGACAGCTTACATGTTTCTACTGCAACTTTGAATTCATGATTCAGACACGAAAGAGCCTGATGCAGAATCATACTCTTGCATGGTTTGGAACACAAGCTTGTGTTCTCCAACAGCTAGCAATGTGGTTGCAGACAAGGTAGCAGTCTATTGTGTTACAGAGTCGCTGCCTGCAGTATGTCGGGAAGGGATTACTACCATAAAATAGCCAGCAATTTTGATCCGCAGGGCATGGCTGTTCCAAGCGTAGCTGTAATTCTACTAATGTTCATAACGATGAACAACAAACAACAACAACAACAACATAGCCTTTTTTCCCAAGCAAGTTGAGGTAGACTAGAGATGAAACCCGAAAGAAATAAATTCAAAGTTCAGGCACATTGATAGCTAGTCTCCAAGCGCTCCTATCCAAAGCTATCTCTTTAGAGATATTCCAATCCTTAAGGTCTCTCTTAACCGATTCATCCCACGTCAGTTTAGGTCTACCTCTACCCCTCTTTACATTATCGACCCGCTCAAGAACCCCATTACGCACCGGCGCCTCAGGAGGCCTTCGTTGGACATGTCCAAACCATCTCAGCCGATGCTGGATAAGTTTCTCCTTTCAGCTAGGAATAGTGAGAATAGAAGATGTAGAAAGGGAAAGGAAGCAAGGTGCTTTGGCTCACCGAGGATTGTTTCCTGCACTGCACTCAAGACAATTGACCTCCTCCAGACTGCTGTGACGCTCGCCGGTCACCACATTGCTCTGCTCCACCACTCATTGCCATGTCCCTATGCTTCTCCGCCTGGGCATCAGCACACCCCGTTGAAGAGCCACGCCGTCACTCCCAATGGAACGCTGCGCACAGCCACTTCCATGGCTCTCCCTGGACGCCATATTATATTATCTACTAACATATTATATTTGAAACAAAAGAAACATTACAAATCATGAAAGCAATTCATGATATATATCTACTAACATCAATGTTATTTTGTCAATCCATCAAGTACTTTATGTATTGATCACATAACATAAAGAATATTGGAATGGCAATAGTCCAAAAATGACTTATATTTATGACTGGTAGGGGTAATAGAATAACCAGTGTCAGTTAAAAAAGAAGAGCTGGTTCAAATAGGCATATTTCACATGCATAAAGCAAGGGAGCCTCATTTTAGTGAAGGAAAAACCTACGGGTATATATGTTGTCTCAACATGATAGCATATATACAATCATACCGTGTTTATTCCAGATATATGGAAGAACAATTCAGCTAAGCTATTCAAGTTATATTGTGATTAGCAGAACAATGTGGATGAAGGGGAAAAAAAGCCCACACCTTTTCTATGCATTTTGATTAGCCTCTCCATTGAGTAGCTACAAGTAGGATCTCTTCTCAAAGCTTCCTCATAGCAAGAGGAAATGGTTGATACTAGGTTTTGATCAAAATACTCTTCTAGCAGCCTACCTCTCAACCTGCAGCGAAACAAATTAATTTCAGTTATTTAAATCATAAAAGTTTGTTTCCAATATAGTCAAGGAAAAGAGACAGAAATTATGATAATTGAAAGATGTCATGTAAGATTAGGTATAAGGCATTAGATTCAAGGCAACACATCGCTTTACTTGAAAAGGGAGGGCTGTAGTTGAACTGAGGCAGGTTCCTCTCAAGCGCGTCAAGCGCATCATCAGGCACGACCGTCGAGCCGCCTCCCCGACGGCGAGCGCCACCGGGGGGGGGGGGGTGCTCGGCAATACTTAGAAAATATACTGGCAAATAATTTTGTAGACAAACAGAAACTTTCATACAACTTTTTTGAAGAAAAACTTTTAAATAATACAGTATGGGCACTTACTAATTAAAATTTAAGCTCATAAATTTTGCTAGAAAACTTTTGCTATAGTAAGTTCGCTCATAAATTTTGCTAGAAAACTTTTGCTATAGTAAGTTCCTGATTAAACTTTTTTTAAAAAACCTTTAATCTGAAAACATTCATAGCTACTTTTCATTAATAACTTGTAAAAAGAGAAATTTTATTAATAACACTTGTAAACTGAAATTTGTAATGATAAATTTTTTAGAAGATTTTTAACAAGCAAGTTTTTGCATAAATCTTTTAAGAAAATTTTTCTCAGAGAACTTTTATAAAGTTTTACTTTGCTTACCATAAAAAACTTCTTTCTTAGAAACTTAGCTATCAAAACTTATACAACTTATACAACAAACTTATCAAGTTAAAATTTCTGAAGTTAGGTAAGAATAATGAACCTAAAGTTTATTAAAAAAGAATTGTGTAACAAATTTTCAAACACACAATTGTACAAACTATTATAGGTACCTTATATAGAAGACTTTTCTAAATAAATTGTTGTCCTACCATGATCTAACTAGGCTCAAAAGATTCGTCTCGTCGTGTACATCAAAACTATGCAATTAGTTTTTTTATTTACCTATATTTAATGCTCCATGTATGAGGCAAAAGATTTGATGTGATAGGTGAATAGTGAAGTTTGAAGAGAGAAATTTTGGAACTAAACACAGCCTCTCTCTCTTCATGAAGCGGCCTGCCCGTCCGAGTGCAAACTTCTATACTTGTAGCTGCAGGATAGATGATATATTTTCCAAGATATCAGCAGTAAAAAATATATATAAGGACTTTGTGCAGGAAAAAGGTATTAGAAAATCGATATTAGTATCAGAATCAACAAAAAACTACAGAGAGCAGCAGCCTACTCATCAGAGAGGATCGGATTTGGATCCAGCAAGGAACCCTAATTAGCAGAGATCACCAAAGAGGAGTGGGAATGTAGTAGAGCTAATACCAACGGGACGAGACGGCACAGACGTACGGACAGCCGTCTAGCGGTGTGCCGCAATACCGGTGCTTCCTTCAGGAGCAGAGGCCGCTCAGGTTCACCCTATCTTCTCCCATGCTCCTCCTCTTCCTCACTCGAGAGGGAGGCTGCAACGTTAAACCCACTAGGGTTTCAAAGAAGAGCCATGAAGGTGTTTTTATAGCAGCGCTGAGAGATACATCACGAACCGTCCATTTCGCATGAACGGTGTAGATGCGAGTGCAGGTCCTTGGGCGTACACAGGCTAGCCTAGGCTAACAGGGGCGGAGCCAGGATTGAAATATAGGGGGGGCAATTTAGATCAGGGGGGGCCACACCTTGTTAATGAGCAATATTAGCAACGAGATTAGGGAGTTTTATGTGGAGCTGCAGCAACGTTAGGGGGGCTTGGCCCCTGCCCGCCCCCCTTGTCTCCGCCCCTGTAGGCTAAGATCCAGGATAAGCCGGAGGTGGGCAGGCTAAAATGCAAGGATGTGCAGGAGGCGGCCCAGGCTAAAATCCAAGATGTGCCGGAGGCCGCCTAGGCTAACCTCCGGCGCTTTTTTCATTTTTATATTAAAAAAAACAAAATTTCAAAAATATATGTCGAATAGGGAAATTTTCAAAAATGGGTGCCTGTCGCCCATCCAGTGGGCGATAGGACCTAAATGTTCTGGATTCTATGAAATAATATCTACAACTTTTGTTACATAAAGTTTTTCATTTGATCAATGTATCTAAATCAAGAAAAATAGCTCTTGTACCTAGAAAAATCTAAAATAATTCATTTGGTCTAGTTGTCCTTATCTAAAATTTACCAAACTTTTTTTATAGATCTTAGGAAATAAAATAATGGTACTGTAAAATTTATAGCTTCTAATACTTAGTATAGCAGCATGGATAAATAACCCATTTAAACTAGACATAATGCAAGATCTAATTTAAAAACTTATTCTAGAAATGTTTTCTGGGCCTACCAATTTTGTACAAGCCTATGCTCACCATATTCAACACTCTGGCCAAAGATGACATGCATCCAAGGGATGTATCTTGAGATTTAAATAAAAGAGTATTAAACTGGTATTTAAAATAGAGCAAGATACATTGATCAAATGAAAAACTTTATGTAACAAAAGTTGTAGATCTTGTTTCATAGAATCCATAAAAGTTGAGTTTGTATTTTTTTGATTTTTCTACAATTTTATATCGATTTTACAAGTTTACTGTTTAATGCGCCCTGGGCGCCAGGACCTAAATGTAATTTTTTTACATTTAGGTCCTGTCGCCCACTGGATGGGCGACAGGCACCCTGTCGCCCATTAGGGGGGCGACAGACACCCATTTTTGAAAATTTTCCTATTCGGCATATATTTTTGAAATTTTATTTTTTTAATATAAAAATGAAAAAAGCACCTAACCTCCGGATGTGCCCGAGGCAGCCCTGGCTAACATCGAGGATGAGCCGGAGGCAGCCCAGCAACCACATGTCCCTGCAGTAAAATAAGAAGTAAACTAGGTGAATGCCCGTGCGCTTCTGCGGGTGATAAAAATTTATCATAAAAATATTTGCTATAGTTGATTTCCCATGAAATGTTGTCGTACAAAATCACAGTTCAAAGCAGATCTATTTTACAGGCTACATATGACGAGCTGAAGCATTTAGAGTGAGGTTTAATATATAGTCTTAAATTTCATTGTTCCAAAGTTGACTGGCCAGCTCATACATGGAAAACATAAAACCGTCCCTAATAGTTGAGTGCAACCATTTACAACAGGTTAAAAATTTGAAAACAATTTGTAGAGATGTTGAAAACAATGCACTAAGATGGATCACCATCTGTTTCACAATTAGAAAGCTACATCATCAGTATGAAGATTCTAAAAAGAAAAGATGGGAACATGAGTAATATAGATATAAAAGCTCTCACACAATACTAACCTGTTGTTCCATTCGATGCATTGTATTTTTGTTAATGAAGTATAGCCCTTGAAGTAAATGAAGCTCAATATCCGAGTGAAATCATAAGCCTAAAGAAGAAAACATGATGTTTGTCAAAAGACACGACTTCTAACAGAAAACAAAGCTAAATGTTTGCTCCTGATCCAAATCCTCGGTGCAGGTAGTAACCTGGTAAGCTTCCATCCAAGCACACTGTAAAATAGCAAAGCAGGGAGTAAGGCTGTGTTTAGATGTTTTGCAAATTTTTTTTGCTATATATAGAATCTTGCTAATTTGAAGTACTAAATGAAGTTTATTTACAAAACTTTTTGCACAGATGGGTTGTAAATCGCGAGACGAATCTAATGATGCCAATTAATCCACGATTAATTAATAATTACTGTAGCATCAATGTTGCAAATTATGTATTAAGTAGGCTAATTAGATTCATCTCGCGATTTACAGCCCACCTATACAAAAAGTTTTATAAATAGACTTCATTTAGTACTCCATGCATGTGTCAAAACATTCGATGTGATGTTTTTTTTTTTCTGTTTACGGGGTTTATGGGGTGAGAACTAAACATGACCTAAGCATTAACTTCTAACATCCTATCCTCTGCTACAGGTTCGAATGAAATTTCATGCGCATTCAACTTCTAATATAAGCCCAACTAGTTTCACGTGCACTTCATAATCATTGCTATTATTACTGAAAATCCAAAGAAATATCCAACCGCTGCCCCCATCCTTGCAGGGGCGCCTCCATGGCGGGAGCGCGGCGACCGTCGGCCCTGCGGGTGAGCCACTGCCCGCCCTCCTCGCAGGGGCGCCCCTACTCGCCGGCCATGGAACCCTCCCTGCCGAGCTCGTGAGACAGGGAACGGGACAAAGAAATGAACGAGAGATTAAAAAATAGAAAGAAAGAAAAATAATTTAAATGAATGAGTATTAATAATTATCTTTTCCATATTACCCTCATACTATCTATACTATCTATATATAGACTACCTTATACTACTGATCAATGTTTCAGTGGTATACATAAATCTCAACCGTCTGATGTTTACGTATGAGTCCTTCTCAAACAGTAGTATAACATTGTATTGTGCACCGTAAAAAATCTCTCTTTTCAAGGTTAAGATTTCTTGGGCACAATGTCATGCAATTTGTCTTGCTATTGTGACTAATATGACGGGTACTGACTGGCGAAAAGGTGTCAAGGGCAACGGCTTGCTCTATGAGACTTATTACTACAAGTGTGGCTCTGAGTATGAGGTCCCGCACAACAGGCCAAACCAGCGGTGTCTCACAAGTGATCAGATTGATGCACTCCAAGCTATCAATTTTGTACCAAGTGATCCACGTGGGCTAACTCACGATGAGGTACTGACTGGCGAAAAGGTGTCAAGGGCAACGGCTTGCTCTATGAGACTTATTACTACAAGTGTGGCTCTGAGTATGAGGTCCCGCACAACAGGCCAAACCAGCAGTGTCTCACAAGTGATCAGATTGATGCACTCCAAGCTATCAATTTTGTACCAAGTGATCCACGTGGGCTAACTCACGATGAGACTAGAATCATTAATGTTCACAAAATACTAACCTTCCTGAGAAATCATCATGTTCACCGTATGGAAGCAATAGCTGCAGGGATACACTTGGAATTATCAAGGTTTGATTTTAGGGCGTCCCATAGTGAGTTTGTATCTATGGTCAAGTTCCATAGAGTCTTGGCAGTGGTTCAGTATCATCTATACCGGATGGGGAAACTAGATGAACCTAATTTGCTTTGAATGGTAGGTAACATCCCCCTTCTATTGTCCATCTATACATGATTTCCTTGTGTGTAACACCATGCTGACGATTGCAAAGCTATAGAATTATCAAGCTTGAGAACGCAGTTGACAAGACCGAGGACAAGAAGTCTAGCAAAGCTGTCCCACCCGTCCTGTGCACTATAACTCTACTTCAAGTCCATATCTGTATTACCACTGTCATGTCTGTATTACCACTGCTACTACTACTGTGTTGAGGATGTTGTCAGACCTGGGACAGCGGGACTGCTTATAGACGTAGAATGTTTTAGAGTAAGGGATAGCTTATGGATGTACCTTACCTCTTTTCTAACTACCCGAATAGGCGTAGAACTAGCTGCAGTACAAAGGAAATTACCCGATTGTGTTGTAGTAGGACTCCAACTGTACTCGGCTAGGACTTTCTATGTAATTCTGTCCCCCCGGATATATAAGGGCGGGCAGGGACCCCCTCCAAATAATCATCAACACCTAAAGCAATACAAACCACACAGGACATATGGTACTACGCAAACTCGCGGCCCGAACCTGTCTAAATCTTTGTGTTCCTTGTACCATTGAGTTCTTGAGTAGTCGATCCCTACCTACAAACCCTACTGCTAAGGGTATCCCTGAGCAGGCTTGGCAGTAAACACCGACAGCTGGCGCGCCAGGTAGGTGATTCGGCGAGTTCACCAAACGAATTCGATGGCCGGATCAAGCGACGCCAACAACGTGCCAGAAGGCACGACCCTCGTTTTCGGTTCCTGGGCTTGCACGGCTGACGGAACGGAAGGCTTCTCCAGCCACCTTGTCACGCCTAACTCGCCGGCATCCGCGAGTCTGAGGATCTCAACAAGAAAAGAGTTCTACCCGAACTCGACTCGGACAACCCGAAAAACGTGACAACTCCAAACCGAACTCCTGGTTCGGTCGAGTTCGACACAAATTCTGATTCCGAAAAGCCTCACTTTTCCAAAACTCTTGGAAAATACCTGGCTCATCTCAAGATGTTCAAACACCTTAAGATCAAAAACTCAGAACTTTCACGATCTGATAGAGGGCTGCATCAAACTTGCAGAAACCGCTCTCAGCCCATCTGCGCCACAGCAGAACCCTAAAGCACTAAACTCACCGCAGGAGAGGTTGGGCGATATGCTCTCAGGGATCGAACGGGTAAATTCGAAGCTTGCCAACTGCATTAAGGTGGCTGAAAGCACTCTGCAAAACAAAGAGCAGATCGGGAGGAGGAATCTGCGGGGGAGCTGGTGAGACAAACCCCCGGCTTGTTCGGATGGGACCGTCTATCTCCAGGATACCTCAGAGCCCTTCACCGAAACCTGCTCACACTCGGACTCCGAAACCAGTCGAGTCCAAGTTCGATCAGGACTTTGATCGCTTCATGAACGGTCTCGAGAACTTTGAACCGTTCGACGATCTTGAATAGTGGTCAGACAACATCGAGCTGTTCATGGACGCTATGGCCAGCCCACCCAAACACGCCGACGCTCTTTGGGAACTGGCCAAGCTTAAAAAGGGAAAAGCCAAGGCTCCAGAACAATTCAATGACTCAATCTATGACAAACCCTGGATTAAGGAGCCTGAGGGGTTAACTCCTACTCAATCATGGCTACACTGGATGAACGAGAACGCCCTCCGTGTTGAGATGGGTATACCGCTTCTCGCTCACCCAAAGCATACTGTTATCGCCATAAATTAACAGGATTAATTTATGGGCCGAAATCAAGATGGGCTTAAAGCAGAAGACTGAAGAAGGCTTGTAAATCGGCTCCTGCGTGAGCATCTGGGCCACATGGGCCATGTATCCTTAGATTTAGTTTAAGATTAGAGATAGAGTCCAATCGGGATAAGATTAGTTTAGATTGTTTCCCAAGTCTCCGGACTATAAATATGTATCCTTTGTTATTCATGAAAGAGAGCGTCATCATGACTCACAAACAACAACTCTCGGCGCATCGCCACCCCTAATCCTAGGGTTCCATTCAAGTAAGCGCCATGCTGCCCTGATCGCTTCTTGCGATCAGGGCAGTATTGTTCTTGCTTTTACCTTGGTATTACTCGTACTGAAGCGTTTTTGATGGCGAGTAGTACTAGTTATCCTGATGTTCGTAGCATGGCTTTTAGTAGATCCATTGTGCCTCATTGTTTATCATCTACGAATATCATGTTGTCTCTGTGCAGTCACGTTTCAATCTTATGCTAGTTCTTGTCACATAGAATTAGTCGCACAGAGGCAACACCCTGCTTCTTTTGTGTTTAGTAGATCTAATCTGTTATGGTTTGCTCTTTTCTTAAGAGTTTGCGTAATATCTGCTAGGTTAGGCATTGCAAACGGATTGGATGATCCGGTGGCCTAGTAGATGCTTTATCTTAGCCTTGATAGGGATTGTTCCGGGAATCGGCTCTTGCTAGTTCTTAGGCCTCTGTTTTGGGTTACGGTTCAGTGGTCTGTTACTGTAACACCCGGTTTATAAAAGAACATAAACCGAGCAATCATATACGTGCCAGGATCAAGTCACACGTATATACAACAGAATGAACAGTATATCATAGCACATATCACGTAAAAAGATATAATAAAGCGAATACGAATGTTATTTATTATAATAATGACATAAATGTCTGATACAGCGGAAGCGAAGTACAAAAATACGATAAAAGCTCTCCGAAGCTGAAGCAGGGCGCCACAGGGACGTCGACTGGGAGACGAAGCACCTAGAAGTCCTCGTAGTCCTGGTAGCGCTGGACGAACTCCCTCGTGTCGGCAGGAACTGAGCAGCAGTAGCGTAGCCAAGAGGAAAAAATAGAGAAGAGGCAAGAGTGAGTACACAACTTGTACTCAACAAGTATAACACAAACTATGAGGCTCTAGGTTGGCTGACTCAACTGCATTAGCTTTTAAGTGTTGGCAAAATTTTATTAAAGCTATTTACTACTAGTTGATGAATTACCATTAACCCAGTTACATAGTAATTAGTCAAGTTTAATCATACCACTAATGAGAAACCAAACCAAAACCAAGCCACCAAGGTAACCCCGAGAAGCACCTCCCTCGTCGGAAGGAGATAACTTCACTAATCAAAAGGAGGATCTGGGCCGCTCATAACCGTGAGCACGGCTAGTATACCAGTTTTACACTCTGCAGAGGTTGCACATCTTTACCCACAAGCCGTGAGCTACGCCAGTTGTTCATCACACTTCCTTAGGTGAGATGACTAGCAAACTCACTACGAGGCCGTTACAAAGGACACATTGGCAAGGTGTAACCGCTAAGGAATCAGGCTCCGCAACGATGGTAACCACCTCGAGGGGGTACAAGACACACAGACCAGCCTCGTAGCCTGGCCACCATTGGAGCTCACCACCCCCCATGCCCCGTCGGTAAGTTACTCCCGAACCAACATGGCCTAATTAGTAAGCCAAGACCGTCCCATTCCAGTCTTGTGGTAGCGCTGTTGTCCCAGGTTGTCGCTCTATGAACCGGTCCTTATGGAGAGTGGCCAACCAGGCAGTAAGCACCGTGCTGGCCCCCTAAACCATGTTTCTAAAGAAAACATCTTTTAACGAGAAGTGAGCCACTCAAGCCACACAGAGTGCCACTCTCAGAATTAAGTTCAAGTAAACCATTAATCAATTTAATTAAAAAGGACCAAAGTGTGTTATAGCGCAGCAACCTAGCACAACTAACCAAAATGCAACCCAAAGGATATATATAAAGGATATAAACTGGCTAGGAAATCCTTAAAGGCATACAGTATTAAAATGCAGTATGAAATTGTATTTAAAAGTGATAGGTTGTTCATGTTATACTTGCCTTCCTCGTACTGCTCTGGCTGCTGCCCAAACTGCTCGGAAGACGGATCTTGGCACTGGTACTGAGGCTCCTCAGATGGATCAACGTCTACTCACGAACACATGGCCAAAACAATGCACAAAATAAGCATACAAGCAAACACTAACAAAAAACTAAGAAACAGTACATCAATACATAAAAACAGCAAGAAAAACTAAGCTAAAACTATTCTACGCGTTACAACGATCGCGTGGATATAAAGAACGCTTAAAACGGAGCTAAAACGCGTATTCTAGGCTAAAAACAAGTCCTAGGGGCTTATTTGTAAGAAAACTGGAGTTTCAGGGGGTTTTCTACAAAAACTGAGGACTAAAACGTAATTAACTATTAAATCTAAGGGCTAACGTGCAAAACCAACTGCCCTGGACGGCGGGTACTAAATCTAGAAAGGTCAGGGGGCTATGCGCTAAAATCTGGGCCTCAGTGTAAATGTTTTTACACTAAATAGGACCGCGGGTCGAAACAGAGAAAGGGCAGGGGCTCTTTAACAAAACTTCCAGGCCGAACCGGTACGCACGTACCACGGCCGTCAGATCTGGATCTAAGGGTTCTAATTGGTTCGATCCAAGATCTAATCCTGACCGTTGCATACGGATCTGGCGGCCAAGATCGGTTGGGGGCGCGGGCGGCGGCGCTGGTCGCCGGAGCTGAAGCTCCCGCGGCGGCGCTTCACCGGAGTTGGCCCAAATCGGCCGCTCCGGGGTCGGTTGGCCTCCGTTTCGGGTTGGGGAGCATGATCGTGCTACGCGTGATACACCTGGGGCCTAGGTTGGTCTCGGGGAGGGCCGGAGTGGCGCGCGCTACGGCGGCGGCGGGTCGGTTTACGCCGGCGAGCGATTCCATGCCAACAGAGGCAGAAAAAGGAGGAAAAAGGAGCGCACCGAGGTTTCTTACCCACGTGCGAAGCTTCGGCGGTAGTCCAGAAGATCAGGGAAGCGGCGGAGCGCCGGGTTCACGGTGGCGCAGAGGAGCGTGCACGGCGGAGCTGCACGGGCACGGCGAGCTAGGTTCGGGGGGGCACTGGCGTGGGGATGGCGTACAGGGGGTCGCAGGGTGTGAGTTTAAGTAGGCGGGCGGATCTGGGCGTCCGTGCCGTGGAGGGCGCAGGCGTGGCGAGATTCGCGGCGGTGAGCTCGGGCGGACGCGCGCGAGAAGGAAGGGAAGAGATGGATCCGACACGCGGGCCCGGGCGAGCAGAGAGGGATGCGCCGCGTGGGGGAGGCGACGGCCTGGCGGGTGGGGCCAACATGGCAGAGAGAGTGAAGCGGGCGCGACTGTGGGAGGGACGGCGCCGACATGTGGGCCCGGCGGGTCAGACGCAAAGCGGAGACAGCGGGCGACGCGTGCGAGCGGCGAAGGGCGGCTGACGGGCGGGCCCAGGGGCGCGGCGGCTGATGCGAGCGCGCGGAGGGAGGTCGCGGCTGGGCCTAGCGCTCGTTTTTGAGCTGAGCGGGAGGTGGGGTGAGCTGGGCCTAGCGGTGGGCCGCGCGGGTGGATCGGGCCCGAGGCGTGGCGCGGGGCCGGGGCAGGCCGGGTAAGAGAAAGAAACGGAGCGGGCTGGGCCAAAGCAGGGTGGGGAAGTGGGTTGGGCCAGCTGGGCTGAGGGTTGGGTTTTGGGCCTGGTTGGGTTTGAGTTTGGGTTTTGGGCTTTCTTTTCTATTTCTTTTCTCTTTTCTTTTTCCTCTCAACTCAAAACTATTTGAATTCAAATTCAAATTCGAATTCAAAACCCTAGCACTCAACCAAATAAAACAATGCACCAGCATGAATGCACAAGCATGTTTAAACCTAAAATAAATTTTAATTGCTTATGCAACAAAATTAGATTAAATGCAAGCTAAGCAAATTAAATCCTTAGAAGAATTAAATAAACCAATTAAATTTATTATTAAACATTGAAATTTAACTTAGGGTGTTACAAATCCTACCCCCTTACAGGAATCTCGTCCCGAGATTCTGGGCTGGCTAGCAAAGAGATCGGGATAGGTCTTCATCAACTTCTCTTCCTTCTTCTGACAAGTTTTCCGGAAAGACATCCGGGCATTCAGCTACGCGAATATCATCCGTGGGTCTAGCCTCCATCTGATGAAGAAAACCATAAGGCTCTGTAGCACTGACTGTCACCTCTTGGCCATCAGATGCTGACAAGTGAACTGTCCGCTGAGCACAATCAATACGGACTCCCCATCTGGTAAGGGTCTCCATGCCCAAAATCACATCTATCTCTGAGGAATCAATGACGATCAAACCAGTGCAGAATTCTGCCCTCCTTATAACAATTCTAACTCTGGAGCATATAGAGCATGTGTGTATCTGGCCCCCAGGTGAAGTAACTATCATAGCTGTCCTCATACAAGAAATTGGTATACGATGCTGCTCGGCAAATGACTTGGAAATGAAAGAATGAGTAGCTCCGGTATCGAAAAGCACCATAGCTGGATAAGAGTTGACCATGAACGTACCAATAACCACATTAGGAGCCTCGGTCGCTGACTCGGCCGTCACGTGGTTCACCTTCCCCTGTCGTGGCGCCCTGGGTTGGGCTGGGCGTCCTTGCTGTCCTGCCTGCCGTGGAGCCTGAGGTGCTGGACAACTTTTAGCATAATGACCTTTCTGCCCGCATTTGTAGCACATGCGGTGGCGGTGAATGGCGCTACTTCGTTGACCTCCCTGTGAACTTATCTTCACATCTTGCATTATTTCTGCTGCTTGCTCTTTGGACTCCTTGCGACCGCGTGGCTGGATCACATTCATAGTGATAGTCAACCCATCAACATAATCATGGAGAGCTTGATTCTCGACCTGTGTATCTCTAGAGCACTTAGGATCCTTTCTCTTTGGCATGGTCTGTAGCTCTCCGACCGATGGACCGTCAAGGAAAAGGGAATCCTCCGCTAGCTGCCCTTGATGAGGCATCTTTCTCTTCGTACCGGAGAACAACCTCTGGTTCCTTTTAGTTGTGGCTTCATCTTCAGTCGCACGAACTTGACGACAAGGAACACCATAGAATTGGCAACACTGGCAAGTTTTCTCACCATCACCCATTGCACTGTCTCCAAGGTCTTTTTGTTCTGCCGACATCTGAGCTGGGGCAAAAGGAAACACAGATGGGTAAGGTCAAGAGAGAAAAACTCCATTATTTAAGGTTCTATCCTATTTAGATAACACTGCTCAGGCATTACTGCTGATAACTCCAGATAAATGTCACATAAATCCGGGAACTAGGAACTAGAGCATAACTCTTCGGTTTCGTCTGAGAGATTCTCAACTTCTCTTGTACTAGTTGTAGGCCGGGGTGTCACATCCCTACCCCCTTACAGAAACCGACGTCCTCGTCGGTGACGTCCTTGTCGGTGATCCCTGGATATCACATTCTCTTCGCACTATCCTTCTTCTCAACAAGTAAGACAGAAGAAACCCAAGGCAGGATAAGGTAGAGAGGATAGAGTGGATGGTTTTACCCCCAACGATCTAACTTGTTTTATTAATTAATTAAATTTAACTTAAGACTGATTTTCATTAAACAAATTTAACTACTAAACTATGCAATCAACCAAAAATCCAAATCAAACGTTTGCATAAGCACAAGCATTCAAATTTATACTTTGGCCTAGTTTAACACACAACTCGACTAACACAACGCGTCGTAGAACGTTCTACCGTATTATTATAAAGGGTCACCTAGCTGATACTCCTGGTGGTCAGATGACTGATTCAGGCCAAATCTACGAAAACTATTCTTCAGAGAGAAAAATCAAGGCAGAAGGGTAAAAGGTCATAGAAGTCAAGGGGTATAATAGTAAAATAGTTTCAGCAGACAAGGATTGGAGAGAAGAAGTCCTAAAACTCGACCAGTTCTATCTAGGCTTCGTCCTACAGTCGATATGGCTCTGATACCACTCTGTAACACCCGGTTTATAAAAGAACATAAACCGAGCAATCATATACGTGCCAGGATCAAGTCACACGTATATACAACAGAATGAACAGTATATCATAGCACATATCACGTAAAAAGATATAATAAAGCGAATACGAATGTTATTTATTATAATAATGACATAAATGTCTGATACAGCGGAAGCGAAGTACAAAAATACGATAAAAGCTCTCCGAAGCTGAAGCAGGGCGCCACAGGGACGTCGACTGGGAGACGAAGCACCTAGAAGTCCTCGTAGTCCTGGTAGCGCTGGACGAACTCCCTCGTGTCGGCAGGAACTGAGCAGCAGTAGCGTAGCCAAGAGGAAAAAATAGAGAAGAGGCAAGAGTGAGTACACAACTTGTACTCAACAAGTATAACACAAACTATGAGGCTCTAGGTTGGCTGACTCAACTGCATTAGCTTTTAAGTGTTGGCAAAATTTTATTAAAGCTATTTACTACTAGTTGATGAATTACCAT
This sequence comes from Panicum virgatum, assembly GCF_016808335.1. Taxonomy (NCBI): domain Eukaryota; kingdom Viridiplantae; phylum Streptophyta; class Magnoliopsida; order Poales; family Poaceae; genus Panicum; species Panicum virgatum. Next base: position 5,135,171 of record NC_053148.1, read on the forward strand.
TAACCCAGTTACATAGTAATTAGTCAAGTTTAATCATACCACTAATGAGAAACCAAACCAAAACCAAGCCACCAAGGTAACCCCGAGAAGCACCTCCCTCGTCGGAAGGAGATAACTTCACTAATCAAAAGGAGGATCTGGGCCGCTCATAACCGTGAGCACGGCTAGTATACCAGTTTTACACTCTGCAGAGGTTGCACATCTTTACCCACAAGCCGTGAGCTACGCCAGTTGTTCATCACACTTCCTTAGGTGAGATGACTAGCAAACTCACTACGAGGCCGTTACAAAGGACACATTGGCAAGGTGTAACCGCTAAGGAATCAGGCTCCGCAACGATGGTAACCACCTCGAGGGGGTACAAGACACACAGACCAGCCTCGTAGCCTGGCCACCATTGGAGCTCACCACCCCCCATGCCCCGTCGGTAAGTTACTCCCGAACCAACATGGCCTAATTAGTAAGCCAAGACCGTCCCATTCCAGTCTTGTGGTAGCGCTGTTGTCCCAGGTTGTCGCTCTATGAACCGGTCCTTATGGAGAGTGGCCAACCAGGCAGTAAGCACCGTGCTGGCCCCCTAAACCATGTTTCTAAAGAAAACATCTTTTAACGAGAAGTGAGCCACTCAAGCCACACAGAGTGCCACTCTCAGAATTAAGTTCAAGTAAACCATTAATCAATTTAATTAAAAAGGACCAAAGTGTGTTATAGCGCAGCAACCTAGCACAACTAACCAAAATGCAACCCAAAGGATATATATAAAGGATATAAACTGGCTAGGAAATCCTTAAAGGCATACAGTATTAAAATGCAGTATGAAATTGTATTTAAAAGTGATAGGTTGTTCATGTTATACTTGCCTTCCTCGTACTGCTCTGGCTGCTGCCCAAACTGCTCGGAAGACGGATCTTGGCACTGGTACTGAGGCTCCTCAGATGGATCAACGTCTACTCACGAACACATGGCCAAAACAATGCACAAAATAAGCATACAAGCAAACACTAACAAAAAACTAAGAAACAGTACATCAATACATAAAAACAGCAAGAAAAACTAAGCTAAAACTATTCTACGCGTTACAACGATCGCGTGGATATAAAGAACGCTTAAAACGGAGCTAAAACGCGTATTCTAGGCTAAAAACAAGTCCTAGGGGCTTATTTGTAAGAAAACTGGAGTTTCAGGGGGTTTTCTACAAAAACTGAGGACTAAAACGTAATTAACTATTAAATCTAAGGGCTAACGTGCAAAACCAACTGCCCTGGACGGCGGGTACTAAATCTAGAAAGGTCAGGGGGCTATGCGCTAAAATCTGGGCCTCAGTGTAAATGTTTTTACACTAAATAGGACCGCGGGTCGAAACAGAGAAAGGGCAGGGGCTCTTTAACAAAACTTCCAGGCCGAACCGGTACGCACGTACCACGGCCGTCAGATCTGGATCTAAGGGTTCTAATTGGTTCGATCCAAGATCTAATCCTGACCGTTGCATACGGATCTGGCGGCCAAGATCGGTTGGGGGCGCGGGCGGCGGCGCTGGTCGCCGGAGCTGAAGCTCCCGCGGCGGCGCTTCACCGGAGTTGGCCCAAATCGGCCGCTCCGGGGTCGGTTGGCCTCCGTTTCGGGTTGGGGAGCATGATCGTGCTACGCGTGATACACCTGGGGCCTAGGTTGGTCTCGGGGAGGGCCGGAGTGGCGCGCGCTACGGCGGCGGCGGGTCGGTTTACGCCGGCGAGCGATTCCATGCCAACAGAGGCAGAAAAAGGAGGAAAAAGGAGCGCACCGAGGTTTCTTACCCACGTGCGAAGCTTCGGCGGTAGTCCAGAAGATCAGGGAAGCGGCGGAGCGCCGGGTTCACGGTGGCGCAGAGGAGCGTGCACGGCGGAGCTGCACGGGCACGGCGAGCTAGGTTCGGGGGGGCACTGGCGTGGGGATGGCGTACAGGGGGTCGCAGGGTGTGAGTTTAAGTAGGCGGGCGGATCTGGGCGTCCGTGCCGTGGAGGGCGCAGGCGTGGCGAGATTCGCGGCGGTGAGCTCGGGCGGACGCGCGCGAGAAGGAAGGGAAGAGATGGATCCGACACGCGGGCCCGGGCGAGCAGAGAGGGATGCGCCGCGTGGGGGAGGCGACGGCCTGGCGGGTGGGGCCAACATGGCAGAGAGAGTGAAGCGGGCGCGACTGTGGGAGGGACGGCGCCGACATGTGGGCCCGGCGGGTCAGACGCAAAGCGGAGACAGCGGGCGACGCGTGCGAGCGGCGAAGGGCGGCTGACGGGCGGGCCCAGGGGCGCGGCGGCTGATGCGAGCGCGCGGAGGGAGGTCGCGGCTGGGCCTAGCGCTCGTTTTTGAGCTGAGCGGGAGGTGGGGTGAGCTGGGCCTAGCGGTGGGCCGCGCGGGTGGATCGGGCCCGAGGCGTGGCGCGGGGCCGGGGCAGGCCGGGTAAGAGAAAGAAACGGAGCGGGCTGGGCCAAAGCAGGGTGGGGAAGTGGGTTGGGCCAGCTGGGCTGAGGGTTGGGTTTTGGGCCTGGTTGGGTTTGAGTTTGGGTTTTGGGCTTTCTTTTCTATTTCTTTTCTCTTTTCTTTTTCCTCTCAACTCAAAACTATTTGAATTCAAATTCAAATTCGAATTCAAAACCCTAGCACTCAACCAAATAAAACAATGCACCAGCATGAATGCACAAGCATGTTTAAACCTAAAATAAATTTTAATTGCTTATGCAACAAAATTAGATTAAATGCAAGCTAAGCAAATTAAATCCTTAGAAGAATTAAATAAACCAATTAAATTTATTATTAAACATTGAAATTTAACTTAGGGTGTTACAGTTACGTTCATTAGGCCTAGTCACGTGTAGTATGTTCCGATCTAGCAGTGAAGCTTTTACCATCGTGGATTAGATTAGCTAGATTTAATTGAAGCATCTATACAATTATTTGCTTTATTTATCATATCTGGATACAATCAGATCCCATCTGACACCGGGACTCGATCGGCTCTTTAAAGCCGATGCAAGAGTCGTCCCGGGGAGCCGACCACGGCTCGGACTTACATTTACACGTGTCTTTGTACGCAGGAAACTGTTCGGAGCACGTCTACACCCTCCTGATCGGGTATAGGTCAGGTGGCACGCCTGGCTTTCACACATTCTCCGGGCGCGTGACGGAATTGCGGGCTGTCGACGAGGGAGCAGTGCCTGCCAGCGCCCCAGCAACCTCCCGGCTCTTCGTGTTGCCCGTCGCTGCTCGCCGGTGGGTTTCGACCGACAACACATTCTGGCACACCCGGTGGGACCTTTCTCGGCAACAACGTCCACTGCAACAATGACCGGAGCTCAAGATCAAGAACCCGTTCCCAAGCCCGTCACGTATGAAGAGCTCCCTCCTGAACACAAGAAGAAGTACGATGAGATCAAAGCTCTGATGAAAGCCGATCTCATCGGCTCTTTTGAGAAGACCCGCAACCATGGCATCAGGTGGAAGGGGTTCTCGCCTGAAGGCGCTCTCGACAACGTGGACCTGTCTGTACCATCAGAGGAGCGCACTAGGGCCCTGCGTCAGGAGATGAACTACATGGTGGCCCATGCGCTTCATCGGCACTCTCAGAGCTTGATGAACGAGCTTGAGCACATGGCGCATCGCGTCATCCAGGAGATAATCAAGAACCAGTACTCTCCATCGGGGCCAACCCTGGGGGGTCACACAGAGGAAGCTACGCTGCATTCTAGACCGGTGCTGCCGTTCTCGTTTGCGGCCCCAAAACCACAAATTTCGCCGATCTACGTCGTCCATAAGATTGGCGGCGATCCTGGAGAAGGCCAATTCCTCACCGAGCCACCCAAGGAGATCCCGCACGGCTACACGTGTGCCTACATCCCTGACAGTGTCAGTCCAACACGCTCGGTGCAGATGGCAAACCCAGGAGCTTCTGGAGCAGACGCGGAGAAACAAGCGTGGCTGGCAAAGTACGCTACTGGGCCGAGTGCTGAGCCATCGGCCCCAGGAGTTCTTAGTGTGGAGCTGGTCAGTGCAATACTGAGAGACCAGTTTGGCATCCTGCCCAAGAGGAAAGTGATCGGCTATTCAAAGCCGTATCCAAGTGATTATGACTTGATCCCTCTGCCGCCCAAGTATCGGCTTCCTGAGTTCACCAAGTTCAACGGGTCAGAAGGAGCCAGCTCCATCGAGCATGTGAGCCGATACTTAACGCAGCTTGGGATGATCTCAGTGTCGGACCCGTTGAGGGTTCGGTTTTTTGGCCAATCTCTTACAGGCCCAGCTTTTGGATGGTATGCATCACTGGTTCCGGATTCGATTCGAACTTGGAGGCAGCTTGAAGATCAATTCCATACCCAGTATCATTCGGAGGCTGCTGAAGCCGGAATTGCCGACCTCGCCCAGGTCAGGCAAAGGCGAGGAGAGTCTGTGTCGGAGTATATACAGTGCTTCAGAGAAGTCAAGAACCGATGCTACTCGTCGCGCATCACAGAGAAGGAGGCAGTCGATCTGGCTGTCCTCGGGCTTGCTAAGCCGATCAAGGATGCGGCTTTCCAGTTGGAGTTCACATCTCTGGCGCACCTGGTACAGAAGCTTACGGCATACGAGCATTATCATCCTGAGCTGTACCAGGACAAGTTCAAGCGCCATGTAAACATGGCCCAGGCAGAAGAATCTGATGACTCTGGTGAAGAGCAAGAAGTGGCCGTGGCAGAGTGGACTCGGGGGGCAAACCCTGTCCCGTGCAAGTGGATCAAGCAGCAGGGGCTTGTGAAGGGCTTCGACTTCGACGTGACCAAAGCAGAGCAGATATTCGATCTGCTCCTCAAAGAAAAACAGCTAAAGCTCCCAGAGAATCACAAGCTACCGACGGCACAAGAGCTGCAAGGGAGGCTGTACTGCAAGTGGCACCACTCGTTTACTCATGCCACGGGTGAATGCAAGGAGCTGCGTCATCAGATCCAATCGGCTATCGAGCAAGGCCGATTAATCCTAGCTCAACACACTATGAAGGTTGACACAAAGCCCTTCCCGCAAGCTGACATGGTGGAGCTGTCGGACTTCGGATCCGAGGGCCAGGATCTGGCATTCCAGATCAACATGGTGGGACCCATGCGCCGCCATGACAAGCAGAGGAGAGAGGCCGCTTCTAGCAAACGGCCGCAGGGTGAACACGAACTGGAACAGCGGCATGTGATTGAAGAGCAGGTGCGTCACATCCACAATCAGCTTCTAGCTTCTAATCGGCTTCTGGAAAAGTACCAGTACCAGTACAAGTTGCATCGCCGATACGAATCGGAGGAGGACGAGTACGAGCATCGTACAAGAAGGACGCTGGGGAGACGCCAGGCTATACGCGACCACTGGCACTGCCCGTTCTTCAGGTATTGCTGGAATTCTGGCATGAGCCGATTGCCTACTATAGATGATTGCTTGGAGTGCAGGCCTCGAGGACGCCAGCAGGACGAGACATCGGTGTTCCGGCGCTTGGGGCCCAGAACACGTCAGGATGACCATGTGAGGCACCCATCCAGGGGTGATTCTGAGCCAGAGGAAGAAGACAGGTACCATCGCCCATGGTGGTGTCCTGACGGGCTCAATCGCTCGCAGAAGCGCAGGGTGCAGCGCCTGCTCAATCTGGAAGAGGCAGAAGCAAAGTACCTCGACGTGCTGAGGAAAGCGCGTCCGGATCTCGCGAAGCAAGTCAGACGACCGCGAAGGGAGGAAAGGCGCCCTCCGAGAAAAGAGTGGCGCCCCAAGCAGACAAAAGCCGATGACAAGCCATCAGCTGAGGTGAACATGGTGTTTGTACTCCCGTCGGAGTTTCGAGCACCCCAACCGGAGGAATTGGCCATCGCCCGGCTGGATCTCGGCCCACGACCAATCATTTTCGAGAAGCCCAAGGAGAAGAGGTACAAGCACCTGAAGGGGTTATATCTCAAGGGCTTCATCAATGGCAAACCTGTGAACAGGATATTGGTCGACACTGGTGCCGCAGTCAACCTGATGCCATATTCCGTGCTGCGCCGATTGGGTCGTTCTTCTGCCGATCTGATCAAGACCAATGTGATGCTTAATGACTTTAATGGACAGCCATCAGAGGCGATTGGGGTTCTTAACGTGGAACTGACAGTGGGCCGTAAGACGATCCCGTCTTCATTCTTCATCGTTAACAGTAAGAGTACATACACAGTGCTGCTTGGGAGGGACTGGATTCATGCCAACTGTTGTATCCCTTCCACAATGCATCAGGACCTCGTCCAATGGGATGGAGATGAAGTAGAAGTGGTCCCTGCAGACGATTCCAGCGAGGTCTCACTCGCAGATATGAACGCCTGGGATGCAGAAGGACAAGAGCCGATCTCAGGGATCGCCCTAGAAGACTGTGATCGGATCAAGGCGACAAAAAACAGACTGAGGCTGGTCTTATCCACTGGCCTCACAGAATAGATGCATCCTGGCATGCCACGGGGTGTAATAGAAATAGAGAGGCCGGTCCCAGCGATTGGCCCCAAAAAATAGAAAAATTCTGTTTAGGTTCGGAATTGTTACATCATGTACACACGATGGCCTGCTCTGGTAGTTGGCCACTCATCGACTATTTGGTTTCGAATGATGATGGAATTATGGAAGCGGCCAGCCCGTGCGGTTGGCCAAATAATTTTTCTTGTCATCTCCCTGTGTTTGCCGCTGATTTTGTGGATAACGAAGACTCGCTTGTGTTCGCAGCTAATTTTTTAGACGACGGCAAACTCGGATACGGGTTCACATCAGCTGATGACTTGGAAGAGGTTGACATCGGTCCTGGGGATAAGCCACGGCCGACATTTATCAGCAAGAAGTTGGATCCGGCTTTGCGAGAGGAGATGATTGCGTTACTGAAAGAATACCGGGATTGTTTTGCATGGGACTACACCGAGATGCCTGGGCTGGATAGAAGTATCGTCGAGCATCGGCTCCCGCTCAAGAAAGGGTTTCGGCCGTTTCAGCAACGAGCACGTCAGATGAAGGCCGAAGTCCTAGAAGAAGTTAAGAAAGAGGTGGAGAAGATGCTGGATGCTGGGTTCATCAGGCCGTGCCGGTATGCAGAATGGATCTCTAGCATAGTACCGGTGCAAAAGAAGGATGGCCGATGGCGCGTTTGCGTCGATTTTAGAGATCTCAACAGAGCAACACCAAAGGACGAATATCCGATGCCTGTTGCAGAAACACTGATCAACGCAGCTGCTGGCCACAAAATGATGAGTTTTATGGATGGCAATGCTGGTTACAACCAGATCTTCATGACCCCAGAAGACGTGAACAAGTCTGCGTTCAGAGTACCAGGCGCAGTTGGCTTGTTCGAGTACTTGGTTATGACCTTTGGACTGAAAAATGCCGGTGCAACGTACCAGCGTGCCATGAATTATATTTTTCATGATCTCATCGGCAAACTGGTAGAGATCTATATTGATGATGTTGTGGTCAAGTCCAAATTGGCTGGGGGCATCTAGAAGATCTGCGTCAAGTTTTGGAGCGGACTCGGAGGTTTTGGCTCAAAATGAACCCAAAGAAGTACACTTTCGGTGTGAGGCCGGTCAGTTTCTGGGATTCTTGGTGCATGAACGGGGAATTGAGATCGACCTAAAAAGTCAAGAAGCTGTGAAGACGATGAAGCCACCTACTACGAAGAAGGAGTTACAGAAACTCATCGGTAAAATTAACTTTGTCAGGCGATTTATTTCTAATCTGTCTGGACGCATTGAGCCGTTTATGGGTTTAGTGAAGATCAAATCCGATGATGAGTTTTGCTGGGGGGCAGAACAGCAACAAGCTTTCGATGAAATCAAGGAATATTTGTCAAAGCCTCCAGTGTTGGTTCCTCCTCAGCAAGATAGGCCGTTCTACGTGTACCTATCCGTGGGTGACACTTCCATTGCTTCAGTGCTAGTCCAGAAGCATGACGGCCAAGAGAGGGTGGTCTTCTACCTCAGCAGACGCATGTTAGACGCCGAGACCAGGTATCCTGAAATCGAGAAGTTTTGCCTTTGCTTATACTTTACATGTACAAAGCTTCGTCGTATTTTGCTCTCGGCGGAAACAATTGTCATATGCAAATCGGATGTCATAAAGCACATGCTGTCGGCTCCTGTCTTGAAAGGCCGACTTGGAAAATGGATGTTTGCATTGTCAGAGTTTGATATCCGGTATCAGCCTGCAAAAGCAGTCAAAGGGCAAGCACTGGCGGATCTTGTTGCAGATAGGATCAGCACTGATATTGCTGCATTATTTATTCGTGCTTGGGCTATGTTCTTTGACGGATCGGCTTGTGATGATGGGTGCGGTGTGGGAATTCTGCTGGTGTCGCCTCGTGGGGCGACTTACTCCTTTTCCATCAGAATGACTGCCCCATGCACCAATAATTTGGTGGAATATGAAGCCGTTCGCAAAGGGATGGAATTGCTACTCGAAGCTGGAGCAGAAGCAGTGGAAATTTTTGGGGATTCAAAGTTGGTGATTTCTCAGCTCACGGAGGAATATAGATGTGAGAGTGAAGCTCTATTTCCGATATGGATGCAATGCCGTGAGTTGATGTCACAATTCCGGTACATCAATTTCCACTGGATACGCAGAACTCTGAACAATGAAGCCAATGATTTGGCACAGATGGCTTACGGGTACAGGGAAGCAGCCGATGGAGTCGACGTGGAGGTTCAGTTTCTAGAACCCGGAGACTGGAGAGCCGATATCTTCAATTACTTGAAGGATTCGGCTCGGGGGGCACCCAGAAGGATAAGACTCAAGGCCATGAAGTATGTTCTGATAGGGGATGACATGTTCTACAGGACCTTGGAAGGACTACTGCTTAAATGTCTGGGACATTCAGAGTCAAATCGGCTCTTGCATGAGGTTCATGAAGGAGCCTGCGGTACTCACCAATCGGCTCATAAGATGAAGTGGCTGATTAGGCGGTCGGGTTATTACTGGCCCACTATGCTTGAAGATTGTTTTAAATATTATAAGGGATGTCAAGCATGTCAGAGGTTTGGCAAGATTCAGATAGTGCCAGCATCAGTGATGAATCCTATCATCAAACCATGGCCATTCAGAGGTTGGGGCATGGACATGATTGGACAAATCAACCCGTCGTCTAGCAAGGATCACCAATGGGTCTTAGCTGCCACAGATTATTTTACAAAGTGGGTAGAGGCAGTGCCCATGAGATCAGTAGCATCGAAAGATGTGATCAGCTTTGTCAAAGAACACATCATTCACGGATTCGGGATCCCTCAGACCATTACGACCGATGGAGGATCGGTCTTTATATCAGAGGAATTCAGAAAGTTTGCCGATGACATGGGGATTAAGCTGATCAGATCATCTCCGTATTATGCCCAAGCTAATGGACAGGCTGAAGCATCCAACCAGAGCCTCATCAAGCTCATAAAGAGAAAGATCGATGAATATCCTAGGCGCTGGCATGAGGTGTTATCAGAAGCTTTGTGGGCATATCGTATTTCGTGTCATGGGTCCACCAAGACGTTGCCGTACCATCAAGTCTACGGCCAGGACGCTGTGCTACCATGGGAGATCACGGCTGGATCAAGGCGTGTTGAGTTTCAGAATGATCTATCTGCTGAACAGTATGCAGTCTTGATGAATGATAATGTGGAGGACCTGACAGAGCTAAGACTTTGGTCGTTGGAAAAGATCAAAGAAAATAAGGCTAAAGTCGCCCGTGCATACAACAAGAAGGTCAAGCCTAAGGATTTCCAGGTGGGAGACTTGGTTTGGGAGGCAGTATTGCCATTGGGAACTAAAGACAAAAAGTTTGGTAAATGGTCTCCAACTTGGCATGGGCCGTACAAGGTTGATCAGGTTTTGCCTAGGAATGCGTACATGCTCGAGGAATTGGACGGCGTCAAGTTTCCTGTTGCTGTCAATGGTCAACATCTCAAGAAGTATTTCCCGAGCATGTGGGGAGGTGACTAACCAGAGCCGATGAGATCCATCTGGCTGCAGTGAGATAGGCCAACACGTTGAGTTGGCCGGTAAAAAAAAGAAGAAGAAATAGGCCAACACGTTGAGTTGGCCAGTAAAAAAAAAATCAAATCATGACAGGCCAACACTTTGAGTTGGCCCGTAAAAAAAAAGAGAAGATAAGCCAACACGTTGAGTTGGCCGACAAAAAATAAATAATAATAATAATAATAATAATAATAATAATAATATATATATGAGAAGCGAACAGCCGATGTGTAACCATCGATTTAAGATGTTTTTAAACAAGTGCAAGTTTCAGGATAACAGGCAGTACTAATTGTCTCTTGAGCCTATCTACTGGTTCAGGAATTCTTCTATGGCATGGATGGCTTCAGTACGGACGGCGTCTGCTCGTGCTACAATCGCTTCATCATCCTTGTCATCGCCTGTAACTATCTGCCGACTCAAGGTGCTGATCTCTGCAAACTCTGCTTGTATCTGCTTGGCTATTTCCTGGCTTTCTTGTTTGGAGTTTGCAATGGAGGTTTCCTCGGCCTGGATGAGTTCCTTGGTGGTGCGGACCTTTTCTTCAAGTTCCGCCAGTTCTTTCTTCAGGAGATCAAGTCGATTCATGTTGGCAGACACGTTAGTTTTGATATCTAGAGTTGCCTTCTTCTGGTTAAGGGCCTTGCACTTTTGGGTAATATCAGCTTTCAGAGAAGCTTGAGAGCGACGTGCTTCCATCCTTTGTTGTGCTTTACTCACTTCTATCCGAAAGAATGGAAGGTTGCTGGCTGACCAGAGTTTGATTTGCAATGGCTCCGGGAGTTGGGATTCTATTTGCTCAAAAATGTTCTTTATCTTGCTGGAATCGTCAACCAGAGCAGTGATTGGAGCAGATAGAAGATCCTTGATGAGTTGAAGCTGATTTGCCAAGTTAGCCGATTGCTGCAAGGAAGGTGTTTCTGCTCCAGGGACAGTCAGACCCATTAATGCAGGGTCAAGGGAAAGCAAACCTGAAATATCAAAGTTCTATGGACATATATGGAGTTAGAACAATATGCATTTATGAAGCTATCGGCTGGTTCAGAATTGGTTTTGGAATGTTACCTGTTCTGAAGAAGAGGTGTTGGACGGTTCAAGAGCAACTGTCCTGTTAGAGCTGGTGTTGACGCCGAGAACATCTGCTGCATCGGCTTGTTCTTCGTTTGTCTCCACCAGCGTATCAGGAGTAGCAGTCATCCCATGTTGTACTTGGCTTTCTGCGTTGGGGATGTCTTCAGCTGCATCCTGAAGATGGAATTATAGTCAACCAGGGTACATATGTATAAAATAAAGAAAAGTTCTTGAATGATGAGTTACCTGGTTGGTGTTGGACTCTGATGGACTCGAAGAAGATGGTACTGGTTTCTTGACGACACGCCTCGTGATCATCTTCCTTTTCTTGGTCAAGACTCGGGGGGCAACACTTGCAGAAGTGTGTCTTCGCTTGGAAGCCGACTGAAGTAAGTCTGGCTGAACAGTCATTATCACTTTCTTCATTGGTGGTGATCCTTTGCAAAAGAGTACATCAGGAGCAGTTGGAAGAAAGTGGAATGGCTCCCCAGTGCTGGTCATAGGTTCTGGACCATCTTGTTGCTGCAAACAGGGTGAGTTAGAATTAGACAGATGAAAAGGATGGAGGACTTAGAAGGATGAATGCGTAAATTCAGTACCTCTTCCTCGGGGATTACATATTCAGGATCGATTTGCTGCAGTCGAGGGCCTAGAGCTTTTCTGAAGACATGAGTTTTCCACATGTTCCACCAGGTATCAAAGCCGATTGATGAAGAGATGAAGGACAGATCGGCTGGTATTGGAATGTGGAGATTGTCAAACATGCTGTAGCTTCTCGAGCTGGTGAGACCATCAGGCAGATTGGCTCTGCTCTCTACCAAGTGGTGAATATCGAAGTGGGGAGGGACCTGTCCTAGGCCAAATTGCCGAGCTGCTATAACTGGTTGGTAAGATTCATAACCTGGCTTGATAATTTTGTTAGAAGTGCTGATGCCAACAGGAAGGAAGCCGGGTCGGATCATCAAAGAATATAGATGCCGAGTGCTGTCATCATCGGCAAGGTTATCTAATCTAAAGGCAGTTGGGTTCTCAAAGAATTCAGATTCAGTAAATGGGAAATAGAGGGGATTATCTAGTCCTTTGTAGAAGACTCTAAACCAGTTTGCTGCATCTGCTGAATTTAGTTTACTGCCAAGGAGACGGAACAAAGCTTGGCCGTAACTAGTACATCTGATTGGTTTGCCACTCTCATCAGGGAAAGAGTTCTTGGTCAGGCCTGGGAAGTTGGGAATGTGGTGCTGAAAGTACAGTTGTGCCCACAACTGAATGAACCACCAAGGGCCTCCAGTTCTCAGTTTCTTGTGGTTAAGCAGGTTGGATGTCGTCAGATGGAGATATCTGTAAATTTCTCCAAGGAAGAGTTTGCCTAGGCCGGTGTGATTACCATGGGCCAGGTGGTAGGCCAAGGGGAGATAGTTCTTAGTTGGAGCTAACGAAGCGCCACAGAAGATGAAGTGCTCTAGCCAAAGATTTAAGAAGGCTGTGTGTTCTTTCTCAGTCATTGGACCTTTTGTTTTCATGTGCTGACTCATGTAAGTACCCCAGTTTGTGCAGTCGACTTTGGAAGAAAGTTTGAAGGGGACTTCTACCATTTTGTGAGCAGCAGGATTAGGAGAGCTAATGTCTAGTCCAGTGATCATGGTGACATCCAGCAGAGTAGGGGTCATGGGTCCGTGACCAAAAAGGAAGCAATTCAGAGCATCAGACCAGAAATAGCCGATAGTTTTCAGAAGATTTTCATCTTTGTCAAGGGGTGACAGTGATAAACTAAGTGCATCGGCTATATTCAAATCTTGCCACAAGGGCATGTAGGCTTTTGCTACTCTGCTGTACCATGTAATCTAGCTTTCAGTTGGATTAGGCCAGGCTCTTAAGCAGTCGGCCCAGAGGTTCAAATCGATGTTTTGACTCACAAAAGGGATCCTATTTGCTTCACAAGAGATCAAATCTATGGGGCTTTCATGGGTTTGTGGGCCAAGACAGAAAGATTTTGTATCGGTGGGATGCGGCAAAAGGATGTCTGACACCTGAAGTTCAAAAATTTAGAAATATACGTATGGTGTCATGTTTTCAGAGTTTCAGTTTTAGAAGTTTGATAAGCTGAAGAAAATTAAAGGATTAGGCCGAATATTACCTTCAGGCCGTGAGTAGCCGCATCATCAGAACTTGTTGTCTGAACTGCAGAATCCGCCATGGTTCAGATCTGTTGACTTAGGGTTTAATTGTTGTGGGTTCTGATTCGAATTCCGGCTGCTTGGAGAGTTCTTGCTCGGATTTGTAGAGTTTGGTTTTCGAATTACAATCGAATTTGAGGGTTCGTCGAGTTCGGTTCAAGCTGGAAGTGATATTCTACTCTTGTGCGGGTTGCTCCTAGTTTGAATTTCATCGGCTCTTGGATATTTATAGAAGCCTGATGCGTTGCCATCGGTTTTTTGAGAAATAAATGAAGACACATGAAATTGAGGAAACTTGATTTCATTAAAGGAAAAGTTTATTACAAGGAAAGCCGATTTTACAAAGGAGTCAATCCTTCGGCTTTGTGATCCTACTCCTACGATACTACTACTATTACTGTTCGTAGGTACCTAGTACCTACGACGCTTGGGGCTTCGGGCTGGCACATCCCCGCTGTCATCGTCGTCACTGCCATCGTCGTTGTCGTCGCTGCTGAAGGCGCTGCTGCCGCCTTCAGACCTGGAGTCGCTCCAGCCACCGCCGTCGCCGCTGTTCTCCTCTTCGCTGTCCTCCTCGGAGGACCCGAGGAACCGGAAGGGCTTTCCGCCCATCGGCTCATCGTCATCGGAGGGGGAGTCGATCTCCTCTTCCGAGGAAGAGTCGACTCCGTCTGAAGAGGGGTCTTCTTCCTCGTCCTTCTCCAACTCCTCCTGGAACAGGAGCCGGAGGTCTTCTCCTTCAGTTTTGGGCTCGTCCTCCTCGGAGGCAACCCCGAAATTGAACTCCTCTGCATCCCAATGCAGAGGAGCCAGCGCTTCGTGCGCTGCGGTTGGGTCCCACTCTGGCGTCGGCTCCCGACTCTCCGGGATGGAGTCGACGGAAGAAGCAGGAAGGGGGGAAGAAGAAGAGGAAGAGGAGGAAGAAGAGTCTCCAAAGGAATTGGAGTCGGAGGAGGAGGAGATCGCCATTGCTGGTGCTGGAGGGTTGGGGTGGTTTCTGCGCTACTGGCTTTGGGAGGAAGAAGGAGTTTTGCTGTGAAGAAGAGCCGATTCGGGGTCAGGATAAATAGTAAAAGATGGAAGATGGATCAGCAGTTTTCACGTTCTACGAGGAGCCAGTTGCAGAGACGTTGCGTCTTCCTTGGTGGTTACAGTATGTTTAATGAACATTAACGGGAAGATGAAGCGACGGATTGGTTTTGGAACTATCATTGCCAAAACCAGGGGGCATGTGTTATCGTCATAAATTAACAGGATTAATTTATGGGCCGAAATCAAGATAGGCTTAAAGCAGAAGACTGAAGAAGGCTTGTAAATCGGCTCCTGCATGAGCATCTGGGCCACATGGGCCATGTATCCTTAGATTTAGTTTAAGATTAGAGATAGAGTCCAATCGGGATAAGATTAGTTTAGATTGTTTCCCAAGTCTCCGGACTATAAATATGTATCCTTTGTTATTCATGAAAGAGAGCGTCATCACGACTCACAAACAACAACTCTCGGCGCATCGCCACCCCTAATCCTAGGGTTTCATTCAAGTAAGCGCCATGCTGCCCTGATCGCTTCTTGCGATCAGGGCAGTATTGTTCTTGCTTTTACCTTGGTATTACTCGTACTGAAGCATTTTTGATGGCGAGTAGTACTAGTTATCCTGATGTTCGTAGCATGACTTTTAGTAGATCCATTGTGCCTCGTTGTTTATCATCTACGAATATCATGTTGTCTCTGTGCAGTCACGTTTCAATCTTATGCTAGTTCTTGTCGCATAGAATTAGTCGCACAGAGGCAACACCCTGCTTCTTTTGTGTTTAGTAGATCTAATCTGTTATGGTTTGCTCTTTTCTTAAGAGTTTGCGTAATATCTGCTAGGTTAGGCCTTGCAAACGGATTGGATGATCCGGTGGCGTAGTAGAAGCTTTATCTTAGCCTTGATAGGGATTGTTCCGGGAATCAGCTCTTGCTAGTTCTTAGGCCTCTGTTTTGGGTTACGGTTCAGTGGTCTGTTACGTTCATTAGGCCTAGTCACGTGTAGGATGTTCCGATCTAGCAGTGAAGCTTTTACCATCGTGGATTAGATTAGCTAGATTTAATTGAAGCAGCTATACAATTATTTGCTTTATTTATCATATCTGGATACAATCAGATCCCATCTGACACCGGGACTCGATCGGCTCTTTAAAGCTGATGCAAGAGTCGTCTCGAGGAGCCGACCACGGCTCGGACTTACATTTACACGTGTCTTTGTACGCAGGAAACTGTTCGGAGCACGTCTACACCCTCCTGATCGGGTATAGGTCAGGTGGCACGCCCGGCTTTCACACATTCTCCGGGCGCATGACGGAATTGCGGGCCGTCGACGAGGAAGCAGTGCCTGCCAGCGCCCCAGCAACCTCCTGGATCTTCGTGTTGCCCGTCACTGCTCGCCGGTGGGTTTCGACCGACAACACATACATACTCAAAAATCGGTGGGCTAACCGACTCTGAATCCGAGTACTCTTCCGATCTGGAGGAACAGCTGGACGACCTAATCCAGTATAGTAAACAAGTCGATTCCAACTTGGCTAAGAACCTCAAGTCCGATCAGGACTCCCTCCCTAACTTGATTATATATGCAAGCAAGGACTGACGGTGCATCTTAGGAAGGCACAAGATCCCAACGCCTCCGGCTCACAGCTTGCGGATCTGCCCTACCAACAGAGCACTCCTCTAGATCCATCCTCAAGCAAACAAGACCAAGAAGTTCAAGACCTTTGCCGTGAAATCCTCATGGTTCGTATCAACGAAGAACCTGAGGGCGATCCCACGGAGCATCTCAACCTCGACGACTACAATTCTGATGATTTCGATGAATATCTTTCCGACAACATGGAAACTACTCCTCCTACAATCACTGAAGCTCAAGCTGCTAACAAGGAGGATCTACCTGCTCCTCCTCCTCCTCCTCCAACGGTGACCGTCACCGTCCAATTGGACGAGCAGAATCCAGCAGAAGACCTCTATGAATGTCATCGCCAGCTCAACCAGAAGAGGGCGTTAAGGCATTAGCGCCTCGCTAATACCCTACAAGAACAACAAGGCGACAACTATGACTACTCCAACTGTGACCTCTGCAGTGTGATCAATGTTGGGCGTGATGCGCGCAACATCATCATCTCAAGGAGAAAGGAATGGCAGGAAGTCGAGGCGTACAGCCCTTCTTCCAACTACCGCATCCCGCCAAAGGATTCCACAATCCTACCACCAAGTACTTAACATTACACAAATATCCAACATTTGTTCAAAGTACTTCCGGCTAACACACCAACTCAATTACAAGAAAAGCTTAATGAGACTCTGCCCTGCTCAAGGTTTCTACAATCTGATCAGCCACCCTGGAAGTTTCCGCTAAATACTGACGGAATTGATCATCTGTACAGTCAGCCTTGGCTCCTCGCCTAAGAGCATCCAGACGAGTGGTCGGCCAATAAGATTTTACCAACCCAAGTACATGACCTACATAATGGCGGGTAATGTGGGAGACAAATCTCTCGAAGGCTCCAGGCACCCTGCAAAGCCTCCCAGCCAGCGTGAGTGGCTCATCTCCATCCTTTTGTGGGATTTCCATGGCCTCGGTCACCTCCAGGGCGGCATCTCTGACATCTCTCAGCTCCACGAGTCTCGCTGCATTGAGTCTTGAGACTCTGACAAAGTCTTGAGTTGTTGCAGCATCGATGCCGCCTCACGGTCAGAGTCCTCCTTGATCTTCTTAAGCTTCTCTATTTCATCTGTGTTTTGGTACATAAGAATCTTTAAATCCAGTACCAAGCTTTCCTGAGTCTCTGAAGATTTGGCACAAGCTGTGTACTCAATAGAAAGAAAATCTTATAAACACTAAGTAGATCTACTAGTCGAGTGCATATCAAATGCTAAAGACTAACCTTTCTTAGATTGGGAAAGCTTTTTCAGCTTCTCCTCAAGAGCAGTCTTCTTAGATGAGAGCATCTTAACCCTCTCCTTGAGAGCATTCAGCTCTGTCTCATCTGGCGACTGGACACCCTTTCATCCCAATGCCTCCTGCAAAACAAAAAGATCAGTATACTACTCGATCTACTCTAAAAGTACTCGAAGCATTCAACTACTTACCTCCAGCAGCTTGACAACTAGCTCCACCTTCTCTCTTGGCAAGTCACTTCCCGATATGTCTTGGGAAGTACTCGCCACTACCTCAGTAACAGCCCTCTTGGGCACTTCTTCAATCCTCCCTACAGTATTCCCCATGTTTTGGGAATCTAAAGGAAGAACATGCTACTAAATTACACTAAGAGCAAACAAAAGGATATCTTTCTACAAGGCACTACAAGCTTACCTGCAGGGGTCTCCGCAGGCTGTTTATCATCCCCTCCCTCAGGAAGCTTCTCGCCTTCTCCTTCTCCTGGAAGCTTGCTGCTTCCACCATCCTCTAGGATGTCCTCATTGGCCCTCTCAGGACCGAGCAGTGGAGAATCCAGAAGCATACCATTGGCCATCACCTCTGCATCATGAGCACTCATCTCAGGAGTACTCGGGGGCTTCTCCAGCCCCAGCTGGAAAGCCGAGTGGCTCTCAGCCCCTACGTCCTCTCCCAGGACCGCATCTCTACAAAGATAAAGTAGTTACAAACTACAAGATTCAAAACAGATCCTACATATACAAGTTCTAAAGAACTTACGTAGGAGCTCTTATTAGGGCAAACCCCTTGATGCCAAATTTGCGGGCAGGCTTTGTGATCACGACTAGCTTACCCGCATCGAAACTACTCGCTGAAGGAATAGTTCCGATCCCACTTGAAGGGTCCACTGTGGTGGAGGGGAGAGTTTGTCCCACCGCAGTACCATCCCCAGATGATGACATCCGCGGGATTTTAGCCGCCGGACTTTGAAAAAGACAAAACACAAATCAAAACTTGCAAATCGACAACTAGAAAGTACTCGATTGCAAAACAACTAGCTACTTACCTATTGCTAGTAGTGTGGGAGGAGCTGCTACGCTTCCTCGCCACTGACCAAGTACTCCTTAGGCGCTCGGTCTGGGTATCAGCACTCGGAGTGGGGCTATGCTCCCCATCACTCTTTTCCCCAGATGCTGCCTCATCTGCACAACCAAGTCTAGACATCAATACTGATTATATGAAACCTCATATAAGCATACTAAGATTTGATTAACAGATCGAGGGAATTGTAAGAAAAAAATGGCGAATAAATGCCTGGTAGCGAAGGACTACTCTTAAAGCGATCCACGTCCTCCTACAGAAAGCAAATCCTATCAGATTTACACTATAGTAAAGTACTCAATTTCTACGTATCGACTACTCTTATCAAGTACCTGCTTCAGCGGATTCGCAGCAGAAAATGTACCAGGAACAACTGGGATTTTCTTTACATTATTCAGAAGTCGTTGTACTTGACTAATAACTACATCATCTGAGATCTCTTCCTTCAAGTATCTTGACGGATCAGTTGTTTCCTGATACTGGAATCCAAGTGATTCCCGAGCCTGCAATGACTGGATTCTTCTCTTCATCCAGTCAAATACGACCGCCTCTCCAGTTAACAAGTTTTGTCTCAAGATGGCAACCTGCTCGAGTAGTTCAGAGATCTGACTCTCGTCGGCTGGTTTTTTATTCCACTCGGACCATTGGATTGGAGGGTCGGGAGTAATGGATGGAAAACTTCTCGACTGGTTCTCGACATAGAACCACTTGGGTTTCCATTCGATTACTTTATTACTAAGGTCAAAAGGGATATACACTCTATCCTTTCTTTGCCTAAGTTGGAGACCCACGCCCCCTACTACATCTAAGACGAATCTGTTGGGCTGCGGTTTCAAATGAAAAAGAAAGCGAAAGAGTTCAAAATGGGGATCGATGCCCAGAATAGATTCGCATAAATGCACGAAGATGGAAATATGAACAAAGGAATTTTGGGTCAGATGATGCAACTGGATCCTGTAGTAGCGCAGGAGTCCAGAAAAGAAAGAAGAGCAAGGAAACCCCAATCCTCGTTCCAAGTATGAGGTAAAAGCAATGATTTCCCCCGTATTCTCATACGGATGATCTTTCCCCAAGACAGAATGCCATTGGATAACAGATCTTGGAACTAAAAGAACTTGCGACACTAGAGATTCCAAGTCAGATTGGGAACAATTACTTGTGTTCCACTCCTCATTGCGGGTTGGCTCCGCAAACGCACCTTTCCCTTTGGTCGCTTTCTTGGGGGCCATCCGGAAATCTACGGATCGCTTCACGCGCATACACTAGCGGAAACCCTAGGACGAAAGCGGGAGCAGAAGGAGCAAGAATGTCGTGGTGTGGTAAACCACAGCCGGGTGGCAGAATGCACCCGCCTAAGCCCAGAGAGAGAGTACTCAGGGGTTAGCTAGGACTAGTTCGATCTCGCTGGAAGAACATGATGAACACAACAGGTTTAGAGTGGTTCGGGCCGCCGGAGCGTAATACCCTACGTCCACTGTGTGTTGTATTGCCTTAGTCTCGAGAGAGTCTTGGCGTCTCTGGTGCTGAGTCCAGTGTGAGTCTGTGTGTGTTCCGTCCATCTGTAGCAAGCGCCTCCCTTTTATATCTCAAGGGAGGTGCGTACATGGCCGTTGAGTCCCCGACAGGTGGCCCCAATCGATGTAGTATAAAATATCATACTGTTCATACATTATGGCGTTGCAGGCGAAGGAGATCTCATTCCTGGATTTCCTTGCCTGCCTGCGGGGATCTTCCGACCGGCGTGCTTTGCCCTGTCTTGTCGAAACGGCGCCAGGCGTAGCTTGCGGCGTCGCCTGTAGCGTAGCTGAACGGCGGTGTAGCTTGCGGCATAGGCGACATGATGGAAAAGCGTCGTGCCGTCGTATCCATTTAATGCGGCAGACGGGTTCTGCGCGGATGCGGCGCATGCGGCTGCTCTGTGTACCTCTGTAATATGCGGTCTACAGTGAGGCCTGACAAAGGCTGCCCCGCGTGCCGCGGCGGCAGAGCACGCCTCAACCACCCGCATTGAATACGGTGGGTGGGCGAGTCTTCCAGCGGAAGTCCCGCGCCTGTGCCCGGGCCTGCGGGACACGTGGCGGCTCCTGACCCCCCCGGCGGCATGTTGGTTCTACGCGCGTGGGAGGTCCGGACGGGCGCGAGGATTTCCCGGACCCCTATGGGGGGTCCGAGTCCTCGGCTGTTGGCTCGGAGCTTTCCTTCCCCAGGGACACGTGGCGTCACCGGACCCGTCCCAGAGCGGGGAGCAGGTCCGGGGCCGTTGGCCTGGTGAACACAACCAAGACCATCCTTCGAAGCATCACAATACACCGTGAATCTCTTGCTCTGGTCTGGCAGAGTAAGGACTGGCGCCGTAGTAAGCCTCTTTTTCAACTCATCAAAGGCCATCTGACGCTCATCTGTCCATATGAATGCCACATTCTTCTCTAGCAAGGAAGTCAAGGGCTTCGCGATCTTGGAGAAATTCTCTATGAACCTCCGATAATATCCTGCTAAGCCCAAGAATGACCAGACTTCCTTCACCATCTGCGGTGTCTCCCAGTCGAGCACATCCTTCACCTTACTCGGATCAACTGCAATACCTCCCTTGGAGATGATGTGCCCGAGGAAGGGAAACTCGTCAATCCAGAACTCGCACTTGCTGAACTTAGCATACAGCTGATGCTCCCTCAATCTCTGCAACACGAGCCTCAGATGCTCTTCATGCTCTTCCTCTGTCTTGGAGAAGATCAGAATATCATCAATGAAGATCACCACGAAGACATCCAGATAATCCATGAAAACCATGTTCATCAAGTGCATGAAGAAAGCCGGGGCATTAGTCAAGCCGAAGGACATGACCGTGTACTCATACAACCCGTACTTGCAAGTGAATGCCGTCTTCGGAATATCCCCAGGACGGATCCTCAGCTGAAAGTAACCCGATCGCAGATCAATCTTCGAGAATATACGAGCACCTCGAAGCAAATCAAAGAGATCCTCAATATGGGGCAGTGGATGCTTGTTCTTGATGGTAACTGCATTCAGCTCCCGATAATCAACACACATTCTCTTCGAGCCATCCTTCTTATCTACTAGCAACAATGGAAAAGCCCAAGGAGAGAAGTTGTGACGGATATAGCCCTTGGCTAGCAACTCATCAATAGTCTTCTTGACTTCCTCATGCTCTATAGGTGCCATGCGGTAGGGCTGCTTTGCAATAGGAGCAGTGCCAGGCAAAAGATCAATAGAAAACTCGATGTCGCGTTCAGGCGGCATACCTGGCAAATCATCCGGAAAGACATCCGGGAATTCAGACACCACGCGAATACCGTCCGTGGGTCTAGCCTCCATATGATGAAGAAATCCCGAGGGCTCTGAAGCACTGACTGTCACCTCTTGGCCATCAGATGCCGACAAGTGAACTGTCCGCTGAGCACAATCAATACGGACTCCCCATCGGGTAAGGCTCTCCATGCCCAAAATCACATCTATCCCCGAGGAATCAATGACGATCAAGCCAGTGCGGAACTCTGCCCCCTTTATGACAATATTAATTCTGGGGCATATAGAACATGTGTGTATCTGGCCCCCAGGTGAGGTAACTACCATAGCTGTCCTCATACAAGAAACTGGTATACCATGCTTCTCGGCAAATGACTTGGAAATGAAAGAATGAGTAGCACCGGTATCGAAAAGCACTGTAGTGGGGTGAGAGTTGAACATGAACGTACCAATAACCACGTTAGGAGCCTCGGCCGCTGACTTGGCCGTCACGCGGTTCACCCGACCCTGTACTGGCGCCCTGGGCTGAGCTGGGCGCCCCTGCTGTCTCGCCTGCGCCTTCCGGGGGCAAGAGTTGGCGTAGTGCCCCGGATGGCCGTAGTGATAGCACACGCGAGGAGTTGCTGGACCCTGCTGTCCGGCAGGGGGAGCTGCTTGCCGTGGAGCCAGCGGTGCTGGCAGAACTGGTGGGGCAGTGCGAGCCGGAGGTGCCGGTAACCTCGGGCCCTGACCTGCCTGCTGCTGTCGAGGCGGGTACTGCTGCGGCCTCTGCTGGTACTGCTGGGGAGGCCGGTACTGCTGCTGCTGGTACTGCTGGGGCGGCTGGAGGTGAGGACGAGTGTTGGTTCCGGAAGCAACGGGAACGATCTTCCTCTTGTTGTCCTCCATCTCCAAGTGCTTGCGCTCAGTGTTGAGAGCGCTGTCAACCAGATGGTTGAAGTCGTCGAAGCGGAGGTTGAGCAGCGCGTACTGGAGGTAGTCCTCAAGACCCTCCATGAAGTGCTCCTGCTTCTTGTGGTCATCCGCAACATCGGCAGGGGCGTAGCGAGCAAGCTGCAGAAAACGATCACGATACTCCGTGCCCGTCATAGTCCCCTGAAGTGAAAAAGACAGATATATATATCGAAGGATTAATTCATGACTCAGAAAGATAGAACAAGGGGCTATTAGCTCAAAAGGAAACGCTGAATGATTATATCTGAGATTACCTGCTTCAGTGCAAGGAACTCCTTCTGCTTCATCTTCATAACGCCCGCGGGGATGTTGTGGCTGCGGAACCGCTCCCGGAACTGGAGCCAGTGAGAGCCTCGCGGTCCTGAACTGGGTGGGACTCCCACCAGTCCAAAGCTACCCCTCGCAGCTGTCCTGCTGCGTACAAGACTCGCTCACGATCATCGCACTGGGCGATGTCCAGCTGGCGCTCCATTGCACGGAGCCAGTCGCCAGCCTGAAGAGGGTCGGATGTGTGAGAGAACGTCGGCGGGTGACCTCTCAGGAACTCAGCACGCCTGTCGCGGGGCTGCGGCGGTGGAGGAGGCGGAGGCTGAGTGTGAGCCTGCTGAAGTGCCTGAACAGTGTTGTTCAGGGTAGCCATCATCTGCATCTGGAGCTGGAAGTACTGCTCCGGGGTCAGAGGCGGAGGCATCGGGATCCCAGTACCCTGGTTGTTCTGGCCCTGGTTGTTCTGTCCCTGCTGGTCAGAACCACGCCTGGTGTTCACCATCTGATTTTTGGGACAAAAGATTTCATTAGTAAGGATATTGCAGAAATAAATTCAGATGGATAAGATATTTTCTGCAAGAAAGACTTAGACATGATAAAGTAGACAGGATAGAGTGGACGGTTTTACCCCCAACGATCTAACTCATTTTATTAATTAATTTAACTTTAACTTAAGACTGATTTTCATTAAACAAATTTAACTATCAAAATATGCAATCAACCAAAAATCCAAATCAAACATGTAGCATAATAACAAGCATACAAATTTCACAACTTAGCCGAGTTTAACATCCGACTCGACTAACCACAACGCGTCGCGGAACGTGCTATCGTATTATTATAAAGGGGTCATTTAGCTTATACCTATGATGGTCAGACGACTTACTCCAGGCCAGAATCTACGGAAACTATTCTATAGAGAGAAATTAAGGCAGGACGAGTGAAAATCTTAGAATTCAAGGAGTATAATAGCAAAATAGTTTCAGCAGACAAGGATTGGAGAGAAGAAGGCTTAAACTCGACTAGTTCTATCTAGGCTTCCGTCCTACAGTCGATATAGCTCTGATACCACTCTGTAACACCCGGTTTATAAAAAGACATAAACCGAGCAATCATATACGTGCCAGGATCAAGTCACACGTATATACAACAGAATGAACAGTATATCACAACACATATCACGTAAAAAGATATAGTAAAGCGAATACGAATGTTATTTATTACATTAATGACAAAATGTCTGATACAGCGGAAGCGAAGTACAAATACGATAAAAACTCTCCAAAGCTGAGCAGGGCGCCACAGGGACGTCGACTGGGAGACGAACGCCTAGAAGTCCTCGTAGTCCTGGTAGCGCTGAGCGAACTCCCTCGCGTCGGCAGGAACTGAGCAGCAGTAGAGTATCCAAGAGGAAAAAGTAGAGAAGAGGCAAGAGTGAGTACACAACTTGTACTCAACAAGTATAACACAAACTATGAGGCTCTAGGTTGGCTGACTGACTGCATTAGCTTTTAAGTGTTGGCAAAATTTTATTAAAGCTATTTACTACAAGTTGATCAATTACCATAAACCCAGTTACATAATAATTAATCAAAATTAATCATGTTACTACTGAGAACCAAACCGAAACCACCAAGGTAACCCCGAGAGGCACCTCCCTCGTCGGAAGGAGATAACCCCACTAATCAAAAGGATGATCTGGGCCGCTCATGACCATGAGCACGGCTAGTATACCAGTTTTACACTCTGCAGAGGTTGCACATCTTTACCCACAAGTCGTGAGCTACGCTAGTTGTTCATCACACATCACACTTCCTTAGGTGAGATGACTAGCAAACTCACTACGAGGCCTTTACAAAGAATCTCGTTAGTAGGGAGTAACCGCGAGGGTTGGATCGACGACTATGGAGTAGGTCTAGTGGGCGTCAAGAATACCACAGACGAGGCCACTCAGTACGAGGGACATAGAAGCTTACCACCCTTGCCCCGCAGGTAAGTTACTCCAAACCAAAAAGACCTAATTATTACGCCGAGACCGTCCCATTCCAGTCTTGTGGTAGCGCTGTTGTCCCAGGTTGTCGCTCTATGAACCGGTCCTTATGGAGAGTGGCCAACCCAGCAGTAAGCACCGTGCTGGCCCCCCTAAACCATGTTTCTAACAAAACCAATTTTGACGAGACGTGAGCCAATCAAGCCACACAGAGGGCCACTCTCAGAATTAAGTTGCATATACCATTAATAAAATTAATTAAAAAGGACCATTATGTGTTATAGCGCGGCACCTAGCACAACTAACCAAAATGCAACCCAAGGGATAAATATAAATGATATAAAGTGGCTAGGAAATCCTTATAGGCATCCAATATTAAAATGCAGTATGAAAATGTAATTAAAGGTGATAGGTTGTTCATGTTATACTTGCCTTCCTCGTACTACTCCTGCTGCTGCTCAAACTGGTCGGAAGACGGCTGC
This sequence comes from Panicum virgatum, assembly GCF_016808335.1. NCBI lineage: Eukaryota > Viridiplantae > Streptophyta > Magnoliopsida > Poales > Poaceae > Panicum > Panicum virgatum. Next base: position 5,160,377 of record NC_053148.1, read on the forward strand.
TCCGGGTACTGGTACTGGGGCTCCTCCAGTAGCTCAACATCTACTCGCGAACACATGGCGAAAACAAGGCACAACAATAAGCATACAAGCAAACACTAGCAAAAACTACGAAACAGTACAACAATACATGAAAACAGCATACAAAACTATGCTAGAACTATTCTATGCGTTACAACAATCGCGTGGACATAAAGAACGCCTAAAACGGAGTTAAAACGCATAATCTAGGCCAAAAACAAGACCCAGAGACCTATTTGTAAGAAAACTGGAGTTCCAGGGGGTTTCTGGGCAAAACCGAGGACTAAAAATGTAATTAAACAATAACTCTAGGGTCTAACGTGCAAAAACAGCAGTCATGGACGGCGGGTTCTATTTCTAGAAAGTTTGGGGGGTTTGTGCAAAAATCTGGGCCTAACTGGAATTAGTTTTGAACACAGCTGGACTGCGGGTTAATTCCAGTAAAACCCAGGGGCTCTTTATAAAGTTTTCCAGGCCGAAGGGGTATGTTTCAATATGGGCGCTTGGATCTGGATCTAACGGTTCAGATCTAATGTCCTCGGGATCTAATCTTGGCCGTCGCTTTCAGATCCGGTGGTTGGGGTGAGTCGGACGCGCGGGCCGGCGGCGAAAGGTCGCCGAAGCAGAGCTCCGCGGTAGCGCTCGGCCGGAGCTGGCAAAACGGGCGCTACAGAGCTCCGTTTGGATCGAAGTTTGGCCGTGGAGCACGAGAATGGCATGCGGAAACCACCTGGACACTCAGGTAAGGGGATTAGGGCTCGGGACGTCGTGCGCGGTGGCGGGGCGGTTTTAGGCCATGGCGGGTCTCGCCGGCGACGGCGTTCTGACCACTAGAGTGGCCTATACGCCTCTACAGCGTGCGCAAAAAGTGAAGGGGCGCCAAGAAGTGCTCACCAAGGTGCAGGTCGCTCGGGGAAGCCGTGCAGGGGCAGCTGTCGACGGTGGCCTGCGGCGGTGCACGGGCAGAGCTCGATGATGGGGATGACGGCGTGCTCCTCCGGGCTTCTTTTCCCTACGGGACGATGCGCTGTCGAGCTGTGAAGGTGGTCCAGGGGTCAGGCGGGCCGAAGATGCGCCGGCGGCGAGTAATTGCAGTGGGGAGCATACTCCCCGAGGCGGCGCTCCGGTGATAAATCCGGCGCAGGCGTGGTCCGTGGTCGGGGAAGCGAATCCGGAGGCGATCCTGGGCACGGGAAGCGGCTGCTGCGCAGCTCTACGGAGTCCGGGGCGTGGCGGAGCAGCGATTCCACGGCGGTGCAGAGCCCCTACGCGGCGGAACAAGGCGAGGGCGGTGGTGCTAGGGTTAGGGGCGGCGCTAGCGTGGGGGATGAGGTGCGGAGGGCCGCGGGCGGTACTTATAGGGCGGCGGAGTGTCCTTGGCGTGCGCGCCCAAGATGGAAGTCCTGCGTGATTCCCGGCCGGGTATCTCGGTGGGGTGTTGCGCGCGGGGGGAGGAAGGAAGGTGGGGGATGACAGGCGGGCCATGGCTGTCAGCGAGCGCAGGTGAGAGGGGTTGGAGCGCTAGCGGGACGCGCGCGAGCGGATTGGGCGAGCGCGTGCGGCAGGCCGAGCGAGATGAGGCGGAAGGCTGGGCCGCTCGGTGGTTGAGCTGGGTCGAGGGAAAAAGGAGAAGAGGGGGAATGGCCGGACTGGGTTGGGTTAGGTTTGAGGGTTTGAGTTTGGGATTTTGGTTTCTAATTCCTATTTCCTATTTCAAACTAACTCAACCAAATATATTTGAATTCAAACAAAATTTGAATTCAACAACCTTATGCACACAAGCAAATAAAATAAATGCTCCAGCATGAATGCAACAACAAAGTTTAACCTATGATAAAAATTTTAATTACTTGAGGAACAAAAACTGGATTAAATGCAATACTAACACAATAATCTTTAGAAATTTAAATAAAGCCAATTAAATTTATTATTAAATGCTGGAATTTAAATTAGGGTGTTACATACGTGCGTGGGAGGTCCGGACGGGCGCGAGGATTTCCCGGACCCCTATGGGGGGTCCGAGTCCTCGGCTGTTGGCTCGGAGCTTTCCTTCCCCAGGGACACGTGGCGTCACCGGACCCGTCCCAGAGCGGGGAGCGGGTCCGGGGCCGTTGGCCTGGTGAGGAAAGAGCCTGACCGGTGGGGCCCGGCTGCGCCGCCCCTTATGGCGTAGTCCTGCCTTGCTGCAGTAGAAGTGGGTATCCCTGCTACAGGGTACCGACAGTGGCCCCCGGGCCCACCTCGGGGAGAGGTGACGAACCCGCAGGTGGGGCCACTACAGTGATTTGGCTCTGCATAACTTGAAGCCTCTTACTGCAGGGGTCTCGTCCGGCTTTGACCATCCGTCGGGTTTTTCGTTGCTTCATCACGTCGCAACGGCTTACTGACTCGTGGCCCCCACGCGAGCGATGCTCGGCATTGTTGCGGCCGGAGTAAACAGGATATTTACCACCGGCGCAGTTCCCGAAAAGTCTGGTCATGCCAGCGCTTAATGCGCGCACGTCAGCTCAGCTCCCGCCTCGATTCGCGCACGGACGACGGTTCAGATCCTGCCTTTTCACACCTTTGTTTGTTACCCGCCCTCCCTGATAGGTGGGCCTGGGCCCCTTTGTCATGGACTGGGCGGTTAACACCAGGCGTGAGCATCGCTTGGGTTCCAGCGATGGTTCCGGGGCGTGCTGGTTGGGTCAGACTTCATATAAAGGGATGAGCCGCATACCGCGGTTACTTTTCCGCATTCGCCTTCTTCCTTCGAACCTTTGCGCCCCTTTGCCTTCGAGCCTCCTCGACACCTGCTCTCCTGCGTAGATTGCTCCTCACCTCCATAGCGAGATGTCATCCCTTGTTCGTCCCCGTCGTTTCCAGACTAAGGAGGAGCTGAACACGGTGTGCCGCCTACTTGGGTGGAGTGCACAGGAGGCTGCTTGGGGGATTCGAGTAGGCTCGGTTCCCCTCGGCAATCTGTGCGCCGGGGAATTTGTGATGTTCATCTCGCACATTTCCACCGGCCTGGGGCTGCCGATCTCATCATTATTTCTGCTGCTGCTGGAAGATTTCGGCCTCCAGCTTCAACATCTCACGCCGCACTCCATCCTCCTGACGGCCATCTTCGTCCACCTGTGCGAGATGTTCGTGGGGGTGCGGCCCTGCGTCATCCTCTTCCGCCATTTCTTCGTCTTGGTGAAGTCCGGGAAGGGCAAAGACGAAGTGGGGGCGTACTACTTCCAGACGAGGAGCGACCTACGGACGCCGTACATCCCCGGGCTCACTGGCGGGAAGTGGGAGGATTGGCGCAGGGAATCCACCACCGATGCCAACGAGCGCCTGGTCATGCCGACCGGGGAACCGGCCTTCGACCGCCAATCTTGGAGGGCCAAGCCGTCCCTGCCACCGGAGTTCGACTCCGTGCCGTCCAAGATCAGGTCGCTGGCGGAGGGCAGCCTTACCTCGCTACACGTGCTCAGGGATTTCCTGAAGCGCCGGATCGCCCCCCTGAAGCAGCGGCCGCGTCCTGCTTGGAGCTTCACCAGCCCCAACGACTGCAGTAGGACCCATCGCGGAGAGGGGAGCGATTTGACCAAGGAAGCCCTGGAGGTCCTGGTGCAGGTGGTGACGGGGGAGATCTTCATCCCGGAGCACCTGATCCTTCCTCAAGATGTCGTCCCCCTCTGCGAGGACTCACGCCTGAGGACCGCGGTGCTGGCCACCCTGCCGACCCTCGACGACGGTGGGTTGGCAGCGCGCCAGACCGGAGGCGACCCGGACCGTGGGATCCGGATCCCTGGTGCGTCCGGGGAGCAAGCCGTGACGAGCGCCGCGGGGTCCGGCCCCACCGCCAAGGGCAAGCAGGCCGTGGCTGGTAGCGCCGCCAGGAGCGGTCCCAGCCAAACCCGGAGCAACTCCGGCGCGTTGTCGGGAGAAGCGGGCCGGCTTTGGTTGCACCGGGGCGACGGGACCCCAGTTGTGGAGCCCGCCGTGAAGCGTCAGAGGACCACTGAGGACATGGGCCAGGGTAGCTCCCGGGCCCCCGGCTCTCGCGGGACCTCCGGAGTAGCCGCGCCGCCACCACCACCGCCGGGCGATGCCTTCCCCCAGCAGCAATAGCAGCAGCAGCAGCCACGGGTTGCGCCTCCGTCGCCACCTTGGGAGCAGCAGCAGCAACAGCAGCAGCAGTCGCGGGGTGCGCCTCCTCTGCCACCACGGGAGTAGCAGCAGAAGTAGTCACCGAGCCTCCGTGGGCGCTGGAGACCCGGCGCTTCGGGGTAAGTGTTCTTCCGTTCACTCCCCTTATTCTCGGTGCTTCGCTTTTTGCTGAAGGCTTCTTCTCTTTGTTTGCCAGGGCCTCTCGCCCAAGCAGTTCTTCCACCGCCGTTGGCCCGTCAGCGGGGGTCCAGGCGACCGGGGCCTCGGCGGCGATGGCGGGAGCGACGGCGGGTGCGGGGAGCTCGGGTGTGGCGGCTTCCGCTAGCCCGGTGGCGCCCAACGCAGCAGCGGCGAATGTGCCAACGCCAGGCGCTGCAACGCCCGATGCGACGGCAGCGGGTGTGCCATTGCCAGGCGCAGCCACGCCCGATGCGGCGGCGGCGGATGCGCCAGTTCCAGGCGCAGCCACGCCTGACGTGGTGGCCCCCGAGGCCCTAGCTACGACGACAGCCGCGCCGATACCAGGCTTGGCGACGATGAGCGCAGCGGCGACGGGCGCGGCAACGGCGAGCACTTCGGTTCCTGAGGTCCCGACGCTTGTACAGGGCCTCCCCTCCTCCAGTGCCCAACCTGTGGCAGAGGAAGAGCTGGAGGAGGTCTCTGGTAGGCGGCTCCTGCAGGGTCCCCTGGACTAGGAAGCGGCTCCCCTCCCCCAGGTGCTGGTCCGGGTCTGGCAGACGATAGAGGAGGCAGCCTCTACCGCTGAGGCGGCCTTCCGGCGGGAGTGGGCCGCTCTGGAGAGCGAGCGCCAGTGCCTCGGCGACTGGCACACCCGCCTGGAGGGGCACACGAACGCCGAAGCTTCCCATGCTGCGCGTGTTCGGTCCGAACTCAAGGCCGACCAAGAGTCCTACCGAGCAAATCTCCGGAAGGTGTTCGACCGGGAGGTTGCGGTGGCGAGCCGGGAGAAGGCCCTGGCACAGCGGGAGGCAGCCTTTGCCAAGGAGGAGGCCAGCCTCGCGGTGCAGTGGTCCGAGCTCGAGTCTCGCAGCCAGGGTCTCGAGACCCACAAGCAGGAGCTCGACAAGCTCTCTGAGAGTCTGCAAGGATGGCGCGAGCAGCTGCAGGAGACCACCAGCAAGCAGGCTGTTGCCGAGTTGGAGCTTGAGGAGGATAGGAAGTCCCTCGCAAAGCGGGAATCCCACGCCACCAACTTGGAGCTCCAGCTTGAGCGCCAGCGCGAGGCCCTCAAGTCCCTGAAGGAGTCGGCGGCGAAGAAGAAGGCCGTGCTCGAGGAGAGGACCCGCGAGGTGGAGGCGGCCAAGGCAGCACTGGACACCCGGGTGCAGGAGGCGGTCCAGGAGGCGGTCCGGAAGCTGCAGGAGGACCAGCGCGTGGGGGCCCAGTGAATCATCGACTTGGTGAGCGAAGCAAGCTCAGCTCTGGTGCCACTTGGAATGAGTCCAATCCAAGTGGCGGAGCCACCAGCTTCGATTGCTGACGCCCTCCCAATGCTGAACTCCGCTTCGGATAGGCTCCGGTGTCTGGAGCCGGTCCTTGCTGGCCAGCTTGAAGCCGAGGGCCGCGAGCTGATCCGGATGGTGGCGGAGCACATTCTGACCTGCCTCCGGAGCCATGACCTGGCCATCTCGCTAGCCCCCATGGTCGATGGTCCAGTGGCGGAGACGGAGGCCACCGCTCGGGAAAGCGTGCGGGACATCGTCGACTTCGTCGCCGCCTACTTCAAGCGGGAGCCTGTAGACTCCTGAGCTGGACATTGTACTTTTGTTTTGTTTTTTGTGTTAATTGACAAACATTGTACTTGTTGAAACTTAATAGAAGAAAATTTCAACTTAGCTGTTTGTCAATTGTTCTGGTTTGCGGTATGCAGCACCCCGGCGCCCTGGCCCCCAAGTAGATAGGTTCAGTTGTTAGGACCTATCTGCCATCCGAGCCGTAGAAGACACTCCGGACCCCCGTATGAGGTTGAGGATGCATCATTGGGCATAGGTGTAGCATAGATTGCAACATGAACGAGCGACTTATTCCCTGTATAGCAGAAAAACTACAGCCAGGAAAATCAAACTCACTTGTATGGTAGTAATGATACTGCAACTTAGCTGTTTGAAAAATGCAGGGTCGATCCTTGGTGTCTGGCTCAAAGCAAATGCTCCGTGGGAGACAGGCTCAGTTGTTTTGAGTCTGTCTCCCACAGAGACTGGACCTCGATCTACATGAAGCCTTGAAGCGGATGCCGGGACCCCCTGGTAGGTAGGCTCATTGGTTTGAGGCTAGCTACCACCAGTCAAGGCTCAACCTGCGTACCACTCAAAGTCAGAGCTTAGTAGCAGGCCCGCAGGACCTATTCTGGACCGGCTCCCAGACTAGTACGAGGTCCGGAGCTCCGGATACTCAGGTCCAGGCAGTTCAATGCTTATTACAGAGTGGTAGAGTGTGTATGCTTAGTGTGCGGAACCAGGCTAAGGCGCTACACATGGCTCCAGACCACTCCAGGAAACAAACACGACTTTACCGGACCTGGCTCCGACGTTCCAGACCCCTCCTAGCAGTGGGTGAGGTCATTCTGTCGTACTCGATCCTTTGAGATATGGAGCTGGACTTGTCGTGTAGGACTTAGGAAGCCAGCCCTTGAGCTAGACCGAGGTCCGGGCCCCTAGTTACCCAGCTCCGGATACTAGAGCACTCGTTACAGGGTGGTGGAGTGTGTAGGCTTTGGGTACGGAACCGGCTATGCGGCTACACAGGACTCCGGACCACCCCAGGAACAAGCACCCCCTCTCCAGAGTAGGTACCTAGGGGTCCGGACCCCTCTCCCAGCAGCAAGAGCGTCCGGACCTGTACGGCAGTCCAGCAACTCAATACAGATCTTAGCTGTAGCGACCAGAGTGGAAGTCCGCGTGGGGGTTAGAAAAGTAAAATATCGAGAATCAAAATGTGAAATAAAATTGGACACAAAGACAGAACTGGGGGAAAGTCTTTCCTTTGCAACTTGATATACATGGCTTGCGCGATGGATGCCAGAGGCCGGGATTATGAGGTGTTGGCGCTCCTTAAGTATCCATTTTGTCGCCTGTTTAACTTTGATAATGGCATGAATTTAATATCAAAATCACTAACCATCCTAACCTCGGCCCAATTATTGGTCGTTTTCACGTTTGCACATATATTTTGGAGGTACTTCATTTTTGTAGGTTTTTGACCAATTTTGGAGCATGAAATGGCGAGGCCCACGATCACGCGATGACACGAAGAATGACGAAGGCCAAAGCCCGAACAAAGGGTCGAAGGCCATGATAATTGGAGGCCCATTCATGCACATCCACCCTCCAATGAAGCCCAAAAGACAAAGCCCACAAGATAAGATCGAGATACTTCGAAGCTAAGCAAAGCAAAGAGATATTTAAGGAAGGATTTTCCATCCTATCCTTCTCCTCGAAGAAATCTCGAAGATAACGATGTCTAAAGGGGTGCAATCGTGAAAGACATAAACTCTAGAAGATTCCAGGAGACTTGGGGAGAAAGTTGAGCACCAGCCGACGAAGGAAAGACCCAGGCCGGCCGGCCTAGGCTTATTGGGCCGGCCGGCCCAGGCCTTTTTTAGGTCGGTTCGACCTCCCCTTTGACCGAGGGTTCCCTGAGGCTATTTAAAGACCCCTCCCCAAGGTTCACGCAGAGATCAATTCGGGAGACGATGCCAAGGAGCAGAGAAGATAGAGGGACACCTCTCGGAGAGCCGAGGGTCGTGCTAGTTGTCTAGGGTTTGCCCTAGCCGATGTGGGAACCTTGCAAGGAAGACCACGTCGGAGTTCTGGAGCTAGGATCATCAAGATCAAGGTAGGGCCCCGGTTGTGATCTTGTGATGTACTATCATTCATGGTGAAGTTATTTGTGTTTCCGAATGTTTAGCGACCATGTTCTCCTCTTTCGATTTCGTTCTTTTCTTTGGGTTCGCTTCATCTTAGATCTATTATCGAGATAGATCACTTAGCATGATCTTGTAGTCATGGTGGCTAGAGGTTCATGGCGGAACTACCAAAGTGAGTTCGACTTGCTTCAGGGTATCCCGTTGAAAAGGGGGGCGTCGTGACAGGCCGTCTCCACAGAGTAGGTTGGGTATCGAGGGATCGGATTGGAGATTTTGAGTTTAAAGAGGCTTTTCATTGAGATTCACATCTATCTTACTTCACTTTATCTAGTTGGAACTACAACATATGCATGATCTAGGTGATCTAGATTGGTTATCTCTAACTTTCTCTTGCTACCTTCGGTGTTTGTCGTGTTTTTAGTAGATTAGATTCGTTTTCATCATCTCACACAAAGGAATCTCTATGCTGGTAGATTGTTTCTTGTCTCTTTGGTTCCGTGGATTGATAAACCTTGGGGGAATACTCTGAGGGAAAAGCTACACGAAACCGTGCGCTTGCGGTATATAAATCGGGGGCGCTAAGGAGCGTCAACAAGCTTTTCTGGCGCCGTTGCCAGGGAACCATCGATTTAAGATCCAATCTTACTTGCATTCGTAAATATTTCTTGATTTTTCTTTTTGACTTTTTAGATCTCTTAATTTTTCTGACCTAACTAAAAAAACGGATCTATTCCACGAAAATCAATCTAATCTAGAGTTTGTTTTATTTTTCCTTTATGTTTTAGATCTTGTTTATTCATCTTTTAGATCCCGTATATATTTTTCTTTTTCACTAACCCTAATAGGAGATGGACGGGAGCCTCTCCAACAAACCCGAAAATTTTGTGGATGATCCAGAAAAAAATTTACAGGCAAAGGAGACCAGAAGCACGATCAAGGAAGCCGGAACTAGTAGATCCAGAAGTTGAAGCCGACGATTCATCGTCTTCACCTCAAGCAACTCCACCAACAAGTCCAAAGGAGGCGCCACTTCACCAAGGGATGGCGCTACCGGAGCCAGAGCGTACGATCGGAGAGCTATGCACTCCGGACGTTCGGGACTTGCCGATCCAAAATCTCGACAACATCGGAGTTCCGTTCGAGATCAAGACTTCAATCATAAGGATGGTGCAAAGCTCGCCCTTCACTGGAAAAGAAGACGCTAATCTACATCTTCAAGCGTTCCTCCAACTATGCCGCACCTTCGACATGCAAGGGATGACTCATGATCAAATAAGAGCGAGGCTCTTTCCATTCTCTCTACTTGGGAGAGCGCTGCAATGGTTTCATTCTCTACCACCGCGCACGGTGCAAAATTGGGAGTCCTTGATGAAAGAGTTTATGACAGAGTTCTACTCGCCGGGTAAGACCCAGATTCTGCGCAACAAGATTGCAACATTCGCGCAAGCCCCGATGGAGACTATTGCGGAAGCCTATGAGCGCTTCAACGACTACATCCGCGCCGTACCTCATCACAAGTTCTCAAGGGAGGATGTGGTCCAGAAGTTCTATCAAGGCCTCACTACTGCATCAATGGGGATCATTGACGCATCGGCCGGAGGTTCTATCATTGAGCTCACGCCTACTCAAGTTTTCAAACTATTCAAGAAGGTGGCAGACAATGACGCATGGGCATCATCGGGGCGCCTGCAACCACTCCAAGCCGTGGGCGCCGCGAAGAGTGTATTACAAGTGGAACGCGAAGAAGTGCTAGAAGGGAAGATCGACTCGCTCATGAGAAGGTTGGAGAAGATGGAAGTGGAAAAGAGAGAAGCCCAAGCTATCGATTTGAAGGCGGCCGAAGCAAAGTCTACATGTGAAGAATGTGGAGAGTATGGCCATGTGCAAAAGAATTGCCCGGAGGAAGCCAAGATGCTCGATTACATGAAGAAGGGAGAATGGATTCCGCCGACCAACTTCCGCTACGGGCAAGGTAGACCCCAATTTAATGCAAGCTCTTCCATTCAAAACTCGGTACCTCTTCGTATAAAATTGAAGGAGTTTATGGAGGAGCAAGGCAAGATCAACAAGGACACCGTCACCAAGTTCAAGGCTATGGACAAGATCTTGGAGAACATTGATGGCAAGGTGACGGAGGTCGGGAGCTCTAACCTTCAAGTACTCAACATGATGAAGATGCTAGAAACACAAGTAGCCCAGCTCGCCGGACGCCTATCTAGCAACGAAGGAAAATTGCCCGGGCAACCTCAAAGTCCGGAGACGGCTAAGGCAATTCAAACTCGCTCGGGAAAGGAGACCGAAGAACCCGAACATGCATTGGGAGCAAGGAAGCCTAAGCCAAGAGTTGAAGTGGAGACCATCATCAAGGAGAAGGCACCTACTCCTATGCCAGAGATAGTCACCGAAGAGCCGGAGTTTGAGCTAGATGATATAGACACCAAGATTCTACCGCCAAGGCCACGATACCGGAAAGGTAAACACGAAGATGAGCAATTCAACAAATTTGTTGAGATGGTACGCAGGTTGAACATCAATATGCCACTCTTGGACGCTCTACAAGTTTCGACGTATTCTCGCTACTTCAAAGACATCATGGGAAACAAGCGCGAGATACCGCCAAGCACTGTCAAGCTAACTGAGGAATGTAGCGCGGCAATCGCTAATGAAGCTCCAGAAAAGAAGAGGGACCCCGGATGTCCTACCATTCCGTGTTCCATTGGATCTCTTATGTTCGAAAGAGCACTTTGTGATCTCGGTGCAAGTGTGAGCGTCATGCCAAAGAATGTGTTCGAGAAGCTATGCTTACCGGAGCCGGAACCCACTGCCATGTGCCTAGAGTTAGCGGACAATTCCGTTCGCTATCCTTTAGGAATCGCCGAAGACGTGCCCGTGAAGATTGGAGAACACTTAGTCCCCGTTGACTTTGTGATTCTCGATATGGGAGAAGGGAGCAAGGCGCCTCTCATACTTGGGAGGCCTTTCCTCAAGACCGCAAGGGCAAACATCGACGTTGGCAAGGGGGAGATAAAGTTCGACATCAACGGCACCACAAGCGAATTCAAGTTTCGTCCACTCCTCGAGGTATGCAACATGATCAATGTTAAATATGTTCCGCCTCACCGCCGTGTCACAGAGGAGAAGCCAAAGAAAGAAGAGGAGCCGTGCAAGAAGGAAGCGAAGGAGGAGATAGAAGTCGTCGCGTCCATCGCGACAAAGAAGATCGTTGCACCCGTCAAGAAGAAAGCTAAAAGCCCGCCTGTGAAGACCAAAAAGACGACTAACGTAGAAGACAAACCCGCACCAAGGATTGTGCGAAAGTGGGTACCCAAGACTGCAGCGCCATCATCGAGCGTTGGTCCGAAGTGAAGAAGAAGAAAGTCTAGCTATAGACTATAAACGAAGCGCTTTGCGGGAGGCAACCCGTTCGTCGAGTCAAGAATAAGCTGCCGGGAGGACAACCCGCGAAAGGTTTAGGTAAGTGAGTCGAGAATTTTGCTACGCAGGAACATGATATACTTTTGAACAATTGGTAGTTCGGTCAAACAATTCGATTTGGATTTTATTCGCTCGGTCATTCCAATGTTATTTCTTATTTTAAACCAATGACATGAGCCATCCTATGATTTATTTGCCTCTTCTTGAGAAAGCCACATCCAAAATTCCATACCTATTTTTGGCGACCGTCCTCTCCATGACGGCCGGACCAAGTTGAGTTAAAACACACGAGTAGAGCCGCGCTATGTTACTTAAATTCTTGATGCGTAGGTTCACACAAACATAGAGAGAATTTTCAGTTTCATTACCATAGGACTAGAATTTTCCTAACCTTAATTATTCTCTTTTTCAAAATTCTCTCTCTCATTTTGGCAAAAATTAGAACCTAAACCCAAGACCCACGGTTAAATTCGAGATTGTTCGCTATCAATTCATGAAAGTGAACGGTTCCGGTGCAACCAAAATTAATGTAGTCGGGAAATATTTTTCGACTTACAAATGTAAAGATGTTTCAATTCCCCTCTAATTATTCATTTAAACTCATTACATGCTTTGAGTCAATTCTGAAATTTCGAAGTTAGAGGAGGATTAAACATCTAAGCATCATTTGGAAAGGGTTTATGTGCTTGATTAACATCCATTGATCAAAGTGAGTTCACGGGAAAGAGTAGTGCTCTCTACCTACCACCACATGCAAATAATTCAAAGGAGGGAGCAGCCATGCATGGGAAGGACAATTGATTTTCAGCAAAGATGGCACCATGTGATGAATGATTAAGCATGGGACAAGGTGAATGACACAAAGTGGAGAAATAATTTTGCAAGTGGACATCAAAGGCAAAGAAGGAGTGGTTCACATGATTTGGGCGGTGCAAAGCATACAAGATGTACTGGACAGAAGAAAATAATTGCACCAAGAAGCCACCAGAGAAAATTGAAGTGGAGAAGAGGGAAAAACACCCTAGGCCGGCCTGGCCCCTATTTATGCCCTCTGGTGCTCCCCTTTGGCAGGTATACTCCTCACTCATTTCCTTGCTTATGTTCTTCAAGTTCTTTGCCCAGAAACATCAGTTAGAGCCCTGAAAAATTCGTCCACCAAAATCTACTTCAAAAATCTCAGAAAATTCACCATAATTCCTAGTTTGCTCCACTCTTCGATATATTGTTCTCCCGCCGGCAAGAAACCCCCGGTGTGTTTGTTTTAGAGTGTGTGCAGCAAAGAGTCACCATGAGTGGCCTCATGAAGGTCATCGCCGGGAGGAGAAGGACACGTTCATCAACATCCGACGCATCGGCAAGTTCTTCGCGGAGGCACTCAGTCTCCGAGTCTCCGCGGAGCATGGAGGAAGACAACCCCGCACCGAGGAGCGACATGTTGCTCCTTGGTGGGATGAGAGACCCGAGAAGCTCCTCCATGAGATTCACCGAAGGGATGCCACCTCCTCCACGGCGTTCGACAAGGTCATCCGCACCACCACCATACAAGCCCAAGAATTCAGAATATGGGTTTATTATCTTGTCAAAGGAAGAAGAAGAAAGACTCAAGTTCATGAAGGGAAGACTACGAGCAAATTATGATTTTGATGATGAAGCATTGGTGAAGCTGGGATTTCATCATGACATCTATGAGCTATTGGAAAACATCGGTTGGAAGTTATTTTCCGATGGTGTCACGGTTGATATGCAAGAAGAAGTGGCTCTTGAGATGTTCATGACATTAGAAAAATCAACGGAAATGGTGGATGGTGAAGAAGTTTCATGTCTGAAATTTAGGCTCAAGAATGAAGAGAAAGTAATCACCTATGGTGAAATAGGAAGCTTGCTCGGATTCAAAAATACATGTCTGAAATTTAGGCTCAAGAATGAAGAGAAAGTAATCACCTATGGTGAAATAGGAAGCTTGCTCGGATTCAAAAATAATGCATATAAAATAGTGCAAGTTGAAGATGGAGAGCTTGATGAATTTTGGACAAAAATAGCAAAAGATGTCAACCGCCAAAGAAAGAATATAAGTAATGTTACCCTCCAAATATTCCACTCTTGGTTGAGCAAAAGAATTCTCGGGAGGATGAGAGAATCAAAGGTCACCGACCAGGAATTAAGTTGGATGTATGCTGCATTGGTGAAGAAGCAAGTAATTGATCCCACCAACATCATGGTTGAAAGGTGGCTTTGTGAAGCATCATCCGGCACGGGAGAGGTTGGTTCGGGATGTTATCTCACAATGATAGCCTGAGCAATGAATCCGAGGTTACGAGTGATCCAAAAATTTTATGTCCCGGGAAGAGATATTGGGATTGATCATTTGAGGCAAGGCCATTATATCGGAGGAGATGAAAAGAAGGGATTTACTATTTCTGAGATGGATATTTCCCTCCCCGATCAAAGGCTGAAATTATTTGCAAGAGGGAGGACTGATTGGCGAGTTGAAAATATTGGAAAAAAGGTGAAGAAATCAAAAAGAGGAAGGTTAATTGAAGGGACATCGGCATCGGCACAACAAGAAGACTTGGAAGTAAATCTTCCACCGCCAAGTTCTGCTTATTGGAGAAATGAATTTCAAGGTGCATCAAGTGGACAGGGATACCCGCAAGGATGGACGAGTCAATGGGAAGGAAGCCAAGAACAAGCATGGGGGCACGCTGCGGCGGCACCCCCACCATTTAGCAACTACGGATGCCCACCCTCGTCATATCAAGGAGAGATGCCCGACCCGTCATTTGGAGCACAATATTTTGACCTCCCTCAACCAGAACAAGGAATGAGAATTATGGGTGCTTATGCGAGAAGAAATATGGAAGATATAGATGCCATCCGGAGGCATACAACCCAACTAGAAGATGGAACTGCAGGAATTGCATATCAAATGGGACTTCTAGGTCTGGCGCCACCGGAACAATTTAATGGAGGAGCATTCCAGCAGTATTATGATCAAGGATACAACGCAAGAGCCAATCAAGGAGATTGATCGACGACATGACCAAGAATAAAATGCTCGCACGTGTGGTTTGGATTTTCTATTTCTTTTCATTTATTTTCAGCATGTGTGCAAGCTTGTGTGTGCGTAGCGATTTTCTGTTTTATTTATTTCAGCATGTGTGCAATTTGTTTTCTTTTGTCTTCGTCACCATGATAAATAAATGCATCACCCACGCTTTAATGTTATGGTTAGTAATGATGATAGAAAGTTTGTGCCATGTTAAAATATGATGATCGTTGCCGCTTTGTCTACTTTCTTGTGCTTGGTTTATGCATGATTAAACTAATGCTCTCTTTAACATGATCTGAAAATTAATTAAATGCCGGCTAATTCAATTGTGGAGGTTATGATAAATTAGGACCCATATCTTTTATTCTTGCTCTCTTACTTAAGCTTGTCAAGGAAAATTTAATTTGGATTTAATTTTGAGCTAACCTTGTCAATGATACCTTTTGCATTTGCTCTACCCTTCTACAAGCTTAAATGATATATCATAAAAACCATAGAGCAAGAATTATTTTTAGGTGAATTAATTCAGGATTTATCTTCTTTGGTACGAGACTAAGAAGTTGACCATACCGTATTTTTGCGTACCTATCTTTTGCTAACCATTCTATCCATGCATTGTGAGTTTCTATACCGGGAACATCACAAACCTCGCTGGATATCCACCCTTAACCAAAAACATCTTTTTGTGAAACACCTCCTTGACCACAACCTATATATTGAGTATATATATTTCGACGGCAAAACAGTGGAATCAAGAGCAAAATTCAGTAAAACATAAGCTTGGGAAGCATCAAAGAATTCGCAGAAGAAAAATCCGAAGAAGTGGAGGCCTACAGGCAGTAGGCCGGCTGGCTCAACACCCCTAGGCCGGCCGGCCTGCCCCTTTTCCTCCTTTGTTGGCTTCAATCTTTCACGAGGAGATGCTCCCCTGAATTCCAAAGTTATGTCCAGAGAATTGATAAAGATTTTGTGCACTCACTCCATCAAGTTATCATCACTTCATTGCTTGAGGACAAGCAAAAGTTCAAGCATGGGGGGAGGTGGAGTAAGTGCATTGTGTTGCCAGTGGTTCTGAGGAGCAAAAAGAATAAAAAAAAGAGAAAGAAAAAAATGAAATAAATAATGATGAAAAGCTCCTCGGTTCCGTCTGCTTCATTAAACTCCGGGTACTTTGAAGATTATTCTATACTCAATTATTCCAACCATGTGCAATCCGATAACAAGGACTTCAGTCGTGCCTTGGGATCAACCGTTGCCATTTGCACATGTCCACCATCTAAAGTGTGTGTTCCATTCTCTCCCTCTCCACAAAGAAATTATTTTCCAATGGTCTTTTTGACGAGTCTCGGTAAATACATAAGAAGTATTTCTTGTTTTGATAATATCTTGATTATAATATCTTTTGTTAGGACTAACCTTTCCAGAGCTCCAGATAAAGCCTCACACATACATATGAGAGAAAGAAAGGAGAGAGTTCTAGCAAGTTTGAGAGACAAGATGAGCTGAGAGTTTCCATGAGCAAATTGCAATGAGGTTTGAATTATTGATCTTGGTTTAGCATTACTTATGGAACTTACTTTCTTACTCCTGAGACTTGTTTAATTTTGAGAGCATGTGCTTAATAATTGTGGGGAAGCATTTAACTTGTATCTACCTTCCACATTGAAAAAAGCTGGTTACAACTTGAACTATTAACTGCAAAATATTTTTGGGAGCATTGTGTTTTCTCGTGTATGATCAAGTACAGGGATTGGACACTGAAAGGCAGCGCTGATTTTTATCAAAGACTTACTCGAGGACGAGCAAGGTTTAAGCATGGGGGGAATGTTGGCGCTCCTTAAGTATCCATTTTATCCCCTGTTTAACTTTGATAATGGCATTAATTTAATATCAAAATCACTAACCATCCTAACCTCGGCCCAATTATTGGTCGTTTTCACGTTTGCACATATATTTTGGAGGTACTTCGTTTTTACAGGTTTTTGACCAATTTTGGAGCATGAAATGGCGAGGCCCACGATCACGCGATGACACGAAGAATGACGAAGGCCAAAGCCCGAACAAAGGGTCGAAGGCCATGATAATTGGAGGCCCATTCATGCACATCCACCCTCCAATGAAGCCCAAAAGACAAAGCCCACAAGATAAGATCGAGATACTTCGAAGCTAAGCAAAGCAAAGAGATATTTAAGGAAGGATTTTCCATCCTATCCTTCTCCTCGAAGAAATCTCGAAGATAACGATGTCTAAAGGGGTGCAATCGTGAAAGACATAAACTCTAGAAGATTCCAGGAGACTTGGGGAGAAAGTTGAGCACCAGCCGACGAAGGAAAGACCCAGGCCGGCCGGCCTAGGCTCATTGGGCCGGCCGGCCCAGGCCTTTTTTAGGTCGGTTCGACCTCCCCTTTGACCGAGGGTTCCCTGAGGCTATTTAAAGACCCCTCCCCAAGGTTCACGCAGAGATCAATTCGGGAGACGATGCCAAGGAGCAGAGAAGATAGAGGGACACCTCTCGGAGAGCCGAGGGTTGTGCTAGTTGTCTAGGGTTTGCCCTAGCCGACGTGGGAACCTTGCAAGGAAGACCACGTCGGAGTTCTGGAGCTAGGATCATCAAGATCAAGGTAGGGCCCCGGTTGTGATCTTGTGATGTACTATCATTCATGGTGAAGTTATTTGTGTTTCCGAATGTTTAGCGACCATGTTCTCCTCTTTCGATTTCGTTCTTTTCTTTGGGTTCGCTTCATCTTAGATCTATTATCGAGATAGATCACTTAGCATGATCTTGTAGTCATGGTGGCTAGAGGTTCATGGCGGAACTACCAAAGTGAGTTCGACTTGCTTCAGGGTATCCCGTTGAAAAGGGGGGGCGTCGTGACAGGCCGTCTCCACAGAGTAGGTTGGGTATCGAGGGATCGGATTGGAGATTTTGAGTTTAAAGAGGCTTTTCATTGAGATTCACATCTATCTTACTTCACTTTATCTAGTTGGAACTACAACATATGCATGATCTAGGTGATCTAGATTGGTTATCTCTAACTTTCTCTTGCTACCTTCGGTGTTTGTCGTGTTTTTAGTAGATTAGATTCGTTTTCATCATCTCACACAAAGGAATCTCTATGCTAGTAGATTGTTTCTTGTCTCTTTGGTTCCGTGGATTGATAAACCTTGGGGGAATACTCTGAGGGAAAAGCTACACGAAACCGTGCGCTTGCGGTATATAAATCGGGGGCGCTAAGGAGCGTCAACATGAGGGCAGACCTCTACCGCTCTGGGCCATGCGTTAATGCTAGCCGACGGTGCGATGGATGCCAGAGGCCGGGTTTACGAGGGCGGACCTCTAATGCTCTAGGCTGCATGCTAATTCTATCTTATTACAAAGGAAAAATTCATTTCCCTGCTCTGCCTAAGTGTAAAACTTACGCAGATGCTCTATATTCCATGGGTTGGGTAGCGGCACCCCATCTTCTGTGGCAAGGCGAACGCATCCTGGCCAGCATACTTCTGTAACCTTGAAGGGCCCCTCCTAGCTGGGGGAGAGTTTGTGGAGCCCTGCTCGGTTTAGGATCCGCCTCAGGACGAGGTCGCCAGTCCGGAGCTCCCTAACGTGCATTTTGGATTGCTGCTCGCCACCTTAGTTCGTCAACGAAGTCCACGTCATCATGCCACAGTTGTTCCTGCACGGATTCTTTAAAACCCTGGACCCGTGGCGAGCCCAGGTGGATTTCTGGGGGAAGGCATGCTTCAGCCCCATAGACCAGGAAGAATGGAGTCTCCCCGGTGGCTCGGCTGGTTGTGGTCCGGTTGCTCCATAGTACGCACGGAAGCTCATCAACCCATTTGGCACCATGCTTCTTCAAGCAGTTGTAGGTGCGGGTCTTGAGTCCCCTGAGGATCTCTGCATTCGCTCTCTCAACCTGTCCATTGCTGTGGGGGTGTGCCACGAACGCAAAGCATAGCTGGATGCCGATGTCCTCGCAGTACTCTTGGAAGAGTATGCTTTTGAATTGGGTCCCGTTGTCCGCGATGATGCGGTTTGGGACGCCAAATCTGCACACAATGGACTTGAGGAATGCGACTGCTGATTTTTTGGTGATGTTTACCACAGGGGTAACCTCCGGCCATTTTGTGAATTTGTCAATGGCGACGTAGAGGTACCGGTACCCGCCGACGGCCCGGGGGAACGGCCCCAGGATATCCACGCCCCATACGGTGAATGGCCATGAGGGCGGGATCATTTGCAGAGCTTGAGCCGGTGTGTGTATTTACTTTGCATGGAACTGGCATGCTTTCCAGGACTTTACCAGCTCAGCCACATCCTGGAGTGCTGTCGGCCAGTAGAAGCCATGACGAAAGGCCTTGCCAACAAGCGTGCGAGATGAGGAATGACTTCCACACTCGCCTCCATGGATCTCCGCGAGCAACTCGTGCCCTCTTCCTGGGAAATGCACCGCATGAGGATACCATTGGCGCCACGGCGGTAGAGATCCCCTTCTACCACCGCATAGTGTTTGGCCAATCGTACTATGCGCTCAGCAGACACATCGTCATCAGGAAGGATATTGTCTTTCAGGTAGTCCCGGATCTCGGAGATCCATACATCGGGAGCTCCCTGAGCAAGTGGGAGCGGCTCTATGAGGTCTCTAGGATCCTCAACAGAGCTCACAACCCAGGGCGGGCGCCACAGGTAGAATGCCGCCGGGACCGCTAGCTTCGATGCGCTAGCTTGATCCCCTTCACCCAGTTCGGTAGGCTGGGCGGTAGGACTCAGCAACCGTCTTTCGAAGACGCCCTCGGGCACGGATGCCCAGGTAGATGCTCTCGCGGAGAGATCATCTACTGCTGAGTTGAATTCGCGGGGAACATGTTGCAGTTCCAAGGCGTCGAAGTCCTTCTCGAGCTTCCTCACGTGGATGAGGTATGCCGCGAGCTAGGGATTGTTGCAGCTGCAATCCCCTCGAACTTGCTTAATGATTAGCTGAGAATCTCCCTTCACCAGAAGCTGCCGGACCCCCAGAGACAGGGCTTGTGTCAGGCAAAAGATCAAATCTTCGTACTCCGCCATGTTGTTGGTGGCCTTGAACTCAAGGTGCACCATGTACTTCAGCCGATCTCCGTTTGGGTCGATGAGGACCACACCAGCTCCAGCCCACTGCTTGCGGATGGACCCGTCGAAGAAGAGTGTCCAGTTGGGCTCGGTGAAGACTGGTGTCCTGACTTCCGGCTCCGGGGGTCCGGCGTTGAGGTCCGGACCCCCATAATTGCTTGGGGAAGGAGTCCATTCCGCTATGAAATCAGCCAGGATTTGGCTCTTGACTGCATGGCGAGGCTGGAAGTCCAGCTGGAACTCAGCCAACTCTGCTGCCCACTTGGCGATGTTGCCCGTGGCGTTGGAGTTGTGCAGGATCGCTCTTAGCGGGTAAGAGGCCACTACGACAACTCGATGTGCCTGAAAGTAGTGGCGCAGTTTCCTGGACGCAATAAGTATGGCATAGATAAACTTATGCGTCTCAAGATACCTGGTCTTTGCCTCGTGGAGGACTTCGCTGACGTAGTAGACTGGCTTCTGGATGGTCCGGACTCTGGCGGCCGGGTCTGGCTCGCCTTTATCCACCACGTCAGGTCCTTGGACCCCCAGTGGTTCTGGGTTCCCACTGGGATGAGGCTCCTCCGGACTCCCTTGTCTGGGGTCCGGACCTTCAGACAGAGGAGTGGCTGCCGGGCCCCCATGTCCGGGGTTCGGCCCACCATCCTTGGCCGGGGAGACCCTGGTGTCCCCCCTGGCGGGCTTGTTGTGTCCTCTCGGCGACCAGCACCATGCTGACCGCCTCTGCAGACGCAGCAAGATACAAGAACAACGTCTCACCTGGCTCTGGAGCCACCAATACTGGCAATGAGGTGAGATGCTGCTTCAGCTCCTGGAAGGCTTGTTCAGCCTCTTCAGTCCAAGAGAATGGACCGGACCTCCTCAATAGCTTGAAGAAGGGGAGGGCCCTCTCAGCCAGCCTCGATATGAAGCGGCTAAGAGCGGCGAGAGATCCAGTAAGCTTCTGGACGTCCTTGATGCGGCCAGGAGGCCTCATCATCTCGATTGCCTTGATCTTGGCTGGGTTTGCCTCGATGCCTCGATGTGAGACCAGGAAACCCAGCAGCTTCCCTGTCGAGACGCCGAAGATGCATTTCTCGGGATTCAGCTTCGTGCGCGTGGCGCGTAGCCGGTCGAAGACGAGGGACAGGTCTTCAACTAGTGTTGACCCTACCTTAGTCTTGACCACAATGTCATCAACACACACCTCAACTATATCTCTAATTAGATTACAGAAGGTTTTGTTCATAGCTCGTACAAACGTGGGTAAGGCATTCCGTAGACCATATGACATGACAATATAGCGATAAAGTCCATCCACTGTTACAAAAGCAGTATTCTTCCTATCGTCTCTAGACATCTGAATCTGGTGGAAACCAGAGTATGCATCTAGGAAAGACAAAAGGTCACACCCGGAGGTGGAGTCCACGATCTGATCGATACATGGAAGAGGATAGGGATCTCTAGGACATGCCTTGTTAAGGCTGGTGTAGTCGATGCACATCCGAAGCTTCCCGTTGGCCTTCGGGACGACGACCGGGTTGGCCAACCACTCGGGGTGGTGGACCTCCTCGGTGAAGCCAGCGTGTAGCAGCTTGCGGACTTCTTCACGGATGAAGTTCTGCTGCTCCACGGACTACTTCTGAGGCTTCTGGCGTACCAGCGTGGCATCGGGGTAGATCCTCAGATGGTGCTCGATCACTTCCCTAGGGATTCCGGGCATCTGTGATGGTTCCCAGGCGAACACGTCCACATTTGCCTGGAGGAAAGTGACGAGTGCGTCTTCCTATTTCTCCTCCAGGTTTCCCGCGGTGCGGGTGGTCCTAGAGGAGTCCGCTCCGATCTGCACCGTCTTCATGGGAACATCGTCCAGATCAGACAGCTAAACCTTGGGTGCCTTTGCAGGCGCCCTGGGTCGCGAGGTGGATGGGCCCTCCTCGGAACGTGTAGCCTCTGCCGCCAGAGCATGCAGTCTTTCAACTGCAGTGACGGCAGCGGTGAGGTCACCCCGCACGGTGAGGACACCGGCAGGGGAAGGCATCTTCAGGACCAAATACCCGTAATGGGCAATGGCCATGAAGCGGTGGAGTGCCGGCCGACCAATGATGGCATTGAACGGGAGGTTCACCTCCGCAACATCGAACTGGACGCTCTCTGTGCGAAAGTTCTCCTCGGTCCCGAACGTGACCGGCAAGGTGATGCTCCCCAGAGGGAACACCGGATGTGGGCCCACTCCAGAGAATGGGCGAGAGGGAGTCAACTTGGACTCCGGGATCTGCAGCTGCTTGAACGCTGCATAGCTGATGACGTTGAGGCCAGCCCCACCGTCAATCAGCACGTGATAGAGCCTGACGTTGGATATGACAGGGGCGGTGACTAGAGGTAGTACACTAGCCCCGGCCATGTTCTCCGGGCATTCGGATGGCCCGAAAGAGATGGTGGTGTTCATCCACCTGTGGTGCGTTGCAGCCTTCGGGACCCCCGGCTTCACCGAAAGGACCTCTCGACGAAGGGTCTTCACGTCCCGCCGGGAGACAAGCTCCCAGCTTCCACTGTACATTACGTACAGCTTCTTGCGGCGCTCCTCGTTGTCGGAGTCGGAGTTGTCGTGGCGGTAAATGCCCTTCAGCTCCCGAGCGGGGGATTGGTACCCCAGCTCCTTTTCCCCGGCAGCGGTCTCGCTGTCGGAGGCTTTCTCCTTGCCAGACTGCTGGCGAGGAGGGGGTGAACCATCCTTGGAGGACTGCTCACGCCGCCCACTGACCCGCTTCGCGAGTTTCTGGATCTCGCGGCAGTCAGCGGCGCTGTGGCGAGCGGTGGGATGCACTAGGCATGAACCTCCACTACCACCTTGCGGGCGCGGGCATTTGCCATGCGCATTCTGGCCCCCGGCCGCTGCTGCAGCAGCTGGTGCTGCTGCTGTAGCGACTGGACCGCCGTGATGTGGCTCCCCGCGACTCCGGTTCTTGTTCTTCTTTTTCTTGCCACCTCCCTGAGCGGTAGCCCCGGAGCCACCAGCCTTGGCGTCTCCGTCTTGGGGGGCTCAGTGCCATGCGCGGCCCTCAGCGGCCCTGGCACACTTGTCTGCCAGGGAGAAAAGCGTGGTAACGCTTTCCACCTCGTGCGTCGCCAGCTTCTCGAGCATCTTCTCATCACGTACCCTCTGACGGAAAGCAGTGATAATAGATGCATCAGAGATACGAGGAATAGTACCCCGTACCTTGGTGAAGCGCGAGATGAATGCCCGGAGCGTCTCTCCGGGTTTTTGCCTCACGGTGTGGAGGTGTGCCTCCACACCATGCTGCTGGTATGCACTGGCGAAGTTCGCTGTGATCCTCGCACAGAGCCCCTCCCAGGACTGAATTGTCCCAGGAGTAAGGTTCATGAGCCAAGTCCGGACAGGCCCAGTCAAGGCTACATGAAAGTAGCTCGCCATGACGGCGTCGTTACCACCAGCTGCTGTGATGGCAGTAACGTACACCTGCAGGAATTTTGACGGGTTAGTGGTACCGTCGTACTTCTCCGGCAGGTGCGGGCAGAACTTGGACGACCATGCCACCGCGCGGAGGTGATCCACCAGCGCAGCGCGGCCCACCCCAGCCACCGGGGCACCCGCCTGTATCCGGGCGTTCACTGGAGGCTTGGGTGCTGCCACGTCCAAGTCGGCATTGAGGTTGCAGCCCTCAATGTTGAGGCGGCGCTCTCACGCCCTTTCCACGGAGATGCATGCGTCCTCACCAGCACGCCTGCGGTTGAGCTCCGCCTGCAGGTCTTCTGTTCGTGGACCCCTCACCGTGGGGGAGCGCACGGCTGCCGACGCACCGCCCTTGCGCCGGTGGTAGGGTACCACCGCATTGCCAGGCGGAGGTCGTTGCCCAGTCCTTGCAGAACTGGAGGAGGCCTGAGCTAGATGGAGGAGACGGTCAATGTCGTCCCTCCACTGCCTCACGGCGTCTGGCGAGGCTGCAGCAGCCGGAGGGTTGCGAAGCAACTCCCTAGCTGCCGCCAGCACTCCGCCGCTCGCAGCTTGTGAGGGGGCCCTTGACGGGCGCCCTGAATCTTGCCGACGTGCAGCGCGCACCGCCGCCGACGGTGGCTGCTCCACGGGTACGGTTGCCCCTGGAGCAGGAAGGCGAGAGGCATGTGGCGCGGATGACGCCACACCCTCCGTCATCTCCACGTCGTCTACCCGAACCATG
This sequence comes from Panicum virgatum, assembly GCF_016808335.1. NCBI lineage: Eukaryota > Viridiplantae > Streptophyta > Magnoliopsida > Poales > Poaceae > Panicum > Panicum virgatum. The sequence continues at coordinate 5,184,190 of NC_053148.1, forward strand.
GAGACGAGCAAGAGATGAATTAAAACCAGCTAAAGTCCCCCTACCTGGCGTGCCAAATGTCGTGGTGTGGTAAACCACAGCCGGGTGGCGGAATGCACCCGCCTAAGCCTAGAGGGAGAGTACTCGGGGGTTAGCTAGGACTAGTTCGATCTCGCTGGAAGAACACGATGAACACAATAGGTTTAGAGTGGTTCGGGCCGCCGGAGTGTAATACCCTACGTCCACTGTGTGTTGTATTGCCTTAGTCTCGAGAGAGTCTTGGCGTATCTGGTGCTGAGTTCAGTGTGAGTCTGTGTGTGTTCCGTCCATCTGTAGCGAGCGCCTCCCTTTTATATCTCAAGGGAGGCGCGTACATGGCCGTTGAGTCCCCGACAGGTGGGCCCAATCGATGTAGTATAAAATATCATATTGTTCATACATTATGGCGTTGCAGGCGAAGGAGATCTCATTCCTGGATTTCCTTGCCTGCCCGCAGGGATCTTCCGACCGGCATGCTTTGCCCTGTCTTGTCGAAACGGCGCCAGGCGTAGCTTGCGGCGTCGCCTGTAGCGTAGCTGAACTGCGGTGTAGCTTGCGGCGTAGGCGACATGATGGAAAAGCGTCGTGCCGTCGTATCCATTTAATGCGGCAGACGGGTTCTGCGCGGATGCAGCGCATGCGGCTGCTCTGTGTACCTCTGTAATATGCGGTCTACAGTGAGGCCTGACAAAGGCTGCCCCGCGTGCCGCGGCGGAAGAGCATGCCTCAACCACCCACATTGAATGCGATGGGTGGGCAAGTCTTCCAGCGAAAGTCCCGCGCCCGTGTCCGCACCTGCGGGACATGTGGCGGCTCCGGACCCCCCCGGCGGCATGTTGGTTCTATGCGCGTGGGAGGTCCGGACATTCGCGAGGAGGTCCCGGACCCCTATGGGGGGTCCGCGTCCTCGGCTGTTTGCTCGGAGGTTCCCTTCCCCAGGGACACATAGCGTCACCGGACCCGTCCCAGAGCAGGGAGCGGGTCCGGGGCCGTTGGCCTGGTGAGGAAAGAGCCTGACCGGTGGGGCCCGGCTGCTCCGCCCCTTATGGCGTAGTTACGGATGACTACACGACTCCTGCCTTGCTGCAGTAGAAGTGGGTATCCCTGCTACAGGGTACCGACAAAGAACTTTGGATCTGAAAGCTCGAGAGCAAAAAGACAGATCTAAAGCAGTAAAAACAAGTGGCGGCCGGTGGGGTAAAACCTAAGTCACTGTTTCATTTTATAATGACGGTGGCAAACATGATAAAAACATCCAACGGGTCTACAGTCCATTGCAAATTGCGGATAAAATGGGATTTTCTGAGACATTCCTTTTTTCTGAGATTACATTCTGGAAAAAGAAACACTCACATCCCTAGTCGACTACTCGATACTCTTTTCCTTAACTGGGATTACATTTCAAAATAAGGATAAGTACTCGACACAATACAACTACTCGATATTACAACTCGAGTACTTTTTCCTAACTAAACTTTACAATGACTCGGACCTGCATGCCCATCGTCTAGATCTCTTGGAGCCTCTAGTCGACGTCTGCTGCCGCTAGATCGGCCCGAGGCCATGACAAAGTACAAACTTGTTATTCCCACTAAGGGAATAATGATACTTGTACTCTGGGAGGAAAGTTTCAAGAGTTTGGAGGCAGATTACAGTAATCACCTCGCAAGTCCTCTTGTAGCATCTTCTGGAGAAAGTTCTCCTTCTCCCAGAATATGTTGTGGTAAGATTAAGCTTCCCCGCCAGAGATGTCAGTTCTTGGGCACTCAGAAACAGGCAACCTCAAGGATGTGACATAACAAGACTCAACCCAGCAACCCCAAATCTGCCTTATTGGAAGATACAAGGACATGATGTCCAGCTTGGATCCGATGAGAACATTGGGGATGCAGGAGGAGGCAGCATAGACTTCTCTTGTCACTCGTAAGTTCTCTTCTAGCATCTTTTACTGGGAAGAACTACACAAATTTCAGGAGGGCGAGAGCAAGAACACCAAAGAAAAGCCATGGCTGTTACACTTCGGTGCTTCTGCTAAGGGCCTCTCCCCTGCCTTTTATAGTCACAAAGGGGCTTACTGAGGAGAACCCGTGAATCAATAGTGCACGTTTCACGGACGCATTCATGACAGCATTTACGGACGCAGTCAAAGATGCAATAATGCAGATTCTCCAAATAGTAACGTCCCACGTGAGCACTGAATAAAGAGCCGTACATCCCGGGTTTTATTCCTGAAGTTATTTCGGGTGCAATCAGTGTGGCGGATCCAATTGTATCATTTTTCTAGGATTTTACACAAAAAAGAGGTCTTTTCGGATTCCGGATCTGATGAATCCTACAAATAATCTGAAGGATAAAATCTGATGCCACGACTTAAATCCTTAATTCTAAATCTACACTCAGGGGCTACTCGTAGCAAAAGGGATTTTGATTTAAGGCTCGGAGGCTGCCGGATATAGGCATCAGAGATTTATTTTTCATTTTTTTTGGAAAATAGACTAAAGTGACCCTCAGCCTGATTCTGCGATTCAACCTAAGGCTCGGGGGCTACTCCATATGGAGTGCGAGTACTTCGCGCACCTCACAGCCTCGAAGCAAACAGAAGTACTTGAAGGACTACTCAACGTATCTGAAGGAAGGACGAGAAGCAATCAGAAGGATGTTCTGACTACTTGAAGTACTCGAAGACGCCCAGCCAAGTACTCGACGCCTGCAGGACTTGGCTACGAAGAGCTCGGGGGCTTGTCAGACCCGAGACAGCGGGACTGCTTATAGACTTAGAATGTTCTAGAGTAAGGGATAGTTTATGAATGTACATTACCTCTTTTGTAACTACCCGAATAGGTGTAGAACTAGCTGCAGTACAAAGAAAATTACCCGATTATGTTGTAGTGGGACTCCAACTGTACTCGGTTAGGACTTTCCATATAACCCTGTCCCTCCGGATATATAAGGGCGGGCAGGGACCCCCTCCAAACAATCATCAACACCTAAGGCAATACAAACCACACAGGACGTAGGGTATTACGCAAACTCGTGGCCTGAACCTGTCTAAATCTTTGTGTTCCTTGTACCATCGAGTTCTAAAACAGTCGATCCCTACCTACAAACTCTACTGCTAAGGGTATCCCTGAGCAGGCTTGGCGGTAAACACCGACAGATGTAACAGAGATGCCACCCAAGTCTGGTGCTAGATCCCTACCGATCCCATCAGCACTGGTCTCTTACGTGAGGTAGCACGGAAGACAAGACACAACACACAACCGCCGGTCCCAACCCAACCCCAACGGTGTGAACTCGAGCCCGCACCCAAGAGAGGCTTTCGTTCTTCTCTTTCTGATCTGATTCCGGCACCCTCTCTCCCGGCCGGTGCCTCGCCGGCGGCGTGCAGGAGGAGGGCCGGCCCTAGCTACTATGTATATTATGTTTAGTTTTTTCTGCTTGTTCTGCTTAAGCTCCCGGATGGGAATCCCCTCCCATGGTGATGTCGTCGTCGCCGTTCTGTTCGTCGCCGGTGCTTCAGCTAAGGTGAGGGCTACTACAACAAATCGCTTCTCTTCTCCCTCCCCACGCCCCTTGACGGATCTTGCAACCCGCCTCCTCTTCATCCTCCACTCAGATCCAGTTTTGAGGAGGGTTTCCTCTTCCGCCATCCACCACCCTCCATTCCATCCACTATGGGCCTCGGCAGCTTCTCCTCGGACTCCTCTTCTTCTGTCCGGCCTCGACTTCCACTTCGTCGATGTTCTTGCCTCAGCCCGCCTTCCACCTGGGGCTTTGCGGACTCCTATTTCTTACCCTCCGGGCACTGGTTTCATTCAATCTTTGGGTTGACGGAGATGCTGGTCCTTGCCAGAGATCCCTCCCCTCTTCAACCTCCGCTTGGTGAGGCCTTTCCGCACCGGGAGCATGCGTCCGTGACGCCTCTGCCTCCCCCCCCCCCCCCCCCCCCCGCCATGCTGAGCTGTTCGGTGATGACGATGACGACTTTCTGGAGTCTTTGGTGGTGCCTCGACGCATGTTCTCGACCTCGACGCGTGTGAGCGTGTGTGCGTGTCTGTGTTGAGAAGGTGTTGGTGTTTTGGTCCTTTGTTAGGGGCCATATTGTAATGCTGCCTATATCCTTTTAATATATATGTATGAGCTTTAATAAAAAAAAAGGTCTGGTGCTATGGCCTCGTGGAGTTGAATGTTATGTTATTTCTTTCTTTCGTAATCTAGTCTGCTAGAGCGTTGCATATACCTTGCGCGCTATAAACAGCAACCTGAATGTTTGTCGGCATCGCTCTAAACCTCATGTGGTTTTTGTTGGAAGCAATGTTTAAAATCACGGGCTATAGAATTTAGCAGGAGCTTGGCCAAAACGCTATTTTACCGCTATAGCAGCGCTATTCAGCGCTATAGCGCGCTAAAGAGCATCGCGACACTACTTCTAGCCGCTATAGTAGCGCTATTTTGGCGCTATAGCGCGCTATTTTTTACACTGGTTGGAAATGATTTGTTCTTTGGTCGAGGTGGTTCTAATACCCACATAGCTAAGGACCTGCATCTAAGACATACCAATTTCGTATTCGAAGTGTTGGGAATCGAGGTGGTCACACAATTATTACACAAGGGTACACAACACACCCTCTCTTTGTGGCTATCCTATAGCACTCACATTTCTTATCTACCATGCTCGTAGATAGATGGCATGGTCTATTTATAGGCCAAAATTGATCATAGGGTGGTGACATGTGTCCTATCTTTTAGAGAATTTCTAATATTATAAGATTTTCTAATTTATTTATTACTAATTCTAGAGTACTCCATGAAAATATCTTCTGATTGTCTTGTGGAGAATATTCTAGAAGGTTATTACCTTGTATTCCTCCAACATGAAGTCTGCTTCAGCATTGCATATGTGAGTGGAGCCTTTGTTTTTACTAATTTTGGTGTGTTTTCTGGTGGCGCGATGGGAAGTGTCCTGAACGAAATGGACTCGCCCGCACGCTGTCCTCTGCTAAACGTGGGCAACCCTACCTGAGATGCCAGAGAGATGGAAGAAATGGCCACCACTGTTGGGAGCACGTTGCTCGAGAGCATGCTACACTTAGACCAATCTCAATGGAAATTTCATGTGGGATTTCATGTTATTAAAATTTTGCTGACATGACAAAAAGATAGAAGTTTGGAGTTTCATGGAATGTGAAGAAAGTTTCATCACCATAAAACTCATCTGACATAGTTACCTATAGTTCCCAGTCAAAATAATCGTGTCATGATACTATGCACTGACGCACTGCCCGACGTCAACCTCGGCCGCGCGTGCCGTGTCGCACCCGTGCATTTCTGGTGCTGCCGGTGGTCGGGCCTGCCGCGCGTTGACGTACGCCTGTGGCAGCAGGCCTCATCCGTACCCAGGCTATAGTTGACCTATAGACCCGAAGCCCATGGCACGAGGACTTCTGGGCCCAGGGCGGCACGAGCTCAATAGTTGGGCCGTGCTTGGGCCTCTATGTCAGCCCGCTAGACATGTCCAAGCACGACCCGAAAGAGAGGGCCCGATGGACGACACGACAGACCGGCACGACCCAGGTCTGCTATATTTTTTGCCCAACCCTAATTTTCACCAATCTCCCTCCTCTCTCTTTCTTGTTCCTCTATCCAGGCGTCACCTCCCTCCTCTCTCCTTCCCCTATCGAGCCGTCACCTCCCTCCTCTCTCTGTCTTGCGCGGCCTCTCTGCGCCATGGCCGCCAGCCTCCCGCGCGGCCTCCCTACGCTGTGGCCGCCGCCGGCTCCCCTCGTGTTTGCACCACGACCGCCGTGGCCTCCCACACGGCCTCCCGTCACGTTGTCGGCTCCCGCGCAACCTCCCATCACGCCCTTGCCGCACCCCCGCCGGCCTCTCCTCACGTCAGCGCCACAGCTGCCGTCGGCCTCCCGCGCGCGCAGCTGCCGCCGCCAACCTGCCGTTGCGCCTTCGCCGTAGCTTCCGTCGGCCTCCCCTCACGCCGCCGGTGTAGCCCCGTCGTGACTCGCCGAGACCCATGTCGATCTCGGACCGGCACGAGCATGCCATGCCGCCGTGCTCCTATCGTGCCGGCACGGCACGGCTCAGCATGTGTGGTGCGGTGCCTGGACCGTGATGTCGGCATGACGTACCGGCACGACACCGCATGATTGGCTAGCCATGCCTAGCCGTGCCGTGCCCAACCGTGCTCGGGTCGGGCGTGCCTATGATGTTATTACTACCGAGAGGGCGACGTGTTCTGTCACTCTATCAGGACCCGACGCTCGTCGTCGTCGCTGCATTCAGTGCATTGATGGGTTGGCGAGAGCTCAGTGCTGGTATGACTGTGATCTCTCCGAGCACGTGCTAATAGTTCATGGTGGATTGGTTGCCTACGTCACGTTATTCTAGCTTGATTCGTATGTGTATGACAGGCTCCTCGCTGTGATCGATGCAAATCCTCATGGTTGGTTGTCTGTACGTGTACATCATTGTTGAGAAAGACGCTGGCTCTCGAAGGCCGCCGCCGGCCTGCTCTGCCTCCCTGTGCGCACATCCAGCGACCAGCGGGGCACCCAGGCCGCCGCTCCCTGCTGGTGCTAGCTGCCTGTCTGCCGCACGCCCCAACGCTGCATGCCATGTGATCCAGCAGAGGCGGAAACAAATTTTCGATGGTATTTTGAAGTCACGATCCTGTACCAAATTTCCTTTTGCCTTTTTCCATGTATTGTTAATGTTGTGGTTAAGCCTACGCAACGACAGATAGGTGTCGAAAAGGTTCGCGGCGTACCTGCTCCCCAGTCCACCTCGGCGTCAGCGATCCAGCAGGCGTTTCCCGCCGTTTCGACCTCGTTTTTATTTGCGTCACGGGGGCGTCGTGGACTTGGCGATGGCGATCGCGCTGCGCCCGCCTGAACCGCAAGGAAATATTGCCCCGCGAGCTCGTCGTGGCAGGTTCCAAAGGCGTCTCCGTCCCGCGTCCCCGCCTCCGCTCCGCGCGTTCCAGAGGCGTAGGGAGAGGCGCCGGGACGGCTATAAATTCGCTTCTAAGATTCTCACTCCCCACCACTCCCGGTCTCGCATCCCCTCCGCCTCATCTGTCTCTGGCCGCCCCGTCGCCGACCTTCCGCTCTGGGTCCCCGACTCGCAGGTCAGGTGAGTCCCCTCTTGCAGTCGCTCTCTGCTCCTGCTCGCCATGTGCTCGATGAATTCGCTATGAGGGGGGTTATACCTCTGTTGGGTCTTGTTTGAGCCGATTGGTCCATTGGAGTGAAGCGGCGAGGTGTTGGGTGGGTGGTCCTAATCCGGAAGCTGGTTGCCGGTATATATGATGCATGGTGCTGTTTAGAAGCTGGCCCTCGTAGCTAAGAATTGGAATACTGGAGTTGCTGGTTTCTGACCTTTTTGTTACCATTTATGCGAGCTTGTCCTAGGAAAACACTAGGAATTTGGGCAATGAGGCACAAGAGGGAAGTGTTCGTGTGGCTGGCACACCCATGTAGTAAGATTGTTTCGAGAAAGTAAAGGGGAAAGTTGGTGTTCGTGAGATGCTTTGCACCATCAAGTGGAAACACTGCTTCTTTAGTACAAAGGTCCCAGCCACCCAGTGGACAGTGCTGCCTCAGTGCCTGCCTTTCTCATTCGTTCGTATCGTCACGGTTTTACCCAACCAAATTAGGAATCAGTACTTTCCATATTAAAGTTCCTAGCCTAGGTGGCCTCTCGTCGCACGGAGTACTTTAGTGTAGGTCCCGGACTACTGATTAATGTTCCTAATCTGGTTTCGTTTGGTTTTTAAAGTCGCTATCACGTCCAATGTTCGGATGTAAATTCGAATGAGTAAGGATTGTGTTAAAAGTCAGGAGGGGCTCGGTGCAATAATATCTGTGCTTTTTTAATTGATACCCAAGCTGCTTTAGAGGAGGGAAGCCGTAGATTGCCGTATCATATCTACAACTATAGAATGTGCTTTGCCTTTGCCGCTAAATTGTATTGTTCTTATTGCGCTAGGTCTTTTTCACTCAGATGTTAATTTAATATAAAAATAATTGCATAAACTGCAAGCTTAAATCTATACGAATCTATTAAGTATAATTGATGCACAATTAGCGGATGATTACGGTAGCAATTAGTGGACAAATTATGAACTAATTAGATTTAATACATTCCTCTCGTGATGAAGTTGCAACTTATGAAATTATTTTGGTAATAAGTTTAGTATTTCTAATTGATGTTTAAGCATATGATGTGACGGGACAAGTGACTTAAATTTAAAAAAAGCAAACGAGATCTTAGATGTAGGATTTTTGGATTCTCAGCAGCTACTGGATAGCGAAAGTACCATTTTGCACATGATCATTCCGAAAAATTACGCAAATCTGCCCCCGCCAAGCAGATGCCCTCCATTCAACTCCCCGTCCAACGCTTGGACAACCCCCTGCGCATGATTTTCCCCCTCCCTCCGCTCCGATCTGCCCTCTCCGCCTCATCCCCGGTCAAGATCTCCCCTCTTGCGGCCAGCCCTGCGCTGCTACTCCTTGCTCCCCACCACTGGCGAACGGCCGAGCAGGCGCGCTCACGGCCGCCAAACGCCAGGCCGTCCCCGCCCAAGCGCCGCTCTCTGCGCCCTTCTCCACCGAGCGCCCTTCCCCCAGGTGCGCGATGTCTCCTCGCCGTCTTGTGAAGTCTGAATGCATCAATCCATTCGCCAGGGATGACAGCGAAGAAGCGGATGCTCATGCGTGCGCATGGGATAGCCACCGCTGGTTCCATCCGCGTCCACGATGCCAGGCACCAGGGAAGCAAAGCTAGCAGCCCAAGGCTTCTCTACCCAAACGAACACATCACCGAGCCCCGGCAGCTCGTCCTACCCGGAGCCGAAGAAGTTCGGCATCCTCACCGCCGACGGAATTCCTGTGCAGCACTTCCCTGTCACCGACAAGTAGGGTTGGGCCCGCACGTCAGTGACCCGACCGTATATGGCGTCGCTCGCGTCACGTGTCGCGTCCCCGCATTTTCAGTGCTGCCGGGAGTCGGGCCCTGCTGCGAGCGTTGACGTTCGCTCTTCGAAAGCAAATGCTCTGCCGTTGGCCCCTCTGTCGTGGGGTCACTGACGCGTGAACCCGGCCCCACACATCACAGAGAAGCCCCGCCCGCAGCTTCACACGTGCCCCCCAAGATCCCAGTGCGCTTCACGGCGCCCCACCCCGTGTCTGATCCCGGCTACGCGTCCGATCCGCACATGCCCCCTGCTCGCAGCTCGCTTCGGCGTCTGTACAGAGGGTAGGTCGCCGCCTCGCCGGGCGGCCGGGGTGATGGCAGTCGCCGGCGCCGGAGATGATTCAGCGCCAGTACGGTACACCCGTCCGGTCATCCTGGCGGGTGGGGTGCCGTGGTAGCCTGGTAGGTACGACACGACCCTAGCGCTCGCCCAACTTCACGAGCAGTCCTGGCCCCGTTTGGATGACACTAGCACAACTAGCACAAAAAATAATCTTGTCTGCACGAGGTACTAAACGAAGTTTATTTACAAAACTTTTTTACGGATGGGTGCAATTTTTCGCGACGAATCTAATGATGATAATTAATCGATGATTGACTATAATGATGTTACAGTAACCAACCTCTAATCGTACGGTCAAAGGCCTCATTAGATTCGTCTCGCGAAGTATTGGAGGGGTTATGGAGTTAGTTTTGCAAACTGCCTTTATTTAGTACCTCTAATTATTGGTCAAAATTTGTGCTACTCATGCTACTAGAGTAACCAAACAGGGCCAGGTATTCACGAGTCTGCGTCTGTACGGAGGGAGTACTACGGGCGTGTCTAGCAGAGCTTCGGCTTCTTCGAAAATGGCTCCGGCTCTTGTCCTCTGGTGGAACGTCTTTTTTGATGAAGCTGAAGCTATTTTGAAAAATGTTTGGCAAAACAGCTTCACCTGTTGAACCGATATTGTAAAATGTCCAAATTACCTTTTTCTATATTTTTTCTTTCCTCCTTATCCATTGTTCACCCCGCCTCCGTCAGGCCCGTTTCCTCATCCCCTGCCGGCCTCCCTCCTCTCCGCGAGCTCCCTCCACCCTCCTCCCCGCGGGCCGTGCCTCCGGCGCCGCTGCTCATCGCCGCCTCCACGGCTGAGGCCGCTCCCCAGCCAGCGCCGCCGGCCCGCGCCCCCGCCGGCCGCCTCGGCTCCGCCGCCGTCGCGAGCTCCCTCCGGTGCCGCGAGCTCCCTCCACCGGCCCCGCAAGCTCCCTTCTCCCCACCGGCTGCCCTCCTCCCCACGGGCTGCGCCCCTCCGGTGGCAGGGCTGGCAAAAGCCTGCTGGAGCCGCGCGGAGCTACGATTTTCTGGCTCCGGAGCTGGAGCCGAGGGTGAAGCACCCGTTTGGCAGGGCACCGGCCGGAGCTGGCTTTGGAGCCGCTCGTGGAAAGTGGGGCCTGGATTACTCGGCTGGGCTCACGCACCCACACGGGCGCGTGGCTGGGGTGGGCTCACGTCGCGCGGTGGCGGGAAGCTGCTTTTGCGATTGACCGCTAGCTGCCCTCGGTGCGGTCGATGCGAGCGCACGTGGGTGGCCCCCACAAGCCGCCGCAAATGACTAGTGTCCACTGTCTTCTCTACCCTTTCAGCTTCTTCTCTCCTCCCTTTCCTCTTTTCTTTTTCTCCCCTAGATCTGAGCTCAGCGGCGTAGCAGCGGTAGCTGCTGGCGCGGAGCGGGCGGCGGCGACGGAGCAGAGCAGCAAGGATAGGCGGCGGCGGCGGCACGACCCGGCAAGGTGCGTGGACCGGAGCGGCTAGGCGGAGGCGGCGCGGCAGCTCGCTCCCCGGCATTCGCCCGCGGCGGCTCGCTCCCCGGCGCTCGCATCGACGTCGCCGCCGCCGCGCGCTCCACCGACGTCGCCGCCGCCGCGCGCTCCACCGACGTCGCCGCCGTCGGATCCGCCTCCCCGGGGTGCGGCGGCCTCGCGCCTCCCTGAGCCGCGCGCTCCCCCGTCGACGGGGAGGACGACGGGGCAGCGCGGATCCGCGGCCGCCTCTCCGAGCTTTTTTTAATTTTTCTCTTGATTTTTTAAATTATTTTGTACAATTTTTTTTCAAACTTTTTCTTGAAGGTTCCCTCCCCTAATTTTTCATTGAAAAAAAATTCTGCTCTCCAATTTTTTTTGAAAAAAATTTCTGCTCTCCTATTTTGCTTGAAATGTTTTTTTAGTCTCCAAAATTTTTCTTGTATTTTTTTTAAATTTTTTTAATCAGAAAACAATAAAAAAAATTTATAAATGAAAAAAAAACAACGTTCGGAAAATCGAGCAGCCTCCGGTACGTAAACTATCAATACCCGCGCGGTGGGCCGCTCGTCTCTCTCTCCCGGCCTTGCTGTCGCGGCGTACGGAGTACCTGCTCTCCAGTCCACCTCGGCGTCCGGCCGTTTCAACCTCGTTTTTATTCGCGTCACGGGGGCGTCGTGGCGGTGGTGGTCCCCGCCTGCTCTCCGCGCGTTCCAGAGGCGGAGGGAGAGGCGACGGGGCGGGTACAAATTCCCTTCCAGAACCTGCCGCTCCCCACCACTGGCACCCCGTCCGCCAGTCCGCCTCAGCTCTCTCTGCCTCACGCTCCCGTGCCGAGTCCCCTGACTCTCGCAGGTCAGGTGTGCCCCTCTTGCAGTCGCTCTCTGCTCCTGCTCGCCATGTGCTCGATGAATTAGCTGTGTGGCGGGTATACCTCTGTTGTCTGTTGGGTCTTGTTTGAGCCGATCGGTCCATTGGAGTGGAGCGGCGATGTGGTCCTAATCCAGCAGCTGGTTACCGGTATGATGGTTTCTGTTCAGAAGCTGTGAAGCTTGTAGCTAAGAATTTGAGTTGCCGCTTTCTGGTCTTCTCGGTGCCATTTATGCGAGCTTGTTTTAGAAAAGCAAATAGGAGTTTGGACAATTGGGCACAAGAGGGAAGTGTGCGTGTGGCTGACACACCCACGTAGTAAGCTTGTTTCGAGAAACTAAAAGGGAAAGATGGTGTTCTTGAGGTGCCTTGCACCATCAAGTGGAAACACTGTTTCTTTAGTAAAAAAGTTCCATCTTTTTTTTTTTACATCTTTCCATGTCATGTGCATCAGCAAGTGGAAATTGACACTTACCTGCAAATGCTTAAATTGAAGCTTTGGATAGATAGTCAAGCTGCTGGTTGATTTCAATCTCCAGTGGGTCTCATCATTTCCACTATGGGAAACTCTGCACTCCATTAACTAGTTAATCAGTGGGCCTCTCACCATTCATAGCCCAAGATGACTCTTTTGTTTCGAAAAAGGAAAAAAAGGTGTAAATTCATAGCTGGGTAGTACAATTGTTCAACATGCTCGTAAAAACCTTAAAGCATGTTTTTTAATGCCAAAAGTTGATTGGTGTAGTTTCTTTTTAATGTACTCTATTCTGATGGCGTTTCCCCCCTTTATTCAAGTTCTAATCCTCACGTGTCTTCCTGTTTGCAGCTTTGGTAATTGGCTGCCCCCCTCATTATCACAATGGCAGGGTCACTTATTGCTTGCTCTCCTGAAGTGGTGAGTTTTATATTTGACTATTTGTAGCAACATATGTAGATTAATTTCTTAATAAAGCAAGCAAACAGATATCATTTATCAGGCTTGTAAAGATCCTCAAAGAGCTATAACCTTTTCATTGTGTTGATGTCCACAAATATTCTTACAATTTGGAAGGTTCTGATCACTTATGATTTATTTGCTTGGTCTAGGATCCGAAGATAGAGAAGCCTGATGAGATGGTTAATGCTGGTGTTCTTGCAAGTCTTCAGAAATTCCTACGCAAGTGCCTCATAGCTGTCATCTCATATGGCCCAATGCCCAAGCACATAGCCTTTATTATGGACGGTAACCGCAGATATGCTACATTCAGAAGCATCCAGCAAGGAGCTGGTCACAGGGTGGGTTTCTCTGCTCTTATTGCAAATCTGCTGTACTGCTATGAAATGGGTGTGAGGTACATCACGGTGTATGCATTTAGCATTGACAATTTTAAAAGGGACCCAAGTGAGGTGCAGTCCTTGATGCAGTTAATGGAGGAAAAAATCAATGAGTTATTAGACAGCCGGAGTGTGATCAACAGGATTAACTGCAAGATCAACTTCTGGGGAAATTTGGACCTGTTAGCTGAGCCAGTGAGGTTAGCAGCTCAGAAGCTGATGGCAAGCACGGCTGCAAACACAGGTTTAGTTCTCTCTGTCTGCATGCCATATAACTCGACTTCTGAGATTGTCAATGCTGCTAATGAGGTCTGCGCAGAAAGGAGGGAGATGCTGCAGAGAGAACATGCCAGCGACTCTAATGGTCAGGCTGCAAATAACAGTGTGCATTCAGAGATTTCAGTGGCCGATTTGGATCGCCATATGTATAGCGCTGGTTGCCCGGATCCTGACATTGTGATTCGGACTTCAGGTGAGACTCGGCTGAGCAATTTCCTCCTGTGGCAGACGACGTTCAGTCATCTGCAGAACCCAGACCCCCTCTGGCCTGAATTCTCGTTCAGGCATCTTGTTTGGGCTATATTAAAGTACCAAAGAGCCTACCCTTATCTGGCGCAGAACAAAAATGTGGCAAAGAAGCAACTCTGATTTGGTGTTGTTTGCAGGGGGATACCTCATACTTAGGGTGATTATAGCTATATCACATCTAGCATATGCCAAAATGAAAATAGCTTACGGAGATGTTTCAGGTCATAATGTACCTGCCATTCTACTGATTGTGTAACTGATTTGAGCTTGTACACATATTTGTGATTCCTGGATTTGTACTGTATGAATACCTTTTTTTTTTAGCAGCTGTATGAATACCTTTACTAAGCAAAGTGCCTTGTCTCTCTGAAACGAGTGGTTTTTGTTAGGTGGATGTGCCACATGGGTGTGCTAGCATCTCTTTTGTTCGCTATCATGATCAACATACCGGAACGACATTTGCAGCTGTAGACTTCCCTGTTGGCACGGAGTACGGTCTGTAAAGGTCATGCCACATCGTGAAGCATAGCAATTCTGAAGAATGATTGGTACTCCCTAGTAGCAATTCTCAACTAGCACGGCAGAAGTCTGAGTGTCTGAGAGTTGGCACCATTCCTTTGCACAAAAATTCCATATTCAAACTTGTTGACGAATTTTGTTCGTTTTTATCACCGTTGCTTTGCACGGAGATTCGAATTTAAGGCCCATACGAATTTCGTCCCACGCGAAAGCGACCAGCATCTCCCTTCCAAGTTCGTCCCCCTCCCTCACCTCCGCCTGCTGCTCCGCATCGGCCAAAACTCCAAACCGGCGCTGCCGACCCGCCGCATCCGCCGCCGCCGACCGGATCCTCCTGCCGCCCGCTCCCCGACGCGGCCGCGTCAACTCCAGCTGCGCTCCCGCGACCTCGTCTCTGCGACCGCACATGATCGCGCGGTCAAACCCCAGAGGCAGAGACCCGGCCCGCCCGCTCCGCTAGCAAGTAGCCGCTGCAGGCAGCAGCAACCCAATGCTGTGCTCCTCCCACCGCCCCTCCACCACCTCCTGCGCGCACAAGTCAACTCCCACCCGCGGCCGCCGCGCCCCACGCCGGCCCCCCACCCCATGGCTCGCTCCAAGCCCGCTCTCGTTGCCGTCTTCCTCCTGGTCCTCGCGCTCCTCCTCGCCATCGCCGCCGCACAGGGCCCGCCGCGGCCACTCACCAATCCCTCCGATGGTATCCATTTCTCGCTCGCTCTGGTGCCCTGTGTTTGTACAGCCGCTGTGGGAAGGTTGGCAGCTAGTGACTCGTGGATCTCGCGTTTCCTGCAGCGGCCGCCCTGCACGCCGTGTTCCGGCAGTGGCGCCTGGAGGGCGACGCTGCGGCAGAGGACCCGTGCGGGAAGGGCGCCTGGTCCGGGTCGTTCGCGATGAACGCGTCCGTCGGCTGCGACTGCTCCAGCGGCGTTGAGTGCCGCATCACACAGCTGTACGCCGTCTTCGTTTTTCCTCCCGTTTGCTGCTGACGCTTCTGAGCGCATGTGACTGACGTGTGGATCTTGAATCTCTGGGTAATGCAGGAATGTGACTGGTTACAGGAACATCACGGAGATCCCGCCAGCGCTCTTCAACTTGACGGAGCTTGTCACTCTGTGAGTTTTCAGTTCTGGAATTGACGAGTAAATGTTGCAGAATTGGTTACTCTTGTATCGACTGGAAAATAAGCGCCCTGTTTTTATACTAGTAGGAGATGTGATATTTTGGCCAGGATGACTTCTTCTTGTAAGTAGTTGATGGATCTAGTTTGTCCGCAACTTGTCATCGAGCCACAATGAACTGTGTCATAATGTACCCGTATTTACTAAAAGTATTATGCCATTTTCACCATAAATATGGACTTTTATAACTTCTGCTAAAATATGGTGTCCTACTGTTCCTAGATGAATATATTGGACAACATTAGTTATTCTTCTTTGTTCTTACTCAATGTACTTATGCTTCATTGACAGTTTACACAAATTTTGTTATCTTAGTTATCCATGCACATAGCATTTAAATTGAGCCATTACTTCTGTAAGTTTGCACGACAGAAAAATTATCTATTGTTACTTCGTCCTACCCTATTTTATTTTCATTTAGCTCTGTTTACATGAAACAAGGAATGGATTCATTTATTTCTGACATACTTCACTCCTATGTTTTGTACCATATACCCTTTAACAGTCTATCCCCACTATCATTCTATTGAGAAGCAATTAATAGTGGCGTGTGTTGGAAATTGACCATGTTTCCTTCCTAGAATGGTATATGCTTGGACCGATGGTTACAGTTTTTAAGTTTGCTCTACCAGCGTTAGCATAGCTCTGGTCTTCCTTTTTCTTTTTTTGAAAAATGCCTCTGATTATCAATATGATATAGGATATATACATTCTCTTAGAATAGGAATTTCAATACGATTGTAAGTCACCTCCTATTTGTTTCTGTAGGGATTTGAGTAATAACAACCTGAGTGGTTCAGTTCCCCGAGAAGTTGGCAATCTTTCCAAGCTGGAAACATGGTGATAACCGAACTTGTTCCCCCTGAAGTGCTTGTAAATTTGATTTGTTCTTCATTGAGCCATTGTTCTTGTAACTGTCACCTAAGAACATGTATATTGATGATCCATCTTGTTGAATGCCATTGAAATCTAATTAATCTATACTGGTAACAGAATCTTTAATTTTCCAACTTAGTTGGACAATGGTACTGTGGCCCTGACATGCATCCATGGCAACTACAGACATGATATAGCTGAATAAGACGAGCGATTCCTTATCTAAGAAATGCTTGCTTATTTCTGTATTTTCTGTCTCAAGTCTGGACTGAAACTCCTAACTATTCCAAATTTGGATATTAGTTTACGAATTTCAAATAACATAATATTCTACATCGCTGACTTTTGTTTCTGCCATCCCATGATCAGTTTCTAGCTGTTGTAGTTTGGCTGATGTTATTCAAGTAACTAGTCTGTGTCTCTGTGATGTATCCAGTGCATGCTTATAAATAGTACATCTTATGACAAGAATTAATCCTTCTCCAGATTTTTGTTGGTACAGGCCTGGCGCAGTGGTTAAAGTCACCCCACTGAGCCAAAAGGTCCTGGGTTCGAGTCAGCCTCTCTGCATGCAGGGGAAAGGCTTGCCTTGGTTATTCCTTCCCCAGACCCCACTAACGTGGGAGCTACCAGCACTGGGTCTGTCCTTTTTACTCTGATTGTCTTAGTTGTGACATCATTTGTGAGCCAAAACATTTGATCTTCTCATAGCTGATTGAATGCTCTCCATGTAGCTAGGCACTTCAATAATAACAATCTCAGTGGCTATTTTCCTCATGAATCATCACTTTTAAGGAATCTCAAGTCCCTGTAAGTGTGTCATATATCTCTTTGTTTTTACATACTAAGTAACCGTCTACATTAGGCAGAGTCAATTTGAAGAACCATAACTAATCTTGGGGTTGATTCTGCAGGTGGATGTTTGATAATTACATCGAAGGGCCTATTCCAGAATTTATTCAGAACTTAACCAACCTGACAGACTTGTATGCAACCACTTGACTTGCTGTTAGGTACAGCTCCTCCTTCCTTCCCAATCTTCATGAGCTAATGGTGTGATCTTGCTAGGCGATTATATGGGATGAAACTTCAAGGACCTATTCCACAAAATTTCTCCAAATTGATCAATCTAGAAAACCTGTGAGTCACTCTAATTGTCACTTCTATTAAATAAATATCCTCATTTATTTTGAATATCTGTTATGTGATAAATATTGGAGTAAAAAATTATTAAACCTTAGCCACCTAAGATTCTAATCTGAAGAAATTTCTTATCAATCGTTGTTTCAGATAACATTGTTATCATTTGTTAGAACTTAGAAGGCACTGATACGATTTTGATATTAATATGTAGCATTTGCTTTTCCTTACAGGATGCTTGGTGACCTTGAGGGCAACTATACTTCTTTTGATTTCATAGAAAACTGGGCAAACCTTTCAACATTGTATGTCAAGTTTCTCCATACTCTTAATGAATAGTCTAGTTTAGTGATTAATGCAACTACTTCATGCTTTCTTTTTATTATGCAGGTCTCTAAGGAAATGCGGGCTCATAGGCCAGCTTCTTAGTCCTCCCCGAAACTTGCCCAAGCTGAAATACCTGTGAGTTGTTAAAGATTCTGCTTGAACAGAATGCCTTTTCTGATAGATAGTAATATAACTGCGAATTATCGTATATTCTTTAAAATATCTTGTAATAGGATGGTGATTTTCTTAATGTTATCGCAGTTGTCAGTACTTTTTTGTAGTTTGCGTTTATATTATTTCTACCTACAGTCGGCAAGCATCAATTTCAAAAGAGAAACAGTTGAAACCGAATTCCCCCCTTTTTTAATAGTTTCTACCGTTAATGGCTAGGTTAGCTAGAAAATAACCTGGATGTTCTTGATTGATTGTTACTTCAACTTATTTTTTTCAAACTTTTCAAAATAAATGAAGACCTGGTGGCTGTAAGATATTCCATGAACCATGTATGCACTGACAGTTGATTGTGTTCTTAGCTTGCTATAATGTTAAGTGGAGGAAGTTACGTGATAATTTAATTTCCTTACTGTAGAAACTGTGCAGTCCATAATGTTATAGTAAACTTTCACTCTTTTGATATTAATTATATCATGAATTTGAAAGACGCTTTTGTATCATCTGCAGGGATTTGACATCGAACAATTTATCAGGCTCAATAAAACTATTGCTTCAGTACAAGGACTCATTAAACTTCATGTACGATGGAGTTTGAATTCTTGAGTAATATAAATGTGATATGCTGTTGTTGTGCATTCAGTGAGAAAAGGAATTAGGCGTGAAACTTTTGCTTGACATGAACTTTGGTAATGATTGCATTAAAATTTGAGAACCTTAAGGGAATAATCATTTAGCCCAGCAGCGTTGACTTTCAAGTTCCAATGCATATTTCTATTCATCTCTATAGCTTGATGTTCGGAATTCAAATATCATGGCTAGGCATTCAAACTATCATACCATCTCCTATTTTTCTATGTTTCCCCCAAGATTGATGACAGGATAAGTGATGTGCATTTGCCATCTCGGTTTCCTCCAATACTAGATATATTGCTGGCTTGGATTTGTTAGAGGGTCTGCATGTCCCCTTGTGATTATTGAAATGGATGTGTAGTGTGAACCATTGCCATTATAAGTTTTGGACTTTTACATATCGAAATCATGTAGTCTTCTTCATTTTTAGAAAATTCATTAACCTTGTACTTTAAAAAAACTCAACCAACCTAGGTGGCATTGTAAATGATAGATATATGCACCTGAACTCGACGAGTTGAAGAGGACTCGAACCTTGGTGGTGGAGTACACCAACACCTCCCACCCTTGTCAGTTCCCTAACTTGTAATTTAAAGAGTTTCTAAACTCATGCATGTAATCAGAAAATGTGAAGCCCCCTCCCCAACCCACCACTACCACAAAAAAATCTCAAAATTGGAGAAATAAACTGTGTGCTTCAGTCACGGTTTATCTCAAAATTCAGCAGGACATTTTTAGGTATTCTTGCAAATTTGTATAGGCAGCTGGTGCAATATTTTCTAGTATTGAACTCAGAATCAAGAATGTAAGTCTATGCCATCTGCAGATGATCTGTTAACACTTCATATGAAATCTTACCATTCTTGTGCATATATAACTTCAAGTTCCATGAGGTTCGTGTTTCTCACTTTGCTAATGAACTTTTATTCATTTAGATATGTAGGTAATAACAGCTTCAGTGAACGTCTGCCTCCTGAAATTATTCAGCCATCCGTTCCTTTGTAAGTAATTGTTGCTTTTTTTCTGTCTTCTATGTTTACACTGTTTGATGGATGGCAATAAATATTAATTCACCTGACAAAACCACCTTCGACATTGTTTGGTGGGGTTACTTAGATGGTTTGTGAAGTTTGAGGGAAGGGTTTTGTTTAGAGTTTACATGGTTTTGAACTTTGGGAGGTGAATGTTGGTGTATGTATTGGCCCAGTGTTACGGCCCATCTAGAGGCCCATGTATAGGTTCTGTATATACCCACCCTTTTAGGGTTTGGATGAATACAAGAAAATTGATCCCAAAACATGGTATCAGAGCCTTCTCTTCCCTCTCCCTCCCTCTAGCAGCCGCCGCCGTGCCCACCCGCCGCCGGCGGCCATGGCCGGCCGCCGCCCCTCTCCTCCTTCCCTCCCCTCTCTTCCTTCTCCTCCTCCCCTGCGCCCGGCGCGCCGCCCGCTTGGCCGCAGCTGCCTGGATCCGCCGCCGCGCTGTCCGCTTGGCCGCGGCCGCCTGGATTCGCCGCCGCCACGCCGGGATCCGCCGCCGCGAACGCCACGGGCGCCGCGGCCGCCGTTGCAGGAGCATGGGCCGCGGGGGGCCCCCTGCAGCCGCACGCCACCGACCCGGCTGCCACCGCCGCGGCCGCCGCCGCTGACGCGGCCCTCAGTGGGCAGCAGGCCGACGCCGCTCTCGCCGCGGCCCTCCTCGCCACCAAGTCAGAGGCTTCGGCGGCTCAGGAGCGGGTTCGCGTGGCTGCCCTCGCTTGGGAGCGCGAGCGCGCCACGGCCGACGCCCTCGCTCTCGCTCTCCGGGTTGCCGAGGCGGAGCACTACTTCCGCGTCTCCTCCGGCCAGCTGCCCGTCGTCCCTGAGCACGACGCCTCTTCCTCCCACCAGGCACCGCCCGCTGGTTCTGGACCCCGGCACGACCCGTTCGACCCCATGGTCGCCCAGCTCCACATCCAGGCCGCCGTCGTTCAGAACATCAGGGCCCTGGTCACCGTCCTCCTCGACCCCACGTCCTCCTCCTACGGACGCTGGCGGGACCAAGTCCTCCTCGCCCTCCGCCGCTACGCCCTCGACGACCACTTCCTCGTCGACTCGCCGATCGAGGCACGGGACGTGGCGTGGCTGCGCCTCGACAGCGTCGCCATGTCCTGGATCTTTGGGACCATCTCCCTAGATCTTCAGGACCTCGTCAGGACCCACGGCGGCACCGCGCGACAGGCCTGGCTGGCCCTAGAGGGGCAGTTCCTCGGCAACGCCGAGTTCCACGCTCTCTAGCTCGACGCCAGCTTCCGCACCTTCGAGCAGAGGGACCTCTCCGTCGGTGAGTTCTGCCGGCGGATGAAGGGCATGGGTGATGCTCTTCACGACCTTGGGTGTCTGGTGTCCGATCGGGTCTTGGTGCTCAATGTCGTGTGAGGCTTGAGCAGCACCTATGACCACCTGAAGACATAGATCACCCGCCAGAGGCCCTTCCCCTCTTTCCTGCAGGTCCGGGACGACCTTGCTCTCGAGGAGATCACCAGGGGTCTCGCGCCCGGATCGTCCTCGTCCACCCCCACCGCGCTCGTTGCTGCTCCACCGGCTTCATCCGCCGCTCCTGCCACCTCCCTCCTTGGTGCTGCTCCCGCCGCGCAGACCAGAGGTGGGGGGGGGCGTGGACGTCGTCGGGGAGGGGGGGGACGGGGTGGCGCCTGCTTCTGGGGGTGCCGGTGGGGGCCGTCGGGGCGTGCCGACTCCGGCTCCTGCCCCTGCCTCTGGAGGTACGCCCTGGCCATCCTTCAGCAACTCATGGTCAGGACGCATCTCGCTGTGGCCCTTCCAAGGTCCGGGGGGGGGGGGGGCTCGTCCTCAGCTCCAGCCGGCGGCCATGTTCACCGGTGCGGCTCCCCTCTTCGCGCCGTCCTGGACCCCGCCCGCTCAGCCCAGCCAGCAGCCGACCTGGCCTAGGGACTGGGACCAGGCCGCTCTGGCGCAGTACTTCAGCACCATGGGACTGACGCCGCCGGTCAGCACCGAGTGGATCGCCGACTCGGGTGCCTCCTTCCACACCACCCCAGATGCCGGTATCCTCTCCTCTGTCCGACCCCCACACCCCTCTTGTTCTTCTTCCGTCATGGTTGGTGATGGGTCTTGTCTTTCTGTCACTGCCGTGGGTTCTGCTCCTGGCTCTTTCAGAAGGTTCACAACCTTCTTTCCATTCGCCAGTTTACTGCTGACAATTCTTGTTCCATTGAATTTGACTCTTCTGGTCTTACTGTGAAGGATTCGGCTTCCCGGCGTCCGCTCCTCCGATGTGACAGCTCGGGGCCCATTTACACCCTTCGTCTTTCTGCTTCCGCTGCTCCGCCTTCGACTTCTTCGTCTGCTGCTTTTGCCGTGACGCCGTCTTCCACCACCTGGCACTGCCGGCTTGGTCACCCCGGCCGCGACGTTTTGGCTCAGCTTGGTCGTAGTACCGATGTTTCATGTACTAGAACTCCTGCTGAGCACCTTTGTCATGCATGCCAGTTAGGTCGTCACGTCAGACTTTCTTTTTCTACTTCTTCTTCGCATGCTGCGCATGCCTTTGATCTTGTTCATTGTGATCTATGGACATTTTCTGTACTCAGCATGTCGGGTTATAAATATTATCTGGTGGTGGTTGATGATTTTTCTCATTACTCTTGGACTTTTCCTTTGCGCGCCAAGTCTGAGACCTTCCCCACCCTCCTCCACTTCTTTGCCTGGGTGTCCACTCAGTTCGGCCTCACCATTAAGGTCGTCCAGTGTTACAACGAGCGTGAGTTCGATAACCCCACCTCCCGTTCCTTCTTCCTCTCTCGGGGTGTTCAGCTGCGTATGTCTTTTACGATACCTCTCCTCAGAATGGCAAGACTGAGTGGATGATTCGCACGACGAACGACGTCGTGCGCACCGTTCTGATCCAGGCCTCTCTGCCCCCGCGCTTCTGGGCTGAGAGCCTCCACACCGCAACCTACTTGCTAAACCGCCTTCCGTCCACTGCTTCTCCTGCTCCCACTCCACACCACGCTCTTTTCGGTACCCCTCCTCGCTACTACCACCTTCGGGTCTTCGGGTGTGCATGTTACCCTAACATCTCCGCCACTACTTCTCACAAGCTGGCGCCCGGTTCGACTCGTTGTGTGTTTTTTGGTTACTCCCCTGATCACAAGGGGTACCGATGCTTTGACCTCACCTCGCCGCGTCCTGATCTCCCGCACGTCGTGTTTGACAAGTCGGATTTCCCCTACTTCACCTCCTCCACACCTTCTCCTGACCCTGAGCTGGAGTCGCAGTTTTCGACTGACTCGGTGGTTCAGCCATCTTTACCTGTCTGTCCTTTCCCTGCAGGTTTTTCCGGTGCACCGGCACCGCTTCTGGTGATCCCTGCTGCACCCAATGCGGCCCCGGTGCGCGCTGTCGCGCCACGCGCGGCCCCAGGACCTCCTTTCGTGCCGTGCGCGGCCCCGGTGCCTCCCCCGGCGCCGCCGCGGTACGCTCAGCAGGTGCAGGTGTACCGGCGTCGTTTGGCGCCGACACCGGCGCCTTCTCCGGCTCCGGAAGCTCCTGCGACGCCTACACCGGAGCCATCGCCGCCGCCGCCTCAGTCGCCTCGCTCTCGTGTCGAGCCGGCGGTGTACCACCCGCCAGTCGTCCATCGAGATCCTCGACATATCCATCGCATGGTGACTCGGCGGATGGTGTCTCAAGTCGCGACTCTCTCCGCCACCGAGGGGGAGCCGCGGGTCTCTCCGGTACCCTCCTCGGTCCGCGACGCCTTGGCGGATTCTCACTGGCGTCGCGCGATGGAAGAGGAGTACGCGGCTCTTCTTGCTAACCAGATGTGGAACCTCGTACTGCGTCCGTCTGGTTGCATTGTGGTCACAGGTAAGTGGATCTGGACGCATAAGCGTTGGGCTGACGGCATACTGGAGCGCTACAAGGCTCGCTGGGTTCTTCGGGGTTTCATCCAGCGGCCTGGTGTGGACTATGATAAGACCTTCAGTCCAGTGGTGAAGCCTGCTACTGTGCGCACGGTCCTCTCGCTTGCGCTATCTCGCTCTTGGCCAATGCACCAGCTGGATGTGAAGAATGCGTTTCTTCATGGTCTGCCGGCTCAACAAGTCTCTCTATGGTCTGAAGCAGGCTCCTCGGGCTTGGTTTTCTCGGTTTGCTACGTTCTTGCTGGCATTGGGGTTCACCGAGACCAAGTCTGATATGTCTCTCTTCATCTACCGTCGTGGGGATAAGACTGTCTATCTGCTGCTCTATGTCGATGACATTGTGCTCACAGCCTCCAGTCAGCAGTTGCTTCAGCACGTCATCTCATCTCTGCAGCAGGAGTTTGCTATGAAGGATCTTGGTCAGCTCCACTTCTTGGGCGTCACTGTTGAGCCTCGCCCATCTGGCCTTCTCCTTCACCAGCGGCAGTATGCACTCGATATTCTGGAGCGGGCTGGGATGACTGAGTGCAAGCCCTGCTCCACACCTGTCGACACTCAGGCGAAGCTGTCTGCTGATTTGGGTGATCCTGTGGCTGATCCGACTGCCTACCGGAGTCTGGCTGGTGCCTTGCAGTACCTCACCTTCACCAGGCCGGATCTCACCTACGCTGTTCAGCAGGTCTGTCTCCATATGCATGATCCCCGGGAGTCACACCTTGCTACACTGAAGCATCTCCTCCGCTACGTCCGTGGCACTGTGGACCTCGGCCTGGTTCTTCACCGCTTGTCCTCTGCTGAGCTAGTTGTCTACACCGATGCTGACTGGGCTGGTTGTCCGGACACTCGCCGCTCCACTTCTGGCTACGCCGTCTTTCTGGGCGGCAACCTGGTCTTCTGGTCGTCCAAGCGACAGCTAACGGCGTGGCAGAGGCGTCCTGGCTACGACAGCTCTTGGCGGAGCTCCACAGCCCGCTCGCCAAGAGCACGCTCGTCTACTGCGACAACGTTAGCGCCGTGTATCTCTCCACCAACCCCGTTCAGCATCAGCGGACGAAGCATGTGGAGATCGATTTGCACTTCGTGCGCGACAGGGTCGCCATCGGCAATGTTCGGGTACTCCATGTCCCGACCACCTCCCAGTTTGCCGACATCTTCACCAAGGGACTATCCTCCTCGACCTTCTCGGAGTTTCGCTCCAGCCTCAACGTAGCAGGTGGCTAGTTGTGGCTGCGGGGGGGGGGGGGGGGGGGGGGGGGGGTTGCCCTGTGTGTGTTTCTTGTTGACCAGTCTTGAACTCCGCTGTGCCGGTAGTTCAGACTGCCGGGGGGGGTGTTGGTGTATGTGTTGGCCCAATGTTACGGCCCATTTAGAGGCCCATGTATATGTTCTGTATATACCCACCCTTCTAGGGTTTGGATGAATACAAGGAAATTGATCCCAAAACAGTGAAGTACACAGGCTCCCAAAGTTCAGGGGCTAACTGCGGTTACTATCTTAATTCTTGCAAGGGCCTCTTAAGACAGCATAATTTTCTAATGATTCCCATCTGAACACATTGGATTTTTGTACGAACTTCCCCGAATAATTGTTTGTTACCATGTAAATCCACTTATTTGCTACATAGGACTTCCCATTTATGCACAAAGCAAACTAATTTGGCTGAAACCTTATGCATCACCTCAACTCATAATCACCTATAGCCATGTTGGTATATCATATCACATGTAGAATGTGGGCCCTAGGTAGCGCAGAGTTGTATGTCCTAAATATTTACTTTAATCAGATCAAAACTTAGTTTGATCAGATTCTAGTTAGAATAACTTTGATAAAACTGTTGAGATCTAGGCATATAGCAAAGATAAGAACTTGCATACATCGAATCTGAAGTGGGACTAGTGTTACAATCTACTTTTTAGTTTTCCCTCTGGTTTCATATCCTATTTTCTAATTCTTCAGAATCTACCTAGAATTCTATGCTTTTCTAAGTAAAACTTGTATTCACATATTTTCTGTTTCTCAATGATTCTCCAGCTCAGGCTGATCTTATGCATGTCTAACTCTTTTCAATTTTGGTATAAACTCTCCAGGGATGTTTCATATAATCCTTTCATTAATGGATCCCTTCGTAGCATCCCTGCTGGTCAGCAGTGGCCCATGTATAAATTTCTTTCTTTTTTATAAGTATATCACAGTTACTATTTTAATTAATAGATTAATTATAGCAACCTTACCTATTCTTCTGCAAACATATTATGTATAGAAATTATATTGGAACTTCAGTTGATGCAAATGGAACAATCGACAGGTAATGATCCTTTTAAATATGCAACATGCATTCTTTGATAATCTTTTAGTGGATAAAGTCAGCTGTTATTGTTTTGCAAAGTATTAGAGTATATTTGGTAGTTGTAGATATACGTATCGTAGACTGCCATATGTATCCCGGGGAGGCTTCCCCCCCAAGTCTTATACTATTATATATACCGGCCGAGGCCTCAATGCAATACATCCATCAATTACACCAATCTTATTATTCTACATGGTATCACGAGATTAGGGTTTGGGATCCTAGGCTAAACCTTCCGCTGCCGCCACCCACGGCCCTGCCTTCCTCGCGTCGCCGGTCGTCCTCCACGGCGCGCCTCCCGCGCGCCCCCTCGACGGCCTCCTAGCGTGCCCCCGGGGAGGTCGCCCATGAGGCCATGACCTCCGCCGGGGGCAGCGCCCTCCCCATCTGTGCGGTGGATCGAATCGATCCGCCGCCGTCGTAGAAGGTCGTCCAGCAGCAACAGATCGGTGGTGATCTCACCCGGGTGTCCTCGTCCGCTGGCCTCCCTCCTCCTGCTCCTCCAGTCGGATCCGCGCAGGCCTCTGCTCCCGTCTGTTTCCGCCACCGGCGGGTTTCGCCCCGGCGGATCTGGATCCGCGCCCTCCACCACTGCAGCCGTGTTGTCTCCTCCCTGGCGGGGATCGGCTGCAATCGCGTCGTCACCTCCACCGGTGGTGGACCAGCTCCGCCTCGGCCATCTACCCCGCCGATCCGAGCTGCCCTGCCCGCGGCTCCTCCCTGTCTGGGATCCCCTCCACCACCCGCTGCCCTCTTCTGCCCCGAAGCGCCGGCTTCGTACTCCATCTGTGGCAGATCCACCGCGGGCGGACTGGCTCCGCCCGCCGGGCCCTGCCCCGTCGGTGGCCGTAGCGTCCTGATGTCTCCACCCCTCCGCCGGCAGCCCAGTGCCGCCCTCTTCCTTCCCCGTCGGGGGGGGGGGGCTGCGCCTGGCCACGGGCCGCCCAGTCTGGCGCGGATGCGCCTGGCCGGACTGCCCCGGCGACCTCTTCTCCAGGCCGCCGCCGACCTCTTTGTTCCCGACTCCTCCCTGGTGCCCCCCGTCCCCTCTGTTCTCTCTCTCTGACGCAAGACTGCTGGTGTGTTGTGCCGAGAGGAGATAAGATGAGATGGGTGAGGTGCTAAGCGCATCCCAAGAGTTCTACACGAGAAATTGCTGCTGGTTTATTTTTGGTTAGTTTCTCTGATTTTTCACTTGATCACTGATCGAGATTGAGTCGCCCACCGCCCGTCGACCTCGCGCCTCTACTTCGACGTCGGCATCGACTTCACCGGCCTCTTCTTCATCTTCAACATGCGACATGGTGACATGGACGGCGCTCCCAGGGGACGCCCATCTGCACCGACCTCCTCACCGCTTCGTTCGCACGTCGACCCTCGCCGGCTTGTCTTCATCTTCACCGATCGGGACGCCTTCGCCGACTTCGACCACCGTCGTCTCACCTCACGCTAATCGGTCTGATCAGCCGATGTGCGTGATCCACCCGGCTCCCGTGACGTCCGTCCTGGTCGAGCGCGCTCTTCACCGATCACGGAGGGCTGCCGCTGCATCGCCTCTTCGGGCAGCAGTGGTGTCACCTCGTGGTCTTCTCCGCCGTTGCTTCCTCACCGCCGCCGACCATGTCCGCGACCGCATCGCCGACTTGTCGCTGCGCGCTTCGCGCATGGTCTTCGTCAAGCTGTACGAGTTCTTCGCCATCTCCTTCGAGCACCGCCGTCGCGCTATCCGGATCATTCAGCCTTGTGCTGGAAAGTCCGAGTTCCCCTTCTCGCTTCGTCTAGCACAACCACGTCGCCATCTTGTCCCCGACTACTTCGTCTACTCCAGCAACAGCAGGCGTTGGCATCTTGTACCTTGTCTTCTTCTGCGCCTGCGACCGCCATGGAGGCCTTCTCTGCTGGTCCCCCCGGCGACGGCGTCTGGTTGTGCATCCTCTCTTGCACGTCTGGTATTGGCAACACCGGTGCATGCCCATCATCCCCGATGTGTTTCCGAGCCTGGCAAACTCGGGCATGTGTCGCCCGATGGCCTGACTGCATCGACTTCGGCATCGCTCCCTCTACGACTTCCTCGACGCGTCGCCGTCTTCGTCTCCGGCGTCTTCCCCATTACGCACCACCATGGCGCCTCCTCGTGCGCCCGCGGCTTCATGTGCGGCAACCTCGTCTTCGGCAACCTCGACAGCTCTACGTCGACCACGGCTATCCTATGCACGGCATCTTCGACCATGGCTCCTCGCCCTCTGGCTCGGCTACCTCGACATCGGCACAAAGGGCTACCATCCGCATGAGTTACTCATCGGTTTTCTCTCCAGTCGCAGCATCCGCACCTCATAGACGTTATGACTGCGGGGGGATGTTAGTCCGTTGGCTCCTGCTTTCGGCTTCTTCTCCAGTCTCACCGTTTGCGGTGCTCCCGCTGTGACTGCGGGGGAGTATTATAGTATATTTGGTAGTTATAGATATACGTATCGTAGACTGCCATATGTATTCCGGGGAGGCTTGCCCCCCAAGTCTTGTACTCTTATATATACCGGCCGAGGCCTCAATGCAATACATCCATCAATTACACCAATCTTATTATTCTACACAAAGTAGGTATACGAATTTTTGAAATTTGGATAACATTCACTATAGGGTCCTTGCTTGTTTTTTCTAGAGCGACAAGGTTAATATATCTGCTTTATAGAGAACTTTTCTTACACTGTTGCAAAAGTATTCCCTTTTTAAATATCTGCCCTGCTGCTCACTGTAAACCTTCTTTCCTGAGCAAGAAAACTTAATAGAAGTACCAAGATATTTGGGACAACTGAAGTACCATGAAATAGATTGAAACTGATACGACTGATGTAGAATTTTTGGTGTGCGTAGAAAATTCTCGATAAGGACAATATGGTAAATGGATTTCTAGCGTTATGGTGGCTTTGCTACCTCTAGAAATAGTACAAGTCATGAAATTGCCCTAGTGATGTGAAGTAATTTTTAATCACCGCATTATTTTAAAATTTAGTAATATGCTGCATGCATCTCACTTTGCTGTATTGACATGCAGTGGAAGTCTCACAATCGTCAACTGCCTTCGCATGCAAGAATGCAACAGAAATGACTTAACTAGTAAGTTTTACAAAAGAAAGTGTCTTTTGATCATTGAGCATGCCACTGTTTACTATTGGACTGCTAGTGCTCATATTCATAGCATCAGTCAATATTATGGTGTAAATTCTATGAAGAGAAAACCTATCATCCGCAATCTCCATCAAGTTAAAAAATGCTCTTGCAATTTGCCAATGACGTCCTCAAAATGCCATAAAACAGCATGAGACATTATGAAATGTCATCACCGTCTATTCTCCTGTGAATGGCATCCAAAGACTATCTATCTATCCTTGCCCTCTCCTTCCTGCAACGTACCTTTTGCCATGTTCCTCTGCTATAATGCCTGGTAAACAGAGTACTAGCTTATAATGCGGGTGCAAGGATGTCAACTAGTCTCTGATTCAGTTGCTAATAGTGATATGGAAACTGTGGTCTGATGATTCGCTGAACCATATATTATTTTCAAGTTTTTTTGTTGATGTTGTGTTGATGCCAAAAGTGTACTGTTATCTGTCTCTCTGTCGGTCAGTCTTTTATTTGTCATGCTCCATTGCCTTGTTTGAACATTCTAACTGTTGATTTTACTTTTGCATTGATTTGAGTTTCTTTTAGAGGATTGATGAACCGTACCCTTATTCGCCCTCAACCTTTGACATTGTTGTTTTATTATCTTTTGATAAAGATTCCAATATCTATGGTAGCCAGTCTTTCTTTCAATGTTTTTATAGCCTTCATACAAGGTATGCTTGATTTTTTTGAATAATGGAAGTAAAAGAAAGCATGTGACATGTTTAGTTTCATTTTAAACTTTTGATAAAATAATCAAAATTACATGCCAAACATCAATGTGGTTCTTACTCGTTCATAGGTAAAGATTAAAGATACCATAGTGCAAATTTGCAGCCAGAAGTTGCATGAAGAGGCTGAGGGCTTTTGGATCATGCCTAGTGTTACCACAACTAACCTTAAGGAAAGTGTTGAATGCCACACTTTTTGTGGCGAAGAAGTTGATCGCCACAATTGAGGCAAACTTAGGCAATAAAAAAAGTGGAGTCTGACATCTGGGAACATGCAGCTAAGAAAGTGTAAATTTGTCCATTGCAGTGTTGATCGACAGGGTTATGACTTATGACTTGTGAGGGACTTACTGATGCATCTAAGTTGTACTCAGATTTTGTCAGCTCATTTTAGTATCTATCGTATTTTATGCAAACCTTGGTCTTTACATCATCAATTGATCATACATGCAGATCATGCAACTTCCTTCGCTATTAACTGTGGTGGCAAGCAAACTAGTTATTCAGATCGAATGCCAACTGTTTTCTCTGAAGACTCCACTGATCTTGGAGGAGCAGGCTTTCATGTTAATACTACGAGTCATTGGGTAGTTAGTCATGTGGGTTCTGATCCATTTAGTAAATCCCCTGGCATTGTACACGATATTCTGGAAACAGACATGCTAGAGCTCTACAAAACAGCAAGGACATCAACAGGTGCATTGAGGTACTATGTGGTAGGTTTGGCAAACGGGAAATACACAATCCAACTCTTCTTTGCAGAGATAGTCATAGTTGATGGACCAGGACGGCGTGTATTTGACATTGATATTCAGGTTTGCACCTTCCTCCTTAATGATAAAAAAATGCTTTAACATATACAGTACACAAGCTATAACTTTATTTGGTAAGCTAATGCAGGATCGGAATATCAGGAAGGATTTTGACATTGCTAAGGAAGCAGGAGGTTCCAGAAAACCCACTAATATAACCCATGAAGTGATTGTTGACAACACCATACTGGTAATACATCTATATTGGAGCGGACGAGGCACCTGCTGCATTCCATATGAAGGAGCTTATGGGCCACTTGTGTCAGCAATAAAAGGTAGCTATAGAACATGAGCTGCCATCCGTTGATCTCATGTCTTGTTTGTGGATGCTTGCCAGATACCATGAATTGACAAAAAATGCTTAATTTTCTCAGTTACCCGTTTCCAAGACCCCAAGATCAGTCCCCCACAAGCACCGCATTCTGGTTCTTCACGACAGGATGAAAAGCGAAGAGGAATTATTGCAGGCATTGCAGCTCTTTGCATAGCTGCTGCAGTAATATCTTCATCCGTGGTTTACCTTTGGTGGAAATGGGTTTCGCTTGTGAAACGTCCAATGGGATGAGGAATTCAGGAATTTTGGTGTATATATCTGATTTTCATCCTGTTTCCTTTCCATTCGTCAGAGCCTTGTGTATGTGTTGTTTGTGTGCTGAGTTTTGGTGTGAGCATAACTAGAAGGATACAATTGTTGTACAGTTCACTTTGTGATGAAAGCTTAGTCTGTAGTTTTGCTTCACTATTGTAACAAGAATATCTACTACTGATGTACACAATTTATTAGATGTCCGATCAAAATCATTGTTGTTGCTAAATTCTTGTCGAATGAATGTAACTGCTCCATGCCCAAAGCTTAGTGTTCGCCTGTACGCTGATCAAACTTCCTTACACAAGATCCTACTACTGATGTACACAATTTATTAGATGTACGATCAAAATCATTGTTGCTAAATTCTTGTCGAATGAATGTAACTGCTCCATGCCCAAAGTTTAGTGTTCGCCTGTACGCTGATCAAACTTCCTTACACAAGATCCTAAAATATGATCCAGAATCTAGACCCTATCAACACAAACATGATCCAAACGGAGTGTTTTTCCAATCTATCCAATTCAGTTCTTAGGAAGGCATACACTCTGGATCTTGGATTCTTTGCTCACAAACAATATTAGTACACAAAAAGATACAAAAAACAAGCATATGCCAAATTTATAGACGGACTGAACATTGTTTCAAGTCAGCACACAGCTATTAAGAAAACACACGGGATGAAAACCCAGTCAAATACTAAATCATCTCATCATTCTGCAGCATCCAACCAAAATCTTCCCTGATTTGCATTCTCTAGTTTCACACCCAGCCAAGGAACCGAGGCAAGGAGGAAACTATTAGTTACCAGTAAGAGACCATGAACACATTACAGTCGCAACACAAACCAATTTGATATGAAACATGCACCATGAACACCACAGGGTTCAGAAAACTTGGTACTTCAAGGCAACTTGGTTCCTCAGCACAAAACTAGTTAATTAGAAGAACAGTAGTATGGTATGCAACCAAGAGAAAAAGGAGAGAATGAAATCTACAATGGTGATATAATATGAAGGTATGGTATTTGGTACTCAAATCTCAGTACTGTGCTGTCCAAAGTTTAAGGTCGTCAGAGATATACAGTATGATCATTCCCTACAGGAGCACAGATGCTATATTGCTTTAGTAGGCATATAACCAAATAATACTTCACTTGATTTACGTGCAAAAGACATGATTCATCCAAAAAAAGGATAACAAGAAGGAATACCCAGATAAACATTATCAGCACGAACAGAAATAGAAAAGTACAATGGACATGCTCCGAAGATATTGACCTCAAGTTTATACTTGCAAGAGGGGATTGAAAAGTTTGGGCCATGATGTACTGAGGAGTTTATCAAGTCTTAGAACAGATGCTGGATAAAACACTAACATTGTCCTGATGGGTCAACCTCACATAAATAGTACTTAGTTTTTTAAAAAAAAAGGTTTTCTAAGTTCCCTTAACTTCCACTAGTCCCAATTGCAACACAACCAAGCACAGCAGAAGCACATAGATAATCTTAAACAAGCAGGACCCTAAAACTAACACTTTTCCTGGTGCACAGTTGACAGTAGCAGTAGTATGATCCAGATGGCTTATATTTGTCTCCCATACTCCCTAATCATCACAACAATCGAGCTAAGCAGATAGAAACCAACAATTTGCAACAAGTTCAAGGCAATCCACTGATACAGATGAAGCATTAATGGATCAAGCATGCTGAACATAAAATTAAAACACATAATTCTCGGATATCTTAGTTCAGACAACAGAAGCATAACTGCTCAAACCATATCTAAGAGCAGAAATAGGCATCACAAGCCACAGCAATCCAGCACATTAAGCCTCAGGTGCTGGCTGCGTGAGGCCGGACTTGGCAAGCAGCTTCCCCAGCGCCTCAGGGGAGCACACCTGGTACTGCACCTCCCCGGTGCCGGGCTGCAGGAACACCTCGGCCAGCTCCAGCTTCTCGGCGGTCAAGCTGGTGGAATCCATGGTCTTGCTGAGGACCTTGAGCGCGAGGGCGACGGCCTCCTCGCGGGTCAAGCCGTCCTTGTAGTCCTGCTTGAGCATGGACTGCGCGGCCTGGCTGTTAGCCCCAACAGCAGCGGCCTTCCACCCGCCGTAGTTGCCAGATGGATCGCTCATGTAGAGCTGGAAGCCGTGGTGCTTGTCCCACCCGGCGAAGAGGAAGGAGACCCCGAAGGGGCGGAGGCCTCCGAACTGGGTGTAGCCCTGCTTGGTGTCGCAGAGGGACTGGACGAGCTGCTCGACGGGGATGGGCTCCTGGTAGGCGAGCGCGTAGCGCTGGGCGTGGAGGCGGGCGGTGTTGATGAGGATGTTGGCATCGGACATGATCCCGGCGACGGCGCAGGCGAGGTGGGAGTCGATCTTGTACATCTTCTCGGCGGATCGGGAGGTCTGGAGGAGCTTGGAGGTCACCTTCTTCTCGCCGACGAGGACCACGCCGTCGGCCGCCAGGATCCCGAGGGCCGACCCGGCGTTGCCGATCGCCTCCATCGCGTACTCCACCTGGTAGAGACGCCCCTCCGGCGAGAAGATCGTCGTGCGGCTGTCATAGCGGCGAGACATGGCGGCGGCGGCGGCGGCGAGATTGGGGTTTGCGAGATTGGGGATTCGGGGGAGGCGACTCGGGAGAAGTTAAACGCGAGATTTACTTTTTTTTTTTATAACAGATCTACTTGTGAGACAAGAAAGGGAAACGGAGCCGCGCGATTTAAGTGAATCTGGGGAGTCGGTCTCTCCGCCCTTGCTTCCTGGCCGTTGGATCCGTGACGAGTCCTAACGAGGCTCCCCTGCAAAGGGCGAAGAAGGCGATCGGGGGCTACCTTTAAAGGCTTGGAGGCTGACGAAGACCATGTTTAGTTCCAAGTTTTTTTCTATAACTAGTGTTGTGCCTCTGCGTTGCTACGGGCAAAATATTTTTAAAATATTTTTTTTATCATTACTGTTTGTGCCCGTGTGTTGTAATGGGATGCAATAA
Organism: Panicum virgatum; assembly: GCF_016808335.1. NCBI lineage: Eukaryota > Viridiplantae > Streptophyta > Magnoliopsida > Poales > Poaceae > Panicum > Panicum virgatum. Next base: position 5,218,113 of record NC_053148.1, read on the forward strand.
ATTTATATTGCAATACACTCTGATAGTGAGCAAACTTTTTGAACAGCAACAGGTATTGTCGCACATAACTGTCCATCTGTAATCTTTTTTTGAACTTAATGTCCATCTGTAATCTAAATTCGCATAGCTGCACGTACTCTGATTCACATTCAAAATCTTTCACAGGACAATAGTCCTTCAATGCTATCATGACCAATAGAAAAAACATACACGCAAAGGTCGTTGTTGTCTCACCATGTTGTTCATGCGGTACTGGCATATGTACATATCCACATGTCAAATAACAAGCACATCTTTAAATTTGTAGAGAAGGTTACATGTACGATTTAATACAAAAGTAAAATGATCCATGACAATCTCCCTAATTCCTCTAGGAACAATATAATACGGATTATTAGTCATCCATTCATTAGCACGGGCCATATGTAGCAATAGATCAGACAATAAAACTCCATTGGGCTATCACTCAAGCTACAAATAAATCAATGAAGTTGTAGCCCATTTGAAACAGCAAGCAGGCACGATAAGTTCACCATAACGTCTAATACACCAAGTATAGGACTGCATAGATGAAAGTAATTATAAGATCTGTAACATCGGAGGTAAGCAATATAATAGATAAATAAGTGACCAAAACTCGCTATGGCGTAAGAATCTCTATACACTCCCTCTTCCAAAAATAAGTGTTGTTTTTTAGCATTGAAATTTTATCCCACAAAGAGTGTTTTTAGCTTGTAGTGAGATCCATCCAATTAAAGAAATACCAAGTACCAAGAAAAAATTGTATAGAAAAACGCATAGAGCCAATCGAATATTTAGTAAATGCTATTTTTCTGATTCCAATGCACATGCATTCATTGAGGACCTAGAAAACCAATTAAGCAACACATTTTCAATCACAATTGCTAGAAGTAATTTGGGGTAACAAAATTATTTCTCAGGATGAGTAATATGCCTAAAATTTTCTAAAACAACAGTCTTTTTAGGACAGGGGAGTAGAAAATATTTCTAGTGTTTGAGTTACGTTTGTGATAAAGGTAGCTAGTGTTTGATCAACACTAAAAACTAAATATCTTATCAACAATATAATTTGGTATGAACATCATTAGAGTATTCAAGCTGTGTAGGAATAACACTGATTGAAAGTGCCACATTGTCTCGATTTGAAGTGTCATACCAGGTAAAGCAAAGAGCCTAGCCCTATAGTGCTGCAAATGGCCCAAATAGTATAAATTAATTAAACTTCCACTCCACTAAAGTTTCATAATGTTACCTGTTCAATTGGTAATTGCTGCAAAATCTCCTCCCAAAATTCAAACCTTTTACTACGATCTGCAGGATGAGAAAATAAAGCATCAGTACTTCAGCATTATGCAGTTTGAAAGATCAAGCTTGTCATGTGACACTTACATGAACTAATTACAGTTCACAAAAAATACCACCAAGTATTTTATTTTCCAAACAATCCAAACATTGTGATTATAATATAGAAGAACAAGTTAATTAAGTCTTAGATGGCATAACAGCAAAGACAAGAACACCCAGCAGGAATCAAGTGTGATCCCAAGAAAATAAATTATTTTTTTGCCTAGTCTCACAAGTATGAATTGGATCAGCAATAATAATGTTCAAGATTCGATAAAGTAAGGATTGCCCTAGGTCTATGGTTACCATTATGAAGAGCTCATAACAAAGCAAAAAACACACAAGCATCTAACACTTTAAGATTACCTGTACAACTCAGTGATGTTGGTTTCCATGTTATGTGATCCAAAAAAAATGTTGCCACATAGAACTGAGACGATTGCTAGTAAGGCTTTTGTTAGTACCGATTAAGTGTCATGGTACTGGTTGCTTAACCGAACGGAATCAGGTCTCATACCAAAACCTGCGATTATTAAGAGAAAACAATAAAGAAGTGAAGTAAGAGGAAGCAAACAGAGAAATTGAAGAGTCCTTCCTGCACCTCCAAATGAAGATTACACATATATCAGGTTCCAGGCACCATCTCCGACAGGACAGAGGTGAGCTTCGCGATCGTCCCGGGGTGGCTGCCAATCAGGTGCATGGCTGAGCTCTCCTTGTTGAGCATGTCGTGGAAGAGAAACAATGTGTCGCGAGCTTCGTTGGAGCTTCTAGGGGATTGCGGCATTAGAGTGACTTGCATGAACAGAGCTTCCACCTCAGGGGGAATGGCAGGTGGATCTGCGGCTGTCATCACGCCTGGTCGATTGGAATTTTGTTTGCTGCACGCCAGCGCTCGATGCAGAGCTTGATGAGGATGTTGGGCTTGGGGATGAACATGGTGTGCACCAGAACCTCGCCGGTGATAGGACAAATGCGTCTGTGCTCCTTGAGCCATTAATTCCTCCAGTGATGAATGATCAACTATCTGCAGCCAATGAAGGGTCTGCAATCAGAGAGTTGAATCCAGCAAGAAATGAAGCTTTAAAAGAACATCTTGAGGTTACTGTTCAGTAACTGATACTAAACAAACACCGTGTTCGGCAGGCTGGAGCTGGAGGCTGGAGCTGGAGTGGTGTGACAGAAAAATACTGTTCGGCAGGCTGGAGCTGGAGGCTGGAGCTGGAGGAATGTGAGAAAGAAATCCTGTAGCTGGTGACCAGCCGAACAGAGGCAAAATAGTAAGAGCAACAGTAATCAGGAAAGGTAGATGATTGATGTTTAGCATTAACAAATGCATATGAACAAAATTGGCAAGATGTTTCTGATAAGATCGACCATACAGTGTGCAAGACCATGAGTATTGACAAATAAACTTATCCGATCAAAATAAGGTGGCATGTTCCATTTTTACTAAAAAAAATGAAACTGATACTAATGACGATCTACAGAGCACACATTCAGATAATTATGTTTCTTAAAAAAGCCAGATCTTTGATCTTGGGGGATCAAGGCATCCTAAGATCTTTGATCCTTGGAACTCTTAAGTGAATATGGGTGCTGCAAGCGCAATCATGATTTAAATGTCCAGGCATTGTATTAGCAAGTACTGGAGACAAGAAGGAATTTATTATACCCTGCTTGTGACAAATAACTGCAGTCGAGGCTAATTTCTTGTTCTCCCACCTGAGCACAGCAGAGAAACATCTTTAACCCTAATTGACATCAGAAGCTCACCATGTGCCAATGAAGTGCATCCTGGCAAATCAAGTGTAGCCTGTTACAGTCAGCAAGGTGGTCATAAAAAAGGAACATGCTCCGCAATGTAGTTACTATGTAGTGCTAATTTCAAATCTGCTCCATGTTCATCAACAACAGCGATTTTTTTTCTTCTTTTCTAAGCACTAAGCCAGGCACCATGACATCCCAATAATTGCTACCTAGCTGTTTAACAGAAGTTCCATCTGCATTTTCTCTACTAAAATTCAGGAGCACAAGTAGGATATTATGGTCAAATTCAAAACCACAAGCAGGACAGTGTGTCTTGAATAATGGATCAGATAAGGCATTACTTGCTAGCTGATTAACCTCCTATATGCCTACTCTAATCTACTATTCTGCACACTAAATGGGATGCCATACCTTCTGGTTCTTATACATGTTGAACTGCAGAATGAGGAACATAGATCAAAGTTACTGAAACTTTAATGGTTACAAGCAAGATCCATTGATTAATCAATTATGATGTCTACTCTCTGACCTAACAAAACTGTATTGATGTCCAAAACGGCATTCTTAGGTGCCAGGTCAGTTAGGCTCCCTTCTACAGTTCTCTTAATGCTATAACTATTTGAAGAAACTGCTTGTGTTCAACAGATTTTCGACTTCTTGCAATAGTCATTTCCGGTTAGGTTATTACCAGGAAAATAATTTGCATAGTTTGGTCAGATGGTTGGTGATTCCTTGTAAAGGGTGACATAGAAAATGTATAATATTGAAGTTGAAGTTTAGCATGAATGGGTGAAAAGACAGTTAAAATAAATCAGCCCATCTTATTTACATTTCATGTAGGTCTGCAGTCAGCTCAACTGAGGAATAAAATTTATTTATGGTGGCTAAATTCATTGCTGAAACTGAAAACAGTGATGAGCATTATGGTGGCTAGATTACCACGTACCTCAGGGGGATGGAGCCTTCTTGTTGGTCTTCCTATGCAAGGTAAGCTTGCAGACCTGGCAAGTTTCAAAAGGGAAATAGACTAATGTAACTACTGAAATCCACTACAAATAGACTAATGTAACTACAGATAGCGTATACAAATAGGGACTGCCTAAAACTCACATGGATACTGGAATTGATTCGGACTGCCTAAAACTCACATGGATACTGGGATTTATTGGGACTGCCTAACGTTTTCCATTCCGTTTTTCTTTAGAGAACTGAATGTTTAATATGCTGCATTAGGTTTTAGTTTAGAAAACTGAACATCGAGTGCCCCTGAGCGGGATGGCATTGGACTAACAATGAGTTTACACTGTAGGGTTCATTAGGTGTTACTACAGAAAATTGAACATTAAGTGACACTGCTACATCGTCTCAGTAACTGAACATTCAGTGTATCTACTTCCGATCCAAGTGTAGGCAAATAGTATAGGCAAATAGAGATGGAAGATGGGGATGACTTGGTAACAAGGCTGATGGTTGGAAATCATGGGGCATCATTATTCTGTTAACACATTGTATAGCTCCAAGTTGGGATTTGACATGTAAAAGATCTGTACAAGACACAAAAAAGCAGAACTATTCCATGGTTCCTCAGGGTTTCAATGCATCCCAAATTCCCGGCGATTTTTGGCATGGGAGAGTGCAGTGAACGGAGGATTTGAGAGAGGACGTCGAGGGGTTCCGTTTTGCTACTTACCAGCGGGGAATCGGCTAGATCCGAAAGCGGCGGTTCTGTTCGAGGAACAGACACGCGGCCTCCTGGCGGCGCTGGCCGACGGAGGAAGCAGGCGACGGCGCCGTCGGCGGTCTGGCCTCCTGGCGGTGTTGGCCGATGGAGGGAGCAGGAAACAACGAGTACGGATGCGGCGGCCTGCGCGGGATCCCAACGCGACGGGCCGGCGGTTGCGCCGGACAGGAGCTCGGGGCCGGCGTCGTGTGACGCCGCGACGGCCGGCAGTGGCGCGGGAGGACGACGCGATGTGCTGGCGGCGGCGGTGCGGGAGAACGACGCGACGCGATGGTGGACGGTGAGGGTTGGGGAGAGAGGCGCCCTGCGAGGCTGGCTGTAGCTGTGGGTTCGGGGAGAGAGGCACGGCGGGCCTTCGTTAGTGGCGCTGAGGCGGTTCGCGAGGTCGGAGAAAGGCACGGCGGCGGCAGCTCGCGAGTTCGGAGAAAGGCGTGGGGGCGTAGGCGGCGCTGAGCGCGTGGGGGAGGCCGAATCGGAGCGTGGAGGGCGGCGGCCGTGGGCACCGTGCGCCTGAGGGATTCGCGGGGGAGGAGGAGGAGGAGGAGGCTGGGGCGCGGCGGCGGCGGCGGCGGCGGCGTCGAGGGTGGTGGGCGCGGGCACCGGCGGCGAGGGCCGGCGGCGAGGGCGGGGTTGGGGGCGACGGCAGCACGCGGGGGTGGTGGGGGAGGAGGTCGGGCAACGTGCGAGCGATTGCGAGGGTGAGGGAGTCGGGGGGCGGTGGAACCGTCGGGGGGAGCGGGGTTGGGGGCGGAGAGGCGGTCAGGCGGAACCGCGCGCGTAGAGGCGGACGGACGAACGAATCTGAAAGGAATATTCGGATGACGAAAAAAAAGAGTAGTAGAGATATCCATCATCGAATATTCGATACATATATAAAATATTAAATATAGTTAAAAAATAATTAATTACATAATTTAACTATAAATGATGAGACGAATCTTTTAAATTTAATTAATTTATGATAAGATATTAATTGTCAAATAACAATGAAAGTGCTATAATACAAAAATCTAAAATTTTCACGAACTAGATAGGGAATTATGATAGGGAATTATTGAAGAATGTTTTTTTCTAAAAAATAAGAATGAGAAAAAGAGATGAGGAACTCTTGGAGTTGCTCTAAACATACCAAGCGTGTATGGTTGTGTGTTTGCATGGTTGAAGACAAGGCAGCGAGCTTGGTCGACTACCGAGCAATAGCACGCTCCTTCAACTAGTGAAGGAATGGGCACTAGTACATGCTTGTTATGTGTAGCTCTCAAATTAAAACAATCTTGGAATAATGGAGCATCCATTGCTGCTCTTGGTAGCTGAGATGGCAGGTCTTCCATAGACCATAGGCCGTGCCCATTCTTGCGAGGACCAATGTGTCACAAAAAGATGTTGGTGCCTAGTGGTAACACTGATTTGGATGTGTATCTTCAAATGGTGAACAACCGACGTTCGGATTTGAATTTGATTTCTACTTCTGCTCTGCAATTTCACAGCCATCCAATTCCAGTCCGACTTGAGACCATGAAAATCAATCCAATTCAGCTTGGATTAGACATCTCCGATTACAAACGGGGCGGGAGAGGCGCCCGCGCAGCCCGGCCAGGTCATCGGAAAATCCCTGCCGCTGCGATGCCGATCGATTGGCTTGTGCCGTTTCCAAATGCCCTTGTGAATTCCGTGAGGTTGCGAATGGACTTTTTTTTTAACTCCTCTCATTTGGGTATAGCTGTAGTATCTATTCATATATGTATACGCACACCTCACTCACACCACTATACACGTACAAACAGCCCTACAACTACACTCAGAATCGAAGACCACGTCTTTCTCGAAATCACCGAATGACTCCGTAGACGATAGACGCATCACACTTCCTTTATAGCTCCACGCGTGAGAAGCTGTAGATTTAAACAAGGAACACTGGTGCGAACCCGGGCCGAGCAGCGCTCGAACGCGGGCGGCAAGCGCTCCACCGAAGGCCTTGCTAACGCGCTACGAATGTGCTGGACCCTGCGGTTTTCTTACATGGGTTGAATGGAATTTCTTTTACAAGTGGGCTGGATAAGGCCCGCTCCGGCGTGTCCGGGGAAATAAGATGGAGACGCGCAGGCGACAAAATTAAACCCTTTTTCCGCAAGGCAAACCCCCAGGCCGAAACCCCAGCCCACTCTCCCGGCGATGGCATCGGCGTCGGCGGCCGCCGCCGCAGAGTGGGAGGCGGCGGAGCGGAAGGTGCTGGTGGCGCGGAAGCCCTGCTTCGGGCTCCCCACCGGCTGCCCCACCAGCCTCCCCGTGCTCCTCTACCTCCGCCTTGCGCAGGTCCCCTTCGACATCCACATCGACACCTCCTTCCCCGATGCCGGTGAGCTCCCCACCCGCCCGCGCGGCCCTACCCTCTCATCCCGTATCGCCTTAGCTCCGTGCGCGGTGTTGCCATGCTGGGATCTCGCTGTGCTACTGGCGTCTCCGTTCGTCAGCTGCTAGATAGTGTCTTCCCCCTTACAAAAATAAAATAAACCTGTTGATAGCTTTTGGGGGGTGGGGGGTGAGCCACACATTGACGTGAAGCAATCGCTTCGCTGGTTGAGCCATGTGTGCGGCAACTGCTCTGCTCACAACTTAATTCTGCTCCACAGATCACATACCATATGTCGAATTCGGTGATTGCGTGGCGTTCAACAATGAGAAAGGAGGTGTGATTGAATACCTCAAGGGGGAGAAAATTGTCGACTTGAACTCAAAGCACCCAAGTGTTTCACCTTCCGATGTGCTGTCCACAAAGGCCATGGTTTCGACCTGGCTTGCGGATGCTTTGCAGTATGAGCTCTGGGTGGTTGATGATGGAAGCATCGCGCATGATATCTACTTCTCTGATCTTGCCTGGCCCATCGGAAAGATACTCCACTGGAAGAAAACTAGAGATGTGAAGCAACTACTGGGTATAACAAAGCTTAGTGCTGCAGAGAAAGAAGAAGAGGTTCCTACTCCCAACTCATTACTTTCATTGCTAGTCCTTTTTTTCCCCCTGGCGACACACTAGTAGCTTCTGATGCAAATTTCTGATTTAAACAGATATACCAGAAGGCAAGTGCTGCATATGATGCATTTTCTCTGATATTAGGGGATCAAGTCTTTCTATTTGATAATAGGTAAAGAACTGATCTTTATCTATTTTACTTGAGTCATGTCTTTATCAATTTTTCTATTTGTCTGTGCTCTGTATTAGTTTTTTAATGCTTACTGCCACTTGGGTATTTGTCCTGATGCGCCTTTTATGGAGCACTAATTTTTCTTTTGTTTCTGTTTGCGAAGCCCTACAGATGTTGATGCTCTTTTCCTTGGACATGCTCTTTTTGTCCTCAATGCATTGCCTGTAAGCGCCCCTTCTACACTTCTATGTACACCCAAATGACAGATACTGCCTAAAGTTTCTAATTGCATAAACAAAATGATGAAACACACATGCCCAATTTGCACAAGCACATTATCTTGAAGGAGCAGGTGCAGATCTCAAATGCTTCTAATGTTAGCAGTAGGGGAATTAAGTTGTTTCTCTATGCTGTGAAGAATTTCCTTAGCTATAACCTAAATCTGTCAAGCAAATGCTTACTATGTTTTGAGGCTTGTTCTGATCTTACTTCTGCTGCTCTTAGGACACATCTGTGCTGAGGGGCACTTTGCAGAAGCATGAAAACTTGGTGAATTTTGTCGAGCACCACAAGGTCCAATTGCTGGACGACTCATCATCATCAGGGTTAGGATCATCACCCAGTCCATCATCGTCATCCACCCCCAGGAAAAGAGCATCCGCTGGCCAAAGTAAGCAAACAGATCACTATACTCAGACCGTCAGACGTTCAAAATTCAGAGATTGAAAGTTATAGCACGAATACTAGATAACCTAACATTAAAAGTTGAATGATGCCATTTTACACCTAACTCTGCCTAAGCTTTAGGCCTCTAGTGCCCATTATATGTGTCCAGGAGCTGCCAATGCTTTCAGGTTTTCCTGTTGCTTGTCACTCAAGTTTAATGCAAGAATGCGTTCCATTCAATATTTAATTAGATCTGGTGAAGAGACTGAAATATTCCTCTGGAAATTATTATTTTGTCTTTGCCACTGCGAATCACTATTATTATTATATGCACACATTGAACTGTTTAAAGCCATCTGCATTCTGCAGTCTACTCATCTGCATTTAGCAATAGTATTTGTGCATGAAGTGATGACTTAATCCCTTCCAAAATACATTTCATTTCGAAGTAATGCTGTGTCTGCTCTCAAGAACACCATATTGTATTTCCCTGAAAAAAGAGCGTTTTAGCAGACTGATCCTTTCTGTAATCCTGGATAATTGCATCAAGAAATTCTACCAAAAGAAACGGTGTCAAACAATGCTTTAGATAGGATGGGAGTGGAAAATATATAATTATATAGCTAGGCCCGAAGAGCCCAACAAAACATAATAGTAGTAGTTGGGCTCATCTGGCAAAATATTTTTTCTCAGATATGTTTGGGAAGATTTGGTCAGAAGTTAGTGTCCAGGGGTTAACACAATATTTGTTCTCTTACTTTTTACTTGTTTGTGCTTTCATTTGGAAGTGAGATAATTAAAACTAAAATGCACTGAGGAAATGTTGAATGATAACAAATTCTGCTTGAACATCACCTGGCTCATTTCCCTTTTTATCTCTGGCACTTGTGTTGCTCATATTCTTTACTGGTTTGGTGTTCTTATTGTCCTGGTCTCTAGGTTATAAGCCAAAACCCAAAGCCAAGAAGGAACGGACCGAAGAGGAAAAGAAATTCAGGCAAAGAGCAAAGTACTTCCTGGCCACGCAACTTGTTGCAGTCCTTGTGTTCCTATCACTGATGGGCGGGGTTGACAGTTCCGAGCTAGACGATGATGATGGCATGGATTATGAAGATTAGATCCTCCCTATGTTGTACTACATGATTCGTTCCAAGGATAGTCTGCCCCTTTGCTGGGCGCTGTGAAAATTTGTTCCCACCGTTAGTGAGATGTGATACACCTGATGCTGTGACTAGGAATACACTGAGCTGGTTAGCCTTCGGCAGTTTCATAATCTGTGCACATACTTGGCTCGACTTTTTTGCAGCTTCAGTGAACCAAACTGGAAGCAAATTTGAATTTTGGTGTTTATGGAGATGCTTCTTTGGTACAGGACGGATCTGTTGGCCTGAACTTGTGTTCTGTCATTAAATGAATAAATTGAACTGGCTGCTGATTTGCAAAATGAAGGGTGCTTCTGGGAATAAATCACACTGTTATTTCTCAGTTAGAAGTAACTGGCAGTAAATTACTTTGAGCTGCGAAGTTCAATTCAAGATCAGCTAGCCTCGAGTTCGGATATGGAGTCCTTGTCGAGGTCAGCGATCATCATCGATCATATCTGTTGGAGGCTGTCTTGAGCTGAAAATATTGTTTACAAGGATGTCTTGAAGCATAAGAAAATGCTAGTTTTATTATGATGTACATTAACAACTATTATTTTATCCATTTATTTTCTTACTCAGACAATACTGATGATGTTTTCTTGTATGCAGATTGTTTGAAGCCCGAATTTTAATTAAAATAACCTGTCTAATTATCATTACCTTCATGATGTGTTGGAAATTGCATCACTGGAGGACACCTTACCAATTTTAATTTATGGTTATTTGTACACATATGCATATTGAATTAACTTTTGGTGATTATTTCACCTTATTTTAGATCGAACAATGCAATTCTTATTTCAGTAACTTTAATCTGTGTTATGCTCATTTGATGGAGACTCATTTTTGCTACAAATATAAAATTCTTGTATATTAGATTTACTATGAATATGAAGTTCTCTATTTAGTAGAATTTTAAAAAACATGTGCCTGGGTCCGCTCTACTAGTCTGTATAGAATGAGTAAATATGTATTATTACATGACATCGTCTAATTTGTATTTTTTTTATATAATAGGTAAATGAAATAAGACACTAGTTGGTCTGTCATTAGCTAGTCATCGTCATCTTTATTAATCTAAGTAGCATTGGAATCATCAAACGCTCCTGACCACAGATCATTGAATTCATCTAAGCAATATTGAGTTAAAATATGTTACGCAACACCGTCTTCTAGGCTTGCTGTTTTTAGTAGTTAAATAAAATAATATCCTTGTTTGGTCTGTTCAGTAGCTAGCCATCGTCCTCATTATCGCGAGTAGCATTGAATTCATCAAACTCTCCTGATCACAGGTCACTGAAATCATCTAAGCACAACAATAAACTTTGGAAGGTATTTTAACATTTTCCCGGAAACTACTGCACTTTATTTTTTGAAAAAAAACGTTTTTTCAAAAAAAAAGAAACTACTGCACTACGTCATCACCACAGAGAAATTCTTTGCTGGAATACCCATGGAGCCTGCATCGCCACACCCAACTGTCTTTGTGGATCTTTCCCCTGTACCTGATTCTGACAGTGAAATCGATCTTTCGGAAAAGACTCTGAGATCCACCTCTCCCTCACGACAAGCTCTAGTGATCATAGTTGTTCGGTATGGGGAACTGGGGATGCAGTCTGTGCAACATATGACACTACGCTGAAATGCTTTCACCTAAGTATATGGCTAGCTTAACAAAACTCAATCATAACTGCACGTCCAGATCTCATAAAAGTAACCTCAGTTAAAGAACACAAAACCTACAACCTCTTAAGCTCTGATAACAAAAGAAAGAAACGATGCAAACAATGTCAGAGAAAGAGACATGTATGGGTTATACTAGCATAATTCCCCTCCTCCACAACCAATCAATATTCGTTAATCCGCATACGCCAATGCGGTTGCATAAGAATTTGGGAACACATTTAAATAGTGGTGTTCCAAATGCCAGTGACGAATATCCGCGACGTCTACTAAGGAGGAGAGACAATATAAGGTTGGATCCACAGGAATGCAGCGGAGAGAATTCTTTAGACAAGTCTCTGGCTCTCTGTTTAGCAACTTGGCACTGAAAAGACAGTAATAGTGAAGCATGGGGAAAGCATTATCTTGTCTGATTCTGGTTCTGGTGGCTGTCCCTGGCTGCAAGGCGAATCATGATTTTAAGTCAGGTTTGCGCGGTTCAATTGAAAAATATTTGAGTAGTAAGAAGACTGCCTAGTTTTATCGTAGACTGTTTCATCCCAGTTTTCAGGTCTGAAATAGACATACCATTCTGATATGCTTATATTGAGCTATAGTTGTTTGTATGGGAGTGTGTGTGTCTGTGATTGACTTGGATAGTTGCACTCGCAAAACTTAAAAAATTTGAGTTCTAGGGAATGGTCAGACCATCTCATCCAACTGAACTACTGGAACGGATAATTAGGCCACAAATTGTTGATTGCATGTATGAATGAAAGTACAACAATGGTATATCTAATGAGATATCTTTTGACAATTGCAGAAGGCGAGTACATCATGGTAAAACGTAAGCCCAAGCCTTTCTGTTGAGTCCACAAAGCGCGCCTCAACGCATGCTTAATAAAATCTTTAACTGTAGTGTGTTTGTAAATTTCAGGTAGCACATTTGCAGTCCTGATACTTTTCGCATTACTGGCGGTTGGCTTCGCCATTGCGATCACCAGATACCTAAGGAACAAGAACAAAGCTGATGATACTACTGCAGAGTCACTGAAATCATCTCAAGGTAGATAGATCCTCCACATGTGAACATCTAATACCATCACCTGAACAAAAAAAAAACTTACTGCATTTAATGATTATTCATGGTTTGTTTGATTGACCCACCTTAACACAAGGCAACAGGGTGCATGTGGAGGTGACCAGCAGGTGGTCGGGCTTGTACAGGTTCACCAAGGAGGAGATTGAGAGAGCGATCAATTATGCGAACAGCAGGATCTACCTTGGCTCTGGTAGCGCAGGCCAGGTGTACCAGGGCGTGCTACCAAGCGGTCAGCTTGTCGCGATCAAGCACATCCACAAGACGGCGATGTCGGGATCCTTCATGAGGGAGGTGGAGCAGCTGTCCAAGGTGAGGCATCCCAACCTGGTGTGCCTCTTTGGGTACTGTGATCAGGAGGGAGATCAGTACCTGGTGTATGAGTACTGTGCCAATGGGAACCTGGCCCAGAACCTACTGAGTAAGGGCAATTCAGCTTTGAGATTTTCTAGTAGGTTTATTCTGAGCTTAGTGTTATAAAACTAGGCAATTTTCGGTATATTTTAATTCTAAAATTAAATGTATAAACTAGCAATATTTTTATGACTTTAAGGAGTAAAATAAAACATGTGAACATGTTTATACTTATCACACATATAAGCATAAACAATATAAATAACCAAAGTTTCAGGGAGTACCCTAAAGCGGGGCCGTTGCCGGAGGCATTGGCTGCGCTGTTACCAACTGGAGTAGACATCTACTCGGTTGGCCTCAGTCGAAGTAGTCGAACTAAATCGGTGCAGGAAGAAGTTCGCAGTGCAGTCCCACGAACGGTCACCAAGATGTAGTCGACGTAGTCGTTCGGCCACCAGAATGTAGTCGACGTAGTCGTTCGGCTCGTCCACCAGGAAGTAGTCGTACAATCGGGCAAAGCCTTAGTATTTTTGAGCAGTCACGCTAAAGCGTTACCCAAAAACCTGATTGCCCGCCTATCCCGTGCAGGATCTCAAGGCGAGCAAGGTTTCGGAGGCCTGCTCACGCTAATTCTGTGCGCGCAGAAATTAGCGTTGGGGAACTCAGTTGTTGCAACTGGAGAGGGAGAAGAGAGGAGCCGAGTTGCCTCAGTGCTCTGGTGTAGGATGGATGAGGGGAATGGCACTCCTTATATAGTGACTCAGGTGCTCAGGATCGTTGAACCTGGACACCATCAGAGTCATTTAGGTGATGCGGTTATGGCCATTAATTACAGATTTAATTGCACGTTTAATCGCACGATTAATTGCTGTCAACGGCAAAATAGCCATCACATCGCACCGCGCCGCACCGCACCGCACCGCCCGTCCGGCCGGCCGCGCCGCGCCGCGCCGCGCCTCGCCTCGGCCTCGGCCACGGCCACGGTCCGGCCGGCCGCGCCGCGCCGCGCCGCGCCTCGCCTCGGCCTCGGCCACGGCCACGGCCACGGCCCGGTCCGGCCCGGCTCGGCGAGGCGAGCGAGCGTGCGCGCGCGTGTGGTTCACCGTCCTCCTCTTACCGGCTTCACAAGTGGTGTACAAGAAGTCCACCTTTTAAGTCGGTTGAGATCCTCCTCAATTCCCGGTACGGAATTAAACATTGATTCCCTAGCATTAATAGTGGGCTTTAAATTCTTTTAATGCTTTAGAATAAATGGGCCAAGCCCATTACTCCAACAATCCCCACCAAGAAATTCAAGCCACACTAGAAATACCCTCATTCTCTCATTGATATACCAGTATTCGACAGAGACTGTTAAGTTGAACTTCCATCTAGGACAAAGGCTACACTTATTCACAATTGTGCAATGGACTATGCCTTGAATTGCCAGTTTTGTGCAAACAAGTTTGACCAGAGCCCTACACTGGTACTAGGCTGCAAAAGCATCCTCGCGGTTTGGAGCTTATAAGTCATACTCCAGGCCCTTCATGAGTTTCTAGAGAATACCCAATTCTCATAGACCATGACCAGTGGTCAAACTCATATAGGTGTGTTCCTTTCAGATGTTCTGTAGGACAACATCTTTGTTTCAAGAAAACAACTCATTTGTTTAAAAGAAACCACCTGGCACATATTAAGGTATAAACCAACCTGCCATACAGATTAGAAGAGAAATGCACCATGTACACGGAATGAGCCCTTTTCACAAAGGTTCTCTTCTCACAGTCAGACTTTAGTTTGTTTCACCATCCTAATTCACGGGATCTCCGATCACATAGGACAGGTTTCCACTATAGAATGACTCACGTGGGTCTCAAGCCCAATTCCATAGATGCATTGTCTATCACATTTCGTGAAAGACCCTTTGTAAACTGATCTGCCAGATTTTTAGCCGTCTGAACATAGTCCAGGGCTATAACTCCGGAGTTTCTCAATTTTCTGACAGATTTCAACCGTCTTTTCACATGTCTAGATGACTTCATGTTATCCTTTGAACTATTCACCTTGACAATTACCGTTTGATTGTCACAGTTCATTAGGATTGCCGGTAACGGTTTTTCAACTATCGGCAAGTCCATAAGGAGCTCACGAAGCCACTCAGCCTCAACAGTGGCGGTATCTAATGCTGCGAGTTCTGCTTCCATAGTTGACCTCGTTAAGATGGTCTGCTTGCAAGACTTCCAGGAAACAGCTCCACCACCAAGTGTAAACACATATCCACTTGTGGCCTTTATCTCATCAGCATCAGAAATCCAATTTGAATCACTATACCCTTCTAGTACCCTTGGGTACCCGGTGTAGTGAATTCCATAGTTCATTGTCCCCTTCAGATAGCGCATTACTCTTTCAAGACCCTTCCAATGATCATCTCCCGGGTTTGAAACAAACCGGCTCAGTTTGCTTACAGCAAACGAGATGTCAGGTCTTGTAGCGCTCGCTAAATACATTAATGAACCAATGATCTGAGAATATCTCAGCTGATCTCGCATTATCCTTTTGTTCTTTCTAAGAATTAAACTGGCATCATATGGTGTTGAGACAGGTTTATAGTCGCTATAACCAAAGCGACTTAACACCTTCTCCACATAGTGAGACTGTGTAAGAATCACCCCACCATTGATCTCTTTTACCAGCTTTATATTAAGGATAACATCAGCTTCTCCCAGATCCTTCATCTCAAAATTTTGAGATAAAAACTCTTTGACTTCCTTAATCACATTAAGGCTAGTGCCAAAGATCAGTATGTCATCCACATACAAGCACAAAATCACTCCTTCAGCCCCACCATAGCGATAGTACACACATCTGTCAGCTTCGTTCACAACAAAGCCGGCAGAGGTCAAAGTTCTATCAAACTTTTCATGCCACTGCTTAGGCGCTTGCTTGAGACCATATAAAGATTTTAACAACTTACAAACCATTCCTTCTTGACCCTTTGATACAAACCCATCCGGCTGATCCATATAGATCTCCTCTTCTAACTCTCCATTGAGGAAAGCCGTCTTAACGTCCATCTGATGAACGAGAAGACCATAAGAGGCTGCCAAGGAAAGTAACACTCGAATTGTGGTCAATCGGGCAACTGGTGAATAAGTGTCAAAGAAATCTTCTCCTTCTTTTTGTGTATAATCCTTGGCCACAAGCCTAGCCTTGTACTTTTCAATAGTACCATCTGGCCTAACCTTTTTCTTGAACACCCACTTGCATCCAACTGGTTTACATCCATAAGGACGTTCAACGACCTCCCAGGTTCCATTAGACATAATAGAATCCATCTCACTCCTTACTGCTTCCTTCCAATAGTCAGCATCAGGAGATGAATATGCCTCTTCAATGGTTCTGGGTGTATCATCTATGAGGTATACAATGAAATCATCACCAAAAGACTTTACAGTCCTTTGTCTCTTGCTCTTTCTCAGAGCATCATTGTTATCCTCCTCAGGATTTTCTACAAGTGTATGTTCATTGTGTTCTATCGGCTCAGCAGAGCCATCATCCTTGATGAACTCTTGCCTAGATGAACTTGTTTCATCTCTCATGGGAAAAATGTTTTCAAAAAATGTAGCATCTCTGGACTCCATTATAGTACCAACATGCATGTCAGGTACTCCAGATTTCACTATTAAAAATCTATATCCAACGCTGTGAATAGCATAACCTAGAAAGATACAATCCACAGTTTTAGGTCCAAGCTTACGTTTCTTGGTTATTGGCACACTCACTTTTGCCAAACAACCCCATGTACGTAAGTATGACAGTGTTGGCCTTTTCTTCTCCCATTCCTCGAAAGGAGTTATCTCTTTATTCTTTGTAGGAACACGGTTTAGGACATGACATGCAGTCAATATAGCCTCACCCCACCATTCCTTGGAAAGTCCCGCTGTATCTAACATGGCGTTAACCAAATCCGTTAGAGTGTGGTTCTTTCTTTCGGCAACCCCATTTGACTGAGGTGAATAGGGAGGCGTCCTCTCATGAATAATACCATGTTCCTCGCAGAATAAAGTAAATAAATTTGAGAAATACTCGCCACCACGATCTGACCTAACTCTTTTGATCTTTCTCTCAAGTTGGTTTTCTACTTCAGCTTTATATATTTTAAAGTAGTGTAAAGCTTCATCTTTTGACTTCAACAAATAGATGTAACAAAATCTAGTACTATCATCAATCAAAGTCATGAAATATTTTTTACCACCTTTTGTCAACACTCCATTCATTTCGCACAAATCGGAATGAATTAATTCTAAGGGTGCCAAGCTCCTTGCCTCCGCGGTCTTATGAGGCTTACGAGTTTGTTTTGATTCAACACATACATGACACTTAGAATTTTTGACAAAAGTGAACTTTGGAATTAAGCTCAAATTAGCTAAGCGCATCATACAACCAAAATTAACGTGACAAAGCCTCGAATGCCAAACATTTGTTTCATCAACGTTAATAACATTGTATGCAATTTTATTACAAACATCTGACAAAGAAAGACGGAACAAACCTCCGCTTTCATAACCTTTTCCAACAAAAGTACCAAACTTAGACAAGATATATTTATTGGACTCAAAGACTAATTTGAAACCATCTCTACACAGTAGAGAGCCGCTGACTAAATTCTTCTTGATGGTGGGGACATGCTGCACGTTCTTCAGCTGCACGGTCTTCCCCGAAGTAAACTTCAGATTTACCGTACCAACACCAAGAACACGCGCATGTGATCCGTTCCCCATCAGCAAGGAGGAAGTCCCGCCGGTCTGGTAAGAAGAGAACAAAGAAGCATCAGCACAAACATGAATATTAGCACCAGTGTCAACCCACCACTCGGGTGAACCAAAGACTGAAAGAACAGTAGGTAATAAATTACCGTACCCCGAAGTTCCTCCAGGCTCGCTAATAACCATGTTGGCGGAGTCGTTGCCTTTGCGGTTCGGACACTTTGCAGCAAAGTGATCCGTACTAGCACACACATAGCAAGCTCCCGTCTTCTTCTTCTTCTTAAAAGTGGTTGTCTTCTTAGTCTTTGGTTGGTTCTGCGGTGGCTTTTTCTTGTTCTTATGGGAGTTGTTCTTCTGAACAAGATTGGCACTTGAAGCACCAACAACTCCTTTCCCACGTATGTCCTTTGCTCTCGCCTTCTCCTTAACATCAAGAGTCCCTATGAGTCCATCTATTGTGAACTCCTGTCTCTTATGTTTTAGAGAAGTAGCAAAGTCCCTCCAAGAAGGTGGCAGCTTAGAGATTATACCTCCAGCCACAAACTTATTGGGTAACACACATGGGGACTCTTTACTACAATTTTTGAGATCTTTTGCCAGAGTATGTATTTCATGAGCCTGTTCCACTACAGAACGGTCTTCGACCATCCTGTACTCAAGGAACTGTTCCATGATATACAACTCACTCCCGGCGTCAGATACTCCATATTGAGCCTCAAGAGCATCCCACAAAGCTTTGCCAGTTGGCAGCCGGATATAAGAATCCACCAGGTTATCACCGAGAACACTAATGATCAAGCCTCGAAAGAGGATATCAGCCTCATCGAACGCACTCCCTTCCTCTGGAGAGAATTGTTCAGGCTTACCCTCTTTCACATGGATCACTCTCGATAGTGTTAACCACAGTATAAGCCGCTCTTGCCAACGTTTGTAATTTGAACCATCAAAAGGTGATGGTTTGATTGATGCAGCAAAGCTAGATACCGAAAGCCTATTAACATAATCAGGTTTTTGGATTGTTATAAATCTAGGCAATTTTCGGTATATTTTAATTCCAAAATTAAATGTATAAACTAGCAATATTTCTATGACTTTAAGGAGTAAAATAAAACATGTGAACATGTTTATACTTATCACACATATAAGCATAAACAATATAAATAACCAAAGTTTCAGGGAGTACCCTAAAGCGGGGCCGTTGCCGGAGGCATTGGCTGCGCTGTTACCAACTGGAGTAGACATCTACTCGGTTGGCCTCGGTCGAAGTAGTCGAACTAAATCGGTGCAGGAAGAAGTTCGCAGTGCAGTCCCACGAACGGTCACCAAGATGTAGTCGACGTAGTCGTTCGGCCACCAGAATGTAGTCGACGTAGTCGTTCGGCTCGTCCACCAGGAAGTAGTCGTACAATCGGGCAAAGCCTTAGTATTTTTGAGCAGTCACGCTAAAGCGTTACCCAAAAACCTGATTGCCCGCCTATCCCGTGCAGGATCTCAAGGCGAGCAAGGTTTCGGAGGCCTGCTCACCGCGCCGCGCCGCGCCTCGCCTCGCCTCGGCCACGGCCACGGCCACGGCCACGGCCACGGCCACGGCCCGGCCCGGCCCGGCCCGGCCCGGCGAGGCGAGCGAGCGCGCGCGCGCGCGTGTGGTTCACCGTCCTCCTCTTACCGGCTTCACAAGTGGTGTACAAGAAGTCCACCTTTTAAGTCGGTTGAGATCCTCCTCAATTCCCGGTACGGAATTAAACATTGATTCCCTAGCATTAATAGTGGGCTTTAAATTCTTTTAATGCTTTAGAATAAATGGGCCAAGCCCATTACTCCAACACTTAGTACAGCAAGTTCTGTTCTTGATTGGCAGGAAGTGACTCTGTTCTACCATGGGAAACAAGAGTGAAGATCCTTAGGGACTGTGCATCTGTCCTGAGGTTTCTTCACACACACCCTGATGGTTGTATTGTCCATAGAGACATCAAGGTGAGAACGTTGATTGAAATTTGCAGGTATAACAACGTGAGATTGCTTCTGAACCATAACATGCTCTTGCCTCTTGGAGCTCTTTACATACTAGACCTGAAATTCTGTTCGGATTGTTCCAGCTCACAAACATCTTGCTGACAGAGGACAAGGTGCCAAAGCTATCCGATTTTGGTTTGGCCAAAATGCTGGAAATGGAGGAGACTAAGGTGTTCACAGATGTGAGGGGAACCATTGGGTATATGGATCCCGAGTACATCACACACTCTAAACTCACTTGTGCCAGTGACATATACAGCTTTGGTGTGGTTGCGCTGCAGCTTCTGTCAGGGAGGAAGGTCATAGAACTTGACATTGTTGCACGTGATTCTCTTACAAAGAAGGTAAGTTCTTTTAGTGGAAATGTTATATTTTCTTCCAAACGAATACGCGCACAGAACCTTACCCCTATGAATACTTCTGATAGACTGAGCCGGCAGATCTCGAAATTGATGAAGTCACCACATACGTCTCGATGTCAGTAGACGCTTACCTACTGCTGAACGAATAATGCCGGTTGCATCCTGAAATAAATTTAGAAAAATATGAGCACCCATGCCTAATTGAGGACTCAAACAAGGCTGGAGAGGTTTTACCACAAGAACCTTTACCAACTGAGCTACTTAATGCTGGTTACATCCTGAAATAAATTTAGGAAAATATGAGCACCCATGCCCAATTGAGGACTCGAACAAGGCTGGGTAGGTTTCACCACAAGAATCTTTACCAACTGAGCTACTTAATTTATATTATGATAACATGAACTCTCTTTTATCTTTTCTTTGGTTAATTTTATTTCTTTATTGTGATTGTCATATATTTGAAGGCCAAGGATGTCGTCAATGGGAAAAAGCCAATGGAAGAATTCATAGACCCACGTGTTAGGAATGAAGTTATCATAGAAGATTTCGTGTTGATATTGAAAATTGCAGCCCTTTGTGTGGCCAGTTCAAGCATAGGGCGTCCCACAATAAAGGATGTGTTTGAGGAGATGGACAAAGCTCTAAGAAATACAACCATAAAGGTTAGAATTTCAATATAACATAGTACTATTTTGCACCTTCAAAGTAATTTATGTTTCTAGTTTATGCATGACGTGTGGTAGATCAATACCGCGACAAATGTATTTCACAAATTCCTTTAAAGCAAAATTTGAGGAATGATATGATAACTTCTTTGGACACAACATTTCGCTAACAATTTGGAATATATGAGTTTCAAATGATTCCTATAGGAATTACACTATTTTAGTATTTCATACAAAAATTCATGCATTCTCATTTCACAACCTTAATATTGTCTTGTGCAGACTACGGCAAGGAAGGAGATGAATGCGGCAAATTTGGACGCTCAATATGCTAAAGTGCTGGATGTATAGATCGCATTTCACCTTCATATGTTATGACAACCACGATGGGATTTGTAAGACTGCACCTTTTTCACATGGCTGAAAGGAAGATGCACCATGGTCAAAAGATTTTACAAAGGAGTGACTTATACCGGCTGCAATACTTATTGAAGTGGTTGTACAATAGTGGCCGATATACCTGCAACACTAGTGGTTCCACAAAGCATTAGCCCTTTATGGGTACATGTTAATATAATACTTAAAAGGTACTGTAAACACTTAAAAGAAGTAGAAGAACCTAGATGTAAAAATGCAGTCAGAATTTGGGCTATGGATGTATGGCATGGTGTCACCTTTTAGGTTGGGGCTCCTCTTGATCCTCAAGATGTGTATCTTCCAAAGATCTTCTCACTTGTTTGACAGTAGAAAGCTTGAGTATTTAAAGTCATGAATATCATACCGAAATATAGGTCTATACAACCTAGGGTTGATGTGATGTCACGCGGCCCCAATGAACAAGGGTTTATAAGCAGATTTAGTGGATTATTTACTGTAACAATCCAAAAATTAGAGATCAAATGAAAATTTGAGCTTACACGTGGACCCCACATGTCATTCTCTCTCTCTTTCTCTCTACTCTCTCTGCTCTCTCTTTTCCTCCCCTGTCAGCGTCGGCCGTGCGCAAGGCCGCCGGCCACGCGCCGCGCCTTCGCAGCGCCCCGTCCCTGCCTCTCCCGTAGCTTCTCGGCTTCGCCACGCGTCGCCGTTCCCGTGCGCGCACACCGAGGTTCGACGCCGAGCCGCCACGACGAAGCCGTGCCGAGTCGGCCGACCGCGCATCACCCTCTGCCCTCTCTCCTCCCTTCCATTTGCTTCGCAAGCGAGCTCTCTACCTTTCCCTCTACTCCCTTCCTTGCTCCAAGTGCCGAACCGAGCTCTCCGCGGCGTCCAGAGCCGCCGCCGCCGCCATTAGCGCCGCCGCCCCCTAGGCTCCCGCGGAGCTCCCTCCTCCGGCCTTCCTCGCGCCCAACCGACCCCACAGCTAGCTCCCTCACGCTCCGCTGGTGCTCCCCGACCCGATCGCCGACGCCCAAGCCCGCCGGAACGCCACCGCCGCAGGCCCAGTCCGCCGCCGGCCGCTCCTCTCCACGGCGCCGCCCGCTCCGGCCATCCCAGCCCCAACCAAAGCCACCCCGAGGTAGAGCTCGTCCTCCTCTTGCTTTTCCCCCACCGGGCCCTTGCCGCCGACGACCCCAAGCGCCGGAATCCGGCCGCCCGCCGCCTCCCCTGTTTCAAACCCCAGCCAGGGACCTCGAGTTGAAATTCAAGAAAGTCCAGGGGGTTGTTTGAATAGACTGTGACTCAGATGAAAAGTGCTTTAAGGACTTCTTTGTAATTTCTAGCTGTAAACTTTGAAATTCGGTAAAAATTCGTAAAAAAATCGTAAATTAGCAAATCCAATTGTTCTGGAATCCTTGTGTAAATATCTATGCAGTAGAATCATAATATGCTGGTTGTTAGTTGAAACTTTTTGCTGGAAAATTAGATTTATGTTACTAGGTGCATAAAGGCTAGTTGTTTATTCTTTTTCTTAATTAATTCTTGGAGCCTTGTTATGCTCTGAAATTTTTATGGTGGTTTGTTCATGTGACACTAGTGTTGTTATAAAACTTTCGTGGTCAGTTCTCATGAGTAGCTATTTCTTTGATTTAATGTTTTTTTATTAGACTTTAATTATGGTAAATAGTTTATATTCATGATAAATCATGAAAATATTTCTGAGTGTTCTTTTTTAATATATTAGCTTGTCCATGAAGTTTGAGTACCAGTTCATGACTAGAACAGAAGTTAAAAATGAATCTTGTTACATTGATGTCTGTTTTGTTTATTTTCTCAGAATTAATTCTGTGTAGATAAAATCATGAACAATTCACAGTAGCTAAATAATCCCTGTTTAGACCTCCTGTTAAATTTTCAGCTTCTGTTTTGCTCTGGTATGACTTGTATAATTCAATCTTTTTCTAGGAGTTGTCTGAATGAATGAATTGTTCGAATTAAATGGATGCATGAAATGACATGATTTTTACAGAGTAGATTGCTCTTTGTACCTTCTGTTTATAATAATTGTTGCTGAAATTGTTGTTGTTTATGTACTGAGTTATTTAATTATTAGCAAGCCAAGACCTGCATGTTATAGGAATCAACTACTGCTTGTTTGTGCAGTTAGTGAACTTTTTTTGTGCTGATTGATCATGATGCCATGGGTAGTTAGAAATGTAGTTAACTACTCTATAAACGATTGCCCATGTGATATGATTGTTTGCTACTTGTTAGACTACAACTTTATCGTAAAGGAAAAATAATAGCATCTATATTGTTGAGCAACTCAGAACTGTGCATTCATACATATGCATTGCTGTATTTCATTTAGGTACGATAGATGAACCACGTGAGGGA